>NC_049257.1:0-600000 GCF_011100685.1 Canis lupus familiaris
ATCGATTCGAATCGAAAAGACTCGAATCGAATCGAATCGAAAAGAATCGAATCGAATCAAAAGGATCGAATCGCAAAGAATCGAATCTAAGGAAAGGAATCGATCGAATCGAAACGAATAGAATCGAAAAAGAATCGATTTGAATCGAAATGAAAAGAATCGTATCGAATCAAATCGAAAAAAATCAAATGGAATCGAATCGAATCGTATCGAAAAGAATACAAATCACATGAAAAAGAATCGAATCGAATAGGAAAAGAATCGAAATTTGATTGGAATCGACTCGAAAACAATCTAAATTGAGAATTGAAAGGAATCGAATCAATCTAATAATGGGAATCGGACAAGGAATCGTTCATCAAAATCAAAAGATCGAATCGAAATGAATCATTCGAACAGAATCAATCGACTCGAATCGAAACGAATCGAATCGAAAGAATTGATGATGAAAGAATCGAATATTGAATCGAAATTGAAAAGACTCGCATCGAATTAAAAGATCGAATCGAATCGAAAAGAATCGAATCGAATCGGAAAGAATTGAATTGGAATGAATCGATTTGAATCGAATTGAAAAGAATCGAATCGAAAAAATCGAATCGAAAAGAACTGAGTTGAGTTGAATCGAATCGAAAAGATTCGAATCGAATCGTGTCGAATCAAAAAGATGGAATCGAAACGAATCGAATCGAATCGAATCGAAAAGAATCGAATAGATAGCAAAGAATCAAATCGAATAGAAAAGAATTTGAATCGAATTGAAACGATTCGAAAAAATCGAAACTAATCGAATCATCGAATGGAAAAGAATCGAATCGAATCAAAAAGAATCGAAACGAACTGAATCGAAAGAATCGAATCGAACAGAATCGAAAAGAATTGAATCGTAATGTAACAAATCGAATCCAAATGATCGAATCAAGCCAAGTCGAAAAGAATTGAATCGAAAAGAATCGAATCAAAATGAAAAGAATCGAATAGAATCGAATTGAAAGAATCGAATTGAACCGAATCAATAGAATAGAATCGAACAGAATTGAATCGAATGAAAAGAATCTTATCGAATCGATTCGAAAAGAATTGAATCGAATCGAATGGAGAAGAATCAAATCAAATGGAATCGAAAAGAATCGAATCAAAGAGAATCTAATCGAAACGAAAAGAATCAATCGAATCGAAAAGAATCGAATCGAAACGAAAAGTGTCGAATCGAATTGAATCGAAAAGAATCGAATCGAACCGAAAAGAATCAAATCGAATCGAAAAGAATCGAATTGAATTGAATCGTAATGAAAAGAATCGAATCGAATCGAAAGAATCAAATCGAATCGAAAACAATTGAATCGAATGCAATCAAATCGAAAAGAATCGAATCGAATTGAAAAGAATCAAATCGAATTGATTGAATCGAAAAGAATCGAATCGAATCGAATCGCATCGAATCGAAAATAATAGAATTGAATAAAAATAATCGAATCGAATTGAGAATAATTGGAATTGAATTGAATCGATAATCGAATCGAAACTAATCGAATCGAATCAAATCGATTCGAAAAAATCGAATCAGATTGCAACGAATCGAATCATATTGAATTGATTTGAATTGAAATGAATCGAATCTAATCAAATCAAAAAGAATCGAATCCAAAGAATCGAATTGTAGAAAATCAAATGAAAACAAAAAGATTCAAATCGAAACGAATCAAATTGAAAAGAATGGAATCGAATCGAATCGAATCGAAAAGAATCGAATCGAATTGAATCGAAAAGAATCGAATCGAAAAGATTCGATTCGAATCATATCGATTGAAAAGATCAAATCAAAAAAATCAAAGAGAATCGAAATGAATCAAAACGAATCGAATCGAATCGAATAGAAAAGAATCGTATCGAATCAAATCTAAAAGAATCGAATCGAATCGAATAAAATGAATCGAATCGAATTGATTCGCATCGAAAAGAATCGAATCGTATCGAATCGAAAAGAATCGAATCTATTCGAATCGAATGGAATTGAATGGAAAAGAATCGAATAGATTCGAATTGAAACAAATCGAAAAAATCAAAACGAATCAAATCACATCGAGTGGAAAAGAATCGAATCAAATAGAAAAGAATCGAATTGAATCGAACTGAATCGAAAAGAATCGAATAGATGAAATCAAAAAGAATCGAATCGATTCGAAATGAATCGAGTAGAATCGAGTCGAAGTGAAAAGAATTGAATCGAATCGAATCGAAAAGAATCGAATCGAAACGAAAAGAATCGAATCGAAGAGAATCTAATCGAAATGAAAAGAATCGAATCGAATCGAAAAGAAATGAATCGAAACGAAAAGAGTCGAATCGAAGAGAATCTAATCGAAATGAAAAGAATCAAATCGAATCGAAAAGAATCGAATCGAAACCAAAAGTGTCGAATCGAATCGAATCGAATCGAAAAGAATCGAGTTGAATAGAAAAGAATCGAATCGAATAAAATCGATAAGAATTGAATCAAATCCCATGGAATCGAAAAGATTCGATGCAAATTGAAAAGAAACGAACCGAATTGAAAAGAATCGAACCGAATCGAAAAGAATCAAATCGAAAAAAATCGAATCGAAATTAAAAGAATCGAATCGAATCAAAGCTTAACATATCAAATCTAATTGAATCGAAAAGAATCGAATTGAATCGAATAGAGAAGAATCTAATGGTAAGGAATCAAATCGAAAAGAATCCAATTGTATTGAATCGAATCGAAAAGAATCGAATTGAATAGAATATAAAAGAATCGAATCGAAAGGAATCGACTCGAAACGAAAAGAATCGAATCGAAAATATTAAATAGAATCGAAAAGAATTGAATAGAAATGAATCGAATCGAAATGAAAAGAATTGAATCGAATCGAGTCGAAAACAATCGAATCAAAAACAATCGAATTGAAACAAAAGAATCGCATTGTATTTAATCGAATCAAAAAAATCTAATTGAATCGAATCGAAAAGAATCGATTTGAAATGAAAAGAATCTAATCGAATTGATAGAAAATTGAATCGAATCGAAAACAATCGAATCGAATGGAAAAGAATCGAAAAGAATCAAATTGAATTAAATCGAAGAGAATCGAATCGAATTGAATTGAATCTAAGAGAATCGAATCGAATAGAAAAGAATCAAATCGAAATGAATCGATTTGAAACGAAAAGAATCGAATCGAATCAAATTGAATGAAAAGAATTGAATCGAAAAAAAAGAATTGAATCAGAAAGAATCAAACCGAAACAAAAAGAATCCAACCGAATTAAAAAGAATCTAACTGAATAGAATCGAAAAGAATCAAATCGTACCGAATCGAGTCCAATCGAAAATAATCTAATCGTATCGAATCGAATCGAAAATAATTGAAATGAAGAGAATAGAAAAGATTCGAATCAAATCAAAAACAATCAAATCGAGTAATATCGATTCGAAAAGAATCGAATCGAAAAGAATCGAATCGAATGGAAAAGAATTGAATTGAATCAAAAAGAATTGATTCAAATCAAAAAGAATCGAATCGATTCGAATCGAAAAGACTCGAATCGAATCGAATCAAAAAGAATCGAATCGAATCAAAAAGGATCGAATCGCAAAGAATCGAATCTAAAGAAAAGGAATCGAATCGAATCGAAACGAATAGAATCGAAAAGAATCGATTTGAATCAAAATGAAAAGAATCGTATCGAATCAAATCGAAAAAAATCAAATGGAATCGAATCGAATCGTATCGAAAAGAATCAAATCAAATGAAAAGAATTGAATCGAATAGAAAAGAATCGAATTGATTGGAATCGACTCGAAAATAACCTAATTGAATTGAAAGGAATCGAATCAAATTTAAGGGAATCGACAAGAATCGTATCAAAACAAAAAGATCGAATCGAAATGAATCAATTCGAAAAGAATCAAATCGAATCGAATCGAAAAGAATTGAATTGAAATGAAAAGAATCGAATCGAATCGAATAGAAAAGACTCGAATTAAAAGAATCGAATCGAATCAAAAAGAATCGATCCGAACTGAATCGAAAGAATCTAATCGAACAGAATCGAAAAGAATTGAATGGAAATGTAACAAATCGAATCCAAATGATCGAATCAAGCCAAATCGAAAAGAATTGAATCGAAAAGAATCGAATCAAAATGAAAAGAATCGAATAGAATCGAATTGAAAATAATCGAATTGAATCGAATCAAATAGAATAGAATCGAACAGAATTCAATCGAATGAACAGAATCTTATCGAATGGATTCGAAAAGAATTGAATCGAATCGAATGGAGAAGAATCAAACCAAATTGAATCGAAAAGAATCGAATCAAAGAGAATCTAATTGAAACGAAAAGAATCAATCGAATCGAAAAGAATCGAATCGAAACGAAAAGTGTCCAATCGAATCGAATCGAAAAGAATCGAATCGAACCGAAAAGAATCAAATCGCATCGAAAAGAATCGAATTGAATTGAATCGTAATGAAAAGAATCGAATCGAATCGAAAGAATCAAATCGAATTGAAAACAATTGAATCGAATGCAATCAAATCGAAAAGAATCGAATCGAATTGAAAAGAATCAAATCGAATTGATTGAATCGAAAAGTATCGAATCGAATCGAATCGCATCAAATCGAAAATAATAGAATTGAATAAAAATAATCAAATCGAATCGAATTGAGAATAATTGGAATTGAATTGAATCGATAATCGAATCGAATCAAATCGAGTCGAATCAAAACTAATCAAATGGAATCAAATCGATTCGAAAAAATCGAATCAGATTGCATCGAATCGAATCATATTGAATTGATTTGAATTGAAATGATCGAATCTAATCAAATCAAAAAGAATCGAATCCAAAGAATCGAATTGTAGAAAATCAAATCAAAACGAAAAGATTCAAATCGAATCTAATCAAATTGAAAAGAATCGAATCAAATCGAAAAGAATCGAATCGAAAAGAATTGAATCGAAAAGAATCGAATCGAATCACATCGATTGAAAAGATAAAATCAAAAAAATCAAAGAGAATCGAAATGAATCAAAACGAATCGAATCGAATCGAATAGAAAAGAATCGTATCGAATCAAATCTAAAAGAATCGAATCGAATCGAATAAAAAAGAATCGAATCGAATTGATTCGCATCGAAAAGAATCGAATCGTATCGAATCGAAAAGAATCGAATCTATTCGAATCGAATGGAATTGAATCAAAAAGAATCGAATCGAATTGAATCGAAAACAATCGAATAGATTCGAATTGAAACAAATCGAAAAAAATCAAAACGCATCAAATCACATCGAGTGGAAAAGAATCGAATCAAATAGAAAAGAATCGAATTGAATCGAACTGAATCGAAAAGAATCGAATAGATCAAATCAAAAAGAATCGAATCGATTCGAAATGAATCGAGTAGAATCGCGTCAAAGTGAAAAGAATTGAATCGAATCGAATTGAAAAGAATCGAATCGAATGGAAAAGAATCGAATCGAAACGAAAAGAATCGAATCGAAGAGAATCTAATCGAAATGAAAAGAACCAAATCGAATCGAAAAGAATCGCATGAAACTAAAACTGTCGAATCGAATCGAATCGAAAAGAATCGAGTTGAATTGAATAGAGAAGAATCGAATCGAATAAAATCGATAAGAATTGAATCAAATCCCATAGAATCGAAAAGATTCGAATCGAATTGAAAAGAAACGAACCGAATTGAAAAGAATCGAACCGAATCGAAAAGAATCAAATCGAAAAAAAATCGAATCGAAATTAAAAGAATCGAATCGAATCAAAGCATAAAGAATCTAATCTAATTGAATCGAAAAGAATCGAATTGAATCGAATAGAGAAGAATCTAATGGTAAGGAATCGAATCGAAAAGAATCCAATTGTATTGAATCGAATCGAAAAGAAATGAATTGAATAGATTATAAAAGAATCGAATCGAATCGAATCGAAAAGAATCGAATCGAATCGAAAAGAATCGAATCGAAAATATTGAATAGAATCGAAAAGAATTGAATAGAAATGAATCGAATCGAAATGAAAAGAATTGAATCGAATCGAATCGAAAACAATCGAATCAAAAACAATCGAATTGAAACAAAAGAATCGCATTGTATTTAATCGAATCAAAAAAATCTAATTGAATCGAATCGAAAAGAATAGATTTGAAATGAAAAGAATCTAATCGAATTGATAGAAAATTGAATCGAATCGAAAACAATCGAATCGAATCGAAAAGAATCGAATTGTATGGAAACGAATCGAAAAGAATCTAATTGAGTAGAAAAGAATCAAATCAAATTTAATGGAATCGAAAAGACCGAATAGAATCGAATCGAAAAGAATCGAAACGAATTGAATCGAAAAGCATTGAATCGAATCAAATCGAAAAGAATCGAATCGATCTGAAAAGAATTGAATCGAATTGAATCGAATCGAAAAGAATCAAATTGAAACGAAAAGAATCAAATCGAATAGCAAAGAATCGAATCGAAACGAATCGATTTGAAACGAACAGAATCGAATCGAATTGAATGAAATATTCGAATCGAATCGAAAAGAATCTAATCTAATGAAATCCAAAAGAATCAAATCGAAACAAATAGAATCAAACCGAATGGAAATGAATCGAAAAGAGTCGATTCGAATCAAATTGGATGAAAAGAATTGAATAGAATCGAAGAGAATCGAATCGAATAAAAAACAAGTGAATCGAATAGAATAGAAAAGAATAGAATCGAAACGAAAAGAATCAAATTGAATGGAAAGGAATCGAATCGAAAAGAAGCGAATCAAAGAGAAAAGACTCGAATCGAATGGAAAAGAATAGAATCAAAAAGAATCGAATTGAAACAAAAAGAATCGAATTGAATCGAATGGAATGGAATCGAATCGAAAAGAATCGAATTGAATTAAATCGAAGAGAATCGAATCGAATCGAATTGAATTGAATCGAAGAGAATCGAATCGAATAGAAAAGAATCAAATCGAAATGAATCGATTTGAAACGAAAAGAATCGAATCGAATCAAATTGAATGAAAAGAATTGAATCGAATCAAAAAGATTGAATCAGAAAGAATCAAACCGAAACAAAAAGAATCCAACCGAATTGAAAAGAATCTAACTGAATAGAATCGAAAAGAATCGAATCGTACTGAATCGTCGAAATGAATCGATTTGAAACGAAAAGAATCGAATCGAATCAAATTGAATGAAAAGAATTGAATCGAATCAAAAAGAATTGAATCAGAAAGAATCAAACCGAAACAAAAAGAATCCAACCGAATTGAAAAGAATCTAACTGAATAGAATCGAAAAGAATCGAATCGTACTGAATCGAATCCAAACGAAAAGAATCTAATCCTATCGAATCGAATCGAAAAGAATTGAAATGAATAGAATAGAAAAGATTCGAATCAAATCAAAAACAATCAGGGGATCCCTGGGTGGCGCATCGGTTTGGCGCCTGCCTTTGGCCCAGGGCGCGATCCTGGTAGACCCAGGATCGAGTCCCACATCGGGCTCCCGGTGCATGGAGCCTGCTTCTCCCTCTGACTGTGATTCTGCCTCTCTCTCTCTCTCTCTGTGACTATCATAAATAAATAAAAATTAAAAAAAAATTAAAAAAAACAATCAAATCGAGTAATATCGAATCGAAAAGAATCGAATCGAATGGAAAAGAATAGAATTGAATCAAAAAGAATTGATTCAAATCAAAAAGAATCGAATTGATTCGAATCGAAAAGACTCGAATCGAATCGAATCAAAAAGAATCGAATCGAATCAAAAAGGATCGAATCGCAAAGAACCGAATCTAAAGAAAAGGAATCGAATCGAATCGAAACGAATAGAATCGAAAAGAATCGATTTGAATCGAAATGAAAAGAATCGTATCGAATCAAATCGAAAAAAATCAAATGGAATCGAATCGAATCGTATCGAAAAGAATCAAATCAAATGAAAAGAATTGAATCGAATAGAAAAGAATCGAATTGATTGGAATCGACTCGAAAATAACCTAATTGAATTGAAAGGAATCGAATCAAATTTAATGGAATCGACAAGAATCGTATCAAATCAAAAAGATCGAATCGAAATGAATCAATTCGAAAAGAATCAAATCGAATCGAATCGAAAAGAATCGAATCGAAAAGAATTGAATTGAAAAGAATCGAATTGAATCGAATAGAAAAGACTCGAATCGAATTAAAAGAATCGAATCGAATCGAAAAGAATCGAATCGAATCGGAAAGAATTGAATTGAAATGAATCAAATTGAATCGAATTGAAAAGAATCGAATCGAAAAAATCGAATCGAAAAGAACTGAGTTGAGTTGAACCGAATCGAAAAGATTCGAATCGAATCGTGTCGAATCAAAAAGAATCAAATCGAATCGAATTGAATCGAATTGAATCGAAAAGAATCGAATAGATAGAAAAGAATCAAATTGAAAAGAATTTGAATCGAATTGAAACGATTCGAAAAAATCGAATCAAAAAGAATCGAACCGAACAGAATCGAATCGAACAGAATCGAAAAGAATTGAATCGTAATGTAACAAATCGAATCCAAATGATCGAATCAAGCCAAGTCGAAAAGAATTGAATCGAAAAGAATCGAATCAAAATGAAAAGAATCGAATAGAATCGAATTGAAAATAATCGAATTGAACCGAATCAAATAGAATAGAATCGAATGAAAAGAATCTTATCGAATCGATTCGAAAAGAATTGAATCGAATCGAATGGAGAAGAATCAAATCAAATGGAATCGAAAAGAATCGAATCAAAGAGAATCTAATCGAAACGAAAAGCATCAATCGAATGGAAAAGAATCGAATCGAAACGAAAAGTGTCGAATCGAATCGAATCGTAAAGAATCGAATCGAACCGAAAAGAATCAAATCGAATCGAAAAGAATCGAATTGAATTGAATCGTAATGAAAAGAATCGAATCGAATCGAAAGAATCAAATCGAATCGAAAACAATTGAATCGAATGCAATCAAATCGAAAAGAATCGAATCGAATTGAAAAGAATCAAATCGAATTGATTGAATCGAAAAGAATCGAATGAATCGAATCGCATCGAATCGAAAATAATAGAATTGAATAAAAATAATCAAATCGAATCGAATTGAGAATAATTGGAATTGAATTGAATCGATAATCGAATCGAATCAAATCGAGTCGAATCGAAACTAATCGAATCGAATCAAATCGATTCGAAAAAATCGTATCAGATTGCATCGAAACGAATCATATTGAATTGATTTGAATTGAAATGAATCGAATCTAATCAAATCAAAAAGAATCGAATCGAAAGAATCGAATTGTAGAAAATCAAATCAAAACAAAAAGATTCAAATCGAAACGAATCAAATTGAAAAGAATCGAATCGAATCGAATCGAAAAGAATCGAATCGAAAAGAATCGAATCGAATCATATCGATTGAAAAGATCAAATCAAAAAATCAAAGATAATCGAAATGAATCAAAACGAATCGAATCGAATCGAATAGAAAAGAATCGTATCGAATCAAATCTAAAAGAATCGAATCGAATCGAATAAAAAACAATCGAATCGAATTGATTCGCATCGAAAAGAATCGAATCGTATCGAATCGAAAAGAATCGAATCTATTCGAATTGAATGGAATTGAATCAAAAAGAATCGAATTGAATCGAATAGAATCGAATAGATTCGAATTCAAACAAATCGAAAAAAATCAAAACGAATCAAATCACATCGAGTGGAAAAGAATCGAATCAAATAGAAAAGAATCGAATTGAATCGAACTGAATCGAAAAGAATCGAATAGATGAAATCAAAAAGAATCGAATCGATTCGAAATGAATCGAGTAGAATCGAGTCGAAGTGAAAAGATTGAATCGAATCGAATCGAAAAGAATCGAATCGAAACGAAAAGAATCGAATCGAAGAGAATCTAATCGAAATGAAAAGAATCAAATCGAATCGAAAAGAATCGAATCGACACGAAAAGTGTCGAATCGAATCGAATCGAAAAGAATCGAGTTGAATAGAAAAGAATCGAATCGAATAAAATCGATAAGAATTGAATCAAATCCAATAGAATCGAAAAGAGTCGAATCGAATTGAAAAGAAACGAACCGAATTGAAAAGAAGCGAATCGAATCGAAAAGAATCAAATCGAAAAAAAAAATCGAATCGAAATTAAAAGAATCGAATCGAATCAAAGCATAAAGAATCGAATCTAATTGAATCGAAAAGAATCCATTGAATCGAATAGAGAAGAATCTAATGGTAAGGAATCGAAACGAAAAGAATCCAATTGTATTGAATCGAATCGAAAAGAATTGAATTGAATAGAATATAAAAGAATCGAATCGAAAGGAATCGACTAGAAAAGAAAAGAATCGAATCGAATTGATAGAAAAATGAATCGAATCGAAAACAATCGAATCGATTCGAATCGGAAAGAATCGAAATGTATGGAAACGAATCGAAAAGAATCTAATTGAGTAGAAAAGAATCAAATCAAATTTAATGGAATCGAAAAGAACCGAATTGAATCGAATTGAATCGAATCGAAAAGAATTGAAACGAATTGAATCGAAAAGCATTGAATCGAATCAAATCGAAAAGAATCGAATCGTATCAAATTGAAAAGAATCGAATCGATCTGAAAAGAATTGAATCGAATTGAATCGAATCGAAAAGAATCAAATTGAAACGAAAAGAATCAAATCGAATGGCAAAGAATCGAATCGAAACGAATCGATTTGAAACGAACAGAATCGAATCGAATTGAATGAAATATTCGAATCGAATCGAAAAGAATCTAATCTAATGAAATCCAAAAGAATCAAATCGAAACAAATAGATCAAACCGAATGGAATTGAATCGAAAAGAGTCGATTCGAATCAAATTGGAATGAAAAGAATTGAATCGAATCAAAAAGAATTGAATCAAATAGAATCAAACCGAAACAAAAAGAATCAAACCGAATTGAAAAGAATCTAACTGAATAGAATCGAAAAGAATCGAATCGTACCGAATCGAATCCAATCGAAAAGAATCTAATTGTATCAAATCGAATCGAAAAGAATTGAAATGAATGGAATAGAAAAGATTCGAATCAAATCAAAAACAATCAAATCGAGTAATATCGAATTGAAAAGAATCGAATCGAAAAGAATAGAATCGAATGGAAAAGAATTGAATTGAATCAAAAAGAATTGATTCAAATCAAAAAGAATCGAATCGATTCGAATCGAAAAGACTCGAATCGAATCGAATCGAAAAGAATCGAATCGAATCAAAAAGGATCGAATCGCAAAGAATCGAATCTAAGGATAAGGAATCGAATCGAAACGAATAGAATCGAAAAGAATCGATTTGAATCGAAATGAAAAGAATCGTATCGAATCAAATCGAAAAAAATCAAATGGAATCGAATCGAATCGTATCGAAAAGAATCAAATCAAATGAAAAGAATCGAATCGAATAGAAAAGAATCGAATTGATTGGAATCGACTCGAAAAGAATCTAATTGAATTGAAAGGAATCGAATCAAATTTAATGGAATTGACAAGAATCGTATCAAATCAAAAAGATCGAATCGAAATGATTCAATTCGAAAAGAATCAAATCGAATCGAATCGAAAAGAATCGAATCGAAAAGAATTGAATTGAAAAGAATCGAATTGAATCGAATTGAAAAGACTCAAATCGAATTAAAAGAATCGAATCGAATCGAAAAGAATCGAATCGAATCGGAAAGAATTGAATTGAAATGAATCGATTTGAATCGAATTGAAAAGAATCGAATCGAAAAAATCGAATCGAAAAGAACTGAGTTGAGTTGAATCGAATCGAAAAGATTCGAATCGAATCGTGTCGAATCAAAAAGATCGAATCGAAACGAATCGAATCGAATCGAAAAGAATCGAATAGATAGAAAAGAAATCGAATAGAAAAGAATTTGAATCGAATTGAAACGATTCGAAAAAATCGAAACTAATTGAATCATCGAATGGAAAAGAATCGAATCGAATCAAAAAGAATCGAACCGAACTGAATCGAAAGAATCGAATCGAACAGAATCGAAAAGAATTGAATCGTAATGTAACAAATCGAATCCAAATGATCGAATCAAGCCAAATCGAAAAGAATTGAATCGAAAAGAATCGAATCAAAATGAAAAGAATCGAATAGAATCGAATTGAAAATAATCGAATTGAACCGAATCAAATAGAATAGAATCGAACAGAATTGAATCGAATGAAAAGAATCTTATCGAATCGATTCGAAAAGAATTGAATCGAATCGAATGGAGAAGAATCAAATCAAATGGAATCGAAAAGAATCGAATCAAAGAGAATCTAATCGAAACGAAAAGAATCAATCGAATCGAAAAGAATCGAATCGAAACGAAAAGTGTCGAATCGAATCGAATCGAAAAGAATCGAATCGAACCGAAAAGAATCAAATCGAATCGAAAAGAATCGAATTGAATTGAATCGTAATGAAAAGAATCGAATCGAATCGAAAGAATCAAATCGAATCGAAAACAATTGAATCGAATGCAATCAAATCGAAAAGAATCGAATCGAATTGAAAAGAATCAAATCGAATTGATTGAATCGAAAAGAATCGAATGAATCGAATCGCATCGAATCGAAAATAATAGAATTGAATAAAAATAATCGAATCGAATCGAATTGAGAATAATTGGAATTGAATTGAATCGATAATCGAATCGAATCAAATCGAGTCGAATCGAAACTAATCGAATCGAATCAAATCGATTTGAAAAAATCGAATCAGATTGCATCGAATGGAATCATATTGAATTGATTTGAATTGAAATGAATCGAATCTAATCAAATCAAAAAGAATCGAATCCAAAGATCGAATTGTAGAAAATCAAATCAAAACAAAAAGATTCAAATCGAAACGAAACAAATTGAAAAGAATCGAATCGAATCGAAAAGAATCGAATCGAATCGAAAAGAATCGAAAAAAAAAAGAAAAGAATCGAATGGAAAAGAATCGTATCGAATCAAATCTAAAAGAATTGAATCGAATCGAATAAAAAAGAATCGAATCGAATAGATTCGCATTGAAAAGAATCGAATCGTATCGAATCAAAAAGAATCGAATCTATTCGAATCGAATGGAATTGAATCAAAAAGAATCGAATCGAATTGAATCGAAAACAATCGAATAGATTCGAATTGAAACAAATCGAAAAAAATCAAAACGAATCAAATCACATCGAGTGGAAAAGAATCGAATCAAATAGAAAAGAATCGAATTGAATCGAACTGAATCGAAAAGAATCGAATAGATCAAATCAAAAAGAATCGAATCGATTCGAGATGAACCGAGTAGAATCGACTCGAAGTGAAAAGAATTGAATCGAATCGAATCGAAAAGAATCGAATCGAAACGAAAAGAATCGAATCGAAGAGAATCTAATCGAAATGAAAAGAATCAAATCGAATCGAAAAGAATCGAATCGAAACGAAAAGTGTCGAATCGAATCGAATCGAAAAGAATCGAGTTGAATAGAAAAGAATCGAATCGAATAAAATCGATAAGAATTGAATCAAATCCAATAGAATCGAAAAGATTCGTATCGAATTGAAAAGAAACGAACCGAATTGAAAAGAATCGAATCGAATCGAAAAGAATCAAAACAAAAAAAAATCGATTCGAAATTAAAAGAATCGAATCGAATCAAAGCATAAAGAATCGAATCTAATTGAATCGAAAAGAATCCATTGAATCGAATAGAGAAGAATCTAATGGTAAGGAATCGAATCGAAAAGAATCCAATTGTATTGAATCGAATCGAAAAGAATCGAATTGAATAGAATATAAAAGAATCGAATCGAAAGGAATCGACTCGAAACGAAAAGAATCGAATTGAATTGATAGAAAATTGAATCGAATCGAAAACAATCGAATCAAATCGAATCGAAAAGTATCGAATTGTATGGAAACGAATCGAAAAGAATCTTATTGAGTAGAAAAGAATCAAATCAAATTTAATGGAATCGAAAAGAACCGAATTGAATCGAATCGAAAAGAATCGAAACGAATTGAATCGAAAAGCATTGAATCGAATCAAATCGAAAAGAATCGAATCGATCTGAAAAGAATTGAATCGAATCGAAAAGAATCAAATTGAAACGAAAAGAATCAAATCGAATAGCAAAGAATCGAATCGAAACGAATCGATTTGAAACGAACAGAATCGAATCGAATTGAATGAAATATTCGAATCGAATCGAAAAGAATCTAATCTAATGAAATCCAAAAGAATCAAATCGAAACAAATAGAATCAAACCGAATGGAAATGAATCGAAAAGAGTCGATTCGAATCAAATTGGATGAAAAGAATTGAATAGAATCGAAGAGAATCGAATCGAATAAAAAACAAGTGAATCGAATAGAATAGAAAGAATAGAATCGAAACGAAAAGAATCAAATTGAATGGAAAGGAATCGAATCGAAAAGAAGCGAATCAAAGAGAAAAGACTCGAATCGAATGGAAAAGAATAGAATCAAAAAGAATCGAATTGAAACAAAAAGAATCGAATTGAATCGAATGGAATGGAATCGAATCGAAAAGAATCGAATTGAATTAAATCGAAGAGAATCGAATCGAATTGAATTGAATCGAAGAGAATCGAATCGAATAGAAAAGAATCAAATCGAAATGAATCGATTTGAAACGAAAAGAATCGAATCGAATCAAATTGAATGAAAAGAATTGAATCGAATCAAAAAGATTGAATCAGAAAGAATCAAACCGAAACAAAAAGAATCCAACCGAATTGAAAAGAATCTAACTGAATAGAATCGAAAAGAATCGAATCGTACTGAATCGTCGAAATGAATCGATTTGAAACGAAAAGAATCGAATCGAATCAAATTGAATGAAAAGAATTGAATCGAATCAAAAAGAATTGAATCAGAAAGAATCAAACCGAAACAAAAAGAATCCAACCGAATTGAAAAGAATCTAACTGAATAGAATCGAAAAGAATCGAATCGTACTGAATCGAATCCAAACGAAAAGAATCTAATCCTATCGAATCGAATCGAAAAGAATTGAAATGAATAGAATAGAAAAGATTCGAATCAAATCAAAAACAATCAGGGGATCCCTGGGTGGCGCATCGGTTTGGCGCCTGCCTTTGGCCCAGGGCGCGATCCTGGTAGACCCAGGATCGAGTCCCACATCGGGCTCCCGGTGCATGGAGCCTGCTTCTCCCTCTGACTGTGATTCTGCCTCTCTCTCTCTCTCTCTCTGTGACTATCATAAATAAATAAAAATTAAAAAAAAATTAAAAAAAAACAATCAAATCGAGTAATATCGAATCGAAAAGAATCGAATCGAAAAGAATCGAATCGAATGGAAAAGAATAGAATTGAATCAAAAAGAATTGATTCAAATCAAAAAGAATCGAATTGATTCGAATCGAAAAGACTCGAATCGAATCGAATCAAAAAGAATCGAATCGAATCAAAAAGGATCGAATCGCAAAGGATCGAATCTAAAGAAAAGGAATCGAATCGAATCGAAACGAATAGAATCGAAAAGAATCGATTTGAATCGAAATGAAAAGAATCGTATCGAATCAAATCGAAAAAAATCAAATGGAATCGAATCGTATCGAAAAGAATCAAATCAAATGAAAAGAATTGAATCGAATAGAAAAGAATCGAATTGATTGGAATCGACTCGAAAATAACCTAATTGAATTGAAAGGAATCGAATCAAATTTAAGGGAATCGACAAGAATCGTATCAAATCAAAAAGATCGAATCGAAATGAATCAATTCGAAAAGAATCAAATCGAATCGAATCGAAAAGAATCGAATCGAAAAGAATTGAATTGAAAAGAATCGAATTGAATCGAATAGAAAAGACTCGAATCGAATTAAAAGAATCGAATCGAATCGAAAAGAATCGAATCGAATCGGAAAGAATTGAATTGAAATGAATCAAATTGAATCGAATTGAAAAGAATCGAATCGAAAAAATCGAATCGAAAAGAACTGAGTTGAGTTGAACCGAATCGAAAAGATTCGAATCGAATCGTGTCGAATCAAAAAGAATCAAATCGAATCGAATTGAATCGAATTGAATCGAAAAGAATCGAATAGATAGAAAAGAATCAAATTGAAAAGAATTTGAATCGAATTGAAACGATTCGAAAAAATCGAATCAAAAGAATCGAACCGAACAGAATCGAATCGAACAGAATCGAAAAGAATTGAATCGTAATGTAACAAATCGAATCCAAATGATCGAATCAAGCCAAGTCGAAAAGAATTGAATCGAAAAGAATCGAATCAAAATGAAAAGAATCGAATAGAATCGAATTGAAAATAATCGAATTGAACCGAATCAAATAGAATAGAATCGAATGAAAAGAATCTTATCGAATCGATTCGAAAAGAATTGAATCGAATCGAATGGAGAAGAATCAAATCAAATGGAATCGAAAAGAATCGAATCAAAGAGAATCTAATCGAAACGAAAAGCATCAATCGAATGGAAAAGAATCGAATCGAAACGAAAAGTGTCGAATCGAATCGAATCGAAAAGAATCGAATCGAACCGAAAAGAATCAAATCGAATCGAAAAGAATCGAATTGAATTGAATCGTAATGAAAAGAATCGAATCGAATCGAAAGAATCAAATCGAATCGAAAACAATTGAATCGAATGCAATCAAATAGAAAAGAATCGAATCGAATTGAAAAGAATCAAATCGAATTGATTGAATCGAAAAGAATCGAATCGAATCGAATCGCATCGAATCGAAAATAATAGAATTGAATAAAAATAATCAAATCGAATCGAATTGAGAATAATTGGAATTGAATTGAATCGATAATCGAATCGAATCAAATCGAGTCGAATCGAAACTAATCGAATCGAATCAAATCGATTCGAAAAAATCGTATCAGATTGCATCGAAACGAATCATATTGAATTGATTTGAATTGAAATGAATCGAATCTAATCAAATCAAAAAGAATCGAATCGAAAGAATCGAATTGTAGAAAATCAAATCAAAACAAAAAGATTCAAATCGAAACGAATCAAATTGAAAAGAATCGAATCGAATCGAATCGAAAAGAATCGAATCGAAAAAAATCGAATCGAATCATATCGATTGAAAAGATCAAATCAAAAAAATCAAAGACAATCGAAATGAATCAAAACGAATCGAATCGAATCGAATAGAAAAGAATCGTATCGAATCAAATCTAAAAGAATCGAATCGAATCGAATAAAAAACAATCGAATCGAATTGATTCGCATCGAAAAGAATCGAATCGTATCGAATCGAAAAGAATCGAATCTATTCGAATTGAATGGAATTGAATCAAAAAGAATCGAATTGAATCGAATAGAATCGAATAGATTCGAATTCAAACAAATCGAAAAAAATCAAAACGAATCAAATCACATCGAGTGGAAAAGAATCGAATCAAATAGAAAAGAATCGAATTGAATCGAACTGAATCGAAAAGAATCGAATAGATGAAATCAAAAAGAATCGAATCGATTCGAAATGAATCGAGTAGAATCGAGTCGAAGTGAAAAGATTGAATCGAATCGAATCGAAAAGAATCGAATCGAAACGAAAAGAATCGAATCGAAGAGAATCTAATCGAAATGAAAAGAATCAAATCGAATCGAAAAGAATCGAATCGACACGAAAAGTGTCGAATCGAATCGAATCGAAAAGAATCGAGTTGAATAGAAAAGAATCGAATCGAATAAAATCGATAAGAATTGAATCAAATCCAATAGAATCGAAAAGAGTCGAATCGAATTGAAAAGAAACGAACCGAATTGAAAAGAAGCGAATCGAATCGAAAAGAATCAAATCGAAAAAAAAATCGAATCGAAATTAAAAGAATCGAATCGAATCAAAGCATAAAGAATCGAATCTAATTGAATCGAAAAGAATCCATTGAATCGAATAGAGAAGAATCTAATGGTAAGGAATCGAAACGAAAAGAATCCAATTGTATTGAATCGAATCGAAAAGAATTGAATTGAATAGAATATAAAAGAATCGAATCGAAAGGAATCGACTAGAAAAGAAAAGAATCGAATCGAATTGATAGAAAAATGAATCGAATCGAAAACAATCGAATCGATTCGAATCGGAAAGAATCGAAATGTATGGAAACGAATCGAAAAGAATCTAATTGAGTAGAAAAGAATCAAATCAAATTTAATGGAATCGAAAAGAACCGAATTGAATCGAATTGAATCGAATCGAAAAGAATCGAAACGAATTGAATCGAAAAGCATTGAATCGAATCAAATCGAAAAGAATCGAATCGTATCAAATTGAAAAGAATCGAATCGATCTGAAAAGAATTGAATCGAATTGAATCGAATCGAAAAGAATCAAATTGAAACGAAAAGAATCAAATCGAATGGCAAAGAATCGAATCGAAACGAATCGATTTGAAACGAACAGAATCGAATCGAATTGAATGAAATATTCGAATCGAATCGAAAAGAATCTAATCTAATGAAATCCAAAAGAATCAAATCGAAACAAATAGATCAAACCGAATGGAATTGAATCGAAAAGAGTCGATTCGAATCAAATTGGAATGAAAAGAATTGAATCGAATCAAAAAGAATTGAATCAAATAGAATCAAACCGAAACAAAAAGAATCAAACCGAATTGAAAAGAATCTAACTGAATAGAATCGAAAAGAATCGAATCGTACCGAATCGAATCCAATCGAAAAGAATCTAATTGTATCAAATCGAATCGAAAAGAATTGAAATGAATGGAATAGAAAAGATTCGAATCAAATCAAAAACAATCAAATCGAGTAATATCGAATTGAAAAGAATCGAATCGAAAAGAATCGAATCGAATCGAATGGAAAAGAATTGAATGGAATCAAAAAGAATTGATTCAAATCAAAAAGAATCGAATCGATTCGAATCGAAAAGACTCGAATCGAATCGAATCGAAAAGAATCGAATCGAATCAAAAAGGATCGAATCGCAAAGAATCGAATCTAAGGATAAGGAATCGAATCGAAACGAATAGAATCGAAAAGAATCGATTTGAATCGAAATGAAAAGAATCGTATCGAATCAAATCGAAAAAAATCAAATGGAATCGAATCGAATCGTATCGAAAAGAATCAAATCAAATGAAAAGAATCGAATCGAATAGAAAAGAATCGAATTGATTGGAATCGACTCGAAAAGAATCTAATTGAATTGAAAGGAATCGAATCAAATTTAATGGAATTGACAAGAATCGTATCAAATCAAAAAGATCGAATCGAAATGATTCAATTCGAAAAGAATCAAATCGAATCGAAAAGAATCGAATCGAAAAGAATTGAATTGAAAAGAATCGAATTGAATCGAATTGAAAAGACTCAAATCGAATTAAAAGAATCGAATCGAATCGAAAAGAATCGAATCGAATCGGAAAGAATTGAATTGGAATGAATCGATTTGAATCGAATTGAAAAGAATCGAATCGAAAAAATCGAATCGAAAAGAACTGAGTTGAGTTGAATCGAATCGAAAAGATTCGAATCGAATCGTGTCGAATCAAAAAGATCGAATCGAAACGAATCGAATCGAATCGAATCGAAAAGAATCGAATAGATAGAAAAGAAATCGAATAGAAAAGAATTTGAATCGAATTGAAACGATTCGAAAAAATCGAAACTAATTGAATCATCGAATGGAAAAGAATCGAATCGAATCAAAAAGAATCGAACCGAACTGAATCGAAAGAATCGAATCGAACAGAATCGAAAAGAATTGAATCGTAATGTAACAAATCGAATCCAAATGATCGAATCAAGCCAAATCGAAAAGAATTGAATCGAAAAGAATCGAATCAAAATGAAAAGAATCGAATAGAATCGAATTGAAAAGAATCGAATTGAACCGAATCAAATAGAATAGAATCGAACAGAATTGAATCGAATGAAAAGAATCTTATCGAATCGATTCGAAAAGAATTGAATCAAATCGAATGGAGAAGAATCAAATCAAATGGAATCGAAAAGAATCGAATCAAAGAGAATCTAATCGAATCGAAAGAATCAAATCGAATCGAAAACAATTGAATCGAATGCAATCAAATCGAAAAGAATCGAATCGAATTGAAAAGAATCAAATCGAATTGATTGAATCGAAAAGAATCGAATGAATCGAATCGCATCGAATCGAAAATAATAGAATTGAATAAAAATAATCGAATCGAATCGAATTGAGAATAATTGGAATTGAATTGAATCGATAATCGAATCGAATCAAATCGAGTCGAATCGAAACTAATCGAATCGAATCAAATCGATTTGAAAAAATCGAATCAGATTGCATCGAATGGAATCATATTGAATTGATTTGAATTGAAATGAATCGAATCTAATCAAATCAAAAAGAATCGAATCCAAAGATCGAATTGTAGAAAATCAAATCAAAACAAAAAGATTCAAATCGAAACGAAACAAATTGAAAAGAATCGAATCGAATCGAAAAGAATCGAATCGAATCGAAAAGAATCGAAAAAAAAAAGAAAAGAATCGAATGGAAAAGAATCGTATCGAATCAAATCTAAAAGAATTGAATCGAATCGAATAAAAAAGAATCGAATCGAATAGATTCGCATTGAAAAGAATCGAATCGTATCGAATCGAAAAGAATCGAATCTATTCGAATCGAATGGAATTGAATCAAAAAGAATCGAATCGAATTGAATCGAAAACAATCGAATAGATTCGAATTGAAACAAATCGAAAAAAATCAAAACGAATCAAATCACATCGAGTGGAAAAGAATCGAATCAAATAGAAAAGAATCGAATTGAATCGAACTGAATCGAAAAGAATCGAATAGATCAAATCAAAAAGAATCGAATCGATTCGAGATGAACCGAGTAGAATCGAGTCGAAGTGAAAAGAATTGAATCGAATCGAATCGAAAAGAATCGAATCGAAACGAAAAGAATCGAATCGAAGAGAATCTAATCGAAATGAAAAGAATCAAATCGAATCGAAAAGAATCGAATCGAAACGAAAAGTGTCGAATCGAATCGAATCGAAAAGAATCGAGTTGAATAGAAAAGAATCGAATCGAATAAAATCGATAAGAATTGAATCAAATCCAATAGAATCGAAAAGATTCGAATCGAATTGAAAAGAAACGAACCGAATTGAAAAGAATCGAATCGAATCGAAAAGAATCAAAACAAAAAAAAATCGATTCGAAATTAAAAGAATCGAATCGAATCAAAGCATAAAGAATCGAATCTAATTGAATCGAAAAGAATCCATTGAATCGAATAGAGAAGAATCTAATGGTAAGGAATCGAATCGAAAAGAATCCAATTGTATTGAATCGAATCGAAAAGAATCGAATTGAATAGAATATAAAAGAATCGAATCGAAAGGAATCGACTCGAAACGAAAAGAATCGAATTGAATTGATAGAAAATTGAATCGAATCGAAAACAATCGAATCAAATCGAATCGAAAAGTACCGAATTGTATGGAAACGAATCGAAAAGAATCTTATTGAGTAGAAAAGAATCAAATCAAATTTAATGGAATCGAAAAGAACCGAATTGAATCGAATCGAAAAGAATCGAAACGAATTGAATCGAAAAGCATTGAATCGAATCAAATCGAAAAGAATCGAATCGATCTGAAAAGAATTGAATCGAATCGAAAAGAATCAAATTGAAACGAAAAGAATCAAATCGAATAGCAAAGAATCGAATCGAAACGAATCGATTTGAAACGAACAGAATCGAATCGAATTGAATGAAATATTCGAATCGAATCGAAAAGAATCTAATCTAATGAAATCCAAAAGAATCAAATCGAAACAAATAGAATCAAACCGAATGGAAATGAATCGAAAAGAGTCGATTCGAATCAAATTGGATGAAAAGAATTGAATAGAATCGAAGAGAATCGAATCGAATAAAAAACAAGTGAATCGAATAGAATAGAAAAGAATAGAATCGAAACGAAAAGAATCAAATTGAATGGAAAGGAATCGAATCGAAAAGAAGCGAATCAAAGAGAAAAGACTCGAATCGAATGGAAAAGAATAGAATCAAAAAGAATCGAATTGAAACAAAAAGAATCGAATTGAATCGAATGGAATCGAATCGAATCGAAAAGAATCGAATTGAATTAAATCGAAGAGAATCGAATCGAATTGAATTGAATCGAAGAGAGTCGAATCGAATAGAAAAGAATCAAATCGAAATGAATCGATTTGAAACGAAAAGAATCGAATCGAATCAAATTGAATGAAAAGAATTGAATCGAATCAAAAAGATTGAATCAGAAAGAATCAAACCGAAACAAAAAGAATCCAACCGAATTGAAAAGAATCTAACTGAATAGAATCGAAAAGAATCGAATCGTACTGAATCGTCGAAATGAATCGATTTGAAACGAAAAGAATCGAATCGAATCAAATTGAATGAAAAGAATTGAATCGAATCAAAAAGAATTGAATCAGAAAGAATCAAACCGAAACAAAAAGAATCCAACCGAATTGAAAAGAATCTAACTGAATAGAATCGAAAAGAATCGAATCGTACTGAATCGAATCCAAACGAAAAGAATCTAATCCTATCGAATCGAATCGAAAAGAATTGAAATGAATAGAATAGAAAAGATTCGAATCAAATCAAAAACAATCAGGGGATCCCTGGGTGGCGCATCGGTTTGGCGCCTGCCTTTGGCCCAGGGCGCGATCCTGGTAGACCCAGGATCGAGTCCCACATCGGGCTCCCGGTGCATGGAGCCTGCTTCTCCCTCTGACTGTGATTCTGCCTCTCTCTCTCTCTCTCTCTGTGACTATCATAAATAAATAAAAATTAAAAAAAATTAAAAAAAAACAATCAAATCGAGTAATATCGAATCGAAAAGAATCGAATCGAAAAGAATCGAATCGAATGGAAAAGAATAGAATTGAATCAAAAAGAATTGATTCAAATCAAAAAGAATCGAATTGATTCGAATCGAAAAGACTCGAATCGAATCGAATCAAAAAGAATCGAATCGAATCAAAAAGGATCGAATCGCAAAGGATCGAATCTAAAGAAAAGGAATCGAATCGAATCGAAACGAATAGAATCGAAAAGAATCGATTTGAATCGAAATGAAAAGAATCGTATCGAATCAAATCGAAAAAAATCAAATGGAATCGAATCGAATCGTATCGAAAAGAATCAAATCAAATGAAAAGAATTGAATCGAATAGAAAAGAATCGAATTGATTGGAATCGACTCGAAAATAACCTAATTGAATTGAAAGGAATCGAATCAAATTTAAGGGAATCGACAAGAATCGTATCAAATCAAAAAGATCGAATCGAAATGAATCAATTCGAAAAGAATCAAATCGAATCGAATCGAAAAGAATCGAATCGAAAAGAATTGAATTGAAAAGAATCGAATTGAATCGAATAGAAAAGACTCGAATCGAATTAAAAGAATCGAATCGAATCGAAAAGAATCGAATCGAATCGGAAAGAATTGAATTGAAATGAATCAAATTGAATCGAATTGAAAAGAATCGAATCGAAAAAATCGAATCGAAAAGAACTGAGTTGAGTTGAACCGAATCGAAAAGATTCGAATCGAATCGTGTCGAATCAAAAAGAATCAAATCGAATCGAATTGAATCGAATTGAATCGAAAAGAATCGAATAGATAGAAAAGAATCAAATTGAAAAGAATTTGAATCGAATTGAAACGATTCGAAAAAATCGAATCAAAAAGAATCGAACCGAACAGAATCGAATCGAACAGAATCGAAAAGAATTGAATCGTAATGTAACAAATCGAATCCAAATGATCGAATCAAGCCAAGTCGAAAAGAATTGAATCGAAAAGAATCGAATCAAAATGAAAAGAATCGAATAGAATCGAATTGAAAATAATCGAATTGAACCGAATCAAATAGAATAGAATCGAATGAAAAGAATCTTATCGAATCGATTCGAAAAGAATTGAATCGAATCGAATGGAGAAGAATCAAATCAAATGGAATCGAAAAGAATCGAATCAAAGAGAATCTAATCGAAACGAAAAGCATCAATCGAATGGAAAAGAATCGAATCGAAACGAAAAGTGTCGAATCGAATCGAATCGTAAAGAATCGAATCGAACCGAAAAGAATCAAATCGAATCGAAAAGAATCGAATTGAATTGAATCGTAATGAAAAGAATCGAATCGAATCGAAAGAATCAAATCGAATCGAAAACAATTGAATCGAATGCAATCAAATCGAAAAGAATCGAATCGAATTGAAAAGAATCAAATCGAATTGATTGAATCGAAAAGAATCGAATGAATCGAATCGCATCGAATCGAAAATAATAGAATTGAATAAAAATAATCAAATCGAATCGAATTGAGAATAATTGGAATTGAATTGAATCGATAATCGAATCGAATCAAATCGAGTCGAATCGAAACTAATCGAATCGAATCAAATCGATTCGAAAAAATCGTATCAGATTGCATCGAAACGAATCATATTGAATTGATTTGAATTGAAATGAATCGAATCTAATCAAATCAAAAAGAATCGAATCGAAAGAATCGAATTGTAGAAAATCAAATCAAAACAAAAAGATTCAAATCGAAACGAATCAAATTGAAAAGAATCGAATCGAATCGAATCGAAAAGAATCGAATCGAAAAGAATCGAATCGAATCATATCGATTGAAAAGATCAAATCAAAAAATCAAAGATAATCGAAATGAATCAAAACGAATCGAATCGAATCGAATAGAAAAGAATCGTATCGAATCAAATCTAAAAGAATCGAATCGAATCGAATAAAAAACAATCGAATCGAATTGATTCGCATCGAAAAGAATCGAATCGTATCGAATCGAAAAGAATCGAATCTATTCGAATTGAATGGAATTGAATCAAAAAGAATCGAATTGAATCGAATAGAATCGAATAGATTCGAATTCAAACAAATCGAAAAAAATCAAAACGAATCAAATCACATCGAGTGGAAAAGAATCGAATCAAATAGAAAAGAATCGAATTGAATCGAACTGAATCGAAAAGAATCGAATAGATGAAATCAAAAAGAATCGAATCGATTCGAAATGAATCGAGTAGAATCGAGTCGAAGTGAAAAGATTGAATCGAATCGAATCGAAAAGAATCGAATCGAAACGAAAAGAATCGAATCGAAGAGAATCTAATCGAAATGAAAAGAATCAAATCGAATCGAAAAGAATCGAATCGACACGAAAAGTGTCGAATCGAATCGAATCGAAAAGAATCGAGTTGAATAGAAAAGAATCGAATCGAATAAAATCGATAAGAATTGAATCAAATCCAATAGAATCGAAAAGAGTCGAATCGAATTGAAAAGAAACGAACCGAATTGAAAAGAAGCGAATCGAATCGAAAAGAATCAAATCGAAAAAAAAATCGAATCGAAATTAAAAGAATCGAATCGAATCAAAGCATAAAGAATCGAATCTAATTGAATCGAAAAGAATCCATTGAATCGAATAGAGAAGAATCTAATGGTAAGGAATCGAAACGAAAAGAATCCAATTGTATTGAATCGAATCGAAAAGAATTGAATTGAATAGAATATAAAAGAATCGAATCGAAAGGAATCGACTAGAAAAGAAAAGAATCGAATCGAATTGATAGAAAAATGAATCGAATCGAAAACAATCGAATCGATTCGAATCGGAAAGAATCGAAATGTATGGAAACGAATCGAAAAGAATCTAATTGAGTAGAAAAGAATCAAATCAAATTTAATGGAATCGAAAAGAACCGAATTGAATCGAATTGAATCGAATCGAAAAGAATCGAAACGAATTGAATCGAAAAGCATTGAATCGAATCAAATCGAAAAGAATCGAATCGTATCAAATTGAAAAGAATCGAATCGATCTGAAAAGAATTGAATCGAATTGAATCGAATCGAAAAGAATCAAATTGAAACGAAAAGAATCAAATCGAATGGCAAAGAATCGAATCGAAACGAATCGATTTGAAACGAACAGAATCGAATCGAATTGAATGAAATATTCGAATCGAATCGAAAAGAATCTAATCTAATGAAATCCAAAAGAATCAAATCGAAACAAATAGATCAAACCGAATGGAATTGAATCGAAAAGAGTCGATTCGAATCAAATTGGAATGAAAAGAATTGAATCGAATCAAAAAGAATTGAATCAAATAGAATCAAACCGAAACAAAAAGAATCAAACCGAATTGAAAAGAATCTAACTGAATAGAATCGAAAAGAATCGAATCGTACCGAATCGAATCCAATCGAAAAGAATCTAATTGTATCAAATCGAATCGAAAAGAATTGAAATGAATGGAATAGAAAAGATTCGAATCAAATCAAAAACAATCAAATCGAGTAATATCGAATCGAAAAGAATCGAATCGAAAAGAATCGAATCGAATGGAAAAGAATTGAATTGAATCAAAAAGAATTGATTCAAATCAAAAAGAATCGAATCGATTCGAATCGAAAAGACTCGAATCGAATCGAATCGAAAAGAATCGAATCGAATCAAAAAGGATCGAATCGCAAAGAATCGAATCTAAGGATAAGGAATCGAATCGAAACGAATAGAATCGAAAAGAATCGATTTGAATCGAAATGAAAAGAATCGTATCGAATCAAATCGAAAAAAATCAAATGGAATCGAATCGAATCGTATCGAAAAGAATCAAATCAAATGAAAAGAATCGAATCGAATAGAAAAGAATCGAATTGATTGGAATCGACTCGAAAAGAATCTAATTGAATTGAAAGGAATCGAATCAAATTTAATGGAATTGACAAGAATCGTATCAAATCAAAAAGATCGAATCGAAATGATTCAATTCGAAAAGAATCAAATCGAATCGAATCGAAAAGAATCGAATCGAAAAGAATTGAATTGAAAAGAATCGAATTGAATCGAATTGAAAAGACTCAAATCGAATTAAAAGAATCGAATCGAATCGAAAAGAATCGAATCGAATCGGAAAGAATTGAATTGGAATGAATCGATTTGAATCGAATTGAAAAGAATCGAATCGAAAAAATCGAATCGAAAAGAACTGAGTTGAGTTGAATCGAATCGAAAAGATTCGAATCGAATCGTGTCGAATCAAAAAGATCGAATCGAAACGAATCGAATCGAATCGAATCGAAAAGAATCGAATAGATAGAAAAGAAATCGAATAGAAAAGAATTTGAATCGAATTGAAACGATTCGAAAAAATCGAAACTAATTGAATCATCGAATGGAAAAGAATCGAATCGAATCAAAAAGAATCGAAACGAACTGAATCGAAAGAATCGAATCGAACAGAATCGAAAAGAATTGAATCGTAATGTAACAAATCGAATCCAAATGATCGAATCAAGCCAAATCGAAAAGAATTGAATCGAAAAGAATCGAATCAAAATGAAAAGAATCGAATAGAATCGAATTGAAAAGAATCGAATTGAACCGAATCAAATAGAATAGAATCGAACAGAATTGAATCGAATGAAAAGAATCTTATCGAATCGATTCGAAAAGAATTGAATCGAATCGAATGGAGAAGAATCAAATCAAATGGAATCGAAAAGAATCGAATCAAAGAGAATCTAATCGAAACGAAAAGAATCAATCGAATCGAAAAGAATCGAATCGAAACGAAAAGTGTCGAATCGAATCGAATCGAAAAGAATCGAATCGAACCGAAAAGAATCAAATCGAATCGAAAAGAATCGAATTGAATTGAATCGTAATGAAAAGAATCGAATCGAATCGAAAGAATCAAATCGAATCGAAAACAATTGAATCGAATGCAATCAAATCGAAAAGAATCGAATCGAATTGAAAAGAATCAAATCGAATTGATTGAATCGAAAAGAATCGAATGAATCGAATCGCATCGAATCGAAAATAATAGAATTGAATAAAAATAATCGAATCGAATCGAATTGAGAATAATTGGAATTGAATTGAATCGATAATCGAATCGAATCAAATCGAGTCGAATCGAAACTAATCGAATCGAATCAAATCGATTTGAAAAAATCGAATCAGATTGCATCGAATGGAATCATATTGAATTGATTTGAATTGAAATGAATCGAATCTAATCAAATCAAAAAGAATCGAATCCAAAGATCGAATTGTAGAAAATCAAATCAAAACAAAAAGATTCAAATCGAAACGAAACAAATTGAAAAGAATCGAATCGAATCGAAAAGAATCGAATCGAATCGAAAAGAATCGAAAAAAAAAAGAAAAGAATCGAATGGAAAAGAATCGTATCGACTCAAATCTAAAAGAATTGAATCGAATCGAATAAAAAAGAATCGAATCGAATAGATTCGCATTGAAATGAATCGAATCGTATCGAATCGAAAAGAATCGAATCTATTCGAATCGAATGGAATTGAATCAAAAAGAATCGAATCGAATTGAATCGAAAACAATCGAATAGATTCGAATTGAAACAAATCGAAAAAAATCAAAACGAATCAAATCACATCGAGTGGAAAAGAATCGAATCAAATAGAAAAGAATCGAATTGAATCGAACTGAATCGAAAAGAATCGAATAGATCAAATCAAAAAGAATCGAATCGATTCGAGATGAACCGAGTAGAATCGACTCGAAGTGAAAAGAATTGAATCGAATCGAATCGAAAAGAATCTAATCGAAACGAAAAGAATCGAATCGAAGAGAATCTAATCGAAATGAAAAGAATCAAATCGAATCGAAAAGAATCGAATCGAAACGAAAAGTGTCGAATCGAATCGAATCGAAAAGAATCGAGTTGAATAGAAAAGAATCGAATCGAATAAAATCGATAAGAAT
The DNA here is from genome assembly GCF_011100685.1 of Canis lupus familiaris. Classification (NCBI taxonomy): domain Eukaryota; kingdom Metazoa; phylum Chordata; class Mammalia; order Carnivora; family Canidae; genus Canis; species Canis lupus. Next base: position 28,949 of record NC_049257.1, read on the forward strand.
TGAATCAAATCCAATAGAATCGAAAAGATTCGAATCGAATTGAAAAGAAACGAACCGAATTGAAAAGAATCGAATCGAATCGAAAAGAATCAAAACAAAAAAAAATCGATTCGAAATTAAAAGAATCGAATCGAATCAAAGCATAAAGAATCGAATCTAATTGAATCGAAAAGAATCCATTGAATCGAATAGAGAAGAATCTAATGGTAAGGAATCGAATCGAAAAGAATCCAATTGTATTGAATCGAATCGAAAAGAATCGAATTGAATAGAATATAAAAGAATCGAATCGAAAGGAATCGACTCGAAACGAAAAGAATCGAATTGAATTGATAGAAAATTGAATCGAATCGAAAACAATCGAATCAAATCGAATCGAAAAGTACCGAATTGTATGGAAACGAATCGAAAAGAATCTTATTGAGTAGAAAAGAATCAAATCAAATTTAATGGAATCGAAAAGAACCGAATTGAATCGAATCGAAAAGAATCGAAACGAATTGAATCGAAAAGCATTGAATCGAATCAAATCGAAAAGAATCGAATCGATCTGAAAAGAATTGAATCGAATCGAAAAGAATCAAATTGAAACGAAAAGAATCAAATCGAATAGCAAAGAATCGAATCGAAACGAATCGATTTGAAACGAACAGAATCGAATCGAATTGAATGAAATATTCGAATCGAATCGAAAAGAATCTAATCTAATGAAATCCAAAAGAATCAAATCGAAACAAATAGAATCAAACCGAATGGAAATGAATCGAAAAGAGTCGATTCGAATCAAATTGGATGAAAAGAATTGAATAGAATCGAAGAGAATCGAATCGAATAAAAAACAAGTGAATCGAATAGAATAGAAAAGAATAGAATCGAAACGAAAAGAATCAAATTGAATGGAAAGGAATCGAATCGAAAAGAAGCGAATCAAAGAGAAAAGACTCGAATCGAATGGAAAAGAATAGAATCAAAAAGAATCGAATTGAAACAAAAAGAATCGAATTGAATCGAATGGAATCGAATCGAATCGAAAAGAATCGAATTGAATTAAATCGAAGAGAATCGAATCGAATTGAATTGAATCGAAGAGAGTCGAATCGAATAGAAAAGAATCAAATCGAAATGAATCGATTTGAAACGAAAAGAATCGAATCGAATCAAATTGAATGAAAAGAATTGAATCGAATCAAAAAGATTGAATCAGAAAGAATCAAACCGAAACAAAAAGAATCCAACCGAATTGAAAAGAATCTAACTGAATAGAATCGAAAAGAATCGAATCGTACTGAATCGTCGAAATGAATCGATTTGAAACGAAAAGAATCGAATCGAATCAAATTGAATGAAAAGAATTGAATCGAATCAAAAAGAATTGAATCAGAAAGAATCAAACCGAAACAAAAAGAATCCAACCGAATTGAAAAGAATCTAACTGAATAGAATCGAAAAGAATCGAATCGTACTGAATCGAATCCAAACGAAAAGAATCTAATCCTATCGAATCGAATCGAAAAGAATTGAAATGAATAGAATAGAAAAGATTCGAATCAAATCAAAAACAATCAGGGGATCCCTGGGTGGCGCATCGGTTTGGCGCCTGCCTTTGGCCCAGGGCGCGATCCTGGTAGACCCAGGATCGAGTCCCACATCGGGCTCCCGGTGCATGGAGCCTGCTTCTCCCTCTGACTGTGATTCTGCCTCTCTCTCTCTCTCTCTCTGTGACTATCATAAATAAATAAAAATTAAAAAAAAATTTAAAAAAAACAATCAAATCGAGTAATATCGAATCGAAAAGAATCGAATCGAAAAGAATCGAATCGAATGGAAAAGAATAGAATTGAATCAAAAAGAATTGATTCAAATCAAAAAGAATCGAATTGATTCGAATCGAAAAGACTCGAATCGAATCGAATCAAAAAGAATCGAATCGAATCAAAAAGGATCGAATCGCAAAGGATCGAATCTAAAGAAAAGGAATCGAATCGAATCGAAACGAATAGAATCGAAAAGAATCGATTTGAATCGAAATGAAAAGAATCGTATCGAATCAAATCGAAAAAAATCAAATGGAATCGAATCGAATCGTATCGAAAAGAATCAAATCAAATGAAAAGAATTGAATCGAATAGAAAAGAATCGAATTGATTGGAATCGACTCGAAAATAACCTAATTGAATTGAAAGGAATCGAATCAAATTTAAGGGAATCGACAAGAATCGTATCAAATCAAAAAGATCGAATCGAAATGAATCAATTCGAAAAGAATCAAATCGAATCGAATCGAAAAGAATCGAATCGAAAAGAATTGAATTGAAAAGAATCGAATTGAATCGAATAGAAAAGACTCGAATCGAATTAAAAGAATCGAATCGAATCGAAAAGAATCGAATCGAATCGGAAAGAATTGAATTGAAATGAATCAAATTGAATCGAATTGAAAAGAATCGAATCGAAAAAATCGAATCGAAAAGAACTGAGTTGAGTTGAACCGAATCGAAAAGATTCGAATCGAATCGTGTCGAATCAAAAAGAATCAAATCGAATCGAATTGAATCGAATTGAATCGAAAAGAATCGAATAGATAGAAAAGAATCAAATTGAAAAGAATTTGAATCGAATTGAAACGATTCGAAAAAATCGAATCAAAAAGAATCGAACCGAACAGAATCGAATCGAACAGAATCGAAAAGAATTGAATCGTAATGTAACAAATCGAATCCAAATGATCGAATCAAGCCAAGTCGAAAAGAATTGAATCGAAAAGAATCGAATCAAAATGAAAAGAATCGAATAGAATCGAATTGAAAATAATCGAATTGAACCGAATCAAATAGAATAGAATCGAATGAAAAGAATCTTATCGAATCGATTCGAAAAGAATTGAATCGAATCGAATGGAGAAGAATCAAATCAAATGGAATCGAAAAGAATCGAATCAAAGAGAATCTAATCGAAACGAAAAGCATCAATCGAATGGAAAAGAATCGAATCGAAACGAAAAGTGTCGAATCGAATCGAATCGTAAAGAATCGAATCGAACCGAAAAGAATCAAATCGAATCGAAAAGAATCGAATTGAATTGAATCGTAATGAAAAGAATCGAATCGAATCGAAAGAATCAAATCGAATCGAAAACAATTGAATCGAATGCAATCAAATCGAAAAGAATCGAATCGAATTGAAAAGAATCAAATCGAATTGATTGAATCGAAAAGAATCGAATGAATCGAATCGCATCGAATCGAAAATAATAGAATTGAATAAAAATAATCAAATCGAATCGAATTGAGAATAATTGGAATTGAATTGAATCGATAATCGAATCGAATCAAATCGAGTCGAATCGAAACTAATCGAATCGAATCAAATCGATTCGAAAAAATCGTATCAGATTGCATCGAAACGAATCATATTGAATTGATTTGAATTGAAATGAATCGAATCTAATCAAATCAAAAAGAATCGAATCGAAAGAATCGAATTGTAGAAAATCAAATCAAAACAAAAAGATTCAAATCGAAACGAATCAAATTGAAAAGAATCGAATCGAATCGAATCGAAAAGAATCGAATCGAAAAGAATCGAATCGAATCATATCGATTGAAAAGATCAAATCAAAAAATCAAAGATAATCGAAATGAATCAAAACGAATCGAATCGAATCGAATAGAAAAGAATCGTATCGAATCAAATCTAAAAGAATCGAATCGAATCGAATAAAAAACAATCGAATCGAATTGATTCGCATCGAAAAGAATCGAATCGTATCGAATCGAAAAGAATCGAATCTATTCGAATTGAATGGAATTGAATCAAAAAGAATCGAATTGAATCGAATAGAATCGAATAGATTCGAATTCAAACAAATCGAAAAAAATCAAAACGAATCAAATCACATCGAGTGGAAAAGAATCGAATCAAATAGAAAAGAATCGAATTGAATCGAACTGAATCGAAAAGAATCGAATAGATGAAATCAAAAAGAATCGAATCGATTCGAAATGAATCGAGTAGAATCGAGTCGAAGTGAAAAGATTGAATCGAATCGAATCGAAAAGAATCGAATCGAAACGAAAAGAATCGAATCGAAGAGAATCTAATCGAAATGAAAAGAATCAAATCGAATCGAAAAGAATCGAATCGACACGAAAAGTGTCGAATCGAATCGAATCGAAAAGAATCGAGTTGAATAGAAAAGAATCGAATCGAATAAAATCGATAAGAATTGAATCAAATCCAATAGAATCGAAAAGAGTCGAATCGAATTGAAAAGAAACGAACCGAATTGAAAAGAAGCGAATCGAATCGAAAGAATCAAATCGAAAAAAAAAATCGAATCGAAATTAAAAGAATCGAATCGAATCAAAGCATAAAGAATCGAATCTAATTGAATCGAAAAGAATCCATTGAATCGAATAGAGAAGAATCTAATGGTAAGGAATCGAAACGAAAAGAATCCAATTGTATTGAATCGAATCGAAAAGAATTGAATTGAATAGAATATAAAAGAATCGAATCGAAAGGAATCGACTAGAAAAGAAAAGAATCGAATCGAATTGATAGAAAAATGAATCGAATCGAATACAATCGAATCGATTCGAATCGGAAAGAATCGAAATGTATGGAAACGAATCGAAAAGAATCTAATTGAGTAGAAAAGAATCAAATCAAATTTAATGGAATCGAAAAGAACCGAATTGAATCGAATTGAATCGAATCGAAAAGAATCGAAACGAATTGAATCGAAAAGCATTGAATCGAATCAAATCGAAAAGAATCGAATCGTATCAAATTGAAAAGAATCGAATCGATCTGAAAAGAATTGAATCGAATCGAAAAGAATCAAATTGAAACGAAAAGAATCAAATCGAATGGCAAAGAATCGAATCGAAACGAATCGATTTGAAACGAACAGAATCGAATCGAATTGAATGAAATATTCGAATCGAATCGAAAAGAATCTAATCTAATGAAATCCAAAAGAATCAAATCGAAACAAATAGATCAAACCGAATGGAATTGAATCGAAAAGAGTCGATTCGAATCAAATTGGAATGAAAAGAATTGAATCGAATCAAAAAGAATTGAATCAAATAGAATCAAACCGAAACAAAAAGAATCAAACCGAATTGAAAAGAATCTAACTGAATAGAATCGAAAAGAATCGAATCGTACCGAATCGAATCCAATCGAAAAGAATCTAATTGTATCAAATCGAATCGAAAAGAATTGAAATGAATGGAATAGAAAAGATTCGAATCAAATCAAAAACAATCAAATCGAGTAATATCGAATCGAAAAGAATCGAATCGAAAAGAATCGAATCGAATGGAAAAGAATTGAATTGAATCAAAAAGAATTGATTCAAATCAAAAAGAATCGAATCGATTCGAATCGAAAAGACTCGAATCGAATCGAATCGAAAAGAATCGAATCGAATCAAAAAGGATCGAATCGCAAAGAATCGAATCTAAGGATAAGGAATCGAATCGAAACGAATAGAATCGAAAAGAATCGATTTGAATCGAAATGAAAAGAATCGTATCGAATCAAATCGAAAAAAATCAAATGGAATCGAATCGAATCGTATCGAAAAGAATCAAATCAAATGAAAAGAATCGAATCGAATAGAAAAGAATCGAATTGATTGGAATCGACTCGAAAAGAATCTAATTGAATTGAAAGGAATCGAATCAAACTTAATGGAATTGACAAGAATCGTATCAAATCAAAAAGATCGAATCGAAATGATTCAATTTGAAAAGAATCAAATCGAATCGAATCGAAAAGAATCGAATCGAAAAGAATTGAATTGAAAAGAATCGAATTGAATCGAATTGAAAAGACTCAAATCGAATTAAAAGAATCGAATCGAATCGAAAAGAATCGAATCGAATCGGAAAGAATTGAATTGGAATGAATCGATTTGAATCGAATTGAAAAGAATCGAATCGAAAAAATCGAATCGAAAAGAACTGAGTTGAGTTGAATCGAATCGAAAAGATTCGAATCGAATCGTGTCGAATCAAAAAGATCGAATCGAAACGAATCGAATCGAATCGAATCGAAAAGAATCGAATAGATAGAAAAGAAATCGAATAGAAAAGAATTTGAATCGAATTGAAACGATTCGAAAAAATCGAAACTAATTGAATCATCGAATGGAAAAGAATCGAATCGAATCAAAAGAATCGAACCGAACTGAATCGAAAGAATCGAATCGAACAGAATCGAAAAGAATTGAATCGTAATGTAACAAATCGAATCCAAATGATCGAATCAAGCCAAATCGAAAAGAATTGAATCGAAAAGAATCGAATCAAAATGAAAAGAATCGAATAGAATCGAATTGAAAAGAATCGAATTGAACCGAATCAAATAGAATAGAATCGAACAGAATTGAATCGAATGAAAAGAATCTTATCGAATCGATTCGAAAAGAATTGAATCGAATCGAATGGAGAAGAATCAAATCAAATGGAATCGAAAAGAATCGAATCAAAGAGAATCTAATCGAAACGAAAAGAATCAATCGAATCGAAAAGAATCGAATCGAAACGAAAAGTGTCGAATCGAATCGAATCGAAAAGAATCGAATCGAACCGAAAAGAATCAAATCGAATCGAAAAGAATCGAATTGAATTGAATCGTAATGAAAAGAATCGAATCGAATCGAAAGAATCAAATCGAATCGAAAACAATTGAATCGAATGCAATCAAATCGAAAAGAATCGAATCGAATTGAAAAGAATCAAATCGAATTGATTGAATCGAAAAGAATCGAATGAATCGAATCGCATCGAATCGAAAATAATAGAATTGAATAAAAATAATCGAATCGAATCGAATTGAGAATAATTGGAATTGAATTGAATCGATAATCGAATCGAATCAAATCGAGTCGAATCGAAACTAATCGAATCGAATCAAATCGATTTGAAAAAATCGAATCAGATTGCATCGAATGGAATCATATTGAATTGATTTGAATTGAAATGAATCGAATCTAATCAAATCAAAAAGAATCGAATCCAAAGATCGAATTGTAGAAAATCAAATCAAAACAAAAAGATTCAAATCGAAACGAAACAAATTGAAAAGAATCGAATCGAATCGAAAAGAATCGAATCGAATCGAAAAGAATCGAAAAAAAAAAGAAAAGAATCGAATGGAAAAGAATCGTATCGAATCAAATCTAAAAGAATTGAATCGAATCGAATAAAAAGAATCGAATCGAATAGATTCGCATTGAAAAGAATCGAATCGTATCGAATCGAAAAGAATCGAATCTATTCGAATCGAATGGAATTGAATCAAAAAGAATCGAATCGAATTGAATCGAAAACAATCGAATAGATTCGAATTGAAACAAATCGAAAAAAATCAAAACGAATCAAATCACATCGAGTGGAAAAGAATCGAATCAAATAGAAAAGAATCGAATTGAATCGAACTGAATCGAAAAGAATCGAATAGATCAAATCAAAAAGAATCGAATCGATTCGAGATGAACCGAGTAGAATCGACTCGAAGTGAAAAGAATTGAATCGAATCGAATCGAAAAGAATCGAATCGAAACGAAAAGAATCGAATCGAAGAGAATCTAATCGAAATGAAAAGAATCAAATCGAATCGAAAAGAATCGAATCGAAACGAAAAGTGTCGAATCGAATCGAATCGAAAAGAATCGAGTTGAATAGAAAAGAATCGAATCGAATAAAATCGATAAGAATTGAATCAAATCCAATAGAATCGAAAAGATTCGAATCGAATTGAAAAGAAACGAACCGAATTGAAAAGAATCGAATCGAATCGAAAAGAATCAAAACAAAAAAAAATCGATTCGAAATTAAAAGAATCGAATCGAATCAAAGCATAAAGAATCGAATCTAATTGAATCGAAAAGAATCCATTGAATCGAATAGAGAAGAATCTAATGGTAAGGAATCGAATCGAAAAGAATCCAATTGTATTGAATCGAATCGAAAAGAATCGAATTGAATAGAATATAAAAGAATCGAATCGAAAGGAATCGACTCGAAACGAAAAGAATCGAATTGAATTGATAGAAAATTGAATCGAATCGAAAACAATCGAATCAAATCGAATCGAAAAGTATCGAATTGTATGGAAACGAATCGAAAAGAATCTTATTGAGTAGAAAAGAATCAAATCAAATTTAATGGAATCGAAAAGAACCGAATTGAATCGAATCGAAAAGAATCGAAACGAATTGAATCGAAAAGCATTGAATCGAATCAAATCGAAAAGAATCGAATCGATCTGAAAAGAATTGAATCGAATCGAAAAGAATCAAATTGAAACGAAAAGAATCAAATCGAATAGCAAAGAATCGAATCGAAACGAATCGATTTGAAACGAACAGAATCGAATCGAATTGAATGAAATATTCGAATCGAATCGAAAAGAATCTAATCTAATGAAATCCAAAGAATCAAATCGAAACAAATAGAATCAAACCGAATGGAAATGAATCGAAAAGAGTCGATTCGAATCAAATTGGATGAAAAGAATTGAATAGAATCGAAGAGAATCGAATCGAATAAAAAACAAGTGAATCGAATAGAATAGAAAAGAATAGAATCGAAACGAAAAGAATCAAATTGAATGGAAAGGAATCGAATCGAAAAGAAGCGAATCAAAGAGAAAAGACTCGAATCGAATGGAAAAGAATAGAATCAAAAAGAATCGAATTGAAACAAAAAGAATCGAATTGAATCGAATGGAATGGAATCGAATCGAAAAGAATCGAATTGAATTAAATCGAAGAGAATCGAATCGAATTGAATTGAATCGAAGAGAATCGAATCGAATAGAAAAGAATCAAATCGAAATGAATCGATTTGAAACGAAAAGAATCGAATCGAATCAAATTGAATGAAAAGAATTGAATCGAATCAAAAAGATTGAATCAGAAAGAATCAAACCGAAACAAAAAGAATCCAACCGAATTGAAAAGAATCTAACTGAATAGAATCGAAAAGAATCGAATCGTACTGAATCGTCGAAATGAATCGATTTGAAACGAAAAGAATCGAATCGAATCAAATTGAATGAAAAGAATTGTATCGAATCAAAAAGAATTGAATCAGAAAGAATCAAACCGAAACAAAAAGAATCCAACCGAATTGAAAAGAATCTAACTGAATAGAATCGAAAAGAATCGAATCGTACTGAATCGAATCCAAACGAAAAGAATCTAATCCTATCGAATCGAATCGAAAAGAATTGAAATGAATAGAATAGAAAAGATTCGAATCAAATCAAAAACAATCAGGGGATCCCTGGGTGGCGCATCGGTTTGGCGCCTGCCTTTGGCCCAGGGCGCGATCCTGGTAGACCCAGGATCGAGTCCCACATCGGGCTCCCGGTGCATGGAGCCTGCTTCTCCCTCTGACTGTGATTCTGCCTCTCTCTCTCTCTCTCTCTGTGACTATCATAAATAAATAAAAATTAAAAAAAAATTAAAAAAAAACAATCAAATCGAGTAATATCGAATCGAAAGAATCGAATCGAAAAGAATCGAATCGAATGGAAAAGAATAGAATTGAATCAAAAAGAATTGATTCAAATCAAAAAGAATCGAATTGATTCGAATCGAAAAGACTCGAATCGAATCGAATCAAAAAGAATCGAATCGAATCAAAAAGGATCGAATCGCAAAGGATCGAATCTAAAGAAAAGGAATCGAATCGAATCGAAACGAATAGAATCGAAAAGAATCGATTTGAATCGAAATGAAAAGAATCGTATCGAATCAAATCGAAAAAAATCAAATGGAATCGAATCGAATCGTATCGAAAAGAATCAAATCAAATGAAAAGAATTGAATCGAATAGAAAAGAATCGAATTGATTGGAATCGACTCGAAAATAACCTAATTGAATTGAAAGGAATCGAATCAAATTTAAGGGAATCGACAAGAATCGTATCAAATCAAAAAGATCGAATCGAATCGAAAAGAATCAAATCGAATCGAATCGAAAAGAATCGAATCGAAAAGAATTGAATTGAAAAGAATCGAATTGAATCGAATAGAAAAGACTCGAATCGAATTAAAAGAATCGAATCGAATCGAAAAGAATCGAATCGAATCGGAAAGAATTGAATTGAAATGAATCAAATTGAATCGAATTGAAAAGAATCGAATCGAAAAAATCGAATCGAAAAGAACTGAGTTGAGTTGAACCGAATCGAAAAGATTCGAATCGAATCGTGTCGAATCAAAAAGAATCAAATCGAATCGAATTGAATCGAATTGAATCGAAAAGAATCGAATAGATAGAAAAGAATCAAATTGAAAAGAATTTGAATCGAATTGAAACGATTCGAAAAAATCGAATCAAAAAGAATCGAACCGGGGATCCCTGGGTGGCACAGCGGTTTGGCGCCTGCCTTTGGCCCAGGGCGCGATCCTGGAGACCCGGGATCGAATCCCACGTCGGGCTCCCGGTGCATGGAGCCTGCTTCTCCCTCTGCCTGTGTCTCTGCCTCTCTCTCTCTCTCTCTCTGTGACTATCATAAATAAATAAAAAAAAATTAAAAAAAAAAAAAAGAATCGAACCGAACAGAATCGAATCGAACAGAATCGAAAAGAATTGAATCGTAATGTAACAAATCGAATCCAAATGATCGAATCAAGCCAAGTCGAAAAGAATTGAATCGAAAAGAATCGAATCAAAATGAAAAGAATCGAATAGAATCGAATTGAAAAGAATCGAATTGAACCGAATCAAATAGAATAGAATCGAACAGAATTGAATCGAATGAAAAGAATCTTATCGAATCGATTCGAAAAGAATTGAATCGAATCGAATGGAGAAGAATCAAATCAAATTGAATCGAAAAGAATCGAATCAAAGAGAATCTAATCGAAACGAAAAGCATCAATCGAATGGAAAAGAATCGAATCGAAACGAAAAGTGTCGAATCGAATCGAAAAGATCGAATCGAACCGAAAAGAATCAAATCGAATCGAAAAGAATCGAATTGAATTGAATCGTAATGAAAAGAATCGAATCGAATCGAAAGAATCAAATCGAATCGAAAACAATTGAATCGAATGCAATCAAATCGAAAAGAATCGAATCGAATTGAAAAGAATCAAATCGAATTGATTGAATCGAAAAGAATCGAATGAATCGAATCGCATCGAATCGAAAATAATAGAATTGAATAAAAATAATCAAATCGAATCGAATTGAGAATAATTGGAATTGAATTGAATCGATAATCGAATCGAATCAACTCGAGTCGAATCGAAACTAATCGAATCGAATCAAATCGATTCGAAAAAATGGAATCAGATTGCATCGAATCGAATCATATTGAATTGATTTGAATTGAAATCAATCGAATCTAATCAAATCAAAAAGAATCGAATCGAAAAGAATCGAATCGAATCATATCGATTGAAAAGATCAAATCAAAAAAATCAAAGAATCGAAATGAATCAAAACGAATCGAATCGAATCGAATAGAAAAGAATCGTATCGAATCAAATCTAAAAGAATCGAATCGAATCGAATAAAAATGAATCGAATCCAATTGATTCGCATCGAAAAGAATCGAATCGTATCGAATCGAAAAGAATCGAATCTATTCGAATCGAATGGAATTGAATCAAAAAGAATCGAATCGAATTGAAACGAAAAGAATCGAATAGATTCGAATTGAAACAAATCGAAAAAAATCAAAACGAATCAAATCACATCGAGTGGAAAAGAATCGAATCAAATAGAAAAGAATCGAATTGAATCGAACTGAATCGAAAAGAATCGAATAGATCAAATCAAAAAGAATCGAATCGATTCGAAATGAACCGAGTAGAATCGAGTCGAAGAGAAAAGAATTGAATCGAATCGAATCGAAAAGAATTGAATCGAAACGAAAAGAATCGAATCGAAGAGAATCTAATCGAAATGAAAAGAATCAAATCGAATCGAAAAGAATCGAATCGACACGAAAAGTGTCGAATCGAATCGAATCGAAAAGAATCGAGTTGAATAGAAAAGAATCGAATCGAATAAAATCGATAAGAATTGAATCAAATCCAATTGAATCGAAAAGATTCGAATCGAATTGAAAAGAAACGAACCGAATTGAAAAGAATCGAATCGAATCGAAAGAATCAAATCGAAAAAAAAATCGAATCGAAATTAAAAGAATCGAATCGAATCAAAGCATAAAGAATCGAATCTAATTGAATCGAAAAGAATCGAATTGAATCGAATAGAGAAGAATCTAATGGTAAGGAATCGAATCGAAAAGAATCCAATTGTATTGAATCGAATCGAAAAGAAATGAATTGAATAGATTATAAAAGAATCGAATCGAAAGGAATCGACTCGAAACGAAAAGAATCGAATCGAAAATATTGAATAGAATCGAAAAGAATTGAATAGAAATGAATCGAATCGAAATGAAAAGAATTGAATCGAATCGAATCGAAAACAATCGAATCAAAAACAATCGAATTGAAACAAAAGAATCGCATTGTATTTAATCGAATCAAAAAAATCTAATTGAATCGAATCGAAAAGAATCGATTTGAAATGAAAAGAATCTAATCGAATTGATAGAAAATTGAATCGAATCGAAAACAATCGAATCGAATCGAATCGAAAAGAATCGAATTGTATGGAAACGAATCGAAAAGAATCTAATTGAGTAGAAAAGAATCAAATCAAATTTAATGGAATCGAAAAGAACCGAATTGAATCGAATTGAATCGAATCGAAAAGAATCGAAACGAATTGAATCGAAAAGCATTGAATCGAATCAAATCGAAAAGAATCGAATCAATCTGAAAAGAATTGAATCGATAAGAGTCGAATTGAATCGAATCGAAAAGAATCAAATTGAAACGAAAAGAATCAAATCGAATAGCAAAGAATCGAATCGAAACGAATCGATTTGAAACGAACAGAATCGAATCGAATTGAATGAAATATTCGAATCGAATCGAAAAGAATCTAATCTAATGAAATCCAAAAGAATCAAATCGAAACAAATAGAATCAAACCGAATGGAAATGAATCGAAAAGAGTCGATTCGAATCAAATTGGATGAAAAGAATTGAATAGAATCGAATAGAATCGAATCGAATAAAAAACAAGTGAATCGAATCGAATAGAAAAGAATAGAATCGAAACGAAAAGAATCAAATTGAATCGAAAGGAAGGGAATCGAAAAGAATCGAATCATAGAGAAAAGACTCGAATCGAATGGAAAAGAATAGAATCAAAAAGAATCGAATTGAAACAAAAAGAATCGAATTGAATTGAATCGAATCGAATCGAATCGAAAAGAATCGAGTTGAATTAAATCGAAGAGAATCGAATCGATTTGAATTGAATCGAAGAGAATCAAATCGAATAGAAAAGAATCAAATCGAAATGAATCGATTTGAAACGAAAAGAATCGAATCGAATCAAATTGAATGAAAAGAATTGAATCGAATCAAAAAGAATTGAATCAGAAAGAATCAAACCGAAACAAAAAGAATCCAACCGAATTGAAAAGAATCTAACTGAATAGAATCGAAAAGAATCGAATCGTTCTGAATCGAATCCAAATGAAAAGAATCTAATCCTATCGAATCGAATCGAAAAGAATTGAAATGAATAGAATAGAAAAGATTCGAATCAAATCAAAAACAATCAGGGGATCCCTGGGTGGCGCATCGGTTTGGCGCCTGCCTTTGGCCCAGGGCGCGATCCTGGTAGACCCGGGATCGAGTCCCACATCGGGCTCCCGGTGCATGGAGCCTGCTTCTCCCTCTGACTGTGTCTCTGCCTCGCTCTCTCTCTCTCTGTGACTATCATAAATAAATAAAAATTAAAAAAAAATTAAAAAAACAATCAAATCGAGTAATATCGAATCGAAAAGAATCGAATCGAATGGAAAAGAATAGAATTGAATGAAAAAGAATTGATTCAAATCAAAAAGAATCGAATCGATTCGAATCAAAAAGACTCGAATCGAATCGAATCGAAAAGAATCGAATCGAATCAAAAAGGATCGAATCGCAAAGAATCGAATCTAAAGAAAAGGAATCGAATCGAATCGAAACGAATAGAATCGAAAAGAATCGATTTGAATCGAAATGAAAAGAATCGTATCGAATCAAATCGAAAAAAATCAAATGGAATCGAATCGAATCTTATCGAAAAGATTCAAATCAAATGAAAAGAATCGAATCGAATAGAAAAGAATCGAATTGATTGGAATCGACTTGAAAATAAACTAATTGAATTGAAAGGAATCGAATCAAATTTAAGGGAATTGACAAGAATCGTATCAAATCAAAAAGATCGAATCGAAATGAATCAATTCGAAAAGAATCAAATCGAATCGAATCGAAAAGAATTGAATTGAAATAAAAAGAATCGAATCGAATCGAATAGAAAAGACTCGAATTAAAAGAATCGAATCGAATCAAAAAGAATCGAACCGAACTGAATCGAAAGAATCTAATCGAACAGAATCGAAAAGAATTGAATGGAAATGTAACAAATCCAATCCAAATGATCGAATCAAGCCAAATCGAAAAGAATTGAATCGAAAAGAATCGAATCAAAATGAAAAGAATCGAATAGAATCGAATTGAAAATAATCGAATTGAACCGAATCAAATAGAATAGAATCGAACAGAATTGAATCGAATGAAAAGAATCTTATCGAATCGATTCGAAAAGAATTGAATCGAATCGAATGGAGAAGAATCAAATCAAATGCAATCGAAAAGAATCGAATCAAAGAGAATCTAATCGAAACGAAAAGAATCAATATAATGGAAAAGAATCGAATCGAAACGAAAAGTGTCGAATCGAATCGAATCGAAAAGAATCGAATCGAACCGAAAAGAATCAAATCGCATCGAAAAGAATCGAATTGAATTGAATCGTAATGAAAAGAATCGATTCGAATCGAAAGAATCAAATCGAATCGAAAACAATTGAATCGAATGCAATCAAATCGAAAAGAATCGAATCGAATTGAAAGAATCAAATCGAATTGATTGAATCGAAAAGAATCGAATGAATCGAATCGCATCGAATCGAAAATAATAGAATTGAATAAAAATAATCGAATCGAATCGAATTGAGAATAATTGGAATTGAATTGAATCGATAATCGAATCGAATCAAATCGAGTCGAATCGAAACTAATCGAATGGAATCAAATCGATTCGAAAAAATCGAATCAGATTGCATCGAATTGAATCATATTGAATTGATTTGAATTGAAATGAATCGAATCTAATCAAATCAAAAAGAATCGAATCCAAAGAATCGAATTGTAGAAAATCAAATCAAAACGAAAAGATTCAAATCGAAACTAATCAAATTGAAAAGAATCGAATCGAATCGAAAAGAATCGAAAAGAATTGAATCGTAATGTAACAAATCGAATCCAAATGATCGAATCAAGCCAAGTCGAAAAGAATTGAATCGAAAAGAATCGAATCAAAATGAAAAGAATCGAATAGAATCGAATTGAAAAGAATCGAATTGAACCGAATCAAATAGAATAAAATCGAACAGAATTGAATCGAATGAAAAGAATCTTATCGAATCGATTCGAAAAGAATTGAATCCAATCGAATGGAGAAGAATCAAATCAAATGGAATCGAAAAGAATCGAATCAAAGAGAATCTAATCGAAACGAAAAGAATCAATCGAATCGAAAAGAGTCGAATCGAACCGAAAAGAATCGAATCGAATCGAAAGAATCAAATCGAATCGAAAACAATTGAATCGAATGCAATCAAATCGAAAAGAATCGAATCGAATTGAAAAGAATCAAATCGAATTGATTGAATCGAAAAGAATCGAATCGAATCGAATCGCATCGAATCGAAAATAATAGAATTGAATAAAAATAATCGAATCGAATTGAGAATAATTGGAACCGAATTGAATCGATAATCGAATCGAATCAAATCGAGTCGAATCGAAACTAATCGAATGGAATCAAATCGATTCGAAAAAATCGAATCAGATTGCATCGGATCGAATCATATTGAATTGATTTGAATTGAAATGAATCGAATCTAATCAAATCAAAAAGAATCGAATCCAAAAATCGAATTGTAGAAAATCAAATCAAAACAAAAAGATTCAAATCGAAACGAATCAAATTGAAAAGAATCGAATCGAATCGAATCGAAAAGAATCGAATCGAATCATATCGATTGAAAAGATCAAATCAAAAAAATCAAAGAGAATCGAAATGAATCAAAACGAATCGAATCGAATCGAATAGAAAAGAATCGTATCGAATCAAATCTAAAAGAATCGAATCGAATCGAATAAAAAAGAATCGAATCGAATTGATTCGCATCGAAAAGAATCGAATCGTATCGAATCGAAAAGAATCGAATCTATTCGAATCGAATGGAATTGAATCAAAAAGAATCGAATCGAATTGAATCGAAAAGAATCGAATAGATTCGAATTGAAACAAATCGAAAAAAATCAAAACGCATCAAATCACATCGAGTGGAAAAGAATCGAATCAAATAGAAAAGAATCGAATTGAATCGAACTGAATCGAAAAGAATCGAATAGATCAAATCAAAAAGAATCGAATCGATTCGAGATGAATCGAGTAGAATCGAGTCGAAGTGAAAAGAATTGAGTCGAATCGAATCGAAAAGAATCGAATCGAAACGAAAAGAATCGAATCGAAGAGAATCTAATCGAAATGAAAAGAATCAAATCGAATCGAATAGAATCGAATCGAAACGAAAAGTGTCGAATCGAATCGAATCGAAAAGAATCGAATTGAATTGAATCGTAATGAAAAGAATCGAATCGAATCGAAAGAATCAAATCGAATCGAAAACAATTGAATCGAATGCAATCAAATCGAAAAGAATCGAATCGAATTGAAAAGAATCAAATCGAATTGATTGAATCGAAAAGTATCGAATCGAATCGAATCGCATCAAATCGAAAATAATAGAATTGAATAAAAATAATCAAATCGAATCGAATTGAGAATAATTGGAATTGAATTGAATCGATAATCGAATCGAATCAAATCGAGTCGAATCGAAACTAATCAAATGGAATCAAATCGATTCGAAAAAATCGAATCAGACTGCATCGAATCGAATCATATTGAATGGATTTGAATTGAAATGAATCGAATCTAATCAAATCAAAAAGAATCGAATCCAAAGAATCGAATTGTAGAAAATCAAATCAAAACAAAAAGATTCAAATCGAAACGAATCAAATTGAAAAGAATCGAATCGAATCGAAAAGAATCGAATCGAAAAGAATCGAATCGAATCATATCGATTGAAAAGACCAATCAAAAAAATCAAAGAGAATCGAAATGAATCAAAACGAATCGAATCGAATCGAATAGAAAAGAATCATATCGAATCAAATCTAAAAGAATCGAATCGAATCGAATAAAAAAGAATCGAATCGAATTGATTCGCATCGAAAAGAATCGAATCGTATCGAATCGAAAAGAATCGAATCTATTCGAATCGAATGGAATTGAATCAAAAAGAATCGAATCGAATTGAATCGAAAAGAATCGAATAGATTCGAATTGAAACAAATCGAAAAAAATCAAAACGCATCAAATCACATCGAGTGGAAAAGAATCGAATCAAATAGAAAAGAATCGAATTGAATCGAACTGAATCGAAAAGAATCGAATAGATCAAATCAAAAAGAATCGAATCGATTCGAAATGAATCGAGTAGAATCGCGTCAAAGTGAAAAGAATTGAATCGAATCGAAATGAAAAGAATCGAATCGAATCGAAAAGAATCGAATCGAAACGAAAAGAATCGAATCGAAGAGAATCTAATCGAAATGAAAAGAACCAAATCGAATCGAAAAGAATCGCATGAAACTAAAACTATCGAATCGAATCGAATCGAAAAGAATCGAGTTGAATTGAATAGAGAAGAATCGAATCGAATAAAATCGATAAGAATTGAATCAAATCCCATAGAATCGAAAAGATTCGAATCCAATTGAAAAGAAACGAACAGAATTGAAAAGAATCAAATCGAATCGAAAAGAATCAAATAGAAAAAAATCGAATCGAAATTAAAAGAATCGAATCGAATCAAAGCATAAAGAATCGAATCTAATTGAATCGAAAAGAATCGAATTGAATCGAATAGAGAAGAATCTAATGGTAAGGAATCGAATCGAAAAGAATCCAATTGTATTGAATCGAATCGAAAAGAATCGAATTGAATAGATTATAAAAGAATCGAATCGAAAGGAATCGACTCGAAACGAAAAGAATCGAATCGAAAAAATTGAATAGAATCGAAAAGAATTGAATAGAAATGAATCGAATCGAAATGAAAAGAATTGAATCGAATCGAATCGAAAACAATCGAATCAAAAAGAATCGAATTGAAACAAAAGAATCGCATTGTATTTAATCGAATCAAAAAAATCTAATTGAATCGAATCGAAAAGAATCGATTTGAAATGAAAAGAATCTAATCGAATTGATAGAAAATTGAATCGAATCGAAAACAATCGAATCGAATCGAATCGAAAAGAATCAAATTGTATGGAAACGAATCGAAAAGAATCTAATTGAGTAGAAAAGAATCAAATCAAATTTAATGGAATCGAAAAGAACCGAATAGCATCGAATTGAATCGAATCGAAAAGAATCGAAACGAATTGAATCGAAAAGCATTGAATCGAATCAAATCGAAAAGAATCGAATCGATCTGAAAAGAATTGAATCGATAAGAATCGAATCGAAAAGAATCAAATTGAAACGAAAAGAATCAAATCGAATAGCAAAGAATCGAATCGAAACGAATCGATTTGAAACGAACAGAATCGAATCGAATTGAATGAAATATTCGAATCGAATCGAAAAGAATCTAATCTAATGAAATCCAAAAGAATCAAATCGAAACAAATAGAATCAAACCGAATGGAAATGAATCGAAAAGAGTCGATTCGAATCAAATTGGATGAAAAGAATTGAATAGAATCGAATAGAATCGAATCGAATAAAAAACAAGTGAATCGAATCGAATAGAAAAGAATAGAATCGAAACGAAAAGAATCAAATTGAATCGAAAGGAAGGGAATCGAAAAGAATCGAATCATAGAGAAAAGACTCGAATCGAATGGAAAAGAATAGAATCAAAAAGAATCGAATTGAAACAAAAAGAATCGAATTGAATTGAATCGAATCGAATCGAATCGAAAAGAATCGAGTTGAATTAAATCGAAGAGAATCGAATCGATTTGAATTGAATCGAAGAGAATCAAATCGAATAGAAAAGAATCAAATCGAAATGAATCGATTTGAAACGAAAAGAATCGAATCGAATCAAATTGAATGAAAAGAATTGAATCGAATCAAAAAGAATTGAATCAGAAAGAATCAAACCGAAACAAAAAGAATCCAACCGAATTGAAAAGAATCTAACTGAATAGAATCGAAAAGAATCGAATCGTTCTGAATCGAATCCAAATGAAAAGAATCTAATCCTATCGAATCGAATCGAAAAGAATTGAAATGAATAGAATAGAAAAGATTCGAATCAAATCAAAAACAATCAGGGGATCCCTGGGTGGCGCATCGGTTTGGCGCCTGCCTTTGGCCCAGGGCGCGATCCTGGTAGACCCGGGATCGAGTCCCACATCGGGCTCCCGGTGCATGGAGCCTGCTTCTCCCTCTGACTGTGTCTCTGCCTCTCTCTCTCTCTCTCTCTGTGACTATCATAAATAAATAAAAATTAAAAAAAATTAAAAAAAAAACAACAAATCGAGTAATATCGAAGCGAAAAGAATCGAATCAAAAGAATCGAATCGAATGGAAAAGAATAGAATTGAATCAAAAAGAATTGATTCAAATCAAAAAAATCGAATCGATTCGAATCGAAAAGACTCGAATCGAATCGAATCGAAAAGAATCGAATCGAATCCAAAAGGATCGAATCGCAAAGAATCGAATCTAAAGAAAAGGAATCGAATCGAATCGAAACGAATAGAATCGAAAAGAATCGATTTGAATCGAAATGAAAAGAATCGTATCAAATCAAATCGAAAAAAATCAAATGGAATCGAATGGAATCGTATCGAAAAGAATCAAATCAAATGAAAAGAATCGAATCGAATAGAAAAGAATCGAATTGATTGGAATCGACTCGAAAATAACCTAATTGAATGAAAGGAATCGAATCAAATTTAATGGAATCGAGAAGAATCGTATCAAATCAAAAGATCGAATCGAAATGAATCAATTCGAAAAGAATCAAATCGAATCGAATCGAAAAGAATCGAATCGAAAAGAATTGAATTGAAAGAATCGAATTGAATCGAATTGAAAAGACTCGAATCGAATTAAAAGAATCGAATCGAATCGAAAAGAATCGAATCGAATCGGAAAGAATTGAATTGAAATGAATCGATTTGAATCGAATTGAAAAGAATCGAATCGAAAAAATCGAATCGAAAAGAACTGAGTTGAGTTGAATCGAATCGAAAAGATTCGAATCGAATCGTGTCGAATCAAAAAGATCGAATCGAAACGAATCGAATCGAATCGAATGGAAAAGAATCGAATAGATAGAAAAGAATCAAATCGAATAGAAAAGAATTTGAATCGAATTGAAACGATTCGAAAAAATCGAAACTAATCGAATCATCGAATGGAAAAGAATCGAATCGAATTGCATCGAATCGAAAATAATAGAATTGAATAAAAATAATCAAATCGAATCGAATTGAGAATAATTGGAATTGAATTGAATCGATAATCGAATCGAATCAAATCGAGTCGAATCGAAACTAATCGAATCGAATCAAATCGATTCGAAAAAATCGAATCAGATTGCAACGAATCGAATCATATTGAATTGATTTGAATTGAAATGAATCGAATCTAATCAAATCAAAAAGAATCGAATCCAAAGAATCGAATTGTAGAAAATCAAATCAAAACAAAAAGATTCAAATCGAAACGAATCAAATTGAAAAGAATCGAATCGAATCGAAAAGAAACGAATCGAAAAGAATCGAATCGAATCATATCGATTGAAAAGATCAAATCAAAAAAATCAAAGAGAATCGAAATGAATCAAAACGAATCGAATCGAATCGAATAGAAAAGAATCGTATCGAATCAAATCTAAAAGAATCGAATCGAATCGAATAAAAAAGAATCGAATCGAATTGATTCGCATCGAAAAGAATCGAATCGTATCGAATGGAAAAGAATCGAATTGTATGGAAACGAATCGAAAAGAATCTAATTGAGTAGAAAAGAATCAAATCAAATTTAATGGAATCGAAAAGAACCGAAAAGAATCGAATTGAATCGAATCGAAAACAATCGAAACGAATTGAATCGAAAAGCATTGAGTCGAATCAAATCGAAAAGAATCGAATCGTATCAAATTGAAAAGAATCGAATCGATCTGAAAAGAATTGACTCGAATTGAATCGAATCAAAAAGAATCAAATTGAAACGAAAAGAATCAAATCGAATAGCAAAGAATCGAATCGAAACGAATCGATTTGAAACGAACAGAATCGAATCGAATTGAATGAAATATTCGAATCGAATCGAAAAGAATCTAATCTAATGAAATCCAAAAGAATCAAATCGAAACAAATAGAATCAAACCGAATGGAATTGAATCGAAAAGAGTCGATTCGAATCAAATTGGAATGAAAAGAATTGAATCGAATCGAATAGAATCGAATCGAATAAAAAACAAGTGAATCGAATAGAATAGAAAAGAATAGAATCGAAACGAAAAGAATCAAACTGAATCGAAAGGGATCAAATCGAAAAGAATCGAATTGAAACAAAAAGAATCGAATTGAATTGAATCGAATGGAATCGAATCGAAAAGAATCGAATTGAATTACATCGAAGAGAATCGAATCGAATTGAATTGAATCGAAGAGAATCGAATCGAATAGAAAAGAATCAAATCGAAATGAATTGATTTGAGACGAAAAGAATCGAATCGAATCAAATTGAATGAAAAAAATTGAATCGAATCAAAAAGAATTGAATCAAAAAGAATCAAACCGAAACAAAAAGAATCCAACCGAATT
Source organism: Canis lupus familiaris (assembly GCF_011100685.1). Lineage (NCBI taxonomy): Eukaryota > Metazoa > Chordata > Mammalia > Carnivora > Canidae > Canis > Canis lupus. Next base: position 51,059 of record NC_049257.1, read on the forward strand.
GAAAAGAATCTAACTGAATAGAATCGAAAAGAATCGAATCGTACCGAATCGAATCCAATCGAAAAGAATCTAATCGTATCGAATCGAATCGAAAAGAATTGAAATGAATAGAATAGAAAAGATTCGAATCAAATCAAAAAACAATCAAATCGAGTAATATCGAATCGAAAAGAATCGAATCGAAAAGAATCGAATCGAATGGAAAAGAATAGAATTGAATCAAAAAGAATTGATTCAAATCAAAAAGAATAGAAACGATTCGAATCGAAACGACTCGAATCGAATCGAATCGAAAAGATTCGAATCGAAAAGAATTGAATTGAAATGAAAAGAATCGAATTGAATCGAATAGAAAAGACTCGAATCGAATTAAAAGAATCGAATCGAAACGAAAAGAATCGAATCGAATCGGAAAGAATTGAATTGAAACGAATCGCTTTGAATCGAATTGAAAAGAATCGAATCGAAAAAATCGAATGGAAAAGAATTGAGTTGAGTTGAATCGAATCGAAAAGATTCGAATCGAATCGTGTCGAATCAAAAAGAATCGAATCGAATCGAAAAGAATCGAATCGAATCGAATCGAATTGAATCGAAAAGAATCGAAGAGATTCGAATTGAAACGATTCGAAAAATTCGAAACTAATCGAATCATCGAATGGAAAAGAATCGAATCGAATCAAAAAGAATCGAACCGAACTGAATCGAAAGAATCGAATCGAACAGAATCGAAAAGAATTGAATCGTAATGTAACAAATCGAATCCAAATGATCGAATCAAGCCAAGTCGAAAAGAATTGAATCGAAAGAATCGAATCAAATTGAAAGAATCGAATAGAATCGAATTGAAAATAATCGAATTGAACCGAATCAAATAGAATAGAATCGAACAGAATTGAATCGAATGAAAAGAATCTTATCGAATCGATTCGAAAAGAATTGAATCGAATCGAATGGAGAAGAATCAAATCAAATGGAATCGAAAAGAATCGAATCAAAGAGAATCTAATCGAAACGAAAAGCATCAATCGAATCGAAAAGAATCGAATCAAACCGAAAAGAATCAAATCGAATCGAAAAGAATCGAATTGAATTGAATCGTAATGAAAAGAATCGAATCGAATCGAAAGAATCAAATCGAATCGAAAACAATTGAATCGAATGCAATCAAATCGAAAAGAATCGAATCGAATTGAAAAGAATCAAATCGAATTGATTGAATCGAAAAGAATCGAATCGAATCGAATCGCATCGAATCGAAAATAATAGAATTGAATAAAAATAATCAAATCGAATCGAATTGAGAATAATTGGAATTGAATTGAATCGATAATCGAATCGAATCAACTCGAGTCGAATCGAAAATAATGGAATCGAATCAAATCGATTCGAAAAAATCGAATCAGATTGCATCGAATCGAATCATATTGAATTGATTTGAATTGAAATGAATCGAATCTAATCAAATCAAAAAGAATCGAATCCAAAGAATCGAATTGTAGAAAATCAAATCAAAACAAAAAGATTCAAATCGAAACGAATCAAATTGAAAAGAATCGAATCGAAAAGAATCGAATCGAGTCGAAAAGAATCGAATCGAATCGAAAAGACACGAATCGAAAAGAATCGAATCGAATCATATCGATTGAAAAGATCAAATCAAATAATCAAAGAGAATCGAAATGAGTCAAAACGAATCGAATCAAATCGGATAGAAAAGAATCGTATCGAATCAAATCTAAAAGAATCGAATCGAATCGAATAAAAAGAATCGAATCGAATTGATTCGCATCGAAAAGAATCGAATCGTATCGAATCAAAAAGAATCGAATCTATTTGAATCGAATGGAATTGAATCAAAAAGAATCGAATCGAATTGAATCGAAAAGAATCGAATAGATTTGAATTGAAACAAATCGAAAAAAATCAAAACGAATCAAATCACATCGAGTGGAAAAGAATCGAATCAAATAGAAAAGAATCGAATTGAATCGAACTGAATCGAAAAGAATCGAATAGATCAAATCAAAAAGAATCGAATCGATTCGAAATGAATCGAGTAGAATTGAGTCGAAGTGAAAAGATTGAATCGAATCAAATTGAAAAGAATCGAATCGATTCGAAAAGAATTCGAAAGAATCGAATCGAAGAGAATCTAATCGAAATGAAAAGAACCAAATCGAATCGAAAAGAATCGAATCGAAACGAAAAGTGTCGAATCGAATCGAATCGAATCGAAAAGAATCGAGTTGAATAGAAAAGAATCGAATCGAATAAAATCGATAAGAATTGAATCAAATCCAATAGAATCGAAAAGATTCGAATCGAATTGAAAAGAAACGAACCGAATTGAAAAGAATCAAATCGAATCGAAAAGAATCAAATCGAAAAAAAATCGAATCGAAATTAAAAGAATCGAATCGAATCAAAGCATAAAGAATCGAATCTAATTGAATCGAAAAGAATCGAATTGAATCGACTAGAGAAGGATCTAATGGTAAGGAATCGAATCGAAAAGAATCCAATTGTATTGAATCGAATCGAAAAGAATCGAATTGAATAGAATATAAAAGAATCGCATCGAAAGGAATCGACTCGAAACGAAAAGAATCGAATCGAATCAAAAAATTGAATAGAATTGAAAAGAATTGAATAGAAATGAATCGAATCAAAATGAAAAGAATTGAATCGAATCGAATCGAAAACAATCGAATCAAAAACAATCGAATTGAAACAAAAGAATCGCATTGTATTTAATCGAATCAAAAAAATCTAATTGAATCGAATCGAAAAGAATCGATTTGAAATGAAAAGAATCTAATCGAATTGATAGAAAATTGAATCGAATCGAAAACAATCGAATCGAATCGAATCGAAAAGAATCGAATTGTATGGAAAAGAATCGAAAAGAATCTAATTGAGTAGAAAAGAATCAAATCAAATTTAATGGAATCGAAAAGAACCGAATAGACTCGAATTGAATCGAATCGAAAAGAATCGAAACGAATTGAATCGAAAAGCATTGAGTCGAATCAAATCGAAAAGAATCGAATCGTATCAAATTGAAAAGAATCGAATCGATCTGAAAAGAATTGAATCGAATCGAAAAGAATCAAATTGAAATGAAAAGAATCAAATTGAAACGAAAAGAATCAAATCAAATAGCAAAGAATCGAATCGAAACGAATCGATTTGAAACGAACAGAATCGAATCGAATTGAATGAAATATTCGAATCGAATCGAAAAGAATCTAATCTAATGAAATCCAAAAGAATCAAATCGAAACAAATAGAATCAAACCGAATGGAATTGAATCGAAAAGAGTCGATTCGAATCAAATTGGAATGAAAAGAATTGAATCGAATCGAATAGAATCGAATCGAATAAAAAACAAGTGAATCGAATAGAATGGAAAAGAATAGAATCGAAACGAAAAGAATCAAATTGAATCGAAAGGAATCGAATCGAAAAGAATCGAATTGAAACAAAAAGAATCGAATTGAATTGAATCGAATGGAATCGAATCGAAAAGAATCGAATCGAATTGAATTGAATCGAAGAGAATCGAATCGAATAGAAAAGAATCAAATCGAAATGAATCGATTTGAAACGAAAAGAATCGAATCGAATCAAGTTGAATGAAAAGAATTGAATCGAATCAAAAAGAATTGAATCAAAAAGAATCAAACCGAAACAAAAAGAATCAAACCGAATTGAAAAGAATCTAACTGAATAGAATCGAAAAGAATCGAATCGTACCGAATCGAATCCAATCGAAAAGAATCTAATCTATCGAATCGAATCGAAAAGAATTGAAATGAATAGAATAGAAAAGATTCGAATCAAATCAAAAACAATCAAATCGAGTAATATCGAATCGAAAAGAATCGAATCGAAAAGAATAGATTTGAATCAAAAAGAATTGATTCAAATCAAAAAGAATCGAATCGATTCGAATCGAAAAGAATCGAATCGAAAAGAATCGAATCGAATCAAAAAGGATCGAATCGCAAAGAATCGAATCTAAAGAAAAGGAATCGAATCGAATCGAAACGAATAGAATCGATTTGAATCGAAATGAAAAGAATCGTATCGAATCAAATCGAAAAAAATCAAATGGAATCGAATCGAATCGTATCGAAAAGAATCAAATCAAATGAAAAGAATCGAATCGAATAGAAAAGAATCGAATTGATTGGAATCGACTCGAAAAGAATCTAATTGAATTGAAAGAAATCGATCAAATTTAATGGAATCGAGAAGAATCGTATCAAATCAAAAAGATCGAATCGAAACGAATCAATTTGAAAAGAATCAAATCGAATTGAATCGAAAAGAATTGAGGGATCCCTGGGTGGCGCAGTGGTTTGGCGCGGGCCTTTGTCCCAGGGCGTGATCCTGGAGGGACGGGATCGAATCCCATGTCGGGCTCCCGGTGCATGGAGCCTGCTTCTCCCTCTGCCTGTGTCTCTGCCTCTCCCTCTCTCTGTGACTATCATAAATAATAAAAATTAAAAAAAAAAAAGAATCGAATCGATTCGAATCGAAAAGAATCGAATCGAATGCAAAGAATCGAATCTAAAGAAAAGGAATCGAATCGAAACGAATAGAATCGAAAAGAATCGATTTGAATCGAAATGAAAAGAATCGTATCAAATCAAATCGAAAAAAATCAAATGGAATCGAATCGGATCGTATCGAAAAGAATCAAATCAAATGAAAAGAATCGAATCGAATAGAAAAGAATCGAATTGATTGGAATCGACTCGAAAAGAATCTAATTGAATTGAAAGGAATCAAATCAAATTTAATGGAATCGACAAGAATCGTATCAAATCAAAAAGATCGAATCAAAACGAATCAATTTAAAAAGAATCAAATTGAATCGAATCGAAAAGAATCGAACCGAAAAGAATTGAATTGAAATGAAAAGAATCGAATTGAATCGAATAGAAAAGACTCGAATCGAATTAAAACAATCGAATCGAATCGAAAAGAATCGAATTGAATCGGAAAGAATTGAATTGAAACGAATCGATTTGCATCGAATTGAAAAGAATCGAATCGAAAAAATCGAATGGAAAAGAATTGAGTTGAGTTGAATCGAATCGGAAAGATTTGAATCGAATCGTGTTGAATCAAAAAGAATCGAATCGAATCGAAAAGAATCGAATCGAATCGAATTGAATCGAAAAGAATCGAATAGATTCGAATTGAAACGATTCGAAAAAATCGAAACTAATCGAATCATCGAATGGAAAAGAATCGAATCGAATCAAAAAGAATCGAACCGAACTGAATCGAAAGAATCGAATCGAACAGAATCGAAAAGAATTGAATCGAAATGTAACAAATCGAATCCAAATGATCGAATCAAGCCAAATCGAAAAGAATTGAATCGAAAAGAATCGAATCAAAATGAAAAGAATCGAATAGAATCGAATTGAAAATAATCGAATTGAACCGAATCAAATAGAATAGAATCGAACAGAATTGAATCGAATGAAAAGAATCTTATCAAATCGATTCGAAAAGAATTGAATCGAATCGAATGGAGAAGAATCAAATCAAATTGAATCGAAAAGAATCGAATCAAAGAGAATCTAATCGAAACGAAAAGAATCAATCGAATCGAAAAGAGTCGAATCGAACCGAAAAGAATCGAATCGAATCGAAAAGAATCAAATTGAAACGAAAAGAATCAAATCGAATAGCAAAAAATCGAATCAAAACGAATCGATTTGAAACGAACAGAATCGAATCGAATTGAATGAAATATTCGAATCGAATCGAAAAGAATCTAATCTAATGAAATCCAAAAGAATCAAATTGAAACAAATAGAATCAAACCGAATGGAATTGAATCGAAAAGAGTCGATTCGAATCAAAATGGAATGAAAAGAATTGAATCGAATCGAAAGAATCGAATCGAATAAAAAACAAGTGAATCGAATAGAATAGAAAAGAATAGAATCGAAACGAAAAGAATCAAATTGAATCGAAAGGAATCGAATCGAAAAGAATCGAATTGAAACAAAAAGAATCGAATTGAATTGAATCGAATGGAATCGAATCGAAAAGAATCGAATCGAATTGAATTGAATCGAAGAGAATCGAATCGAATAGAAAAGAATCAAATCGAAATGAATTGATTTGAAACGAAAAGAATCGAATCGAATCAAATTGAATGAAAAGAATTGAATCGAATCAAAAAGAATTGAATCAAAAAGAATCAAACCGAAACAAAAAGAATCCAACCGAAATGAAAAGAATCTAACTGAATAGAATCGAAAAGAATCGAATCGTACCGAATCGAATCTAATCGTATCGAAACGAATCGAAAAGAATTGAAATGAATAGAATAGAAAAGATTCGAATCAAATCAAAAACAATCAAATCGAGTAATATCGAATCGAAAAGAATCGAATCGAAAAGAATCGAATCGAATGGAAAAGAATAGAATTGAATCAAAAAGAATTGATTCAAATCAAATAGAATAGAATCGATTCGAATCGAAAAGAATCGAATCGAATCGCAAAGAATCGAATCTAAAGAAAAGGAATCGAATCGAAACGAATGGAATCGAAAAGAATCGATTTGAATCGAAATGAAAAGAATCGTATCAAATCAAATCGAAAAAAATCAAATGGAATCGAATCGAATCGTATCGAAAAGAATCAAATCAAATGAAAAGAATCGAATCGAATAGAAAAGAATCGAATTGATTGGAATCGACTCGAAAAGAATCTAATTGAAATGAAAGGAATCAAATCAAATTTAATGGAATCGACAAGAATCGTATCCAACCAAAAAGATCGAATCGAAACGAATCAATTTGAAAAGAATCAAATCGAATCGAATCGAAAAGAATCGAACCGAAAAGAATTGAATTGAAATGAAAAGAATCGAATTGAATCGAATAGAAAAGACTCGAATCGAATTAAAAGAATCGAATCGAATCGAAAAGAATCGAATTGAATCGGAAAGAATTGAATTGAAACGAATCGATTTGCATCGAATTGAAAAGAATCGAATCGAAAAAATCGAATGGATCCCTGGGTGGCGCAGCGGTTTGGCGCCTGCCTTTGGCCCAGGGCGCGATCCTGGAGACCCGGGATCGAATCCCACATCGGGCTCCCGGTGCATGGAGCCTGCTTCTCCCTCTGCCTGTGTCTCTGCCTCTCTCTCTCTCACTGTGTGCCTATCATAAATAAATAAAAAAAAAATTTTAAAAAAAGAAAAAATCGAATGGAAAAGAATTGAGTTGAGTTGAATCGAATCGAAAAGATTCGAATCGAATCGTGTCGAATCAAAAAGAATCGAATCGAATCGAATCGAATTGAATCGAAAAGAATCGAATAGATTCGAATTGAAACGATTCGAAAAAATCGAAACTAATCGAATCATCGAATGGAAAAGAATCGAATCGAATCAAAAAGAATCGAACCGAACTGAATCGAAAGAATCGAATCGAACAGAATCGAAAAGAATTGAATCGAAATGTAACAAATCGAATCCAAATGATCGAATCAAGCCAAATCGAAAAGAATTGAAACGAAAAGAATCGAATCAAAATGAAAAGAATCGAATAGAATCGAATTGAAAATAATCGAATTGAACCGAATCAAATAGAATAGAATCGAACAGAATTGAATCGAATGAAAAGAATCTTATCAAATCGATTCGAAAAGAATTGAATCGAATCGAATGGAGAAGAATCAAATCAAATTGAATTGAAAAGAATCGAATCAAAGAGAATCTAATCGAAACGAAAAGAATCAATCGAATCGAAAAGAGTCGAATCGAACCGAAAAGAATCGAATCGAATCGAAAAGAATCAAATTGAAACGAAAAGAATCAAATTGAATAGCAAAAAATCGAATCAAAACGAATCGATTTGAAACGAACAGAATCGAATCGAATTGAATGAAATATTCGAATCGAATCGAAAAGAATCTAATCTAATGAAATCCAAAAGAATCAAATCGAAACAAATAGAATCAAACCGAATGGAATTGAATCGAAAAGAGTCGATTCGAATCAAAATGGAATGAAAAGAATTGAATCGAATCGAATAGAATCGAATCGAATAAAAAACAAGTGAATCGAATAGAATAGAAAAGAATAGAATCGAAACGAAAAGAATCAAATTGAATCGAAAGGAATCGAATCGAAAAGAATCGAATTGAAACAAAAAGAATCGAATTGAATTGAATCGAATGGAATCGAATCGAAAAGAATCGAATCGAATTGAATTGAATCGAAGAGAATCGAATCGAATAGAAAAGAATCAAATCGAAATGAATTGATTTGAAACGAAAAGAATCGAATCGAATCAAATTGAATGAAAAGAATTGAATCGAATCAAAAAGAATTGAATCAAAAAGAATCAAACCGAAACAAAAAGAATCCAACCGAATTGAAAAGAATCTAACTGAATAGAATCGAAAAGAATCGAATCGTACCGAATCGAATCTAATCGTATCGAAACGAATCGAAAAGAATTGAAATGAATAGAATAGAAAAGATTCGAATCAAATCAAAAACAATCAAATCGAGTAATATCGAATCGAAAAGATTCGAATCGAATCGAATGGAAAAGAATAGAATTGAATCAAAAAGAATTGATTCAAATCAAATAGAATAGAATCGATTCGAATCGAAAAGAATCGAATCGAATCGCAAAGAATCGAATCTAAAGAAAAGGAATCGAATCGAAACGAATGGAATCGAAAAGAATCGATTTGAATCGAAATGAAAAGAATCGTATCAAATCAAATCGAAAAAAATCAAATGGAATCGAATCGTATCGAAAAGAATCAAATCAAATGAAAAGAATCGAATCGAATAGAAAAGAATCGAATTGATTGGAATCAACTCGAAAAGAATCTAATTGAATTGAAAGGAATCGAATCAAATTTAATGGAATCGACAAGAATCGTATCAAATCAAAAAGATCGAATCGAAACGAATCAATTTGAAAAGAATCAAATCGAATCGAATCGAAAAGAATCGAACCGAAAAGAATTGAATTGAAATGAAAAGAATCGAATTGAATCGAATAGAAAAGACTCGAATCGAATTAAAAGAATCGAATCGAATCGAAAAGAATCGAATTGAATCGGAAAGAATTGAATTGAAATGAATCGATTTGCATCGAATTGAAAAGAATCGAATCGAAAAAATCGAATGGAAAAGAATTGAGTTGAGTTGAATCGAATCGAAAAGATTCGAATCGAATCGTGTCGAATCAAAAAGAATCGAATCGAATCGAATCGAATCGAATTGAATTGAAAAGAATCGAATAGATTCGAATTGAAACGATTCGAAAAAATCGAAACTAATCGAATCATCGAATGGAAAAGAATCGAATCGAATCAAAAAGAATCGAACCGAACTGAATCGAAAGAATCGAATCGAACAGAATCGAAAAGAATTGAATCGAAATGTAACAAATCGAATCCAAATGATCGAATCAAGCCAAATCGAAAAGAATCGAATCAAAATGAAAAGAATCGAATAGAATCGAATTGAAAATAATCGAATTGAACCGAATCAAATAGAATAGAATCGAACAGAATTGAATCGAATGAAAAGAATCTTATCGAATCGATTCGAAAAGAATTGAATCGAATCGAATGGAGAAGAATCAAATCAAATTAAATCGAAAAGAATCGAATCAAAGAGAATCTAATCGAAACGAAAAGCATCAATCGAATCGAAAAGAGTCGAATCGAAACGAAAAGTGTCGAATCGAATCGAATCGAAAAGAATCGAATCGAACCGAAAAGAATCAAATTGAATCGAAAAGAATCGAATTGAATTGAATCGTAATGAAAAGAATCGAATCGAATCGAAAACAATTGAATCGAATGCAATCAAATCGAAAAGAATCGAATCGAATTGAAAAGAATCAAATCGAACTGATTGAATCGAAAAGTATCAAATCGAATCGAATCGCATCAAATCGAAAATAATAGAATTGAATAAAAATAATCAAATCGAATCGAATTGAGAATAATTGGAATTGAATTGAATCGATAATCGAATCGAATCAAATCGAGTCGAATCGAAACTAATCAAATGGAATCAAATCGATTCGAAAAAATCGAATCAGACTGCATCGAATCGAATCATATTGAATTGATTTGAATTGAAATGAATCGAATCTAATCAAATCAAAAAGAATCGAATCCAAAGAATCGAATTGTAGAAAATCAAATCAAAACAAAAAGATTCAAATCGAAACGAATCAAATTGAAAAGAATCGAATCGAATCGAAAAGAATCGAATCGAAAAGAATCGAATCGAATCATATCGATTGAAAAGACCAATCAAAAAAATCAAAGAGAATCGAAATGAATCAAAACGAATCGAATCGAATCGAATAGAAAAGAATCATATCGAATCAAATCTAAAAGAATCGAATCGAATCGAATAAAAAAGAATCGAATCGAATTGATTCGCATCGAAAAGAATCGAATCGTATCGAATCGAAAAGAATCGAATCTATTCGAATCGAATGGAATTGAATCAAAAAGAATCGAATCGAATTGAATCGAAAAGAATCGAATAGATTCGAATTGAAACAAATCGAAAAAAATCAAAACGCATCAAATCACATCGAGTGGAAAAGAATCGAATCAAATAGAAAAGAATCGAATTGAATCGAACTGAATCGAAAAGAATCGAATAGATCAAATCAAAAAGAATCGAATCGATTCGAAATGAATCGAGTAGAATCGCGTCAAAGTGAAAAGAATTGAATCGAATCGAAATGAAAAGAATCGAATCGAATCGAAAAGAATCGAATCGAAACGAAAAGAATCGAATCGAAGAGAATCTAATCGAAATGAAAAGAACCAAATCGAATCGAAAAGAATCGCATGAAACTAAAACTATCGAATCGAATCGAATCGAAAAGAATCGAGTTGAATTGAATAGAGAAGAATCGAATCGAATAAAATCGATAAGAATTGAATCAAATCCCATAGAATCGAAAAGATTCGAATCCAATTGAAAAGAAACGAACAGAATTGAAAAGAATCAAATCGAATCGAAAAGAATCAAATAGAAAAAAATCGAATCGAAATTAAAAGAATCGAATCGAATCAAAGCATAAAGAATCGAATCTAATTGAATCGAAAAGAATCGAATTGAATCGAATAGAGAAGAATCTAATGGTAAGGAATCGAATCGAAAAGAATCCAATTGTATTGAATCGAATCGAAAAGAATCGAATTGAATAGATTATAAAAGAATCGAATCGAAAGGAATCGACTCGAAACGAAAAGAATCGAATCGAAAAAATTGAATAGAATCGAAAAGAATTGAATAGAAATGAATCGAATCGAAATGAAAAGAATTGAATCGAATCGAATCGAAAACAATCGAATCAAAAGAATCGAATTGAAACAAAAGAATCGCATTGTATTTAATCGAATCAAAAAAATCTAATTGAATCGAATCGAAAAGAATCGATTTGAAATGAAAAGAATCTAATCGAATTGATAGAAAATTGAATCGAATCGAAAACAATCGAATCGAATCGAATCGAAAAGAATCAAATTGTATGGAAACGAATCGAAAAGAATCTAATTGAGTAGAAAAGAATCAAATCAAATTTAATGGAATCGAAAAGAACCGAATAGCATCGAATTGAATCGAATCGAAAAGAATCGAAACGAATTGAATCGAAAAGCATTGAATCGAATCAAATCGAAAAGAATCGAATCGATCTGAAAAGAATTGAATCGATAAGAATCGAATCGAAAAGAATCAAATTGAAACGAAAAGAATCAAATCGAATAGCAAAGAATCGAATCGAAACGAATCGATTTGAAACGAACAGAATCGAATCGAATTGAATGAAATATTCGAATCGAATCGAAAAGAATCTAATCTAATGAAATCCAAAAGAATCAAATCGAAACAAATAGAATCAAACCGAATGGAAATGAATCGAAAAGAGTCGATTCGAATCAAATTGGATGAAAAGAATTGAATAGAATCGAATAGAATCGAATCGAATAAAAAACAAGTGAATCGAATCGAATAGAAAAGAATAGAATCGAAACGAAAAGAATCAAATTGAATCGAAAGGAAGGGAATCGAAAAGAATCGAATCATAGAGAAAAGACTCGAATCGAATGGAAAAGAATAGAATCAAAAAGAATCGAATTGAAACAAAAAGAATCGAATTGAATTGAATCGAATCGAATCGAATCGAAAAGAATCGAGTTGAATTAAATCGAAGAGAATCGAATCGATTTGAATTGAATCGAAGAGAATCAAATCGAATAGAAAAGAATCAAATCGAAATGAATCGATTTGAAACGAAAAGAATCGAATCGAATCAAATTGAATGAAAAGAATTGAATCGAATCAAAAAGAATTGAATCAGAAAGAATCAAACCGAAACAAAAAGAATCCAACCGAATTGAAAAGAATCTAACTGAATAGAATCGAAAAGAATCGAATCGTTCTGAATCGAATCCAAATGAAAAGAATCTAATCCTATCGAATCGAATCGAAAAGAATTGAAATGAATAGAATAGAAAAGATTCGAATCAAATCAAAAACAATCAGGGGATCCCTGGGTGGCGCATCGGTTTGGCGCCTGCCTTTGGCCCAGGGCGCGATCCTGGTAGACCCGGGATCGAGTCCCACATCGGGCTCCCGGTGCATGGAGCCTGCTTCTCCCTCTGACTGTGTCTCTGCCTCTCTCTCTCTCTCTCTCTGTGACTATCATAAATAAATAAAAATTAAAAAAAATTAAAAAAAAAACAACAAATCGAGTAATATCGAAGCGAAAAGAATCGAATCAAAAGAATCGAATCGAATGGAAAAGAATAGAATTGAATCAAAAAGAATTGATTCAAATCAAAAAAATCGAATCGATTCGAATCGAAAAGACTCGAATCGAATCGAATCGAAAAGAATCGAATCGAATCCAAAAGGATCGAATCGCAAAGAATCGAATCTAAAGAAAAGGAATCGAATCGAATCGAAACGAATAGAATCGAAAAGAATCGATTTGAATCGAAATGAAAAGAATCGTATCAAATCAAATCGAAAAAAATCAAATGGAATCGAATGGAATCGTATCGAAAAGAATCAAATCAAATGAAAAGAATCGAATCGAATAGAAAAGAATCGAATTGATTGGAATCGACTCGAAAATAACCTAATTGAATTGAAAGGAATCGAATCAAATTTAATGGAATCGAGAAGAATCGTATCAAATCAAAAGATCGAATCGAAATGAATCAATTCGAAAAGAATCAAATCGAATCGAATCGAAAAGAATCGAATCGAAAAGAATTGAATTGAAAGAATCGAATTGAATCGAATTGAAAAGACTCGAATCGAATTAAAAGAATCGAATCGAATCGAAAAGAATCGAATCGAATCGGAAAGAATTGAATTGAAATGAATCGATTTGAATCGAATTGAAAAGAATCGAATCGAAAAAATCGAATCGAAAAGAACTGAGTTGAGTTGAATCGAATCGAAAAGATTCGAATCGAATCGTGTCGAATCAAAAAGATCGAATCGAAACGAATCGAATCGAATCGAATGGAAAAGAATCGAATAGATAGAAAAGAATCAAATCGAATAGAAAAGAATTTGAATCGAATTGAAACGATTCGAAAAAATCGAAACTAATCGAATCATCGAATGGAAAAGAATCGAATCGAATTGCATCGAATCGAAAATAATAGAATTGAATAAAAATAATCAAATCGAATCGAATTGAGAATAATTGGAATTGAATTGAATCGATAATCGAATCGAATCAAATCGAGTCGAATCGAAACTAATCGAATCGAATCAAATCGATTCGAAAAAATCGAATCAGATTGCAACGAATCGAATCATATTGAATTGATTTGAATTGAAATGAATCGAATCTAATCAAATCAAAAAGAATCGAATCCAAAGAATCGAATTGTAGAAAATCAAATCAAAACAAAAAGATTCAAATCGAAACGAATCAAATTGAAAAGAATCGAATCGAATCGAAAAGAAACGAATCGAAAAGAATCGAATCGAATCATATCGATTGAAAAGATCAAATCAAAAAAATCAAAGAGAATCGAAATGAATCAAAACGAATCGAATCGAATCGAATAGAAAAGAATCGTATCGAATCAAATCTAAAAGAATCGAATCGAATCGAATAAAAAAGAATCGAATCGAATTGATTCGCATCGAAAAGAATCGAATCGTATCGAATGGAAAAGAATCGAATTGTATGGAAACGAATCGAAAAGAATCTAATTGAGTAGAAAAGAATCAAATCAAATTTAATGGAATCGAAAAGAACCGAAAAGAATCGAATTGAATCGAATCGAAAACAATCGAAACGAATTGAATCGAAAAGCATTGAGTCGAATCAAATCGAAAAGAATCGAATCGTATCAAATTGAAAAGAATCGAATCGATCTGAAAAGAATTGACTCGAATTGAATCGAATCAAAAAGAATCAAATTGAAACGAAAAGAATCAAATCGAATAGCAAAGAATCGAATCGAAACGAATCGATTTGAAACGAACAGAATCGAATCGAATTGAATGAAATATTCGAATCGAATCGAAAAGAATCTAATCTAATGAAATCCAAAAGAATCAAATCGAAACAAATAGAATCAAACCGAATGGAATTGAATCGAAAAGAGTCGATTCGAATCAAATTGGAATGAAAAGAATTGAATCGAATCGAATAGAATCGAATCGAATAAAAAACAAGTGAATCGAATAGAATAGAAAAGAATAGAATCGAAACGAAAAGAATCAAACTGAATCGAAAGGGATCAAATCGAAAAGAATCGAATTGAAACAAAAAGAATCGAATTGAATTGAATCGAATGGAATCGAATCGAAAAGAATCGAATTGAATTACATCGAAGAGAATCGAATCGAATTGAATTGAATCGAAGAGAATCGAATCGAATAGAAAAGAATCAAATCGAAATGAATTGATTTGAGACGAAAAGAATCGAATCGAATCAAATTGAATGAAAAGAATTGAATCGAATCAAAAAGAATTGAATCAAAAAGAATCAAACCGAAACAAAAAGAATCCAACCGAATTGAAAAGAATCTAACTGAATAGAATCGAAAAGAATCGAATCGTACCGAATCGAATCCAATCGAAAAGAATCTAATCGTATCGAATCGAATCGAAAAGAATTGAAATGAATAGAATAGAAAAGATTCGAATCAAATCAAAAAACAATCAAATCGAGTAATATCGAATCGAAAAGAATCGAATCGAAAAGAATCGAATCGAATGGAAAAGAATAGAATTGAATCAAAAAGAATTGATTCAAATCAAAAAGAATAGAAACGATTCGAATCGAAACGACTCGAATCGAATCGAATCGAAAAGATTCGAATCGAAAAGAATTGAATTGAAATGAAAAGAATCGAATTGAATCGAATAGAAAAGACTCGAATCGAATTAAAAGAATCGAATCGAAACGAAAAGAATCGAATCGAATCGGAAAGAATTGAATTGAAACGAATCGCTTTGAATCGAATTGAAAAGAATCGAATCGAAAAAATCGAATGGAAAAGAATTGAGTTGAGTTGAATCGAATCGAAAAGATTCGAATCGAATCGTGTCGAATCAAAAAGAATCGAATCGAATCGAAAAGAATCGAATCGAATCGAATCGAATTGAATCGAAAAGAATCGAAGAGATTCGAATTGAAACGATTCGAAAAATTCGAAACTAATCGAATCATCGAATGGAAAAGAATCGAATCGAATCAAAAAGAATCGAACCGAACTGAATCGAAAGAATCGAATCGAACAGAATCGAAAAGAATTGAATCGTAATGTAACAAATCGAATCCAAATGATCGAATCAAGCCAAGTCGAAAAGAATTGAATCGAAAGAATCGAATCAAATTGAAAGAATCGAATAGAATCGAATTGAAAATAATCGAATTGAACCGAATCAAATAGAATAGAATCGAACAGAATTGAATCGAATGAAAAGAATCTTATCGAATCGATTCGAAAAGAATTGAATCGAATCGAATGGAGAAGAATCAAATCAAATGGAATCGAAAAGAATCGAATCAAAGAGAATCTAATCGAAACGAAAAGCATCAATCGAATCGAAAAGAATCGAATCAAACCGAAAAGAATCAAATCGAATCGAAAAGAATCGAATTGAATTGAATCGTAATGAAAAGAATCGAATCGAATCGAAAGAATCAAATCGAATCGAAAACAATTGAATCGAATGCAATCAAATCGAAAAGAATCGAATCGAATTGAAAAGAATCAAATCGAATTGATTGAATCGAAAAGAATCGAATCGAATCGAATCGCATCGAATCGAAAATAATAGAATTGAATAAAAATAATCAAATCGAATCGAATTGAGAATAATTGGAATTGAATTGAATCGATAATCGAATCGAATCAACTCGAGTCGAATCGAAAATAATGGAATCGAATCAAATCGATTCGAAAAAATCGAATCAGATTGCATCGAATCGAATCATATTGAATTGATTTGAATTGAAATGAATCGAATCTAATCAAATCAAAAAGAATCGAATCCAAAGAATCGAATTGTAGAAAATCAAATCAAAACAAAAAGATTCAAATCGAAACGAATCAAATTGAAAAGAATCGAATCGAAAAGAATCGAATCGAGTCGAAAAGAATCGAATCGAATCGAAAAGACACGAATCGAAAAGAATCGAATCGAATCATATCGATTGAAAAGATCAAATCAAATAATCAAAGAGAATCGAAATGAGTCAAAACGAATCGAATCAAATCGGATAGAAAAGAATCGTATCGAATCAAATCTAAAAGAATCGAATCGAATCGAATAAAAAAGAATCGAATCGAATTGATTCGCATCGAAAAGAATCGAATCGTATCGAATCGAAAAGAATCGAATCTATTTGAATCGAATGGAATTGAATCAAAAAGAATCGAATCGAATTGAATCGAAAAGAATCGAATAGATTTGAATTGAAACAAATCGAAAAAAATCAAAACGAATCAAATCACATCGAGTGGAAAAGAATCGAATCAAATAGAAAAGAATCGAATTGAATCGAACTGAATCGAAAAGAATCGAATAGATCAAATCAAAAAGAATCGAATCGATTCGAAATGAATCGAGTAGAATTGAGTCGAAGTGAAAAGATTGAATCGAATCAAATTGAAAAGAATCGAATCGATTCGAAAAGAATTCGAAAGAATCGAATCGAAGAGAATCTAATCGAAATGAAAAGAACCAAATCGAATCGAAAAGAATCGAATCGAAACGAAAAGTGTCGAATCGAATCGAATCGAATCGAAAAGAATCGAGTTGAATAGAAAAGAATCGAATCGAATAAAATCGATAAGAATTGAATCAAATCCAATAGAATCGAAAAGATTCGAATCGAATTGAAAAGAAACGAACCGAATTGAAAAGAATCAAATCGAATCGAAAAGAATCAAATCGAAAAAAAATCGAATCGAAATTAAAAGAATCGAATCGAATCAAAGCATAAAGAATCGAATCTAATTGAATCGAAAAGAATCGAATTGAATCGACTAGAGAAGGATCTAATGGTAAGGAATCGAATCGAAAAGAATCCAATTGTATTGAATCGAATCGAAAAGAATCGAATTGAATAGAATATAAAAGAATCGCATCGAAAGGAATCGACTCGAAACGAAAAGAATCGAATCGAATCAAAAAATTGAATAGAATTGAAAAGAATTGAATAGAAATGAATCGAATCAAAATGAAAAGAATTGAATCGAATCGAATCGAAAACAATCGAATCAAAAACAATCGAATTGAAACAAAAGAATCGCATTGTATTTAATCGAATCAAAAAAATCTAATTGAATCGAATCGAAAAGAATCGATTTGAAATGAAAAGAATCTAATCGAATTGATAGAAAATTGAATCGAATCGAAAACAATCGAATCGAATCGAATCGAAAAGAATCGAATTGTATGGAAAAGAATCGAAAAGAATCTAATTGAGTAGAAAAGAATCAAATCAAATTTAATGGAATCGAAAAGAACCGAATAGACTCGAATTGAATCGAATCGAAAAGAATCGAAACGAATTGAATCGAAAAGCATTGAGTCGAATCAAATCGAAAAGAATCGAATCGTATCAAATTGAAAAGAATCGAATCGATCTGAAAAGAATTGAATCGAATCGAAAAGAATCAAATTGAAACGAAAAGAATCAAATTGAAACGAAAAGAATCAAATCAAATAGCAAAGAATCGAATCGAAACGAATCGATTTGAAACGAACAGAATCGAATCGAATTGAATGAAATATTCGAATCGAATCGAAAAGAATCTAATCTAATGAAATCCAAAAGAATCAAATCGAAACAAATAGAATCAAACCGAATGGAATTGAATCGAAAAGAGTCGATTCGAATCAAATTGGAATGAAAAGAATTGAATCGAATCGAATAGAATCGAATCGAATAAAAAACAAGTGAATCGAATAGAATGGAAAAGAATAGAATCGAAACGAAAAGAATCAAATTGAATCGAAAGGAATCGAATCGAAAAGAATCGAATTGAAACAAAAAGAATCGAATTGAATTGAATCGAATGGAATCGAATCGAAAAGAATCGAATCGAATTGAATTGAATCGAAGAGAATCGAATCGAATAGAAAAGAATCAAATCGAAATGAATCGATTTGAAACGAAAAGAATCGAATCGAATCAAGTTGAATGAAAAGAATTGAATCGAATCAAAAAGAATTGAATCAAAAAGAATCAAACCGAAACAAAAGAATCAAACCGAATTGAAAAGAATCTAACTGAATAGAATCGAAAAGAATCGAATCGTACCGAATCGAATCCAATCGAAAAGAATCTAATCTATCGAATCGAATCGAAAAGAATTGAAATGAATAGAATAGAAAAGATTCGAATCAAATCAAAAACAATCAAATCGAGTAATATCGAATCGAAAAGAATCGAATCGAAAAGAATAGATTTGAATCAAAAAGAATTGATTCAAATCAAAAAGAATCGAATCGATTCGAATCGAAAAGAATCGAATCGAAAAGAATCGAATCGAATCAAAAAGGATCGAATCGCAAAGAATCGAATCTAAAGAAAAGGAATCGAATCGAATCGAAACGAATAGAATCGATTTGAATCGAAATGAAAAGAATCGTATCGAATCAAATCGAAAAAAATCAAATGGAATCGAATCGAATCGTATCGAAAAGAATCAAATCAAATGAAAAGAATCGAATCGAATAGAAAAGAATCGAATTGATTGGAATCGACTCGAAAAGAATCTAATTGAATTGAAAGAAATCGATCAAATTTAATGGAATCGAGAAGAATCGTATCAAATCAAAAAGATCGAATCGAAACGAATCAATTTGAAAAGAATCAAATCGAATTGAATCGAAAAGAATTGAGGGATCCCTGGGTGGCGCAGTGGTTTGGCGCGGGCCTTTGGCCCAGGGCGTGATCCTGGAGGGACGGGATCGAATCCCATGTCGGGCTCCCGGTGCATGGAGCCTGCTTCTCCCTCTGCCTGTGTCTCTGCCTCTCCCTCTCTCTGTGACTATCATAAATAATAAAAATTAAAAAAAAAAAGAATCGAATCGATTCGAATCGAAAAGAATCGAATCGAATGCAAAGAATCGAATCTAAAGAAAAGGAATCGAATCGAAACGAATAGAATCGAAAAGAATCGATTTGAATCGAAATGAAAAGAATCGTATCAAATCAAATCGAAAAAAATCAAATGGAATCGAATCGGATCGTATCGAAAAGAATCAAATCAAATGAAAAGAATCGAATCGAATAGAAAAGAATCGAATTGATTGGAATCGACTCGAAAAGAATCTAATTGAATTGAAAGGAATCAAATCAAATTTAATGGAATCGACAAGAATCGTATCAAATCAAAAAGATCGAATCAAAACGAATCAATTTAAAAAGAATCAAATTGAATCGAATCGAAAAGAATCGAACCGAAAAGAATTGAATTGAAATGAAAAGAATCGAATTGAATCGAATAGAAAAGACTCGAATCGAATTAAAACAATCGAATCGAATCGAAAAGAATCGAATTGAATCGGAAAGAATTGAATTGAAACGAATCGATTTGCATCGAATTGAAAAGAATCGAATCGAAAAAATCGAATGGAAAAGAATTGAGTTGAGTTGAATCGAATCGGAAAGATTTGAATCGAATCGTGTTGAATCAAAAAGAATCGAATCGAATCGAAAAGAATCGAATCGAATCGAATTGAATCGAAAAGAATCGAATAGATTCGAATTGAAACGATTCGAAAAAATCGAAACTAATCGAATCATCGAATGGAAAAGAATCGAATCGAATCAAAAAGAATCGAACCGAACTGAATCGAAAGAATCGAATCGAACAGAATCGAAAAGAATTGAATCGAAATGTAACAAATCGAATCCAAATGATCGAATCAAGCCAAATCGAAAAGAATTGAATCGAAAAGAATCGAATCAAAATGAAAAGAATCGAATAGAATCGAATTGAAAATAATCGAATTGAACCGAATCAAATAGAATAGAATCGAACAGAATTGAATCGAATGAAAAGAATCTTATCAAATCGATTCGAAAAGAATTGAATCGAATCGAATGGAGAAGAATCAAATCAAATTGAATCGAAAAGAATCGAATCAAAGAGAATCTAATCGAAACGAAAAGAATCAATCGAATCGAAAAGAGTCGAATCGAACCGAAAAGAATCGAATCGAATCGAAAAGAATCAAATTGAAACGAAAAGAATCAAATCGAATAGCAAAAAATCGAATCAAAACGAATCGATTTGAAACGAACAGAATCGAATCGAATTGAATGAAATATTCGAATCGAATCGAAAAGAATCTAATCTAATGAAATCCAAAAGAATCAAATTGAAACAAATAGAATCAAACCGAATGGAATTGAATCGAAAAGAGTCGATTCGAATCAAAATGGAATGAAAAGAATTGAATCGAATCGAAAGAATCGAATCGAATAAAAAACAAGTGAATCGAATAGAATAGAAAAGAATAGAATCGAAACGAAAAGAATCAAATTGAATCGAAAGGAATCGAATCGAAAAGAATCGAATTGAAACAAAAAGAATCGAATTGAATTGAATCGAATGGAATCGAATCGAAAAGAATCGAATCGAATTGAATTGAATCGAAGAGAATCGAATCGAATAGAAAAGAATCAAATCGAAATGAATTGATTTGAAACGAAAAGAATCGAATCGAATCAAATTGAATGAAAAGAATTGAATCGAATCAAAAAGAATTGAATCAAAAAGAATCAAACCGAAACAAAAAGAATCCAACCGAAATGAAAAGAATCTAACTGAATAGAATCGAAAAGAATCGAATCGTACCGAATCGAATCTAATCGTATCGAAACGAATCGAAAAGAATTGAAATGAATAGAATAGAAAAGATTCGAATCAAATCAAAAACAATCAAATCGAGTAATATCGAATCGAAAAGAATCGAATCGAAAAGAATCGAATCGAATGGAAAAGAATAGAATTGAATCAAAAAGAATTGATTCAAATCAAATAGAATAGAATCGATTCGAATCGAAAAGAATCGAATCGAATCGCAAAGAATCGAATCTAAAGAAAAGGAATCGAATCGAAACGAATGGAATCGAAAAGAATCGATTTGAATCGAAATGAAAAGAATCGTATCAAATCAAATCGAAAAAAATCAAATGGAATCGAATCGAATCGTATCGAAAAGAATCAAATCAAATGAAAAGAATCGAATCGAATAGAAAAGAATCGAATTGATTGGAATCGACTCGAAAAGAATCTAATTGAAATGAAAGGAATCAAATCAAATTTAATGGAATCGACAAGAATCGTATCCAACCAAAAAGATCGAATCGAAACGAATCAATTTGAAAAGAATCAAATCGAATCGAATCGAAAAGAATCGAACCGAAAAGAATTGAATTGAAATGAAAAGAATCGAATTGAATCGAATAGAAAAGACTCGAATCGAATTAAAAGAATCGAATCGAATCGAAAAGAATCGAATTGAATCGGAAAGAATTGAATTGAAACGAATCGATTTGCATCGAATTGAAAAGAATCGAATCGAAAAAATCGAATGGAAAAGAATTGAGTTGAGTTGAATCGAATCGAAAAGATTCGAATCGAATCGTGTCGAATCAAAAAGAATCGAATCGAATCGAATCGAATTGAATCGAAAAGAATCGAATAGATTCGAATTGAAACGATTCGAAAAAATCGAAACTAATCGAATCATCGAATGGAAAAGAATCGAATCGAATCAAAAGAATCGAACCGAACTGAATCGAAAGAATCGAATCGAACAGAATCGAAAAGAATTGAATCGAAATGTAACAAATCGAATCCAAATGATCGAATCAAGCCAAATCGAAAAGAATTGAAACGAAAAGAATCGAATCAAAATGAAAAGAATCGAATAGAATCGAATTGAAAATAATCGAATTGAACCGAATCAAATAGAATAGAATCGAACAGAATTGAATCGAATGAAAAGAATCTTATCGAATCGATTCGAAAAGAATTGAATCGAATCGAATGGAGAAGAATCAAATCAAATTGAATTGAAAAGAATCGAATCAAAGAGAATCTAATCGAAACGAAAAGAATCAATCGAATCGAAAAGAGTCGAATCGAACCGAAAAGAATCGAATCGAATCGAAAAGAATCAAATTGAAACGAAAAGAATCAAATTGAATAGCAAAAAATCGAATCAAAACGAATCGATTTGAAACGAACAGAATCGAATCGAATTGAATGAAATATTCGAATCGAATCGAAAAGAATCTAATCTAATGAAATCCAAAAGAATCAAATCGAAACAAATAGAATCAAACCGAATGGAATTGAATCGAAAAGAGTCGATTCGAATCAAAATGGAATGAAAAGAATTGAATCGAATCGAATAGAATCGAATCGAATAAAAAACAAGTGAATCGAATAGAATAGAAAAGAATAGAATCGAAACGAAAGAATCAAATTGAATCGAAAGGAATCGAATCGAAAAGAATCGAATTGAAACAAAAAGAATCGAATTGAATTGAATCGAATGGAATCGAATCGAAAAGAATCGAATCGAATTGAATTGAATCGAAGAGAATCGAATCGAATAGAAAAGAATCAAATCGAAATGAATTGATTTGAAACGAAAAGAATCGAATCGAATCAAATTGAATGAAAAGAATTGAATCGAATCAAAAAGAATTGAATCAAAAAGAATCAAACCGAAACAAAAAGAATCCAACCGAATTGAAAAGAATCTAACTGAATAGAATCGAAAAGAATCGAATCGTACCGAATCGAATCTAATCGTATCGAAACGAATCGAAAAGAATTGAAATGAATAGAATAGAAAAGATTCGAATCAAATCAAAAACAATCAAATCGAGTAATATCGAATCGAAAAGATTCGAATCGAATCGAATGGAAAAGAATAGAATTGAATCAAAAAGAATTGATTCAAATCAAATAGAATAGAATCGATTCGAATCGAAAAGAATCGAATCGAATCGCAAAGAATCGAATCTAAAGAAAAGGAATCGAATCGAAACGAATGGAATCGAAAAGAATCGATTTGAATCGAAATGAAAAGAATCGTATCAAATCAAATCGAAAAAAATCAAATGGAATCGAATCGAATCGTATCGAAAAGAATCAAATCAAATGAAAAGAATCGAATCGAATAGAAAAGAATCGAATTGATTGGAATCAACTCGAAAAGAATCTAATTGAATTGAAAGGAATCGAATCAAATTTAATGGAATCGACAAGAATCGTATCAAATCAAAAAGATCGAATCGAAACGAATCAATTTGAAAAGAATCAAATCGAATCGAATCGAAAAGAATCGAACCGAAAAGAATTGAATTGAAATGAAAAGAATCGAATTGAATCGAATAGAAAAGACTCGAATCGAATTAAAAGAATCGAATCGAATCGAAAAGAATCGAATTGAATCGGAAAGAATTGAATTGAAATGAATCGATTTGCATCGAATTGAAAAGAATCGAATCGAAAAAATCGAATGGAAAAGAATTGAGTTGAGTTGAATCGAATCGAAAAGATTCGAATCGAATCGTGTCGAATCAAAAAGAATCGAATCGAATCGAATCGAATCGAATTGAATTGAAAAGAATCGAATAGATTCGAATTGAAACGATTCGAAAAAATCGAAACTAATCGAATCATCGAATGGAAAAGAATCGAATCGAATCAAAAAGAATCGAACCGAACTGAATCGAAAGAATCGAATCGAACAGAATCGAAAAGAATTGAATCGAAATGTAACAAATCGAATCCAAATGATCGAATCAAGCCAAATCGAAAAGAATCGAATCAAAATGAAAAGAATCGAATAGAATCGAATTGAAAATAATCGAATTGAACCGAATCAAATAGAATAGAATCGAACAGAATTGAATCGAATGAAAAGAATCTTATCGAATCGATTCGAAAAGAATTGAATCGAATCGAATGGAGAAGAATCAAATCAAATTAAATCGAAAAGAATCGAATCAAAGAGAATCTAATCGAAACGAAAAGCATCAATCGAATCGAAAAGAGTCGAATCGAAACGAAAAGTGTCGAATCGAATCGAATCGAAAAGAATCGAATCGAACCGAAAAGAATCAAATTGAATCGAAAAGAATCGAATTGAATTGAATCGTAATGAAAAGAATCGAATCGAATCGAAAACAATTGAATCGAATGCAATCAAATCGAAAAGAATCGAATCGAATTGAAAAGAATCAAATCGAACTGATTGAATCGAAAAGTATCAAATCGAATCGAATCGCATCAAATCGAAAATAATAGAATTGAATAAAAATAATCAAATCGAATCGAATTGAGAATAATTGGAATTGAATTGAATCGATAATCGAATCGAATCAAATCGAGTCGAATCGAAACTAATCAAATGGAATCAAATCGATTCGAAAAAATCGAATCAGACTGCATCGAATCGAATCATATTGAATTGATTTGAATTGAAATGAATCGAATCTAATCAAATCAAAAAGAATCGAATCCAAAGAATCGAATTGTAGAAAATCAAATCAAAACAAAAAGATTCAAATCGAAACGAATCAAATTGAAAAGAATCGAATCGAATCGAAAAGAATCGAATCGAAAAGAATCGAATCGAATCATATCGATTGAAAAGACCAATCAAAAAAATCAAAGAGAATCGAAATGAATCAAAACGAATCGAATCGAATCGAATAGAAAAGAATCATATCGAATCAAATCTAAAAGAATCGAATCGAATCGAATAAAAAAGAATCGAATCGAATTGATTCGCATCGAAAAGAATCGAATCGTATCGAATCGAAAAGAATCGAATCTATTCGAATCGAATGGAATTGAATCAAAAAGAATCGAATCGAATTGAATCGAAAAGAATCGAATAGATTCGAATTGAAACAAATCGAAAAAAATCAAAACGCATCAAATCACATCGAGTGGAAAAGAATCGAATCAAATAGAAAAGAATCGAATTGAATCGAACTGAATCGAAAAGAATCGAATAGATCAAATCAAAAAGAATCGAATCGATTCGAAATGAATCGAGTAGAATCGCGTCAAAGTGAAAAGAATTGAATCGAATCGAAATGAAAAGAATCGAATCGAATCGAAAAGAATCGAATCGAAACGAAAAGAATCGAATCGAAGAGAATCTAATCGAAATGAAAAGAATCAAATCGAATCGAAAAGAATCGCATGAAACTAAAACTATCGAATCGAATCGAATCGAAAAGAATCGAGTTGAATTGAATAGAGAAGAATCGAATCGAATAAAATCGATAAGAATTGAATCAAATCCCATAGAATCGAAAAGATTCGAATCCAATTGAAAAGAAACGAACAGAATTGAAAAGAATCAAATCGAATCGAAAAGAATCAAATAGAAAAAAAATCGAATCGAAATTAAAAGAATCGAATCGAATCAAAGCATAAAGAATCGAATCTAATTGAATCGAAAAGAATCGAATTGAATCGAATAGAGAAGAATCTAATGGTAAGGAATCGAATCGAAAAGAATCCAATTGTATTGAATCGAATCGAAAAGAATCGAATTGAATAGATTATAAAAGAATCGAATCGAAAGGAATCGACTCGAAACGAAAAGAATCGAATCGAAAAAATTGAATAGAATCGAAAAGAATTGAATAGAAATGAATCGAATCGAAATGAAAAGAATTGAATCGAATCGAATCGAAAACAATCGAATCAAAAAGAATCGAATTGAAACAAAAGAATCGCATTGTATTTAATCGAATCAAAAAAATCTAATTGAATCGAATCGAAAAGAATCGATTTGAAATGAAAAGAATCTAATCGAATTGATAGAAAATTGAATCGAATCGAAAACAATCGAATCGAATCGAATCGAAAAGAATCAAATTGTATGGAAACGAATCGAAAAGAATCTAATTGAGTAGAAAAGAATCAAATCAAATTTAATGGAATCGAAAAGAACCGAATAGCATCGAATTGAATCGAATCGAAAAGAATCGAAACGAATTGAATCGAAAAGCATTGAATCGAATCAAATCGAAAAGAATCGAATCGATCTGAAAAGAATTGAATCGATAAGAATCGAATCGAAAAGAATCAAATTGAAACGAAAAGAATCAAATCGAATAGCAAAGAATCGAATCGAAACGAATCGATTTGAAACGAACATAATCGAATCGAATTGAATGAAATATTCGAATCGAATCGAAAAGAATCTAATCTAATGAAATCCAAAAGAATCAAATCGAAACAAATAGAATCAAACCGAATGGAAATGAATCGAAAAGAGTCGATTCAAATCAAATTGGATGAAAAGAATTGAATAGAATCGAATAGAATCGAATCGAATAAAAAACAAGTGAATCGAATAGAATAGAAAAGAATAGAATCGAAACGAAAAGAATCAAATTGAATCGAAAGGAATCGAATCGAAAAGAATCGAATCAAGGAGAAAAGACTCGAATCCAATGGAAAAGAATAGAATCAAAAAGAATCGAATTGAAACATAAAGAATTGAAAAGAATCGTATCGAATCATATTTAAAAGAAACGAATCGAATCGAATCGAAAGAACCGAATGTAATCGAATCGAATCGAATTGAATCAAAAAGAATCAATTGAATCAAATTGAATAGAAAAGAATCGAATAGATTCGAATCGAAATGAATAGAAAAAAATCGAAACGAATCGCATCATATCGAATCGAAAAAAATCGAATTGAACTGAATCGAAAAGAATCGAATCGGACAGAACCGAAAAAAATCGAATCGAAAGGAATCGTATCGAATAGAATCGAATTGAATCAAAAATAATCGAATCGATTCCAATCGAGTTGAGTCGAAAACAATCGAATCGAACAGTATCGAATCTAATTGAAATGAATCAAATCAAATAAAATAGAAAAGAATCAAATCGAAACGAAAAGAATCGAATCGAATTGAATTGAAAAGAATCGAATTGAATCGAATCGAAAAGCAATGAGTCGAAAAGAACCGAATCGAAACAGAAAGAATCGAATGGAATCGAAAAGATGAAATTGAAAAGAATGGAATTGAATCGAATCCAATCGAAAAAATCGAATCATATAGAATCGAAAAGAATCAAATCGAATCGAATCAAAAAGAATAGAATTGTATTGAAAAGAATAGAATTGTGTTGAAAAGAATCGAATCGAATCGAATCAAATCGAAAAGAATTGAGTGCAATCAGATCGAAAAGAATTGCATCGAATAGAAAAGAATCAAATCGAATTGATTGAATCGAAAAGAATCGAATTGAATCGCATCGAATCGAAAATAATTAAATCGAATTGAATAAAAAATAATCAAATCAAATCGAATCGAATCAAGGATAATTGGAATTGAATTGAATCGATAATCGAATCGAATCAAATCAAGTGGAATCGAAAATAAACGAATTGAATCAAATCGATTGTAAAAGAATCGAATCAGATTGCATCGAATCAAAAGTAATCGAATTGAATCGTATTGAATTGATTTGAATTGCAAAGAATTGAATCGAATCGAATTGAATCGAAAAGAATCAAATCGAATCAAATCAAAATAATCGAATCCAAAGAATCGAATTGTAGAGAATCTAATCGAAACGAAAAGATTCAAACAGAAACGAATCGAATCGAAAGAATCGAATTGAAAAGAAAAGAATCGAATCAAAAAGAATTGAATCGAAAAGAATTGAATCGAATGAAATCGATTGAAAAGATCGAATCAAAAAAATCAAAGAGAATCGAAATGAATCAAAACGAATCGAATCGAATCGTATTGAATTGATTTGAATTGAAAAGAATCGAATCGAATCGAATCGAAAAGAATCAAATCGAATCGAATCAAAAAGAATCGAATTGATTCGCATCGAAAAGAATTGAATCGAATCGTATCGAATCAAATCGAATGGAATTGAATCAAAAAGAATCGAATAGAATTGAATCGAAAAGATTCGAATAAATTCTATTTGAAACAAATCGAAAAAAATCAAAACGAATCGAATCACATCGAGTGGAAAAGAATCGAATCAAATCGGAAAGAATCGAATCGAATTGAATCGTAATGAAAAGAATCGAATCGAATCGAAAAGAATCGAATCGAATCGAATCGAAAAGAATTGAATCAAATGCAATCAAATCGAAAAGAATCGAATCGAATAGAAAAGAATCAAATCGAATTGATTGAATCGAAAAGAATCAAATTGAATCGAATCGCATCGAATCGAAAATAATTCGATCGAATTGAATAAAAATAATCGAATCAAATCGAATCGAGAATAATTGGAATTGAATTGAATCGATAATCGAATCGAATCAAATCGAGTCGAATCGAAAATAATCTAATCGAATCAAATCGATTGCAAAAGAATCGAATCAGATTGCATCGAATCAAAA
This sequence comes from Canis lupus familiaris, assembly GCF_011100685.1. NCBI lineage: Eukaryota > Metazoa > Chordata > Mammalia > Carnivora > Canidae > Canis > Canis lupus. The sequence goes on from NC_049257.1 coordinate 80,040, forward strand.
GTAATCGAATCGAATCGTATTGAATTGATTTGAATCAAAAAGAATCGAATCGAATCGAATTGAATCGAAAAGAATCAAATCGAATCAAATCAAAAAGAATCGAATCTAAAATATCGAATAGTAGAGAATCTACACGAAACGAAAAGATTCAAATCAAATCGAATCGAAAAGAATCAAATCTAAACGAAAAGAATCGAATCGAAAGAATCAAATCGAATCAAAAGAATCGAATCAAATCAAATCGATTGAAAAGATTGAATCGAAAAAACATGAGAATCGAAACGAATCAAAACGACTCGAATCAAATTGAAAAGTTCTTATCGAATCAAATCTAAAAGAATCGAATCGAATCGAATCAAAAAGAATCGAATCAAATCGAATCGAAAAGAATTGAATCAAATGCAATCAAATCGAAAAGAATCGAATCGAAAAGAAAAGAATCAAATCGAATTGATTGAATCGAAAAGAATCGAATCGAATCGAATCGCATCGAAACGAAAATATCAATCGAATTGAATAAAAAATAAATCAAATCGAATCGAATCGAGAACAATTGGAATTGAATTGAATCAATAATCGAATCGAATCTAATCGAGTCGAATCGAAAATAATCGAATCGAATCAAATCGATTCGAAAAAAATCGAATCAGATTGCATCGAATCAAAAGTAATCGAATCGAATTGTATTGAATTGATTTGAATCGAAAAAAATCAAATCAAATCTAAAAGAATCGAATCCAAAGAATCGAATTGTAGAAAATCAAATCGAAACGAAAAGATTCAGATTGAAACGAATTGAATTGAAAAGAATCAAATCTAAATGAATAGAATGGAATCGGAAAGAATCAAATCGAATTGAAAGGAATCGAATCGGATAGAATTGAATAGAAAAGAATCGAATCGAATCAAATCGATTGAAAAGATCGAATCAAAAAATCAAAGAGAATCGAAACGAATCAAAACGAATCGAATCGAATAGAAAAGAATCGTATTGAATCAAATCTAAAAGAATCGAATCGAAGAAATAGAATCAAATCGAATAGATTCGCATTGAAAAGAATCAAATCGAATCATATCGAATCGAATCGAATTGAATCAAAAAGAATCGAATCGAATTGAATCGAAAAAGTATCGAATAGATTCGAATTGAAACAAATCGAAAAAAATCAAAACGAATCGAATCACATCGAGTGGAAAGAATCGAATCAAATCGAAAAGAATCGAATTGAATCGAAATGAATCGAAAAGAATCGAATAGATCAAAAAGAATCGAATCAATTCGAAATGAATCGTGTAGAATCGAATCGAAGTGAAAAGAATTGAATCGAATCGAATTGAAAAGAATCGAATCAAGTCAGAATCTAATCGAAACAAAAAGAATCGAATTGAATCGATCGAAAAGATCAAATTGAAAAGAATCGAATTGAATCGAATCAAATCGTATCGAATCAAAAAGAATCGAATCGAATCAAAAAGAAAAGAATCACACTTAATTGAATCATAAAGAATCGAATAGAATTGAATCGAAAAGAATCGAATCGAATCAAATCGATTGAAAAGATCGAATCACAAATATCAAAGAGAATCGAAATAAATTGAATCTAATAGAAAAGTTTCATATCAAATTGAATTGAATCGAAAAGAATCCCATCGAACATAATCAAATCGAATTGAAAAGAATCGAATCGAAAAGATCAAATCGAAATGAAAAGAAAGGATTCAAATCGAATCAAAAAGAATTGAATGGTATCATTGAATCGAAAATAATCAAATCGAATCAAATTGAATTGAAAAGAATCAAATAGAATAGAACCAAAAGAATCGAATCGAATCGAATTGAATCGAAAAGAATCGAATAGATTCGAATTGAAACAAAATGAAAAAAATCAAAACGAATCGAATCACATCGAGTGGAAAAGAATCGAATCAAATCGAAAAGAATCGAATCGCATTGAACTGAATCGAAAAGAATCAAATAGATCAAATCAAAAAGATTCGAATCGATTTGAAATGAATCGAGTAGAATCGAATCGAAGTGAAAAGAATTGAATCGAATCGATCAAAAAGATCGAATTGAAAAGAATCGAATCGTATCGAATCGAATAGAAAAGAATCGAATCAAATACATCGAAAAGAACAAAATGAATCGATCGAATCGAATCGAAAAGTATCGAATTGAATCGGAAATAATCGAATCGAATCAAAAAGAATCAAATTGAATAGCATCGAAATGAATCAAATCGAATCGAAAAGAATCGATTTGAATAGCATCGAAACGAATCGAATCAAAATGAATTGAAAAGAATCAAATCGTATCGAATGGAATCGAAAAGAATCAAATCATATCGAATTGAATCGAAATGAATCGAATCGAATATACCGAAAAGAATCGAATCAAATACAATTGAAAAGAATCGATTCCAATCGAATTGAATTGAAATGAATCGAATCGAAGAGTACCGAATCAAATTGAAAAGGATAGATTCAAATAAAATCAAAAGAATCTAACTGAAACGAAAAGAATCGAATCAAATCGAATTGAAAAGAATCGAATCGAATTGAAACGAAAAGAATCAAACCAAAAAGAATCGAATCGAATTGAAAAGAATCGAATCGAAAAAATCGAATCGAAAAGAATCGAGTTGAGTTAAAACGAATCAAAAAGAATCGAATCGAAAAGTATGGAATCGAATCAAATCGAATCGAATTGAATCGAAAAGAATCGAATAGATTCGAATCGAAACAAATCGAAAAAAATCGAAACGAATCGAATCAAATCGAATTGAAACGAAAAGAATCAAATCAAAAAGAATCATATCGAATGGAAAAGAATTGAATCGAATCAAAAAGAATCGAATTGAACTGAATCGAAAAGAATCGAGTCGAAATGTAAAAAATCGAATCCAAATGATCGAATTGAATCAAATCGAAAATAATCGAATCGAACGAAAAGAATCGAATAGAATCAAATTGAAAATAATCGAACTGAATCGAATAAAATAGAATAGAATCGAACAGAACTGAATCGAATGAAAAGAATCTTATCGAATCGAATCGAAAAAAACTCGAAGCTAATCGAATAGAGAAGAATCAAATCGAAACGAATCAAAAAGAATCGAATCGAAGAGAATCTAATCGAAACGAAAAGAAAGGAATCAAATCAAATCGAAAAGAATCGAATGGTATCATTGAATCGAAAAGAATCAAATCATATTGAATTGAATTGAAAAGAATCAAATAGAATAGAACCGAAAAGAATAGAATCGAATAGAATTGAATCGAATCGAATCGAAGAATCGAATCGAATACATCGAAAAGAATCAAAACGAATCGAAAAGAATCGAATCGAATCAAAAAGTATCAAATCGAATCGAAAAGAATCAAATCAAATCGAAAAGAATCAAATTGAATAGCATAGAAACGAATCAAATCGAATCGAAAAGAATAGAATTGAATAGCATTGAAACGAATCAAATCGAAACGAAGAATCGAATCGAATTGAATTGAAAAGAATCGAATCGAATCAAATTGAAAAGAATTGAATCGAATGCAATTATATCGAAAAGAAACGATTCGAAAAGAACCATATCGAATTGATTGAATCGAAAAGAATCAAATCGAATCGCATCGAATCGAAAATAATTCAATCGAATTGAATAAAATATAATCGAATCAAATCGAATCAAATCGAGAATAATTGGAATTGAATTGAATCGGTAATCGAATCGTATCAAATTGAGTCAAATCGAAAATAATCGAATCGAATCAAATCGATTCGAAAAAAATCGAATCAGATTGCATTGAATCACAAGTAATCGAATCGAATCGTATTGAATTGATTTGAATTGAAAAGAATCGAATCGAATCGAATCGAAAAGAATCAAATCGAATCGAATCAAAAAGAATCGAATCCACAGAATCAAATTGTAGAGAATCTAATCGAAATGAAAAGATTCGAATCGAATCGAATCTAAACGAAAAGAATGGAATCGAATCAAATAGAAAAGAATCAAATCGAATCGAAAAGAATTGAATCGAAAAGAATCGAATTGAATCAAATCGATTGAAAAGATCGAATCAAGAAAATTAAAGAGAATCGAAATGAATCGAATTGAATCAAATTGAAAAGAATCGTATCGAATCAATTCTAAAAGAATAGAATCGAATCGAATCAAAAAGAATCGAATTGATTCGCATCAAAAAGAATCGAGTCGAATGTATCGAATCGAAAAGAATCGAATCGAATCGAGTGGAATTGAATCAAAAAGAATCGAATTGAATCGAGTTGAATCGAAAAGAATCGAATAGATTCGAATGGAAACAAATAAAAAAAATCAAAACGAATCGAATCACATCGAGTGGAAAAGAATCGAATCAAATCGAAAAGAATCGAATCGATTCAAACTGAATCGAAAAGAATCGAATAGATCAAATCAAAAAGAATCGAATCGATTCGAAATGAATCGAGTAGAATCGAATCGAAGTGAAAAGAATTGAATCGAATTGAAAAGAATCGAAACGAAAAGAATCGAATCTAATCGATCGAAAAGATCAAATTGAAAAGAATCGAATTGAATCGAATCAAAACGTAAAGAATCGAATCAAATCGTTTCGAATCAAAAAGAATCAAATCGAATTGGATCGAAAAGAATAGAATCGTATTTAATTGAATCGAAAAAAATCGAATCGAATTGACTCGAAAAGAATCGAATCGAATCAAAACGAATCGAATCGAATCGAAAAGAATCCTATCGAATCGAACTGAATCGAAAAGAATCCAATCGAACATAATCGAATCAAATTGAAAAGAATCGAATCAAAAAAAATCAAATGGAAACAAAAAGAAAGGAATCGAATCGAATCGAAAAGAATCGGATGGTATCATTGAATCGAAAAGAATCGAATCATATCGAATTGAATTGAAAAGAATCAAATAGAATAAAACCAAAAAGAAACGAATCGAATCAAATCGAAAAGAATCGAATCGTATCGAATTGAATCGAAAAGAATCGAATCAAATACATCGAAAAGAATCAAAACGAATCGAAAAGAATCGATTCGAATCGAATCAAAAAGTATCGAATCGAAACGAATCGAATCGAATTGAAAAGAATCAAATTGAATAGCATCGAAACGAATCAAACGAATTGAAAAGAATCAAATTGAATAGCATAGAAATGAATCGAATCAAAATGAAAAGAATCAAATCGAATTAAATTGAAAAGAATCAAATCGTATCGATAAAATCGAAAAGAATCGAATCATATCGAATTGAACCGAAAAGAATTTAATCGAACACAATCGAAAAGAATCGTATCGAATCGAATCGAATTGAATAGAATAGAATCATTCCAATCGAATTGAATTGAAAAGAATCGAATAGAACAGTACCAAATCGAATTGAAAAGAATAGAATCAAATAAAATCGAAAAGAATCTAATTGAAACGAAAAGAATCAAATCGAATCACATTGAAAAGAATCGAATTGAATTGGAACGAAAAGAATCAAATCGAAAAGAATCGAATCGAATTGAAAAGAATCGAATTGAATCATATCGAATCGAAAAGAATAGAATCGAATCGAAAAGAATAGAATCGATTCAAAAAGATTCGTATCGAATTGAATCAAATCGAAAATAATCGAATCTAATCGAAAAAATCGAATCGAATCGAAAGGAATAAAATCGAAACGAAAGATTTGAATCGAATTGAATCAAATCGAAAGGAATCGAATCGAATCGAAAAACTCGAATCGAATCGAAAAGAATAGAATCGAATCGAATCGAAGAGAATTGAATCGAAAAGAATAGAATCGAATCGTATAGAAAAGAATCGAATCAATTTGAATGGAAAAGAATCGAATTGAATCGAATCAAATCAAAAAGACTCGAATCGATCGAATCGAAAAGAATCGAATCGAATCAAATTGAATCGAATAGAAAAGAATCTATCAAATCAAAAAGAATCGAATAGATAAGAATCGAATTGAAAGAATAGAATCGAATTGATTCAAATCGAAAAGAATCGAATCGAATCAAATCCCTAACCCTAACCCCTAACCCTAACACTAATCCTATCCTAACCCTAACCCTTAACCCTAACCCTTAACCCTAACCCGAACACTAACCCTAAAGTTAAACCGTACCCTAACCCGTACCCTAACCCTAACAGTTACTCTAACACTAACCTGTACCCCAAACCTAACCAGTACACTAACCTGTACCCTAACCCGTACCCTACCCGTACCCTTACCCTAAGCCTGTACCCTAACCCATACACTAATGCGTCCTCTAACCCTAACCCTAACCAGTACTCTAACACAAACTGGTACCCTAACCCGTACCCTAACCTGTACCCTAACCCTAACATGTACCTATCCATAAACCTAATACTAACCCAAACCCTAAACCTAACCCTAACACCTAACGCTAACCCTAAACCCTAACCCCTAAACCCTAACCAAAACCTAACCCTAAACCCTAAACCTAACCTTAACCCCTACCCCTAACCCTAATCCTAACCTGAACCCCTAAACCTAACCCTAACCCTTAACCCTAACGCTTAACCCTAACCCTAACACTAACCCTAATCCTAAAACTAACCCGAACCCCTAACACTAACCTTAACCCCTAAACTTAACACTAACACTTACACTAACCCTAACACCTAACCCTAGCCCTAACTCCTAACACCTAACACCTAACCCTTAACACTAACCCTTAACCCTAATCCTACCCCTAACCCCTAACCCTAACCCTATCCCTAACCCTTAAACCTAACACTTAACACTAACCCTAACCCTAAATCAAACCCTTACACCTAAACCTAACCCTAACTCTAACCCCTCAACCTAACCCTAACCCTAACACTAACCCTAAACCCTAACTCTAAACCTAACCCTAAACTTAACCTGAACCTAACCCATACACTAATCCTAACCCTAACACTCACCCGTAACCTAAACCGAACCCTAACCTGTACCCTAACTCTAACCCGTCCCCTAAACCTAACCCTAACCCGTACCCTAAACCTATCCCTATCCCGTACAGTAACCCTAACCCTAACCCTTACACTAACCCTAACCCGTACGCTAACCCTAACCCGTACCAATACCCTAACCCTAACCCATACCCTAACCCTAAACCATACCCAAACCCTACCTGTACCCTAACCCGTACACTAACCCTAACCCATACACTAACCAGTACCCTAACCCTAAACCTAACCCTTTCCCTAACTCTAAGTGCAACCCGTACTCTAACCGTAACCCATACCCTAACCCTAACCCTAAACCAGAACCTAACTCTAACCCTAACCTCTAACACTAACCCTAATCCCTCACCCTAACAATAACCCTAAAACTAACCGTAACACTAAACCTAACCTTAACCCGAAACCTAACCCGAAACCTAACCCACACACTAACCCGTAACCTAACCCTAACCCTAACCCATACACTAACCTTAACCCGTAACCTAAACCTGACCCGTACCCTAACCCTAAACTATACCTTAAACCTAACCCTAACCCGTACCCTAACCCTAACCCTATCCTGTACCCTAACCCTAACCCTAACCTTAACCTGTAGCCTAACCCTAACACTAAGCCTAACCCATACCCTAATCCATACCCTAACCCTAAACTGTACCTTAAACCTAATCTTAAACGCACCCTAAAGCTAACCTGCACCCTAACCCTAACCCATACCCTAACCCTAACCCCTACCCTAACCCTAATCCGTACCTGTACCCTAACCCGTACCCTAACCCGTATCCAACCCTAAACCTCACCCGTACCCTAACCATAACCCTAACCCTAACGCTAACCCCTAACCCTAACACTAACCCAAACCCCATCCCTAAACCTAACCCTAACCCCTAACTCTAACCCTAAAACCAACCCCAACACCAAACCCAACTCCAACCATAACCCTAACCCTAACGCTAACCCCTAACCCTAACCATAACCCAAACCCCTTACCCTTAACCCTAACCCTTAACGCTAACCCTTATCACTAATGCTAACCCTCACCCAAAACCTAAACCTAATTCCTAACCCTAACCGTAACCTAACCCTAACCCCTAACCCTAACCCCTAACCCCTAAACCTAACCCTAACCCTTAACACTTAACCCTATCCCTAACCCTAACCCTAACCCAAAACCTAACTGTTAACCCTAAGCCAAACCCCTAACCCCTAACCCTCACCCTAACCCTAACCCTTAACCCTACCCTTACCCCTAACCCTAACCCAAACCCTAACCCTTATCCCTACCCTTAACCCTAACCCTAGGGATCCCTGGGTGGCACAGCGGTTTGGCGCCTGCCTTTGGCCCGGGGCGCGATCCTGGAGACCCGGGATCGAATCCCACATCAGGCTCCCGTTGCATGGAGCCTGCTTCTCCCTCTGCCTGTGCCTCAGCCTCTCTCTCTCTCTCTCTCTCTGTGTGTGACTATCATAAATAAATAAAAACAATTAAAAAAATACCCTAACTCTAACGATAACCGCTAACAATAACCGTAACCCTAACCGCTAACCCTAACCCTAACCCTTACACTAACCCTAACCCGTACCCATACCTTAACCCTAACCCGTACCCTAACCCTAAACCATACCCTAACCCTAACCCGTACCCTAAACCTAACCCGTATCCTAACCCTAATCCTATCCCATACAGTAACCCTAACCCAAACCTTTACACTAACCCTAACCCATACCCTAAATCTAACCCTTACCCATACCCTAACCCTAATCCGTACCCAAACCCTAGCCCATACCCTAACCCTAACCCTAAACCGTACCCTAACCCTAACCCGTACCCAAACCCGTACACTAACCAGTACCCTACGCCTAACCCTAACCCATTCCCTAACCCTAACCGTAACCCGTACCCTAACCGTAACCCGTACCCTAACCCTAACCCTAACACTAAACTTAAACCTAACCTTAACCCCTAACCCTAACCCTGACACTAAACCCTCACCCTAACCCTAACCCTAAACCTAACCCTAACCCTAAAACTAACCCTAACCTTAACTCTAAACCTAACCCGAAACCTAACCCATGCACTAACCTGTACCCTAACCCTAACACTCACCAGTAACCTAACCCTAACCCTATTCAGTACCCTACCCTAACCCATACCCTAACCCATACCCTAACCCGTACCTTAACCCTAAACTTACCTGTACCCTAACATTAAACTGTACCCTAACCCTAACCGTACCCTAACCCTAAACCGTACCCTAACCCTAACCCATACCTTAACCCATTTCCTAACCCTAACCCGTACCCTAACCATAACCCTAACCCCTAACCTCTAACCCCGAACCCTAACACTACCCAAACCCCTATCCCTAACCCTAACCCCCAAATCTAACCCTAACCCCACCCCTAAAACCAACCCCAACCCAAACCCAACCCCAACCCTAAACCTAACCCTTACCCCTAACCCCTAACTCTAACCCTAACCCAAAACCAAAACCTAACCCTAACCCCTAACCCTAACCTTATTTTTTTTTTTTTATTTTTTTATTTTTTTTATTTTTTATTTTTTTAATTTATTTTTTTATTGGTGTTCAATTTACTAACATACAGAATAACACCCAGTGCCCGTCACCCATTCACTCCCACCCCCCCGCCCTCCTCCCCTTCTACCACCCCTAGTTCGTTTCCCAGAGTTAGCAGTCTTTATGTTCTGTCTCCCTTTCTGATATTTCCCACACATTTCTTCTCCCTTCCCTTATTTTCCCTTTCACTATTATTTATATTCCCCAAATGAATGAGAACATATAATGTTTGTCCTTCTCTGACTGACTTACTTCACTCAGCATAATACCCTCCAGTTCCATCCACGTTGAAGCAAATGGTGGGTATTTGTCATTTCTAATAGCTGAATAATATTCCATTGTATACATAAACCACATCTTCTTTATCCAATCATCTTTCGTTGGACACCGAGGCTCCTTCCACAGTTTGGCTATCGTGGCCATTGCTGCTAGAAACATCGGGGTGCAGGTGTCCCGGCGTTTCATTGCATTTGTATCTTTGGGGTAAATCCCCAACAGTGCAATTGCTGGGTCGTAGGGCAGGTATATTTTTAACTGTTTGAGGAACCTCCACACAGTTTTCCAGAGTTAACCCTAACCTTAAACCCTAAACCTAACACTAACCCAAACCCCTAACATCTAACCCTAACCCTACCCTTAAACTAACCCTAATCCTAAACCTAACCCAAACCCTAACCCTAACTCCTAACCCTAACCGTAACCCAAACCCTAACACTAACCCCTAACCCCTTACCCTAACCCTAACCCCTAATCTGTAACTCCTAACCCTAACCTTAACCACTAACCCCTAACCCTAACCCTAACCCCTCACCCTAACCCTAACACTAACCCTAACCCCTAACTCTAAACCTAACCCGAAACCTAACCTGAAACCAAACCCATACACTAACCCGTACCCTAACCGTAACCCGTACCCTAACCGTAACCCGTACCCTAAACCTAACCCTAACCCTAACCCGTACCCTAACCCTAACTCTATCCCGTACAGTAACCCTAACCCTAACCCTTACACTAACCCTAACCCATACCCATACCTTAACCCTAACCCGTACCCTAACCCATACCCATACCCTAACCCTAACCCGTACCCTAAACCTAACCCGTACCCTAACCCGTACACTAACCAGTACCCTAACTCTAACCCGTTCCCTAACCATAACCCGTACCCTAACCGTAAACCGTACCCTAACCCTAACCCTAAACCTAACCCTAACACCTAACCCTAACCCCTCACCCTAACCCTAAACCTAACCCTAACACTAACCCTAACCTTAACCCTAAACCTAACCTGAAACCTAACCCATACACTAACCTGTACCCTAACCCTAACACTCACCCGTAACCTAACCCTAACCCGTACCCTAACCTTAAACCTAACCCTAACCCAAACCCTAAACCGTACCCTAACCCTAACCCTAACCCAAACCCTAAACCGAACCCTAACCCTAACCAGTACCCTAAACCGCACCCTAACCCTAACCCATACTTTAACCCTAATCTTACCCGTACCCTAACACTAACCTGTACCCTAACCCTAACCCGTAATCTAACCCTATCCCGTACCCCAATTGGTGTCGGATGTGATATCTCGTTCCCTCTTGGGTCCCCGGATGGGGTTGGCTGCGAGGTCCTGAGCCCTCCAGGGTCCCTGGGCATGGTCAGACCCGAGATCTCATCCCCTCCCAGACGCAGAAAGATCTGCGTCTTTCTGAGAGTGGAGCACAGGGACTGTCCCTCATGCTCCATAACTACTGTGGACTTAGCTTCTAACTCCCTTATGTTAGAGGCTGTCAGAAGCTACCTGCAAGGAATCCTTGTCCTCAGAGTGTAGTAGGCTGCATTTCCCATGAGTCTCCACACATGCATTTGATCTAGGTTCTAAGAGTGGTAGGTGAAACGGTAGTGCAAAGCTGCTCTCCAGGAATGTAATGTAGTAGGCCGCATTACCTGAGAGGGACAGTCTCTCTGATGAACTCTCAGAAAGAAGCATTCCTTGAATGTAGCTTTCAACCAGCCACACTCTTATGGGAATTAGAAGCTAGCTCCACTCTAGGTGAGGAGGTGTCATGGAAAGCGCTGTATTGAACTCAGAGACACCAGCCTTCCAAGCCTGCAGCTTGCCACTTGCCTCTCAACCATGGGAGGAACAATCTAGCTGTACAGGGGTGGAGTTCCCATGAAAATGCTACATAGTGAGCTGGGAGCAACCAGAGTTCCTGGAGAGCAGCTTTCCACTACTCTCTCACCTACGGGTCTTATTTGCTGGATCAAAAGCACGTGTGGAGGCTTGATGGAAATTCGGCCTACTGAACTCTGAAAAACAAGCATTCCTTGCATGCAGCTTCTGACAAGTCTCCAACATTAGGGAGTTAGAATCTATGTCAACAGTTGGTGTGGAGGCCCATGTAAATGCACTATACGTAACTCCGAATAAGAGGGTTCCTTGAAGGCAGCTGTCAACTTGCCTCTATTTAAAAGGAGCCTGACTCTCTCTCTCTCAACAGTAGGTGGCGCACGTGCAGTAGAAGTGAGCTGTACTCATATCTGAGAAAATATTTTTTTCTGAATAGAGCTTTCAACTAGGTTCTCTCATAAGGGAGCTAAGAAGTATCTTACAGGAGGCGCAATGGAAAGGACCCGTCTTTTTTTTTTTTAATATTTTATTTATTCATGACAGACACACACAGAGAGAGAGAGAGAGAGAGAGAGAGAGAGGCAGAGACGCAGGCAGAGGGACAAGCAGGCTCCATTCAGGGAGCCCAACGTGGGACAAGATCCTGGGCCTCCAGGATCACGCCCGGGGCTGAAGGCAGCACCAAACCGCTGGGCCATGAGGGCTGCCCAAGGCCCTGTCTTAACTCTGAGAATGGGTCCTTCCTTGTATGCGATTTTCACTAGCCTCTCACATACTCAATAAGAAGGTATCTGAACAGTAGGTGTGGAGGCGCAATGGAAATGCACCGTGCTTAACTCTCAGATACAAGTATTCCTAGCATTCCTTGAATGTAGCTTTCTTTTTTTAAAAATAAATTTATTTTTTATTGGTGTTCAATTTGTCAACATACAGAATAACACTCAGTGCTCATCCCGTCAAGTGCCCCCCTCAGTGCCCGTCACCCAGCCACCCCCACCCCCCACCCACCTCCCCTTCCACCACCCCTAGTTCATTTCCCAGAGTTAGGAGTCTCTCATGTTCTGTCTCCCTTTCTGATATTTCCCACTTATTTTTTCTCCTTTCCCCTTTATTCCCTTTCACTATTTTTTATATTCCCCAAATGAATGAGACCATATAATGTTTGTCCTTCTCCGATAGACTTACTTCACTCAGCATAATACCCTCCAGCTCCATCCACGTGGAAGCAAATGGTGGGTATTTGTCGTTTCTAATGGCTGAGGAATATTCCATTGTATACATAGACCACAGCTTCTTTATCCATTCAACTTTCTTTTTTTTTTTTAAACATTTTTATTTATTTATGATAGTCACAGAGAGAGAGAGAGAGAGGCAGAGACACAGGCAGAGGGAGAAGCAGGCTCCATGCACCGAGAGCCCGACGTGGGATTCGATCCCGGGTCTCCAGGATCGCACCCTGGGCCAAAGGCAGGCGGCAAACCGCTGCGCCACCCAGGGATCCCTCCATTCAACTTTCGATGGACACCGAGGCTCCTTCCCCAGTGTGGCTGTTGTGGACGTTGCTGCTAGAAACATCGGGGTGCAGGTGTCCCTGGCGTTTCATTGCATCTGTATCTTTGGGGTAAATCCTCAGCAGTGCAATTGCTGGGTCGTAGGGCAGGTCTATTTTTAACTCTTTGAGGAACCTCCACACAGTGTTCCAGAGTGGCTGCACCAGTTCACATTCCCACCAACAGTGTAAGAGGGTTCCCCTTTCTCCGCATCCTCTCCAACATTTGTGGTTTCCTGCCTTGTTAATTTTCCCCATTCTCACTGGTGTGAGGTGGTATCTCATTGTGGTTTTGATTTGTATTTCCCTGAGGGCAAGTGATGCAGAGCATTTTCTCATGTGCGTGTTGGCCATGTCTATGTCTTCCTCGGTGAGATTTCTGTTCATGTCTTTTGCCCTTTTCATGATTGGATTGTTTCTTTGGTGTTGAGTTTAATAAGTTCTTTATAGATCTTGGATACTAGCCCTTTATCAGATACGTCATTTGCAAATATCTTCTCCCATTCTGCAGGTTGTCTTTTAGTTTTGTTGACTGTATCCTTTGCTGTGCAAAAGCTTCTTATATTGATGAAGTCCCAGTAGTTCATTTTTGCTTTTGTTTCTTTTGCCTTCGTGGATGTATCTTGCAAGAAGTTACTGTGGCCGAGTTCAAAAAGGGTGTTGCCTGTGTTCTCCTCTAGGATTTTGGAAGAATGAAACTAGACCACTCTCTTTCACCATACACAAAAATAAACTCAAAATGGATGAAAGATCTAAATGTGAGACAAGATTCCAGAGTAGCATCCTAATTGGTCTTCCTGCCTCCACTATCCCTCTAGTATCCAGGTGATCATGACACACCTGCCAATTCATCTTCCTAGAAATTCCTCTTTATCATTCTTTCTCATCATTCGTTTCAATAACTTTCCTTGGGCATAGAATTGTGGCTAACAAGCCTTTTGCTATACGGTTCTTCCATTCTTATTAATCTCTTGTTTTGTGTTCTTTAACATTTACCCTGTGTTTCACCAATATCAGCATCTTTTCTGTTTCTCATACTAGGCTCATGCCAATGCTGTGAGTTTGCTTTCCTCCAAACCTCTGTTTTCTTCTGCTTCTTCTCTGCTGGTACTAAGATGATCAGTCTTTTAAGGACCAATGAAGTTGTTCCTTCTACATGAAGCTTTCTTCTTTTATTCCAGCCAATGAACATAATTTCTTTTTAAAGTGTGTAACTGTGTTTGATTAATGTGAACAACTTACTTTACCTGAAACAGTAAGACTATATCTGTTCTCTTTCCAAAGACACACAAAGTTCCTGGAAGGTAGGAATTCTTTCCCGAACTTTTCTTGTATTCTTTATGAGGTCTAGCATAGTGGCATACCAATTAACTAATTGGTTGAATCAGGTATGAATTAAATATTATATGAATCATTGCTGTTATCATCTGAATATTGGTATCCCTCTTCACCTGTGACTTTGCCCCATGAGTTATCCTGGCTGTTTTAAAAAAATACTTGAATTCCTATTTCAGGGAAATCTAGTGTAGAGTTATGACTGGGGCTCTGGAAGCTTTTATATGTTACATGTAACTATGTGCCACTGTAATCAGTTCTTGCAATCAAGTGATTTAATGAATGCATTGCCAACAAGGGCACAAGGATTGAAAAAAAAGAAAGTGAAGTTCCAGCTCAAGAGGTTTAGGATGAAATGGAGCACCAAATTTCTATGAAAATCAACAAATAAGATTATGTTCCATTCGGTAGCATTCTGATGTAATCAGTTTTAGGAAGCCTTTCATTTTCTTTTAGGTTTTGTATTTTCTTGAGAGAAGGCAGGTCGTGAATAGTAGAATTTTGAAAAGACACTTAGGGAAAGAACCATGCAATTTGCTGTTATATTGCTGTAAAGGAGAAAAAGGTCATGGGGAATGCCTGAACTCTCCCCCAACCTCCGACAGTCTCTAGATTGACACTCTTGACTATTTACTCTTCCGCACTTCCACTGTTTGATCCATGTTCAAGTCCTATTGGTTTATACCTCACAGTACATCATAAATTTATACTTTCATTTCTACTCTCATCCACAACTATAGGTTAAACTCTATCAGCCTTGGTCTGGACCATTGTAAAGGTTTTCTATCTTTTCTTGCTGCCATGAGTCTCTTTCTTCCAAAATCCATTCTCCATGCTGCATCCTCAATAATATGCCTTAAGCATTATTACATCATGCATTTCTCTATTCACAGAATGCCAAATAAAGTTCAAATTTTCATGTCCCATCTAGAGGTGACCTATTCTTTTTCTAAAATGTCTTTTCACTGCTTAACCTATAACCTAGCCATACAGAATTTCTTGCTGTTCTTGGATACAATCTACAATTTTTTTGTTTCCATTTTTGTTGTCATCCTATTATCTCTACTTTGAATGCCCTATCTTTTATCCCTACCTATTTAAAATTTTGGTAG
Organism: Canis lupus familiaris; assembly: GCF_011100685.1. NCBI lineage: Eukaryota > Metazoa > Chordata > Mammalia > Carnivora > Canidae > Canis > Canis lupus. Next base: position 95,739 of record NC_049257.1, read on the forward strand.
AATTTGGAAAAAAATTGTTACAATTCCCTTTTTTATTTCCAAAGAATTTCTATTGATTGAATCGCTCATTTGTGTCACTTTTGTTTTGTGTTCTTTTAATTTCTAACTTAAATTTTAACCCATTTATTTAACTAATAAACCTAGTTATGACAAGAGAAGGCAGCTTCATATACATCCACATTCCTAACCCAATATTCTTTCAGCCAGATCCCCAAAGTGCCCACTGCTACTCCAATGTCACCTTACACATCCATAATATAGAGAAGTTAGAGTGGAAAGATCCAGTGGTCTTAACTAATTATAGTTATTTATTTCTAAAAAGTTTGCAAGAACAGGTGATAGTATAAACATTCCTAGGAGTTGTCCTTGGGACTTGGTAGTGGTCCACGTAAATTAAGAAGAAGCTTCCTTAACGTGATAATAAATCTCTGGTGTTGGGCGAGCCACTGACATTATGTGACCTCGGTTATAATCATGTGATATCTTTGTAGTTTCTTCATATGAAAGATAAATAATTGAACTGGGTAATCTCTAAAGTTCCTTTTAGGATTAAATTCCATAATAATCATCGTATTGGAGGAAGGATGTTTATGGTAGCCACGTTGCTGAATTAAACATGATGAAGATGTTCAAAGGGCTGAGAGACTTAGTGGGAATGTCAGATAGATCAAGTATTATGTTTTGATTACCTGAGAACACTTTAGTTAGCTGTCCAGTGGGGGGAAGGCATTAGAAACAAATTAGCAATAGGAGCAAAAAGCAATCCCAATTCTATTCATTGCAAAAAAAATTTTTTTTTTAAAGATTTATTTATTTATGATAGACATAAGGAGAGAGAGAGAGGCAGAGACACAGGCAGAGGGAGGAGCAGGCTCCATGAAGGGAGCCCGACGGGGGACTCGATCCCGGGACTCGATCCCGGGACTCCAGGATCGTGCCCTGGGCCAAAGACAGGCGCTAAACTGCTGAGCCACCCAGGGATCCCCTCATTGCAAAAATTTTAAGGCTGGAAACAACCCTATGTTCTGTGGTACATCCACATGGTAGAGTACTACAAAGCTGTAAAAAACAATGAGTTATCTCCATTGACATTGAATGAACCTGATAGGAACAGTTAAGTATACAATAAGCAACAATTAGAACATTGTTTAGTAAAATGCCCTTTGCCTACGATGGAGAAAAAAAGAACATGTGTGTATATGGATTTCTGTATATCTGTCTGTTCCTTATGTTGAAAAACCAAATATACCAAAAAAAAAAAAAAAAAAAAAAAGAATAAGAAACTTACTTCTACAAGGAGATTGGAGAAATCTGGCAAAGAGAATGTTGGGGTGGGAATGCATTGGTCCTGGTGTGAATGTATAGGAAGAATGCCTTCTATTGTCACCTTTTGATTAATTGATTAAATAAATAAAAGAAAATTTAAATAAAAAATTAAAGGACTATGCATCTAACCAGGGAAACAGGCTAGATTATCATATGAGGATACAACCAGTAAAACTCAGAAAGTGCGAAAGTCTACAAGTCAAATGACCTAGTGTCCTAAACAAATAAATTATAAATACTAAAAAACCCCATAAGAAGCATATCAGTTGAATGCATTATCAGGCATTTATTTGAATAAAGCTACTGTAAATATAAACAGACAAACACCAACAATAATAAGAGAAACCCAAAAAATTGTATGGGGGAATTTTGACTATAGTCTGTGTGTTTGATAACATTTAGGTATTCTTAAATATTGTCGTCTTTATATGGAGTAATGCTATTGTTGTTATATTATTAAAGAGATATCTTTGTACTTGTGATGATTTATACTTTAGAGATTATACTTTAGACATTCAAGCTAAAGCAATTACAGAAGAAATGATATGAAGTGTGAAATTTTAAAAAAAATAAACTGAGGTTATGATTTATGTGGATGGGTCTGTGTGAAAAATCTATAATATGACATTTTAAAAATATAATTAGTGAAGAAAAAAAATTGGGACATGCATGAATTCCAAGGGACTGAGGTCTGTAGGATACTAGACCCAAGGTGGAAATTAGCAACTCATGTGTCTGTAGTAAAGATCATTTTGTTCCAGGGTTCATTTTCAGAGAGCTGAAAAGGGAGAGGGTAGGTGAAGGTGATATAAGCAGAAGATGGCCTCTTTACTTCCATCATTCATCTCAGTTCCTTTCTTCTTCTCACTTTCTCTTCGTTGCCCTGTCACTTCTAACATCTACTTTTCACTCTTGGATTACCCTCCATTTGCTAGTCATGTTATGCAAAAAAGTTATATTCAATATATTTTAGAAAACTTTACATTTTCTCTTTATTAATTGCTGCAGTAGATTGTTTTATATGTAGGTGATCATACACCCAGGTTTGGCTAGAACAGTCATGACAGAAGTTATTAATAGCACCCTTGTCCCTCTTAGAAATGTCCTGGATTATATGATGAATCACAGTAATATTTTCCTATAATTTCGCAATTGTTAGCTGTCATTCATATTCTTTAAAATGTAGTTACTTGGGCAGCCCCGGTGGCTCAGTGGTTTAGCGCCACCTTTAGCCCAGGCTGTGGTCCTGGAATCCCTGGATCAAGTCTTGCGTTGGGCATCCTGCGTGAAGCCTGCTTCTCCCCCTGCCTGTGTCTGTGCCTTTCTCTCTCTCTGTGTCTCTCATGAATAAATACATAAAATCTTTAAAATAAATAATTAAAAATAAAATGTAGTTACTTAATGCTGTTGTGTCTGAATCTGTTCCAAGGCTTTATTTTCCCCTACTGTTATGTTCCCCTACTGTACTGTTGTGGGCTATCTCAAGAGGGTCAGTGGTTCTGAATAGAAATGAAGTTTCCACTCTTCTTTTAACACATTTTGCCATGTAGACATTTGTTTTAATGAAAACAGCTTACCTTTGAGAGATAGAACATTAATGTACTGACAGCCATAGACCCCTTTTAATAGATTCATTTGGCAGAATCAAGATATTTAGAAGCAGAGAGCAGAATCTCCAGGGAGCACAGGAAAGGCATATTTCAATCAGGAAGGAAGATGCCGAAATAGGTACTTGTATGGAGGGAAGGCCAAATATGGGGGCTGCAATGGGACCTAAAAGCTGAAATGCATTGGTGAGAATGGATGGAGTCAAATATGAAACTTGAGATTAGGAGGAGTCCAAGGCTAAATGAGGTAGCAATTTTGTTTAAGTAGAAGATACCATTATCTCTACTGTAAGTAAGTACAACAACAAAACAATAAAACTACAGTGAAATGCAGATTGGCAATGTCCCTTTTCTCCTATAACTTTGATTACATCTTCAAAACTCAATCTTGGCCAATTTATTGTTCTCTCAAATCAGTTTCTTACCTCCATCAGATTTCTGTTTCAGGGGATAGTTAGATACCAAGACATGTATGGGGGGGATGGTAAACCTGGTTCACGGTATCACTGGCCACATAGGCATCCTTTTAGGTATTTTCATTCTTGTTTATATTTTGGTCCTTCAGCTTCTTTAGTGCTGCTCCCATAGCTACATTCAAATCCTTCTTCCAGCTTTTGGCCACAGAAAATCATCTGGCTGCCCTCTTGGATCTTGGAGTTATGGGGAAAACTCAATGAGCCTTCCTTAGGCTATCTGCCTAGGTACCACTGGTAGCTATCTTTACCCATTTCTGTCTATATCAGATGTCATACCAGGAAGCTCTTCAAGACTTGCTACTTTTTTGACATTGCCTGAGGAGAGAAGCACAGCTGATCTTTGCTTGTGGACTCCCAAATTCATCTGATGATTTGTACCAGCCTTGGTATGCTTGCCTTTAGATCCTTGCTCTTATTTCACTCTGTTCTGTATAGTACATCTCTCACTTGTATTTGTATTTTTCTCTTGGTTATAGGACACATTTTTCTGCTCCTTCACATATCTAGTAATTTTTATTAGATGCTAGGTAGTATAAATATTATATAATTGAAGATCTGGATTTGTTTTATTTTTTATAAAGTTGTGACTCTTGTTTTAGTAGGCAGCTAACTACTGAAGATCAGTTTGATCATGTTGAAGCTCATTTTTGTTTTAATAGTACATATCTAGAGTAGCTTTTTACTCCAAGTTAGTTTAGCTTTGGTATTAATGGGTCGATGTCTGAACTCTATTCTATTCATCAAAATCTCTCTACTCTGGTTACTTACATTTTAAACACCTCTCAGCCCTATAGGAGCACTGGGAATTATTTAGAGCTCTTTGGTTGTCTTTGCCTAGTCTAATGGAGTTTTTACTCTATGCATATGTCTCTTAGTATTTAACAAAGATTCATGGGAGCTCCCATGTAGATTTTTGGAGTTCTTTTGAATATCATTATTATTTTATTTTTAAATTTTTTATTATTTTTAAATTTTTTAAATTTATTTTTATTTATTTAAATTTTTTAAAGATTTTATTTATTTATTCATGAGAGATACACTGAGAGAGGCAGAGACACAGGCAGAGGGAGAAGCAGGCTCCCCAGGAGGAGCCTGATGTGGGACTCAATCCCGGATCCCAGGATCACATCCTAAGCCAAAGGCAGACGCTCAACTGCTGAGCTACCCAGGTGTCCCTATTTATTTGTTTTTTAATTTTAATTCCAGGATAGTTAACTTTCAGTGATAGATTATGGAGTTCTGTTTTTATCTCTTTTCTGACTTCTGCCACACATATTTTAGCTGCTTTAGCCTCCCTGAACCCTGATCTCTATTTCCCTAATCTATACTCCTCCCTTCCAGTTGGGTTTCTCCTCTTTGTTCTACAGCCCTCAATATGTATCAAGATCTAGAAAGTAGGGTGGTCATGGGGTCACCTTATTTGTACTCTTCATCTAGGAAATGTAGTACTCCTTTGATTCCTGTCAAAACTCTGAAAATAGTTACTTCATATATTTGACAAGATTTCTCTCATTGCTCTAGACAAATCTACTACCAGTTACTCCATCAAGGCAAGAAGTGGAAATCTATGACTGTCCCTTTTTTTAAAGATCTTATTTATTTATTCATGAGAGACACAGAGAGAGAGGCAGAGAGATAGGCAGAGAGAGAGAAGCAGGCTCCATGCAGGGACCCCTATGTAGGACTTGACTCCAGGACCCCAGGATCAAGCCCCGGGTGTGAAGGCAGATGCTCAACCACTGAGCCACCCAGATGCCCCAGTATGACTGTCCCTTTTTAATTAGGCTTTAATACAGATTCCTCGGACAGATAGCTTATATATCCTCATGTACATCATGGTTCTCCCTGCTGTTGATCCTTATTGAAAACTCCACCACTCTACATGTGGTGGTAACAACTTGATTACTTGCCATTTCCTGAGTCTACTTCCTTTGCCACTTCTCCATCTTTGTACACAGTTTCCCCTCTACTTTTGGGGGTACTCAGATGATACAGTTTTTGTCTTTAAGCATCTGATAAATAGAACCTTACAAAGTACTGTGATACAAAGTCAAATAAGGAAAGTATACAGAGAAGCCTGGAGCTGAAAATGTTTTAAATTGGCCTAAAAAGCAAGAGTAGAATAATTAGGTTTGGTTCTTGGGAGCCAAAAACACTTATTATGTGTCCCAATTATGTCACACACCATTTCAAGGGTTAAAAAAAAAGTAGTTAAAGGCAATCTACTAAAAACAAGCCTTTTAAATGAATGTACTTATTTCTTTTTTTAATGGTATAAATCCGGGGCTGACAAATTATGGCCTTTGGACCAAATCTCTCCTGCTGCCTGTTTTTATATAGCCTGAAAGCTAAGATGATTTTTACTTTTTATAATGGTTACATATTAAGTGGTTATATAAGTACCTATATAATATTCTCAATGTTGTCTCTTGGCTTACAGAACCTGAGATATTTACTGTGTGGCTGGGAAGCTAGGATATGAACATAAGTAGCAGTAACACAGAATTGAATAAAAGAGGAATCTGGGAAGAGAGGTAATGGGTTAAGAATTGTCATATTTCAGAAAAGAATTGCTGACATGGAGCTGAGGAAATTAGGGGAATCTCACTGGAAGAGATGGGATAGGAGCTGGCCTAGGAAAAATGGGTAGGATTTTAATATACACAGACAGGTGCATTCTACGAGGGAAACTTGGTTAAAGCTCTGCCGTAGTTGAAATTCATGTGCTGCAAGCTCACAATTTGAGTCTGAGCCTTATACTCTCAGAAAGGCAATTGACTGATGGTTTGGTGTTTGAAAAAAAACCATTATTTTCCTGTGATACAAATTTTTTCTCTGCCTTCTTACTTATTTTTTTCCTCCTCTAGTCAATATTTAGCCCGAGTTTCCTTGTTAAATTCTAAGGGATTAAGTAACAGGTTTTGAGGAGTTGGTTTCCTATTCTCTGCTCTTGTCTCAGATTAGAAGAGTTTTGGCCAAATGACTCCCCACATCACTCTCTGTGTATGTCTGTGTTCAGCGAGAGGAACTCTGCCAAATTTTTTTCTTATAACTGCACTCTTTCTCTTCATGGGGATCCATGGCCAGCAGTGTCTCTTTTCTCCAGCTTTGCCAGCCTAGTATCTCTGCTAATGATGAGGGAGGGAGGAAACAGATTCAATATTTGTGATGTTTAGAAATTGCTTTCTCTCATGTAAAGAAGCCTCTTAATGGTAGGACCAAGGAAAATTATCTGAGCAAAAAGAGAATCTTTATTTCCCTAATAGAGTTCTGAATACACAATGAGGAGCTCAAATAAATACTGTCATTCATCCTAAATGAAATGAATGTAACCTGAAAATAATTTTCTTACAGATCAAAGTTTTTAAAGTAGAGTTGGGATATAAAAAGATTTTTCAAAGGACTGAAATTCATGATAATTGAGCTTTCCTATGAAATAATCTTTTAATATGATTTGGGATGATGGCACAGGTCCTGACTGATGAGTTAGAGATGAAAGAACAGTTTTGTGGAGGATGTGAATGCAATCGCTTTCAGAAGAACAGCTATTCGATAATAGTACCTATTCTTTGAGGTAAAAGTATTTGTTGTTATTAAAGACTCGTCACCCTTGAATTTGTATCTTGATTAACAAAGTCCCTGAAATTAAACTCTATTCATAGACATACACAGCAGTACTTACTAGTCACAATAACTGAATCTTTTTCATAATAAATTGAATGCATTTCTATTTGGCAGTCAAAATAGTGTTTCTCCAGGTCACAAGTACACTGCTTTCATAACACTTTTAAATTTCTCCCAGGGCCTTTGCAGTTCAGTTTGGATAATTCTACGTTGTTGCTATTTAAATTTTATTTCAGTCTCATATAATAGTCATACTGGCTGATCCAACATAAAGGTAGTGAAAATTGAGTTGAAAGTTATGTTAAAGAATAACAGAGGCACTGGACTTGAGTCAGATCAAATTGAATACTTGAGGGAAACTTCTTACCTTTATTTGGCAACAGTAAAAATTCCTTACATGTATACCACTTTAAAATTTTCAGTGGTTGTCATAATCCTTTAGTCTACTCTTGGTTGCAAATGGTAGAAACTCAACAGGGCTTGATCTCAAAAAGAGAATATATTGTCTCACACTACCAAGAAGTCTAGAGGCATTAGTCTTGAGGAATAGCTTGTTATGCGTTTTCAACTATATAATTAGGGTTTTGTTTCTGTCCACACCTTGGCTCTGATTTACTCTGTGTCTGAGTCTCATTCTACAAGGTGGCAAGGTGACACTGACATTTCTAGGTCACATGGTCCTTATAGCTTAATATACAAAGGGAAGAGGAACAGATCTAAAAATCCTCCCACAACTCTAAAACTCTTGCCACAGTATGCTCTGGCATATATCTTGAATATGGCTGGGGAATAGGAAAGAACTGTATAAGCCTGGGTTATATGAATGTGTCCAGGGTAGGCTACATTAATGTGGTTTGAGAGCTGGAGCTTCCAGATTGATTCATTATGAGTCAATTAGCAAAAGAGTAATGAGCAACTTATTGTATTCATTTTCTTCTAAGAGTTTATTTTCTGGGACACCTGGGTAGCTCAGTGGTTGAGCATTTGCCTTCAGCTCAGGTCATGATCCCAAGGTCCTGGGGTGGAGTCCTGCATCAGGGTCCCTTCAGGGAGTCTGCTTCTCCCTCTGCCTGTGTCTCTGCCCTCTCTCTCTCTGTGTCTCTCATGAATAAATAAATAAAATCTTTTGGAAAAAAAGAGTTTATTTTGTAGCCAGATTTTATGTTGCATCTGTAATGACACTTTAAAGGATAGTCAGTTTATCTTTACCTTTATTTCCTACTTCTGCAGCTGGAGACAGAGGGCCAGAGAGGTGGAGAATGAGAAACAGAAAGAAGAGACACATGGCTCTGGTCTTCCATTGCTTTATCAGAGTGTTACTTCATTGGGGATTTTATTTGACAGATCTAAGATATGAGACCTGAATGACTACATTTGTTAGCACTGAGGTATCCTAGGTAAGTGAAGCTTGAGTCATTAGTGGATAAATCCCACCGACAGCTTTTTGGGAATTGAAGTCCCCAGCCCCAGAATGACAAAGCACTCAGAGGGGACAAATTGTATGAGTACATCGTTCACCTGTCATATATTGGATGCCTTGTGGACTTTCGTGATATGCCATTAAACAGTTTGTATGAAATAAAAACAAAGTTTTTTGGAACCATTTTCTAAAGGTCTTTGAAGATAGAAGTCAAAAAGGAATTGTAATGATTTCCTCTGCCCTCAGCCTTGAGCTCTGCCCACATACAAACACACTACACTTAAAACGGTTCAGGCTTTCAGAAGAAAAAGAAAGACACCGTTTTGAGAGAGCAAGATAACATTATAGGGTACTTTATACTTACAGTAAAGAATCTGTGGGATCCCAGGATGGCTCAGAAATTTAGTGCCTGCCTTCAGCCCAGGGCATGGTCCTGGAGTCCGGGGATTGAGTCCCACAGCAGGCTCCCTACAGGGAGCCTGCTTCTTCTGCTGCCTGTGTCTCTGCCTCTCTCTTTCTCTCTCTCTCTGTCTCTCATGAATAAATAAATAAAATCTTTAAAAAAATAAAGAATCTGCTAAGGTGTAATGTAAAGAGCATTTAATTAGGGTCAAAACATCAGGATTAAAAAAAAAAAAAAACATCAGGATTTAAGTCATATTTTTGCCAGGTTCTACCCTTTTGATTTTTGTTATACTCTAGCTTCCTAACCTTTGGTTTCCCCAGTGATATAGCAGATCAATAAAGATTTTTTTTTAATTTTTGAAAAGATTTTATTTATTCATGAGAGACACAGAAAGAGACAGAGAGGCAGAGAGAGACACAGGCGGAGGGAGAAGCAGGTACCCCACAGGGAACCTGATCTGGGACTCGATCCTGGGATTCCAGGATCATGCCCTGGGCCGAAGGCAGGCGCTAAACCGCTGAACCACCAGGGGATCCCCAAATAAAGATCTTTTAAAAAATGGTTACCCCACTTGACGGGCTGAGCACTGGGTGTTATTCTATATGTTGGCAAATTGAACACTAATAAAAAATAAATTTATAAAAAAAATGGTTACCCATAATGGCATTGTGTTACAATGACAGAAAAACATAAGACGAAGCAATTGATTTAGTATTCAGAAGAAATGAGTACAATTTTCTCAACATTTCCAGGGTTCTTGTCAATTCTTGGAATAAAAGGACTTACTTTTTTCTCTACAAGGACATCACGTAAAATACATTTTAGAAGGGTAGGTGAATATCTCTTTGTCATTGGTTATTTAGTAGTGATAGTGGGAGTTTTGGCTGACTGTTTTCAAAAGCTATTCCTTTGTATTGTGGAGTCCTTTAAGCCTGCATTATACCAAATAAGCACCACTATCTCCTGCAGAAATAGCAGTGCAGTACATAGCCACCGTTTGAAATATCAGTGGCTATCAGTTAAAACACCTGGGAAATCTTGAAACAGATTGCTGTGTGGGGGCAAAAACCCGTTTTGATCAGGAAATTACATCTTGAGGAACTATTCTTTATTATAGATATTTCTTAAAGCCCAATTACACTTTGTGTTTGTACACTTGGTCAAAAAAATTCCACTATCAATAGAATTCTAATACGTGATACTCTAGGGTTTATCTTTCCCGAGTTTTCAACATTACATCCTTATGCTTGGCATCCATTCTTTTCCTTCGTGCTCTGGGGCATCACATTACGTCTGTGTATTTCACAGATCCTTTTTGTAGAAGTGCAGTGATTAATGAGAACAATAATCAATTAAGAACTCATTTATTGCACTCTTTTAAACCAGTGATCTATTGACACAAGATATGAACATAAAGTACAATGGAGTGCTTAAAATAGTACAGTGAATTAAATTTAGCATGGACTGTTAGTTCACAGGAAGAGGTAACAAAGATGATTGTTTTCTGCAACACAAGAAGAGTGTCTTATTATGAACTTCTGCTAAAGGAAAAATATGAATTGAAAAAAAGTAAAGTGCCAACAACTTAGTTTTAAAAGCTACATTATGGAACCACTCTTCTGCCTCACAAAGCTGGAAAACGGGAGAAGGACAACCTGTCACATGCACATTGTCAGAAGACAGTTGGCGTCTGTGACCCACCTGCTGTGTGCAGAGTACTGAGTGCTAAAGACCCAAATGATCAAGACAACCCATGTTCTCTTTTGATTACTAAAGAGTGTTCTTTTACAAAGCATATTTGTATAGCTAAATCAGAGCCAGTGCTATTGGCACAAACATTACTTTCCCTCCTCCTCCTCTTTTTTTTTTTTTTTTAATCTATTCTTTATGGGAGTTTTTGTACTTAAGCTTACTCTTAGTGATGAATGTCTCGGACGTCTCCAAGTACTTGCTCTCAGAAGTCACAGTGATGAACGTCGTGGCTGCATTTTTCTGACATTTCTTTCAGGATTGGTCATAGTACATAATTTTACACTTCCGGAATATCTGCTCCAGTTTACATTTCCAAGAGCACTGGGTGTTAATATTTTCTTATATCCTTGCTAGCACTTGCTATTATTCACGTTCCAATTTTCCATTCTGATGACTGTATAATAGTATTTCACATTAGTTTTTATTTGCTCTCTCTCTCTCTCTCTCTCTGATCCTTAGGGAGGTTGAAGATCTCTTCATATTTTAATTAATCATTTGGGCTTCCTCGTTACTGAATTTCCTTTGAATACTCTTAGATAATTTTTTTCTATTTTGTTTAGTATCTTTTGTTTTTAGAATAATTTATGATACTATATATAGTAGCAGTTAATCTTTTGTCAGACTTAATTATTTCAACTATTTTCTTCTAGGTTGGAACCATCCTGCTGACTTGTTCAAATTAAGTCTTTAACTTTTATGTAGAATATATATATGTATATATATCCATTAATTTTTCTTAGGATTTGTGCAATAGAGGCCTTCTTTATGTATAAAAAAATCCATTCCACTCTTCGACATGGCTTTTTATATTTACTTTAATTTTTAGGTTTTTTTTTTTTTTTTTTATCAATTTGGAGTTCATCTACGTATATGGTATACGAAAGTATTCAAATATATTCTCCATGTAATAAACCAATGTTCTCAGTACCATCTACTAAGTTATTAGTTCATTTCCCATTGTTTAGTGATCCCATTACATTCGTGTGCTAACTTTGCATTTATGCTAAATGTTTCTAGGCTTGCTATTGCATTTCATTGGTTTCTTCATCTGTCCCTGTACCAGTATCACTCTGGTTTCATGATTTTTAAAGTATGTCTTAAGATCCGGAAAGGTGAATGATCCAGATTTGTTCTTTTAAAAAAATTCATAGCTGGTCACAGATCTTTATTAGTCTATGTAAATTTATGATTCACTATGTCATATTCCAAAATTATTCTTTCTGGGATTTTAGTATGAATTTTAGTGAATACATACATTAATTTGGGAGCTAATCGACAACTTTAAAATGACATCATCATGAATGGAACTAGAGAGTATTACGCTAAGTGAAATAAGTCAGTCAGAGAAAAACAAATACCATATGATTTCACTCCAATGTGGAACTTAAGAAACAAAACAAATGAGTAAAGGGGGAAAAATGAGCTTGGATTTTAAATGCGCTATTTTGTTGATTTTCTTTTAGTTAGTTGTTATCTGCTAAGACAAATTCATTTTTCTTTTAAATTCTTCATGTATTTTATTTAAATAAACTAATTAACTTACTCACCAAGATGTTATATACTATATTGAATAATAAAAAGCAGTAATAGTGGGGATCCTCGCCGTTTTTCCAGAATTTGAAACTGCAGTCTAAAATTTTGTCCAATAATTTTGTTGTGTATTTGTTTCATCATGTTCAAGAAATTTTATTTTATTCCCAATACTTAGTAGTATGTTAAAAATAATAAATTTCTATTGAAGTCTATCAAATAATTTTTGGGATTATTGTGTGAACACCCTGGAACAACTCTTTAGGCCATTTGGGTGTAAATCATGCTGGGTTCTGCAATCAGACAACAAAGGCGATGTCTTTATCGCATTAAGTTCAGTTACTTAATGAAGGATAATAGAGATTGTCGATCTAATCTAATCTGATTGACTTGTTCTCAAGCATGTTTAAAGACTAATTTTTGACATGATTGTATAGCTGGGTCATTATGAATCAATAAGGCTAACATGAAAATTTAATGTTAAATGTTAATCCTTCTGGAATAAAGCTATTCACAATTGGAACTGATATAAAATAATTTTAATAATGCAATAAATACTTTGCATATTTTGGCAGGAAAAGTGACACTTCTAAGTGGAGTTTTGATTGCTCTAAATTTGTACTTAAGAAAAGCCTGAATGTGAAGAATTTAAGGTGTACACAAGTTTGAGTGACAGGAAAACAAGCTCGTTTTGAAATTACATTATCCTGTTGCTGTTTTAGTTTGATTTACTATGGTTTTACAATTGCAAATGATTTATCCTTTGTAACATTGCTCAGGAAAATGTTGTGAGTTAATAGACTTCTGAAGAATTCTTCAAGTTTTTATTTGAAAAAGAGAGAAAGAAACAGGAATTCTGTGGAAAATTTCATTTGTAATCTAGAACCAATAAACAGTTTTGGGGATGACCTTAAAGACTGCAAAATCATAAGATACAGGATTTAAAACAATAAACATGCTAGGTACTATAGACTTAGAAATAATTCTGTGTACCTTAGAAAAAAGAGGATCTTGGTTTTTTTTTTTTTTTTTTTTTTTTTTTTACTTAAGGTCATTGACTGATGTCTGAAGCATGAAAAACAGAAGTTCTTTGTGAAAACTCTGATGGCATTTTTTTTTAAACCATAAAAATCCAATATGTGATTCTGGGACCAACTATAAATAACTTCCTTGGGGAATTCAGGATCACTTGTAGGAAATATTTTGTTCAATGGCCTTCACCTTATTTTTTTCTCTAGGTGAAGCTACACTTTAAGAAATAATAAGGTAGGGATAAGAATACCATAAATATGCTAACTTCTTAAATTTCTTGCTTACTTTAATATTTCCCATTTGGTTTGAGTTGGTTATTTAGGCAGAACAAGAAGTGGTAAATATAAATTTTTTTTAAAAAATTCTTTATTTATTTTTTCATGATACACACACACACACACACACACACACACACACACACACACATACACACAGAGAGAGGCAGAGACACAGAAAGAGGGAGAAGTAGGCTCCATGCCGGGAGCCTGATGTGGGACTCGATCCTGGGACTCCAGGATCATGCCCTGGGCCAAAGGCAGGCGCTAAACCGCTGAGCCCCCCAGGGATCCCTATAAAAATTAATCATAAAAGAATATTAGAAATCCTGTAAACAAAATAAGAGTGTCAGGAGACTGAACTGTGAGACTGCAATATGGTTTTAGCAACTTTGCAATGCTTGTCATACTTTAAAGTGTAGTAAAAGTCTGATTATTTCCATTCCCACATCAACCAGTCTGGTTCAAGCAAGAGGAAGTTATTTTAAGAATATTTGGTACAGGAAGGGAAACTCAGTCTAAGATGGACAGTTTTGGTAAGATAAGTTTTTCTCAGCAAGCCAGGTGGTGGAACTTTGTTCCAAGGGACCCCTGACCCCACTCCACCGGCCAGTGGTGCTCAGCTTTTCTTTGTCATTAGTGCTCTTTCAACCAAAACCTGCTGCTTTTACTTTTTTGCCCAAGACTTCTATGTGAGCATTCTTGTCCTTCCAGAGCCCATGCTGATACCACTTCTTACTATGTTTCCAGTTTCCAGAATAATATTTTAATGCACTCTGTTAATCTTTCCACAACAAGCCAATTTATTAGCCACTGAACAGCTCAAAGATGGTCTTGCCGTGGGTCAGAAACCACCCATTTTTCCATTAGGTGCGGCACAATGGAGATGGAGGTAGAGGAGGTGGGTTATGTGATGTATATATAGTGTCCCCTGTAGAAGGAAAAGCACTAGCACATTTCATCTGCAGGATTTCCTTAGAAGGGGTGGTAGGCCTGATGATTGATGTGTGTAGTGTAGCAGCAAACCATAGATGCTCATGGTTTATAAGGAGGAGCTGAGCTATCATTCTGTATGTTATGGGAGGCAGTACTTTCCGGAGACTTCCACATAGCAGTATAAACATCCTGAGAGCTTTGTTGCTGGAATGTGATACCTAAAGAAAGCAAATGCTTTCATGTGACCTAGAGCTGTTAACAATTGGTAGAAAAGTCCTCTCATAGTGATATGCACTGAAGGAGTGGTTTTATTGTACTTTGTGTTTAGCTATTTTAGAGACTGGAAGAGAATTTTGATTAGTTTTACTACATAAACAAAGGAAGAGAGATGTCTTGCAACTTTTTCTGTGCTCCTTGGTTATCATATACTGTGTGATTTTTTTTCTCATCAGTAGGCATTTGAAGACTGACCTATGATAATTAAATGTAGATTAAAATGTGACATGGTTTAATAGAGACCTCTGTATTACCAAGGAAACTACAATTAGTGAAGCTTACATTCCAGACTCTTAAAAAAACTTGCAGAAATGCCATTTTTTCTCATCAATTTGCTCTCGGCTTTGGTTATACTCGTGGTTTTAGAAGTAAAGAGAATTTTTCTCAGTCCAAGAAATGTTAGCTTGTTTATGCATGGAATAAATAATAAACATAGTTAAAGGATATTTGTTTCTATCAAAGTTATGCTATCACAATGTAAACAATTTTGTTCATATAGTTGACATGGAGTTATACAAAATATAGAAATTGTTAGATGAGTCAGCAATCTTACTTCAGTTTGGGATGTTATAAATATCTGGAAGATTTTCAGAATTATTTAGGAGGGGGCGGCTGGGTGGCTCAGTTGGTTGAGCATCTGACTGCTGGTTTTGGCTCAGGTCATGATTTCATGGGATCATGGGATTGAGGCAGGCCTCAGGCTCCTGGCTCAGTGGAGAGTCTGCTTGAGATTCTCCTCCTCTGCTCCTCCCCCCCACTTGTTCTCTCTGTCTCTCTCAAATAAATAAAATTTTAAAAATTATTTAGGACAAAGTAGGTAATAATCAATTCAAATTTTTGGTTCACTATACTTTGGTCATCTTTAAAAATAATGTGCTTTTCAATTATTTACTTCTTAATCTGGAAGAATTTGATAAGAAATCTTCTGAAGTATTTCTTTTTAAAAAATAAACTTTCTCGGGATCCCTGGGTGGCGCAGCGGTTTAGCGTCTGCCTTTGGCCCAGGGCGCGATCCTGGAGACCCGGGATCGAATCCCACGTCGGGCTCCCGGTGCATGGAGCCTGCTTCTCCCTCTGCCTGTGTCTCTGACTCTCTCTCTCTCTCACTGTGTGCCTATCATAAATAAATTTAAAAAAAATTAAAAAAAAAACTTTCTCTACTCTCCATGAAATAGAAATAAAATCAAAATCAGCAATAAATCAGTAATAAATCCCAAATCCTCTTGACTAGCCATGAACTAGAAATTACATTTACCAAAAATATATCAGTAATAAAATGGCAAGCTAGTTTTCCAGCTTGTCTATTGGCTAAATTCACCATAAGTTTATATGTACATTATTCCGATCTACATTTAAAGTTTTGAAGCTTCACATAAACAGTGTTGTAATATATTAAGTACTCTCTAACTTGTTTCTTTCACTGAACATTAGTTTTTTGAGATATATCTACACAATTTAATTATAGATAGCTGTAATTCATTCTTTTTTACTGCTATATAGTATTATATCCCATTCCAAAATTTATCTGATTTGAAATTATTTTCAGTCTTTTGCTACAATAAACATTTTTGTATGTTTTCTTGTAGATATGTAAAGAGTTTCTTTAGGAATTCCCCTAGAATTCTGTAGTTTCTTGTATAATCTTGGGAGGAAGAATTGCTGGATGGTAAGCTAAGCACATTTTAGTCACCTCAATATTGGCAAATTTCACTGATTTGTACTCCCACAGGTACTATAAGAATTGCTATTTTCTTACATTTATTAAAACTTGAACTCAGTTACAAATTTGATTGATATGAAAAGTCAATTTCTTTTCATTTTTTATTTCTCTAATTGCTAGTTAGGACAAGGAGCATTTCTTATGCTTGTTAACGATATGAATATTTTAGTCTGTAGTTATGTATATCATTTGTCGTTTTAATATTTTATTGTGATTGTGTCAGTTTAAATTGACCTATAGGAGTTCTTTCTGGATTCCAAATAGCGGTCCTTTTTCATATATAATATGTGTTATGATAATTATAATATAACTTAATATCTACATATTACATAACTTATAATGTATATATATTTATATACATTTATAATTTATATATATATTATATATATATGTATAATATCTTCTCCCAGACTAGCTTGCATCATCACTCAAAAGACAAGTCTTTTATTTGGCAGATTTAATTTTAAATTAGTGTAGTCAATCCATCTCTTTTCACAGTTTGTGCTTATGCATCTTGTTTAGGAACTTGTTATCCCTAACAATGAATTCATTAAAAATATCACCTATGTTTATTTCTGAAAGTATAAAGTTTACTTTTCACAATTAGTTCTTTAGCCCACTTGGAAAAATGTCTTTCATGTGGTGTAAGGATCTAATTTTATTTTTATTCATATAGAGAGCATATTTCCCCAGTGTCATTTGCTGAATACTCCATCGTTTACCTAGTATCTTGAAATGCTTCTTCTGTCGAATACCAGGTACCTCAAAGTAGAGGGCAGCCTGTTTCTAAGTTCTCTCTTCTGTCCATTGGTCTATTTGTCTTTCTCTACATGAATACCACAGAGTTTTAATTATTCTAGCTTTATAATGTAGGAGTAGGCACTCATCTTGATCTTCAAAAATATTTTGGCTATTCTTGGCCCTGTGTTCTTCCATTTAACTTTTAAAGTCCATTTGTCAAGGTCCGTGAAAACCTTTGTTGCTACTGGATATGATATTATCTGCTCTTTTACTTAGGTTGGTTTCATTTCTTTCATGAAGTTATCCACAGAGAAGCTTGACTAGAGGAAAGAGGCATGAAATGTGGGATGGAGGTATTGTGTGAAGCTAATCAGAGCCCATGAAGAACTTGCAGCAGTGGTGACTGGAATGAAGAGACAGGTAGAACCAGGAGGATCCAGTAGGAATGCATGAGGGCAAATAAAAACAGAAAAGCAAACAGAAAGCTTGGTTTTTGTGAATGGAATACATTTTCTTAGTAACATTATCATCGATTAAAGATCAAATATAACTAGTTTTTACTTTAGATACCTCAGACAAAATTCTAGGTGGAAAACATATACAATGGATCATCTTGTGTTGGGAAACATGACGAAGACAAATCATTTGAAAGATATTCCCATCCTACAGCGGGAACTATTTTCAAGGATACTAGTCTTGAGAGAGCAATGTGTTGTTCAGACCATCTGGATAGTGTATGTGACTAAACCCCATAGGCATCTATATAAACTTTTAAGATTCTGGTGGGCAGGTGCTAAGCTTGACCTGTCGTGTGGATGCCCAAGGCAAGCCTCATGAATAAGTTCCCTTACTTATTAAACCTGCCAGTCTGGAATGGCTTGCCTCTTTTTTCGGTCTTTTCTTGCCCTCCATGTAAGAGGGCCAGTTTGCAAACCAGCACATAGTGGGGCCTTAATCAATGTTTTTGGATTAAATAAAAGAGGGAATGAAATAGATTCAACCTGTGCATTGGTTATAGATCAGGTAAATGAGAGATGTATAAATTTTTTTTCCTCTTCAGGCATTAAAACTGAAGTAGATTATTTAGTGATCTTAGGTGAGTTAGTGGCAGGACCCAACTAAAGGAGGAAAATGACCAGATGAATATCTGTGGTCCCTTCTGTTTCCATGATTCTGAACCGTATTTACTAAACCGTAATATTCAATTATAGTTCAGAAATAAGTTTCACTTGAATATTTTCCCTGAGGAAATCTAACACTTTTATTCTACTATCTTCTGTAAATTTAATAAATGTGTGATGAGATTGCTTTTTTCAAAAAAAATTCCTTTTTATACTAGTGGGTTGTTCAACCTGCTTCCACAATGACATTTCTGGGATATTTTCCAATCTTTTCTTCCTCTTAAAATAGATTGAGGCCTTATGTTCCATCTTGGAAATCATCACATTTATCTGCTATTTGGTATCTGAACTATGCATTCTCAATGCTGAAGGGCAATTCTCTGAAAGACATATAGTTGGTTTCCAAGTTTTATCTGGCTTGAATTCTACATAGGCTTGCAAGACTGTGTTTGTAATGTTCTGTTTCTGTGTGTAAAGGAATATGACTTCTTACAGGAGTAATGAAAAGAAATAGACAAGATATAATTAGTAAATATGCTTGGGGAAAATTCTCAAGGAAATTTCAGGAAATCCTTTTTCACATCAAGATCCTGAAAATAAGAAAGGTTCGGCAATTCCCAGGACTTCAGAGTAAATATCTTCATAGACAAAGGACAATGTAAAAGCATTGCTGTTGTATTATCAATTGATCATTTAAATAGCTGTCAGAGCTTCTAATTGAAACAAACATTTAAATCATACGGACATTTATAATGAAAAATATTATCAAACTAATATTTCAAACTGTAAAATACATGTATTCATAAGGTAGGAACAAAATTTCAAATAAAGGGAGAATATTTCTTTCTAGAAGTGAATCGATTATGATATATATATGAAAATAAATATGAATTTCTTTAGATTTGCCATATGATAAAAATAATTTTCCCAGAGTGAATGTGCATTTTGTCTAGGCTACAAATGTTCCTCAAAATGAGCATTAAGGACTACCTGTATTAACAGTATCTGGAATGCTGGTGAAAAACACATATTATTTGGTTTTACTCAGACCTACAGAATCAGATGCTCTGGGGTTAAGGCCTAGGAACTTGAATGATTGACATTTATCTGAGGTGATTCTGATGTACATTAAAATTTGAGAATCTGGGGCTGCATGGTGTAATTTCAAATAACCCAGAAAACAAAAATACAAAGCCCCACTAGAAGTTCAAAAACTCAATTATTTTGTTCTGTTTTAAAAGAAAGCAGTTTTATCAAATTGCATTTTTATGATTAGCTTACCAGTGACATATTAAAATCTTTATGTTATTAATAAAGACTATTTTTTTTTCATTGTGGAAAAACAGTCTTCAGATAGAAATAAATCTCAATGAAATTGATTTGATACTTTGTATTTTTATAGGTCCTAAGACTGATTTGAAAAAAAATACAATCTGACTCAGTAATATATACTCTGAATGATTTTCAATGCTCAAAATTCCTAAAAGGATTTAGGAATTACTATTCGTAATGTTAAAACATTTTTTTCTGATTTTTTTCTTTCAGTTTATTGAGATGTAATTGATATACTGCACTGTATGTTTCTGGTATGCAGCATAATGACTTGACATACATATACTGAAATGATTACCACATTAAGTTTAGTTAATATCCATTTGTTAATGAGTATAATTAACACCCATCATCCCATATGAATACAAAAAAAATGTTTTATTCCTTGTGATGAAAACTTTTAGGATATATTCTCTTAGTAACTTTTATTTTTAATATTTATTTATTTATTTATTTATTTATTTATTTATTTATTTATTTAGTATATAGAGAGATAGCCAGCCCCAGTGGGAGGGCAGAGGGAAAGGGAAAGAGAATCTCAAGCAGACCGTGTTGCAGCAGAGCTCACTGTGGGGCTCAATCTCATGACCCTCAGATCCCTACCTGAGCTGAAACCAAGAGTTAGAAGCTTAACTGACTTTGTTACCCAGGCATCTCACTTAGCAAATTCCCTTTTTTTTTTTAAGATTTTATTAATTTATTGAGAGAGCGAGTGAATGAGAGAGAGAGAAGGGACAGACGAAGGACAGAGGGAGAGGGAGAAGCAGATCCCCCCTAAGAGGCAGCTCGAGGTGGGGCTTGATCCCAATATCTGGGGACCATGACCTGAGCTGAAGGCCGATGGTTAACGGACTGAGCCACCCAGGTGCCTGTGACAACAGTGTTAGCTGTAGTCCTCCCTAGTATTTACTTATCTTTTTTCTTTCAAATTTTTATTTAAATTCAAGTTAGTTATCATATAGTGTAGTATCAGTTTTAGGAACAGAATTTAGTAATTCACCATTTACCATAAGACTCAGTGTTTATCACAACAAGTGCCCTCCTTAATGCCCATCACCTATTTAGCCCATTCCCCACCCACCTCCTTCAACAATCCTCAGTTTCTTTTCTATTGTTAAGAGTCTCTTATGGTTTGCCTCCCCCTCTCTCCTTCACTCATTTTTCTTTCCCCACACGTTCATCTGTTTTGTTCTCTAAATTCCACATATGAGTGAAATCATATGGTACTAGTCTTTCTCTGACTGAGTGATTTCATGTAGCATAATACACTCAGGTTCTTCAACGTGGATGGAACTGGAGGGTATTATGCTGAGTGAAGTAAGTCAGTCGGAGAAGGACAAACATTATATGTTCTCATTCATTTGGGGAATATAAATAATAGTGAAAGGGAATATAAGGGAAGGGAGAAGAAATGTGTGGGCAATATCAGAAAGGGAGACAGAACGTAAAGACTGCTAACTCTGGGAAACGAACTAGGGGTGGTAGAAGGGGAGGAGGGCGGGGGGTGGGAGTGAATGGGTGACGGGCACTGGGGGTTATTTTGTATGTTAGTAAATTGAACACCAATAAAAAATAAATTAAAAAAACAAAAACAAACAAACAAACAAACAAATAAAGGCATAAAAAAAAATACACTCAGGTTCTATCCATGTTGCAAATGGCAAGATCTCATTCTTTCTGATGGCTGAGTAATATTCCATTGTATATACATACCTCATCTTCTTTATCCATTCATCAGTCTATGGACATCTGGGCTCTTTCCATAGTTTGGCTATTATTGATAATGCTGCTATAAACATTGGGGTACATGTACCCCATCAAATCTGTATTTTTCTATCCTTTGGGTAAATACCTAATAGTGCAGTTTCTGGGTTATAGTGTCATTCTATCTTTAACTTTCTGAGGAACCTCCATACTGCTTTCCAGAGTGGCTGCACCAGTTTGCATTCCCAGCAAATATGTAAGAAGGTTCCCCTTTTTCTCCATCCTTGTGAACATCTGTTGTTTTCTTAGTTGATTTTAGCCATTCTGACAGGTGTGAGGTGGTATCTCGTTGTAGTTTTGATTTGTATTTCCCTGATGAGGAGTGGTGTTGAGCATTTTTTTTTCATGTGTCTGTTGGCCATCTATACATCTTCTTTGGGAAAATGTTTGTTCATGTCTTTTGCCCATTTCTTGATTTGTATTTTTGTTTTGTTTTGTTTTGTTTTTTGGGTGTTGAGTTTGACAAGTTCTTTATAGATTTTGGATACTAGCCCTTTACTGATATGTCATTTGCAAATATCTTCTCCCATTCTGTAGGCTGCCTTTTAGTTTTGTTGATTGTTTCCTTCACTGTGTGGAAACTTTTCATCTTGATGAAGTCCCAATAGTTCACTTTGCTTTTCTTTCCCTTGTCTCCAGAGCTGTGTCTAGTAGGAAGTTGTTACAGCTTATGTCAAAGAGGTTGCTGCCTATGTTCTCCTCTAGAATTTTGTTGATTTCCTATCTCATATTTAGGTCTTTCATCCATTTTGACTTTATTTTTGTGTATTGTGAGAGAAAGTGGTCCAGTTTTATTCTTCTGCATGTGGCTGTCCAGTTTTCCCAACAACATTTATTGAAGAGATGATCTTTTTTTTCATTGGATATTCTTTCCTGCTTTGTCAAATGTTAGTTGATCATACAGTTGAGGGTCAACTTCTGGATTCTCTATTTTGTTCCATTGATCTATGTGTCTGTTTTTGTGCCAGTAGCACACTGTTCTGATGACCACAGCCTTGTAATATAGCTTGAAGTTCATAAGTGTGATGTCTCTAGTTTTGGTTTTCTTTTTCAACATTACTTTGGCTATTTAGGTGTCTTTTCTGGTTCCATACAAATTTTAGAATTGTTTGTTGCAGCTCTGCGAAAAATGCTGATGTTATTTTGATGGAGATTACATTAAATGTGTAGATTGCTTTGGGAGTATAGAATTTTATCAATGTTTATTATTCCAATCCATGAGCATGGGAATCTTTTCCCATTTCTTTGTGTCTTCCTCAATTTCTTTCATAAGTGTTCTATAGTTTTCAGAGTACTGATCTTTTACCTCTTTGGTTAGAGAGGTATCTTATTGTTTATGGTGGGTGCAATTGTAAATGGGATTGATTCCTTGATTTCTGTTTCTGGTTCTTCATTATTGGTGTATAGAAATGTAACACATTTCTGTATGTTGATTTTATATCCTGTGACATTGCTAGATTCATGTATTAGCTCTAGCAATTTTTTGGTAGAGTCTTGCATGTTTTCTACATACAGTGTCATGTCATCTGCAAATAGTGAAAGTTTGACTTCTTCCTTCTGATAATGGATGCCTTTTATTTCTTTCTATTGTCTGATTGCTGAGGCAAGGACTTCCAGTACTATGTTAAATAACAGTGGTGAGAGTGGATATCCCTGTTGTATTCCTAACCATAGAGGAAAAGCTCTCAGTTTTTCCCCACTGGAGATGATATTAGCTCTGGGTCTTTCATATATGGCCTTTATGATGTTGAGGTAGGTCCCCTCTAACCCTACTTTGTCGAGGGTTTTTAATCAAGAATGGATACTGTATTCTGTCAAATGCTTTTCTTGCATCTATTAAGGAGATTATATGGTTCTTTATCCTTTCTTTTATTATGTGATGTGTCATGTTGATTGACTTAGGAATATTGAACCACCTCTGCAGGCCAGGAATAAATCCCACTTGCTTGTGATGAATAATTCTTTTAATTTACTGTTGGTTTAATCACATACTACTTTAGTTTTTGTTTTTCTGAGAAACTCCATCTCATCTGTTCTGAATGACGGCCTTCCTGGATAAAGTATTCTTGGCTACATATTTTTCCCGTTCAGCATGTTGAATATCATGCCACTTTCTTCTGGCCTGCTCAATTTCTGTGGACAGAATTTAATGGGAGTTCTCTGTGTTTCTGAGAAACTCCATCTCCTCTGTTCTGAATGACGGCCTTGCTGGATAAAGTATTCTTGGCTACATATTTTTCCCGTTCAGCATGTTGAATATCATGCCACTTTCTTCTGGCCTGCTCAATTTCTGTGGACAGAATTTAATGGTAGTTCTCTGTGTTTCTCAGATTTTGATGTCTGTTTCCATACCCAGATTAGCTAAAATTTGCTCAAATAAACTTTCTGCTCCTTTTTCTTTCTCTTCTTCTGGGATTCCTGTGATACAAATGTTATTACACTTATGTTGTTGCTGAGTTCCCTAAGTCTATGTTGACGATCTGGTACCTTTCTTTCTCTATTTCAGCTTTTTTATTTTCCATAATTTTATCTTCTGTATCACTGATTCATTCCTCTGCTTTGTCTATCCTCATTATCCATTTGGTTTTGCCTCTTGGTTATAGTATTTTTTATTTCATCCTGACTAGTTTTTAGTTCTTGTATCTTTGTAGTAAGGGATTCTTTAGTGTCTTCAATGCTTTCCTCAAGCCCAACTAGTATCCTTATGATTATCGCTTTAAATTATGGTTCAGACATCTTATTTGTATCTGTATTGATTAAGTCTCTGACCATGAAATCTTCTTGTTCTTGCCTCCATCTTTTCATTATTTTTGGTTCATTGTTTGTGTGTGTGTGTATGTGATTGTTAAGAAAGCCTATATTCCTGCTCCTGAAAGTAATGACTACATTAAGAAGTAAAAAAACAAACAAAGAAATCAAAGCAAACCAAAACAAAATCCAAAAATTAAAAAAATTAAAATAAATAAAAGATAGGAAGCTAGATATTAGGTGTGTTTTGGTCTGCTTTTTAAAAGAAGCTAGATTCTATTTCCTTAGAACTGAAGCTTTATAGCATTCTATGGTCAGTAGCGTTGGTGCATGTGAGGGGTTTGTGCTGGTGGTCTTCTGGGGGAGGACCCTGTTTCTCTGATTCTCAGGTGCACTTACTCTAGTGGAGACGCACTTACTCTAGTGGAGTGCAGGGTGCCGTGGGGCAGAGCTTGGTCTAAGAGTCTCCAGCCTCCACTGGATGGCGCTATTTTGCTCCCCGAAGTCAGTCTGTACTGATGGGTGGGGGCAAAGATGGCATTGCACAGCTCTCCTGCCCTTAGAGCAGGGAACTCCTGCCTGCTACTCTTCAGGAAGCCCTCGCAGAAGAGCAAAGAATCATCGCCGTTTTGTCTCTGGCTTTTGCCGGATCCCTGCTTTTACTCTGCCTGTACCCACGCTGTCTGGCTTCCAGGCAGCACAGCACTCCTGTGTTTTATCTCAGCCACCGGGCTGGGTTTCAAAACTACAGATTTTAGAGGTCCACAGGCACAGCCCCTCAGTGATCTTCTGGAGGAGGAGCTGCTGTGCCCTGGCTGGTGCCAGCTTTTGTCCCAGATACTGGTCACAGGGCACGCAGTGGTTCAGAGTTCATGGTAAAGCACTGCTAAAAGCCAGCACCGAGTTTTGCTGCCCTCAGCTGGCGTTTTGTTTCTGTGCTAGGGAACCGGGCAGCTCCCAGGCACCCACCATTGGTCATTTGTCCCTGGGCAGCCACTCCTAAATGTACTCCAAGCAGGGGAACTGCTTCTCCCTGTGGAGCCCAGAGGATCCTCAGACCACGCTCTCCATTCCAGGTCTCTACCTTCCTTCCCCACCGGGTGCTGCTAAGCCCCCGGGGCACCCCGGCAAGAGTGTGGAGCTTCAGACTCTGCGTTCCACTCTTCAGAAAGACTCGCCCTATTCAGCCGCTCTCCCTTTCCCAGTCAACAGTTTGGGGAAAAGAGTTTTTCTTGTGTAATTCCCTGTGCATGCTTTTGCTCTTTCTCTCTCACTCCTCTCTCCATGATCAGGGGTCCCTCCACTTCACAGCACCCACAGACAGCTTTTGTCTCCCCCAAATTAACTCTTTGCAGCTCCTACCTTCCATGATGTGATGTTTAGTTGTGCAGTCTCTAGTTGTGCAGTTTTAGTCTCTTAGTCCTCAGAACAATTTCTCGAGTATTCAAAATGATATGATGCTTATGTAGCTGTTTTTTGAGGGATGAGGCAAGCACACACTCTTCTTCTTCTTCTACCATCTTAACTCCTGCCTTAGGATTTACTTAAATTAGAGCTGAAAATTTGCATTTTTGACCATCTTCATCCAATTCCTTATTTCCTACCCCTTGCCTCTGATAACCTTGAATCGGATCTCTTTTTCTGAGCCTTTTTTTTTCCTTTTTTTTTTTTTAGATTTATCATATAAGTGACATCATACAGTATTTGTCTTTCTCTGACTTACTTCACTTGGCATAATGCTCTCAAGGTCCATCCACATTGTCACAAATGTCAGGATTTACTTCTTTTGTGGCTTACTGTGTATATATACTTGATTTTCTTTATTCATCTTCTAATGGACACTTAGGTTGTTTCTGTTTCTTGACTATTGTAAACAATGCTGCTATGAACATTAGGATGCAGATATCTTGACTAGTGATTTTGTTTCCTTTGGATATATATCCTGAAGTAGAATTGCTAGATCATATGATCTATTTTTTTTTAATTTTTTTATTTATTTATGATAGTTACAGAGAGAGAGAGAGAGAGGCAGAGACACAGGCAGAGGGAGAAGCAGGCTCCATGCACCGGGAGCCCGATGTGGGATTCGATCCCGGGTCTCCAGGATCACGCCCTGGGCCAAAGGCAGGCGCCAAACCGCTGCGCCACCAGGGATCCCCATATGATCTATTTTTAATTATTTGAGAACTCCATAATGTTTTCCATAGTGGCTGTACCATTTATAATCCTATCAACTGTGCACAAGCACTCTCTCTTTTTTTTCCACATCCACTCCAACATTTGCTATCTCTTTTTATCTCTCTCTTTTTTAAGTGGTACCCATTCTAACAGATGTGAAGTGATATCTTATTGTGGTTTTGATTTGCATTTCTCTGATAATTATTGCTCTTGAGCATATTTTCATGGGTGTTTGAACCATTCGTATATCTTCTGTGGGAAAATGTCTGGTCAGGTCCTTTGCACATTTCTTAATTGGATTATTTGGATTTTATTCCTATTAAGTTGTATGTGTTTTTCATGTACTTTGGATATTAACATCTTATCAGATTTGGAAATATTTTCTCCTATTCAATAAGTTGCCTTTTCATTTTGTTGATCATTTACTTTGTTGTGTAGAAGCTTTTTTTTTTTTTAAAGACTTTATTTATTTACTAGAGAGAGAGAGAGAGAGAGAACACACATGTGAGAGCAAGTAAGAGCAAGAGAGAAGAAGAGAGATCAGGGGCAGGGGGAGAGAAAGAAGCACACTCTCTGCTGAGTAGAGAGCTTGATTCAGGGCTCAATCCCAGGACCCCAGGATCATGACCTGAGCCAAAGGTAGATACTTAACTGACTGAGCCACCCAGGTGCCCCTGTGCAGAAGCTTTTTAGTTTGATATACTCCTACTTGTTTATTTTTTATTTTGTTGCTATGCATTAGGTGTAATATCCAAAATATCATTGCCAGGACCCATGTTAAGAGGATTTTTTCCTACATTTTCTTCTAGGAGTTTATGGTTTCATGTCTATATTTAAGTCTTTGATCCATTTTGAGTTAACTTTTGTGAGTGCTGTGACATAGGATTGTAGTTTCAATCTTTTAAATGGAAATATCCAATTTCCCCAGTATCATCAATTGATAACACTATCTTTTCTCCATTGAGTATTCTTTGCTCTTGGGTCAAATGTTAGTTGACTGTACATATTTGGATTTATTTTTAAGCTCTTGATTCTGTTCCATTGGTCTATTTATTATTCTTATGCTAGTACACACTGTTTTGATTACTGTAGCTTTGTAATATAGCTTGAAATTAGGAAATGCAATACCTCCTGCTTTTCTTTTTCCTAGGATTGTTTGGGGTCATTTGTGGTTCCATATTTATTTTAGGAATTTTTTTCTACTTCTGTAAAAAATGCCATTGGATTCTTGATAGTGATTGCACTGAATTTGTAGATGACTTTGGGTAGCATTGACATTTTAACAATATTAATTCTTTTAATTCATAAATATGGGATTTGTATTTATTTGTGTCTCTTTCAATTTCTTTCATTAGTATTTTATAGTTTTCAGTGTAGAGATCTTTTACCTCTTTAGTTAAATTTATTCCTTAGTATTTATTGTTTTTGATGCTATTGTAAATGGGATCATTTTCTTTAGTTCGTTTTCAGATAATTTGTTGTTGGTAGAGAGAAACATGACTTATTTTTGTATGTTAATTTTGTATCTTGCTTGATGTTAACACTTCATCCAGGAAAAAACTCTCAAGTGAGTACTGACCTAAAAATAAAAGACCCTGCAGCTTAGTAAAGTGAATCCTGAAAGCTATGAAAGCAGAGAAGAAACAAATAGTTTTTAAGACTCTAATATGTATAAAGAGCTTTACATATCTAATCTCATTTAATACTTTCTATAGCATTATATTATAGAAAGTATTCCCATTTTAACAGTAAGGGAATTGAGGTTCAGAAGGGTTATGTATATTTAAAAAAAGTCACATAGCTGCTAAATGATAGAAGCAAGGTTCAGACACAAAACTCTGTCATAAATGGGCTTTTAACTCTTCCCAGCAACCTGTGTTGTACTGAAGGATCATGCTTCTACTTGTTACAAATACTATTTCATATCATCTCTCTCTGAAGATCTTGCCTCATATACTGTGACCCACTTGTGGCAAACATTCTCTCAGTCATTCTCTCTTTTGGACCTCAGCACCTGTTGCTCTCTCCCTTCAGTCCAGGTAACTCTCATTTGAGAGTAATCCACTAGGGTGACCCAGTGCCAGTCACTCCTCTAATTACTTCCTCTCTGTCCTGTTTCTCTGGGGAAAAAAAATGCACTGGGAAGATCTCAGAAAATCACATCATGTTGGAGGAACAGAAATAATTTTCTCCAACTCATTGAAGGGCCTTGAATTCTGAGATCTTTGAAGAGAAACTGTCTTAAGGGGGTATTTTCAGTCTGCAGTTCTCTCTCTCTCCCCTCAATTCCCATTACCCCTTATTTCACTATTTTCCGGAGCCCTCTCTCTCAAATCCTATTCAGGTCAACACATTCTGCTGTGGGAGCCTTCACTTCCCATCTTCAGAGGAGGCCGTAGCACCCCCTTTACCTTTCCATTTGTCTCCTCAGGTGAGAATGTTCAGGCTTTGGTTGGATGCTAATAAACTTTAGTCTGCTCAGTGGTATTGACTCAGGTGATGGAGGGTGTTCCTTGGGTGCGGATCAGTGTGGGTATGCCAGTTCCAGGTTAGTCTTCCCACTAACCACAGTGCCTGATTTTCTTATCATTTACTTAAGAAACAGGGACACCCTACCAACTCAAGCTTTTAAGTAGCTCAGAGAAAATACAATCTAATTCATATGGAGACCTTTCTCTTGTTAGCATGGTTTTCACTTTAATTCCTGCAAGCCACAAACTTTATCGAAACTGTGCTGTGGACCTGATTAGCATTATAAAGGCCACCACAGTAAAAGCTCTTTCCTTTGCTGGCCAAAAAAGTGGTTCCCATTTTGATTAGATTTTATAACAAATCATTTCAGCTCTTTCTACCTTTGCCATCCACCACACACAATCTCAAAGATTTCTGAGGGTCTATACCGTCCAACTAGACTGCCTGCAAATATTCTTTCTTCTCTTTATACTCCTCTTTCCTTGCTAAAATGGAGGAATTTCTCTCCTATCAAAAAGGAAATCTTCTACATATATTTTGAATTCCATCTCTTCATGGCATCTTGGAGTCCTTGCTTCATAATTTATTACCTTTATTACCTCTCTATCCTACGTTTTGATTTCTTTTTCTCTATTGGACCAGTCTTACCAATATCCAAATATTATCTAGTGCTCTCATGTTATAAACATGCTTCTTTGACCCTACAAACATCTCTCTACACCTTCTAGCCTATTTGCTTCTTCCTTTTCTTGGTAAAATCGTTCCCAGTATCATTTTTCTCTTGGGTCTCTATATATTTCCTTTTAGCATTTACCATAGTCTATCACTGTATATTATTTGTTTATTGCCTTTCTCTTCTCTATACTAGATTGTAAACTATGCATGGGAAATGGCTTTTTCAGTTCTATTACCAAGATACCTAGGAGAGTACTAGACATATCATAGGTTTCCAATAAATACTTAAGTGAACAGAAGGCCCTTAATCCAGTGTTCTTCCAATGGAATAGTGATAGGAATGGCGAAATTGTGATGTGTGCCATTTGCTGACTCTTGGTCATCATTTATTTCATTGTTTCTACTTAAAAACTTAATAAACTTTATTTTTTTAGAGCAGATTAAGCTTCAAAGAAAAGCTTAGCAGAAAATATAGTGAGTTCCCACATACCCTCTGTCTACACATGTATAAGCTTCCTGTACATCCTGCATCAATGCACCAGTGTGGTACATTTGTTATAATTGATGAACTAACAGTAAAACATCATTATCAGTTAAAGTCCATAGTTAACATTAGGGTTCACTCTTTGTGCTACACACCCTGTGAGTTTTGACAAATGTATGATGACACCATTATAATACATTACAGGATAGGCTAACTGCCCTTAATATCCTTTATGCACCTATTTATCTCTTCCCTTCCCCAAGCCCTTGTCAACCACTGATCTTTTCACTGTCTTCATAGTTTTGTCTTTTCTAGCATGTCATATAACTGGAATTATAAAGTATAGGCCTCTTCAGACTGGTTTCTCTCACTTTGCAGTATGCATTCATGAGTCCTCCATGTCTTTTTGTGGACTAATAGCTCATTTATTTTTAGTATTGAATAATATTACTTTGTATGAATGTATGACAGTTTATCTATTCACCTAAGACATCTTGGCTGCTCCCAAAATTTGGCAATTATGAATAAGGCTGCTATAAACATTCATGTGCAGGTTTTGTGGTGGGCATGTTTTCAACTCATTTGGATGTCAAGGAGTGCAGTTGCTGGGTTGTATGGGAAGGGTATGTTTAGTTTTGTAGGAAGCTATCTTTCAAAGTGGCTGTGCCATTTTGCATTCCCACTAGCAGTGGATGAGAGTTCTTATTGTTGTATCCTTGCCAGCATTTGGTGTTGTTGGTCTTTTGGATCTTGCCCATTCTAATAGATATTTAGTGGTATCTCATTTATTTTGTAATTCCCTAATGACATGTGACATTGAATATCTTTACATATGCTTATTTGGTATCTGTATATTTTCTTTGGTGACATGTCTATTCAGATCTTATGCCCATATTTTAATCAGGTTGTTTTTTTCTTTTATTAATTTTTAAAGATTCTTTCTGTATTTTGGATAATGGCTCTTTATCAGAGATGTCTTTTGCATATAGTTTTTCTTGATATGTGGCTTTTCTTCTCCTTCTCTTGATCATTTTACTTTTTACCTTCTTTCTGAATCTTTTGCCAGCTACTCTTCTGCATGGAGGAAAAAATGTTTGAGTAATTCACTCCAAGATGTAAGTGTCTTAATGTCATTTATTTCTCAAAAGAGAACCGCAGGGAAATGGCAAGGCTTACCAAAAGCAAATAAACCTCTGATGATAGAATTTAAGGCCTCGTGGTACTGAATAAAGTGTTGTTCAAAAGATTTTTTTCCCAGTTATTCTCTGCAGCTATAGGTGACTATGATGTATAGGCACAATGTATTTAACTCAGAGATTTCCAATTTGCTACCACTACTCAACATTTGAAATGCTTTAGAGACAAATAAAAATGAAATATGACTTCATGCAGCTGGTGGTTATCATTTTCAAATCCCAGGTTCCTACATATAGCTATAGCCAAGAAGGAATTAAGTAACTCCATGGTTGGGACAATTGTATCTGTCAAATTCTTTGCTTGCAGTTGAAACTCAGATCAAATTAGCTTAGGCAAAAAAAGAAGTATGTTGGTTAATGTAACTGTAAAGGCCAAAAGTAGAGCTGGCTCCAAATGGTGCTGTTTTATCACTCAACTCTACTTTTTCTTTTTATTGATTATATTTTCAGACTGGATTCGCCCAAATGGTTGGAAATACAAGTTGCCGGTAACAACAAGCCTGTATCTTTACAGATCACAACCCAAAAGAGAGACCCCAAAGCCTCTCTCTCTTACTGTAAATATAGTAGTATCTGAAAAGTATGATTAGACTTCTTGAATAATATTGCTGTGGTCAAGGAGACAGAGAACTTTGTGTAGTTAGGGGTCTTGTGCTACCTCTATGGTCTGGGATGTGTTAAGTTCAACTCTGCTTGAACTATAAGAAATGAGTTTGGGAACCCTGGGTGGCGCAGCGGTTTAGTGCCTGCCTTTGGCCCAGGGCGTGATCCTGGAGACCCGGGATCAAATCCCACGTCGGGCTCCCGGTGCATGGAGCCTGCTTCTCCCTCTGCCTGTGTCTCTGCCTCTCTCTCTCTCTGTGTGACTATTATAAATAAAAAAAAAAAAGAAAAAAAAGAAATGAGTTTCCCCAGGCAAGAGGAGTTTTGTTACTAGAAAAAGGTGTAAGAATCTTCAGACAGCAAAACAACAGATATTTTCTGTTAGTTCCTTATCCTGACTGTAAGTTATTCATTTCTTATCTCCGTAGTGCTTATCAAAAAGGAGTCCTTGCTATCAGCAACAGAACACTTTGAATGACTCACTGGTCTGATGCCCTAAGGTATTTTTGTCACTGAAATTAAAGATATACATCAGTTATATACCTAAGAGATATATAAAGAATGATGAAATAATTAGTTTATATATTAAATGGCTATTGTTAGGTATATAATATCTTTATTGGCTCTATTTTATAATTCATATTTAACAGTACAACCAGGAGATAAGAAGTGCTCATTATTTTTAGTATAGTTGTGATAATTCTTGTATAGTTAGTTATGTCTGCCTTATGGTAACCAGGCCACAAGAATTGCCACAGGAATGAACTGTGAAGACTAAATTTTAATTAAATAAAAAAAATTACTTCCCCATAATTAACATTTTCTAATGCATCCAAATTATTTTTCATATAAATCCTTAAACATAGACTAAACTTTAAGATAAAATGATGATATATATTTTAGTTCTTATTTTATTTAGCTGTTATTTAGAAAATTTCAGAAAAACATGTTTTCTTTAACTTCTTTTTGCACTGTTTTTCTGAAAAAAAATCAGCAAAATAATTTCTTGTAATATTGATTCAGTGTAGCACCAAGATTGTGGATTTGGGTTCACAGATTCTGGGTGTGGATAGGTATTTTGCCAATTCCTAGCTTTGTGCCTTAGGTAGATTACTTAAGATTGGAAGATTGGGAAAACTCAATAATAAAATGCACGCAAACCACTTCGCATATGCCTGAGCACTCAGTGAGTATTCAGTTAGTACTAGTTCTTTGTAGCTGAATTAATACTTATCTGCTAAGAGATGCAGAAAATTTCTGATTTCAGTAGCTAGTATTAACTCCCTGCTTAAAGAGATTGCTTCCTGGGGTTTGGAGCTGCCCTTTAGGATAGCTGATTCTAAAGTGAGGGTGAATATTTGACACTCAACTCTTATTCAGAAACACAAGATATGGAATGAATGAATACTATTAATTAGATGCTCTAAAGCCATTGGTGGTTATAATTCAGAATCATTCCATACTTTGAAGTATATATTAGACTTAAACAAATGTGTGGTTTGGAATACAATTATGTGGGGCTCCTTGGTAGCACAGTCAGTTAAGCAACCCACCTTTGGTTTTGGCTCAGGTCATAATCTCAGGATTGTGATATTGAGCCCCAAGTTGAGCTCCACAGTCAGTTCAGAGTTGACTTAAAACGCAGTCTCACAGTGCCCTCCCCCTGCAAGTGCTCTGTCAAATAAAAATAAATAAATCTTTAAAAAAATAGAATATGAAAATAAAACAAAAACAAAAACAAAAACAAAATAGAATACGATTATGTGAAACCTTTGTATGTTGCCACAGAACCCGTTTGGGGTTCTTTTTTCCAATAGTATCTTTTTTCCCCAATAGTTTTAATTTATTCTATTTTTCTTTGTTTATGTTTGAATTAATTTATATTTTATATCAACTGACTATGAAAAGAATACACCAATTTTTGTGTTAATTTATGACTTTGAAAGCTTAAAAGAGAGAATCTGCCTACTAATTTGTTGATGCACATGCAATGCAACATGAAGAGAGAAATGCAAGTTTAGACATTTTTGTAATCCATATAGGAGTTTGTCAGCATTTAACTTTGAATCACACTCAGCTAAGCTGATCAGTGGTGAAATAAGATTGCAACATGTATATTTATTTTTCACAGAGTATATATTATTTTCAAATATTTTGGAGCATAAATATTTTATGCCTTCTGTGTGTAATAAGTTGGGCAATACCTTTTAATACCAAGAATTGAAAAACAAAACAGTGACATTGAGTAACGTAATGGACAATGAATGACCTCAATAATATTTTTACGTTGAATTTGAGGCAATTTATACATCTACATATTTTAGTTATCCATGATTAAAAGCAAAAATCTTAATATTAAGGGAAAATGTTAAGAGACACTGATGATGGGCCAAATTGCTATTTTTAAAAAGATGGTCTTCCAGAAGCCTAACTTAATTCTAAGTTTCTTTTAAACAATCTACCCACCATATCATTTCTTTTATATGAGATTCGTTTTTCTAATGAGCTTTGTTGGAAAAAAAACTGAGTTTATAACCTAAGAAGTTTTATAACACTGATATTTTATGTTTTAATTTCTTTCAAATTTGATTGTATCATAAATTTATAATTTATAATATAATATATATGATTTTTATCTGGTTTAGACTAGTCTTATGCTCGGCTAGTCTGAATTTGTGAAGGTTGATTAAATAGCTTAAAAGTTTTCAGGTACTTTTGTGGAAGGTAATTATTCTTGTTTGAAATCATGAGCCATGATATCAAGACATAGGAAATCTGACATTTACCAGTAACTGTTTCTGACATGATTTTCATCATTGGTTTTCTTTCCTCTCTTCTACTTGCTCTAATTATGCTTTCTTCATTACAGATGCACAGATATGTTTCAAATGACAACCAATTCTTGATGTGAAATGAGAAATCTTACCCAAATAAGGCGAAGGTTGAGATTCCAATTTGAGGTTTTAGAGAGCAATTCTCTCTTTTTTCTTCCCTGAGGACATTTTATTTATTTATTTATTTATTTATTTACTTACTTACCTACTTGCTTATTACTTATTCTCATTGAGATATAATTGGAATATAATGTTGTGTAAGTTTAGGCTGTACAGCATGTTGATTTGATACATTTATTTATTGCAATATGATTACCACTGTGGTGTTAGCTAATGTCTCTATCACCTCACATAATTATCATTTCTTTTTTGTGGTGGAAACAATTAAGATCTAGTGTCATAGCAGCTTTGAAGTTTATAATACAGTATTGTTGTCCATAATCACTCTGTTATACAGATCCCCAGGACTTTATTCCATTAATTGCAACAGCTAAAAAACAATATATTAAACAACGTCTCAATTCTCTCACACCTCAGCCTCTGGTATGTGATATATCTTCAATGGAATATTATTCCGCCATAGTAAAGAAGGAAACCTTGACATTTATGACAACATGGCTATGGACTTTGAGGGCATTAATGCTAAGTGAGATAAGTCAGACGGAGAACGACAAATATTATTTATATGTAGAATCTAAAAAAGCCAAACGTTAAAAGAGAGACTAGAATGGTGGCAATTCTCTTCTAGCCATTCTCCTCTGTAAAAAGTCTCTTGATGTTACAGAATGCTGACGAAGAAGGGCTGTGGACTTGGCTTGATTGGCATTTCTGCACACCAGGATTCTTCAGGGATTAGAATTCTGGCCAAACCACAAACAGATAAACAAACACTATTCAGCTGTCATGGGTTTTGCCAGTTAAAATATTGTAGAATTTGTTAATTTCTTATCTTCGACCAAATACTCAGTTTTTGCTTATTAATGTGATTTAGTCATACTGTCATATTATTTGAAGAACTTCTGAAAGATTCCTAATGTTTTCTTGTCCCTCTACAACCATTTTTGCTTCTTAAAAAGTTTTAAATTACAAAGTTGACATACTTTCTTTGGAAAAATTTTGAAAAGCCTCAAATTGTATCAAGTAAAAAGTAAAAATTTTTCCTTTCCAGATCCTCTCTTTCTCCTGATCTCACTTTGTAAGTTTAGAGGGATAGTCTGCTTTATATCATTTTAACCTTGTCTATCAGTGTCTTTACTTACACACATACATTCAGGCTTAGGAATCTAGTCACATCCTTTTGCCATTGTCCATCCTCTTCCTATGTTAACAAATAATAATATGTCATGAAACCTTTTTTAAAAAATTTTTTTAATTTTATTTATGATAGTCACAGAGAGAGAGAGAGAGAGAGAGGCAGAGACACAGGCAGAGGGAGAAGCAGGCTCCATGCACCGGAAGCCCGAAGTGGGACTCGATCTCGGGTCTCCAGGATCGCACCCTGTGCCAAAGGCAGGCGCTGAACCACTGTGCCACCCAGGGATCCCTGTCATGAAACCTTTTTATTTTGTGGTGTATAAATTTGCCTCATTTCTTTTAAGGATTGTACAGAATCATATTGAATGTTTATACTATAAATTATTAATCAATTATCACTTTCTTATTTTTCTCCAAATTTTCCAATGCTGTATTATATTTGTGTGTGTGTGTGTGTGTGTGTGTGTGTGTGTGTGTTTGTAACCAGTAGGTCAAAGGGAAAGTAATCTTAAGTTTAAATCTTAAGTTTAGATTGTTACTGCCAGAAAGGTCTTATAAATTTGGAATGTTTTTTTAACATTATGGAGAGTTCCCATTTTTTCAGTTCTTGCTGATAATTACATATTATCAATATTTTTCACTCTTGCCTATCTGATGAAATTAGAAGTGGCACATCCTTGTTCTAGTTTGAATTACCTAATGATGAGTGAAGTTTAGAATCTTTTTATATTTTGGTTGGCCATTTCAATTTTTTTTCTCATGTCAGTAATTTGATGGGGGTCTCTTTTCACTTCCGCTATATCTG
Source organism: Canis lupus familiaris (assembly GCF_011100685.1). Taxonomy (NCBI): domain Eukaryota; kingdom Metazoa; phylum Chordata; class Mammalia; order Carnivora; family Canidae; genus Canis; species Canis lupus. The sequence continues at coordinate 132,326 of NC_049257.1, forward strand.
GCCCTCTCCTGGTTTAGGCCTGAAGAGCCATTTACTATAGTATTGCTTCCTTTTCCAAATTCTCCTAACTGTTCCTAAGGTGAAGGTCTTATGTCAGTCTCTTTACAACCTATCAATGGCTCTCTATTCAGCCAAATAAAACGTACATGACTTAATATGAGACTCATATTCCTTCATGATCTGGCCCTAATTTAGCTCTCCAGGTTGATTTTTTAAAATTTAATTTTATTTATTTGTTCATGAGTGACACAGGGAGTGAGGCAGAGACATACACAGAAGGAGAAGCAGGCTCCCTGTTGGGGAGCTCCATGTGGGACTCGATCCAGGGAATCTGGAATTGTGACCCGAGCCAAAGGCAGACGCTGAACAGCTAAGCCATCCAGGTGTCCTTCCAGGTTGATTTTGTACTATATTCTTTTATTTCTTCTATACCTCCATCTCTTAGCAAATAAGAGAAATCACCTGCCCTTGATACACTCTGCCCCTGCCTGCCCTTCTGCCATTCTTCAAGCTGTCTCCTCAGTCTGAAATGCCCTTTTCTTCCTATCTGCATGAAGTCTACCTATCCCACCAAATCTGGCTCAAAGGGTCAGGTTCTTTAGGGCATTTCCCCTGACCTACTCCTTTCTTCCCACTTGAAATGGAATTAATTTGTCCTTCTTTGATGTCTCCTTTGGTTTCTGATGTTATAGAACTATAGTTCCACATCTTTTCTCTCTTGAAGGTTTTAAATTTAATGAAAAGATGACCTTGGGGACGCCTAGCGGCTCAGTGGTGTAGTGCCTCCCTTTGGCTCAGGGCCTGATCCTGGGGTCGTGGGATCGAGTCCTGATTGGGCTTCCCGCAGGGAGCTTGCTTTTCCCTCTGCCTGTGTCTCTGCCCCTCTATCTCTCTGTGTGTCTCATGAATAAATAAATGCAACCTTAAAAAAAATAAAGAAAGGATGACCTTGGATGGTTTTTGTTATAGCCTATCCCCCAATGCATTTAGCAAGGTGTGGTGCTCAAAACTATTTCAAAGTGGACAAATATGTAATCACTCTTATATGCCTTTATACTACCAGCTAGCTACTTTGACTACCTGACAAGCAGAAGTTACCGGGAATATTTCCAACTGTTTATGCCACATGGCAAAGGAAAACATTCTTTGGGTGTGAAGATAGTAGAAGATATATATAAATTTGGCACTCATATGTCTAAGTACTAAATGATCGTTCTTGTGTGAAATTTCTAAGATGGCTTTAAGACTAGAGTTACTATAGAATTTATTTTTGTCAAAGTTTTGAAAGAAGAGTTCGTTTCAAGCAGCTGAGTATATTTTTAATATATATATATAGTTTATAAAAGACAAATTGAATTCTGTGTTTCTGTAAGGAAATACTTCATGGATTAATGCTAAATGGGCAGAGTATTTTTTAGTACTGATGGACATTTTCAATGAGAGGCATTCAGTTCACTGTGTTTTAAAGTTCATGTAAGAATTAATTTTCTTCAGCTTGCTTTCTTAGTGAATCTCTATTAGTTTTTGTTAGCAAAAATTCATCTCCTATGCAATGTCTCTCTTAGTTGTATTTGCACTAGGCAATTAACTGTTTGGATTTTGTTATTCTCACTGTTTAGAAAAATACAAATATTCTTGGGAGAAATTAAGATAATCTCCATTAAAATTGGAAACACTTCTGCATACAGAAAGTAGTTATGTTCTGAGGGTAGAGGTTTAAAATTTTTATACAAATTCTTTAAATCCCTGTGGAAGTATGAGTAATACATGCATTGAGGTTTATGTGTAACCTCTACATATAAGTATCTGCTACATTTCTGGAAAGCCTGTCATGTCAGAGCACGTCTTACAAGTACATGTTTTTCTAGAAACATGTTGAACACTTTAATTATATTATAGTGGAAAGAGCACAGGTCTTGGACTTGAGAAGAGGAGGCCTACTCACCAACACTGGACTGGATAGCCCTTTATAATTGTACCTAGTTTTCCACTAAATCCTCATAAATACAGTGTATGGTATCATCAATATTTTAAATATAATGCTGTTATTATTGAAATACAGATTTAAATTTTTTTCCCTTCAAGATATTTCTTTTAAAAAAAGCAACCTCAGTCTTTCAACCTTTTGCTAACCATTGCCTAACTATCAAAGTTAAGAAAAGAGATGTCCGTTAATTACTTATCCATAGTTCAGCCCCTTGGCTATCTGATTCCTCCTCTTTCTTTTCTCTTTTGCTTAAAAAAATTAAAATATATATGAATACACTAAGTTTTGGCACTAAACTTTTGTAAGTTGGCTTTTCTACTAATGGACTGATGATATCCAAGGGAATCTGAAACATTTTGTTATTCAGTCAATCTGTAAGAATGTTTCAGAGAAACAGTTACCTCAGCCCTTTTCTTTCTCCCAGAGTCTGGGTAACTAACTCAATTGTGTAGCCAACCTGGAAAGAAATCATCTTAGACCTACCTCTTTGAACTGGGTGATAGCAGTCAAGGAAAATCACCCCCAAGCTCACCTCCCCATCACTCCCTCTCTTTAGTGTCGTGGGCCATGATCAAGACAGAGTCCAGGAACTACTCAATTCTGAGGAGAAGCCAGCCCTGGAACAAAGCCATGGAACAATCCTCTGTAGGCATGTACCTATGCATGTCTTTGCGTGTGTAGACAGATGCCTTGGAAGAATGAAGCTCTTGAATTGCGGAAGCTAGAAGAGTGCCATTTTGGAGAGTTGTAAACAGCTTCTCTTACCTAGGATAAAAATCGTACTTTGCATCTATGGAGATCTCCCTTTTTATGAATTTGATCTAGTTTTTACATGTAAGAATTAGATAATTTCTCAGGTAAGGCTAGAGAAGTGGTCCAAATGCTGATGCTTGAGACTGAGATATTAAGTAATCTATTTAGTAATATTAATTCAGATTATCATTAGTAGAATTGCGGTGCTCTAGAATTAGGTAATTTGTTTTCCCTACATCTGGATTTAGGGTTCCCTATAGCTAAAATTTTTGTTTGTCCTCAGGAAATCTTATTGTAGGTTATCCTGAGGCTGTACCAACTCTGGAGGGAAGACTGTGCAGCAAGCTGGGTCTGTGTTAGTGCTATTTCATTTAGAATAATATTTAGGGTTGAATAGTCTGTGCTTTGAGAAAGGGCTGTAATATATTGTAATGGCTTCTCTGGACCTTGGAGTTCAGGCCATAACTTGTGAATAGAGGCAGGAGTTTTTTTTCCAAATACTTGGACATCTGCACCAAGTAGGCCTCAGAGGGGTGGTAGGGAGAACTTTTCTTCTTTCAGGGATAAAAGGAGAGTTAGGGTCCTGGGCTCAGGGGGTGGAGATGGATGGAAATTCTGAATTGTGGGGGCTATTCTGACCCCACCCCTCTACTAAGAAGGAGCCTGAAATAGACTGTGGTTATTCATTCTGAAAATATGTACCAGGCACTGTGCTAGGTGTGAATGAAATGTTGATGAAGGCAGAGAAGAAGTAGAAGACAGAAGGGGAAGGAGGGGAGGAGGGGAAGGAGAAGAGAGAGGAGAAGGAGAAAATAGTCACAGCCTCTCTTCATCAATTAAGTCATATGATTAAAACGTAGATTTCCAAGTGTGAGCAAGTGTGAGATTGCAAGTGTGAGCAAGCTCTAACAGAAATCTACATGATGCTATGTGAATGTGTAATATGGATACTTTACCAAGTCTGGTAGCCTCAAAATCCTTTCTCTGAGAAAATGACAAATCAAACACAAAAGTATGAGAAATAATGAACTAGATGAAACAGCAGGGGAAGAACTTTGTAGGAAGATAATTAAATAGTAAGTGTAAGACCCTGTTGCAGGATGGAGCATGAGGAATATGAAAGACAGAGAAGACTCAATGTGGCTGAAGTGGAAAGAGAGACTGATATGTTGAGGCTGGAGAGACACATAGAGGATATATCAGGCAAGGCTATGAGTCCATGGGCTTTTTAACACATTTTATTTTCCCCTTAGAGTAATGGCAAACCATAGTTTTAACAAGAAGAAGAGAGGCAGGAGGATTAGGTTTGGGTTTTGAAAAGATTACTCTTTCATATTTCTGTAGATTTTCCACTTGGAGCTAATTGGAAGAGAGAAGCCTTGCGAGTCAGTTATATTAGGGCATAGACCAACCATTAGCCCTCTGGACCAGAAGTGGATGTTGGAGGAAGTATGGTTCCTTTGAGAATCCTAGACATTCCTGAATGGGGAACCTGACAGAAGTATGGATTTTTTTTTAAAGATTTTATTTATTTATTCATGAGAGATGCAGAGAGAGAGGCAGAGACATAGGCAGAGGGAGAAGAAGGCTTCCTGCAGGGAGCCTTATGCTGAATTTGATCCTGGGGTCCCAGGATCATGACCTGAACCGAAGACAGACGCTCAGCTGCTGAGCCACCCAGACAACCCAAAGTATGGATTTTTATTTCATTTAAGTAAATCTCTTCCTTTTATATATTTATATAGAGAACTTTCCCATTTTATTTAATGTTTCTCTACAATGTTTTTAAATTGCTTTATGCTATACCATTGAATGGATTTACTATAATTTCTTTGATCATGATTTAGTGTATATTTTATTATTTTGTTATCTCTGAGTTTCTATAATTATAAGCAATGTTGTAATGTATATCAGTATAGTTATGTCATCACATATATGCAGGATATGCCCTCGAAATAAGTTATTCTAGGGCTGGGGGTTCCTGAGAATATGTGTATTTTAATAGCTTTTCTATATAATGGCAAATGTTTACTTTTTTTCTTACTAATTTGATCTCTCATATGCAGTGTAAGAGGCTACGCCAACAGTGAATAGTAGTATTCTTTTCATTTTTGCCATTTGATAAGTAAAATTTGGATTTCATTTTAATTAGCATATCTCAAAATTTAAAAAAGTAAAGCTGGAAGAAACCCTAGGGAGTATCTAATTTAACCAATTTATTTTACAAAGTTCACATAGGGGGTCCCTGGGTGGCGCAGTGGTTTGGCGCCTGCCTTTGGCCCAGGGTGCAATCCTGGAGACCCGGGATCGAATCCCACATCGGGCTCCCAGTGCATGGAGCCTGCTTCTCCCTCTGCCTGTGTCTCTGCCTCTCTCTCTCTCTCTCTGTGACTATCATAAATAAATAAAAATTAAAAAAAAAAAAAACAAAGTTCACATAGGCTGTATCTTCCTTGTATCCGAGATTTTACAGCTAATGAGCTGCAGAGCAGGGATTGCAATCCCACTCTCCTGGATCTCATCCCAGGGCTTTTTCCATGAAAACAAGCTTAGCAGGGGTCCTTGCTTGGTTCTCTTTCTGGAGCTACTGAAGCACAAGAATTTGGGGATGAGAATGGGTTCATGTCCAGTGAAAGATTATTAGTTGCTGATTGCAGCCTGCAGGAGCAATTAGTAGACCAAGCTTCCTGGAGATGCTTCATCCTAGCAGGGAGACTGTGAGGATGCCATAGTCTCCAGGAGAAGCTGGCTTTCCTAGTACCAGAAGCTCCACGGGAGAGGACATAGAGCTAAGAAAAACTTATTTGGGTGCCATTGTTCTTACCACCAACCCAGCATGTATCTCACTGGGGTCAGCCTTTATCATCAGTGGGCCTTAAAATGGGGATGGAAGATGTTTAACTATCTTCTGGATAGAAAGAGTAACACGGCTTATTAGGATATTGGGTAGACCAGAGTCCTACAAAGTATGGGGAGAAGCTTGAGTCATAGCCAAAGACTAAATTATAGTCTGACCTCTGGTTTTAGTTTGTGAGGAATGTGTTTCTGGGAGAGAAGGTTATTTAGGTATGTCTTCAGTTTCCTTTTGTTCTTGCACACTGTCAGCAGGGTCACCATCTTAAAGCCCTATTTATGTTGCATACCCCATTTGCCTTATACCAGGACTAAACCGATTTCTTCTTCTATATGATATAATGTTGCATTACACCCAACACATGATATTAATACAAAGGTATTATATTCATAATATAATTAGAGATTTATTGGGCAGCCCCGGTGGCGCAGCGGTTTAGCACCGCCTGCAGCCCAGGGCGTGATCCTGGAGTCCTGGGATCGAGTCCCACGTCCGGCTCCCTGCATGGAGCCTGCTTCTCCCTCTGCCTGTGTCTCTGCCTCTCTCTCTGCATCTCTATGACTAAATAAATAAAATCTTTAAAAAAAATTTAAAAAAATTAGAGATTTATTTCATAGAGTGGAGGAAAATAAAGATGGAAACCAGGCAAAAAGCATCAGAACAGACAGCAATGAATTGGATAAATCATGAGAACTTCTCATCTGTCTATAAAACAAAGCTAGAAATAGGTTTGGCATCAGGGACTGTGGTCTGCCTCCAACCTTTCTTTCTGGGCTCATTTACCCACCTTGTTTCACAGACCCATTGCTCTTGACTAGATGGATCTGCAGTTGTCTTAGAAAACCTGGTTATTCCTACCTCTTGGATTTTGCAATCTTCTCTCACTGGAACACTAGTTCTTCACCATCTACTTGAAAGTAGATGCCAATCCTATTAACTACTGCCTACACTTCTCTCAACTTCCTCTCAGGCCACTAATTTCATTTTTATTATGTATTGAATTTCTGATAGTTATCTTTTAATGAACACATATTTTGCTGTAACTATACCATAAGTTACTTTGGTAAAGGAACGAGGTACTATGGCTGTGGTGGCTTTTGGTATCTACTTGGCTGGGCTGAACTGTCATCTCCCCCAGAATCCCCTTTCCTGAGTGTTTCCCATTAGAGTGAGCCCAAGGGAGGCACTTGTGTGAGACATGGAGGATGGCAGTGAGGCAGCAGCTATTTTGCAGCACACACATGCTGTGGCTGACCTGCTGCCTCTTCCTGCTGCTGTGAGGTACTCCTTGGGTCCATACCTGCTCACTGTCTACTGATGTTCCTTCAAGCATGTGCATGTGTATTTAATTCTTGTGCCCAAGATCGCGAATCCGAGAAACCACGAAGGAGCCGACCCCGATGCAAACACACAAGGGTTTATTTACAAGCTCGAGCTTGGGTCCAAGTGTACCCGGCACAGCGGAGCAGGGACTTGGACCCCAAGTGGGTTTCAGCTGGGTTTTTTTTAATAGGCTGGTCTAGGGGATTTTCAGAAGGGGTGGAGGAATTCCTCAAGTTCTGTTTACATTTTGATATGGGGCCTTCAAGGGCATTGAGCTCTGTTCTTATTCTAATAGGGGCTTCCTGCCCTTGGCTTGGGCTCTGTTCTTGTTCTAATACGGGGCTTTCTAGGGCGTTAAGCTGTAAGCTGTTTTCTTCCTGTAGCTGAAGTAAGGTAAAGTTCAGCTCTTATTCACAGGGGCCTGGGATGACAGTACTTGTGATAACGCTGAACTTAAAGTGGAATGGCCTTAATTTTCTCGGCCTCCACATAATTCCATGATGAAGGGACCCAGCTTTTGCAGGACACCCATACCACTAAGGTAAGAGGCAAGAGAACTGAGATAGGTTTAGGCTCATTGTGGGCTTGTGAGTTTTAGCTTTATCTTGCTCTCTCCAACCATACATCCATCTTCCCTTCCTGATGGTTTGCCTGTGAACTTCAAACTCCAGCAGCAGATGCAGAGAAAACAGCCTTACAGAGACTGTTCCGCCAGCCTCCACAATAGTGTGAGGTCAAATTACTGTGACATGTCCCTTTTAGGAGAAGACTGAGGCAGATGATTGGCTTCACACACACACACACACACACACACACACACACACACACGGCATATAGCAGATCTTTATGTGTGTGCACAGAGAGCTTCACAAAGTCAATTTTCTTTTCTTTACAAAGTATTATTTCAGTGCAATAAATAATAATAATAATAGGATGATTAGAAATCATTATAGAGAAGAGAAAGAAATTATGATAGAAATCAGGAAAAAAAGAATCAGAACCAATGACAGTAAACAAATATATCATGATTACCAAAAAGAACAAACTGAAAGAAATCATAATAAGCAACAACTGGATGAAAATATAAACAAAAACCGAATAGGAAAGCAAGGGGAAGCCACATAAAGGAAAATTCACAATTGACAAGGACAGAGTCTCCTAAACCTTCTCAGCTCCTTTAGTGTCCTGGTAAGTTTTGCATAGTACCTCTGGGCCTAGGGAAATACTTAACAGTTTTGCTTATTAAGTAATTAGATCCAAACAACTTAGAAAGTATTTATGTCCTAATAACTTAGTGCATGTTGGGTGCTGTATATCTTCTCAAAGTTTAAATCAAATTAGACACTTCTACCCTAGTTTCTGTACCATACTAATTTCCATGTGATACTTCCTTTTTATCATAGGCACTGCTGAAAACCCAGCTTTGCAAAGATATGATATTTTTTGAAGAAATATAAAAGCTTCAAACTCCCTCCAGCTAGTACTTTGCACAGTATCTGACATGTTGCTATGCTTCTGTTGAAATATCTCATGGCACCCTGTGAGTTTGCTAAGGCATTCTGGGGTACCTTGGTACAAAAACTGACAACTACAGATCTAGGACTTTAATCTCAAAGAATAATGGGAGAAGCTATGGAGGAAAATAAAGGAAGGGCACTTAGCAGGAAGGATATTTTAAGGGAAGTGAAAATGAAGACCTAGAACATAACATATGTTTTGGAATTCATTTATATATTCATTCAATAGATATGTATCCTGCATCTACCTTACGCTAGATATAGGCATTATGCTGGGTTCAAAGTATACAGCATGAATGAGGTGAACATAGTTTCTGGTCTCAAATAGCTTTTAGCCTAGCATAGACAACAGGTATTAGAAAAAGGTGAAAATCATGATTGGAGAGGAACATAGAGCTATGAAAGCATATAGGAATAAACTTCATTCTAGTCTGAAGGCCAAGCTAGGACTTCAATGAAGCGTGTTCTAAAATTGGGCCATGAAGGACAGCTAGATGTAGCCAGAAGAAAAAGTGTGCAGAAAGAATGTCCCAAGATGAAGAATCAACATCCATGAAGGAACAAAGACTAGCAAGGGCATGGCATGAAAGGCACAAAAAGAATTCCAGGATGCCTAGAGTACTAAAATTAAAGGAAATGGATTTTACAAGATGAAGTTGAGGAGGCAGACCCCATAGCTTGAAAGGCCTGTGAGACAGCTCGAAAGATTGGATAGTATGCTGATGGTGAAGGGGAAACTTTAACAGTTTTAACAGTTTTAAGAAACTGAATGACACGACAAATTTATGCCCCAAAACGATCACACTGGTTGCAAAGTAGGGAAGTGGTGGCAGGGGGGAAAAGACTGAAATAGAGAGATGAGTACGAATCCATCGAAATGGCCAGGTATTAGATGAGCTGGTGGCAGTGGAGGGAGGGGGTATTAGTGCTGTTTCTCCAAACCCAAGAATTTATTGGGTGAGATCTAGAGCACGGAGAGAAGGACTAATGTAAGGTAATTGCTCTCAAACTTGACCATGCATCAGAATCACCTGGAGGACATGTTAAAACAAATCGTTGGGTCTCCTCTGAGAATTTCCGATTCAGCAGGCCTAAAGTAGGGCTAGAGAATTTGCATTTCTCTCAAGTTCCCTGTTGTTGCTTATTTAGGAACTAACCTTTGAGAATCACTGGCCTAAAACATGTAATAATAAGAGGAGAGAGGGGAGGACGGGAAGAAGAAATGATAAATAGGGAGCCATAGGCTGGGTACCAAAGGAGCTGCACTCTGTTTTGCCTTTCTTATTTCCGTGAAGAGACACAAGACACAAGACATCTGATGTGTGGTATTAAACTTAAAATAGTGTTTAGTGATAATGTTAAACAAGGCAGAGACTTGATTAGAATACATAATGATATTTTGGGATAGTGCTGAACTTCCCGATGAAGTTGGTGATCTTAAATTTACAGTGATGCAACTGGACCAATTTTTGTGATTTTATACAGCAATCTCAGTTGCCCAAGTACATGTGCAGAGAATGCAAGGCCCTGCAGTTCACCTAGGGTTGGTGTTCTCCTGGGCTAGAGAGGAGTGAAGAAGGTCATTGGAGAGGAGTCAGGGTACTGAAATTTCAGAGACTGTTCTCCCTGTGGATGTTGAAGATCGCTAGGTTGGTGGAAGAAGTTGAGGTGATGGCAGTGAGCTAGCTGTGTACTAGCTATGAGCTTGGTAAGTTCCAATTCATAAACGGGAGTGTAAGGATAATACAGCCAATGACATGAATGAGCCTTAAAGAAGGCTAGGCTTGCAAAAGAGAGTGTGGAAGTTGTATATGAACAGCAGTGAGGAGCAAGAAGTGCCCTGACTCAGACCCTGAAGTGGATGGGGTGATGGATGGCTTCCTTTGAAAGACTGACAGGGGTAGTGGAATCCTCTGGAGAAAGTAGTTTTCTCTTAGGAGACAAGGCAACATTTAGCAAAAAAGTTGATGTCATAGAGAAGTTTGTTAATAATTAAGGATGAGTTATAGAGGACACAGTGGTAACATTTAAATTTATGGAACAGAAGCAGCATATTAGAGAAAATTGTTGGCAAGGAATCAATAAGCTTGTCATAGCATCACTTCTTAATTTATAGTTTGCTGAAGATTAGTGAAATTGATTTGTAGAGTGGCCGAGATTGTCAATTACCTAAGGAAAGTCATTTACATGCTCCTTGAATTCCAACTGGTTTAGTCATATTAATGGCACAGAGGAAATGTCAGAAAAAAATATAATTAGAATATTGATAATTTAAAAGTAGGAAATGAATTTACACACTTTAAGAATTATATTTATAAACCATATAAAAATCAATCGAGAAACTTTGAGACAGAAGTCACCTATTTATGACTGACTAAAAAGATTAATGTAATTAAGATTTATTAATGCTCATTGTCCCTGCTGCAGTTTCATACCAAGTGGTAGATTATTCATACCAGCATAATTCCTTCCTTTCAAAAGGAAGCAATTATACTGAATTTATTATATTGCTAGCCTAGGTATCTTAAACTACATTTTAGAACATTTTAGATCATCTGAGTCTTGTAGGATAAAAAAAGTCTACATGTATCTGTAAAAAAGATTTAAAATCATACTTATGTTTATTTTTAAGATTGTATTTTGGTATAGGTGAGATTTGTAGCTCCACACAATTCCAGAAATCTGTCTTCTGAGATTATATGTAATTATCATCATGGAAGGAACTGAATGCAAAGTCTGATTCACATGCACATAGCTCAGCTATTGACTAGAGTTGGCGTGTTTTCCCCGTGTAAAAAGAAGGAGGAAGTAATGCTGTGCTGGTGTTTACTCTGATTCCTTCGTGGGCCTTCCTTCCCTAGCTTGGCTTTCTCTCTGTTTCATGAGGGAGCTAACTTCTGCAGGATGCTCTCCCTGGGCTTCTGTCTTAGGTTAGGACAAAGGGGAGCACTGGTAGTTTGGCGCTCAGGGGGAAGGGAGATGCCGGAGTATTTCTCCCCCTCTTTCTTTTCCTTGCTGGCATTTCTTGCACTGTTTGTTTCTTCTCTGACTGCATGGTGCCTGGACAGCCCTACACTGAGACCAGCTTTTGCCAGGATAGCTAAGACCCTAGATTTCGGTAATCCACTCCTCTTCCTCTTTTCTCTGCTTCTAACTGCTGGCTGCCTCTCTGATCCCTCTCCCCAGCCTATCCCTCATTAAAATTACCTTTGTTTTAAATTCTTAGAAAGGTTTCTGTTTTCTTGGTTGGAACTTGATTGACATAAATGTCTAACTTATAAAGTTGTGGTAAGACTCTGTAAATATATATCAAGAAAACAGACCAGCGACCGATAGATTCTTAACAAATTCTTGAGCTGTTATGCATCATCCTCTATCCCAGAAAAGCAGACACAGACACCTCAGAAACAATGGAGAGGCATGTTCAACAGCTCCAATCACTTTCTCAACTCCTGATAGATCATGTTGGCGGGAACGCAGTTTGAAAAGAATGGAGACGAAGATGTGGTGATTTCAATCACTTTGATACCAGTTTGAGGAAAATAACAAGTCATCAGAATAATTCACAGCTCTGAAGTACTTACTCCCACAGTTATAAGTAGCTCAAGTACTAGGCATTTGCATATTATGCAAAGGATGCTGTTCTGAAGGCCACCTATAATTCAAAATTCATGTAATTCCAAGACTAAATTTTCCATAAGCCTGAATAAATCTACAACTTTTTTTTTTTTTTTTTTTTTTATCAGTATAAGGTGTCATGGCAATTGATTGATCCTCTTTGTGGTCTTTTTTACCACATTATTATTGATTTTGGTGTATTCCTGCACTAACACCAGCTGCACCACTGGTTCAATAATATACAGAATATTTTACATATTAGGAAAAAATAAGTCTGATCATAGTGAATGAAAATAATGGCACAAAATTTCCTGTATATTCTGATGCAAGTAAACAAAGGTGATTTAGGTGCTACAGAAGAAAGACTGAGTATAGTTTACATGAAAGGGTTATCTACTTGGCAATAGTATTCACCCTGTTTACAGTAATGTTGGCTTGCCTGCTCTCAAATCCTCAGATTTTTGGTGAGCTCTTACAAATTGGAAAGGTTTAAATAATTCTTTTTTCCCCCAAGTTTTGTACCTGAGGCAATAATTTAGTATCATCTTATTTCACATCATATCAAATTTGCATAGCTTAACACTGAGAACCCAAGTCACTGCAAAAAATTTAACTCTTTGCTAATCTAATCCATGGCCATAGATGTACTCAAATGTTTTTAAACAATTATTATGTAATTTTTCAAGGGAAGTTTAAAAAATTCTTCCGTTCAATCTTTGAATAAAAATAGGGTTTAATTAAACAGTATTTTGTAAGCACGCCACAAATGTGAGAATATCATACATATACACACACATCTTTGATTTTTCCTTAACTATTATCCTATTTGATAATCAGGAATAGTGTTGATATATTACTTGAAATGGTTATTCATGTCTGGTAATTCCTCTACCCCAAAGCCTGTTTCCTGTTGAAGCTAAAACATATTATGACTTAGGTATCCATTGCTTTAGGGAAAGGTTGTTATAGCAGAAGAATGGGAAAATCTGTCAATTCTTAGCTTTTAGTTTTAAAAATAGGCTTATAAATGTGGGGGAGAAACAATAGTTTTGAGAGAAAAATGCTTTTGAGTTTCAAGAACTGGGCATTTGTATTGGCTTAAAAAGCACTTGGGGCATGCAATTATGCTATGAACAACTATGAAAAAATACCACTAAGGACAGTTTTCCTTCCCCCAGACTAGATAAAAATCTCAAAACCTGGGAGGCAAGGAGAGTCTGAGAGTCTGAAGGCAGAATGTGAGTTCTAAGAATATGTTCCTGATAAAAGAGCCTGTCCCCTGCTCTCTGGGGTTGGAAGGGAGGTAGTGGAAATTAAAACCCCCAGATAGATTTGGGCACTCAAGATCAGTAGCAACTGAAGCCTTAACTTGAAGAGTGAAGCCCAGGAAGACAGGAGATTATGAAGGGGAGCACTCCTGAATACCTAAGAATATAAATATCTATGTGGCATGCCTGGGCAGAAAGGATTTCAGAGAACTTCATTCAGAAAGCCCTCTGCTGTTATCCAGAAGCATGGGAGAGTGGCCACATGTGTTTCTGTGCATCTCTGTATGAGGCCTGAAGGAAACTGAGAAAAAACTGGCACTGTGGAGACTTTGTAGGTAGTTTATGGAGGATGTCGGCAATGATTGGACCTCATGTCTGGAGACACAGTAGTCACATCAATGTCTTATGCAGTGTTCACCCACAATTTTGGCCCATGGCCAATATTGATCTACAGTGAAAAAGACATTTTGTGTTGTCTTGTAGGTCAATAAAATATTCATAAAACAGTATTTGTGATGCTGCCTTATGTTTTCTTTAAATTCTATTCTAGGTTTTTTTTTTTTTTTTTCATTTAAAAGTGTCTGGTGTGATCTACTAAATTGGTGTCATAGATTAAAACAATTTAGGAGTTTGAAAACATTCATTAGTGGATGCTCCCTAACTCTTCCCCACCTATAGGACATAAACAAAAGGGAGTGGAGACTTCCAAACTGACTGAGATTTGAGGCCAAATGAGATTAGGTAAAGTTATAAAATATAGTCATATTTCATGCATACCTAGGTAGATAGAAATTTGCATCCATTATAATATTCAGTGCTTATACCTAATAAAGAAGCACATTTGAAAATCAAAATTAAGTGGCAGAGAATGCTAATCTCTTGCTTTCCATAAACTGCTCATGAGCTTTTTGAACTATTGGCAAAATTGATGCAATGTCTACCCACCTACTGGTAACTACCTGAATCTCAGGGAAAACACATGGTTGTCAATAACCTCTTGGAGCATCAACTTTCCCAACTCTATGCTATCACAGAGTGCACATTTCTCCAGGAAAGTGTGGGTAATATTTAAAGAAATTTTTTCAAATCAGAATGAAATATTTTCTCTTATGTATGTCAAGGTAAGATCAGTGAGAGAACATTTTGCTGAACTAGATCACCCTCCCCAAATAAGTATTGCAATAATGAGCTATTGTTACTGCTGGCGATAGGACCGAGTGTTGCTTTGATATGCTGGGGATATGAACAAGATTGAAAACCATTTCTTTTAAAGGTCACCTACTCCAAAAAGATTTCAATTGTTTTGCATTAATTCCTTTTCTTTCAAACTTCAATATAAAGTTCCAATAAAGAATCAGAAGGAAATCTAATCTCTTCTTATAAAAACACTATTTCTTTTCCCCTGAATCATTGTTTCTTCATTATCTCAGATACAGTTCTTTGGAAAACACTCAAAACATAAATCTGAAAGATTTGTCTACAATGGGAACCCCTGCATGCCCTTGCCCTACTACTAGGTGAAGAGAAACACTTTTATTATTTTCTTGGAGTTCTACAGATGAACATGCATAAATATAGGCAAGGAAGTCCACAAAATTTGCCAGAAACTAAAGAAAAGGCTTACAACAGGCTTTTAGTAATTTTATGTAGAGAGGAGAAATGCAGGTAGGTATGTAATAAATCAGAGAAAATGTTATTCTCCAGAATTAGGGATTGGAAAGGGCAGACTGGCTTGACTGGACTGCTTAGCCAAGATATGAATACCTGAGATGGGGGAGGGAGCCCAGCATAGCATTCTGCAGAGGTGTGTGTGTGGGCAGGAGAAGTTTCTAGAGGAGCATGAGGGGAGGAGGCAGTGACATAGAAACCTGTAACTCCTGATGCTTCAGTAAAGCTAGAAAGCTCCTGTTTTATCACTAGTGTGACTGGACTTTTTAAGTGGAAAACAGGAGTGTCCATGCAGTGATTCTTGAAGTCTATTTCACAGTGCAAGTTCCTTCTTTCTCACTTAGATTGTTGCAGTTGTGTCTTAAGACATTGGTATCCTTGTTTCAAGCAACTTTTCTAACACATTTTCACTCAGTGGCCAAACCGATGCTTGCAAAGCATTTAAAAAATTGCTCTCTATTTAAAACATAACATTGGTGACTCTTGGCTGTATTACAATAGAATGCCAAACTTACCACAATGTATCTGTGACCCTTCACAGTCTTGTCCCAATGTAAATTTCTAGGTTTTTGCCCTTTCATTCTCTCTTCCAATCTTGCCATAAACCTCGGTCCCAATGTGGAAGGGCTTGCTGACGCTTCCTGAAGGGGCCATTCTCTGTCACACTTTTATTTCTCTTTGTTCACAATGATGAACCCAATGTTTAATGACTCTAGGTCAGATGTAATCCCTATTTCTCTTTGTTCACAATGATGAACCCAATGTTTAATGACTCTAGGTCAGATGTAATCCCTAGTGACAACCTGAGTTACATTAAGGAGGAGAAAGTAGCGTTGCATTAAGAAGCAAAGACAGAGTCAACACAGGTGACTCTGATATCTCTAATTCATTAACAATTTAGTTTTAAGTGTTCCCACATTACTTAAGAAAAACTAGGAAAAGGAGGATTTGTCTTCAATGCCTTGGATACGAATTGGATGCTGCATTGGCTTCATTAATTCATATGATCAAAAACCTAGTGTTGGAAATCAGATTTTTCAACATTCCTATTCGCAATAGTGTCTTGTTTTTTTTTCTGAATAGCCATGGCAACCAGTTCTCTGCGAGTTATTTGGCTATAGTTCAATAGGGTCTCTTTTGTAGAAAAGCTGCAAGCAATTCGTTTCCCTTAAAAAATGAACTGACTGAAATGAAATTATACAATATGAGACTATCAAATTGTATTATGTAAATGCAAATAAAATAAAATATATTCTCTCTAAAGTGCCAGCGGGCATTAAGAAGAGCCTAATGGGATTTATATGAATTCTCATAAATAAACCTCCTCAGGTTACCTGACCTCAAAGGACAGTAAACCGCAGTCTTTGACATCTTATGAGATCATGGGGTTTTTTGTTGTTGTTTTGTATTTACTATTTTTCAGAAATCATTTAATATCATTCTTTATGAAATGATAGAAAATTATAAAAGATTACTGCTTCAATAATTGGTGCTCAGCATACAAATTTTATTTGACCCATTTGGATTTCACTGGTCTGTAGATGAAGAGGGTCATTCTGAGGGCAATGTTATGTAGTCAAATTCATGCCAGGTTGTTGTCATTGAAAAATGATAGTAATACTGTTTCTCATTTAGTGGGAAACTATGGATAAATTGTAATCCCACTCAAATTAGAAGTTCCATATGGTAAAAAAATTGCAATGTGTGCATTCTGCATTTTATTAAGCAGTCTAAGTAAGAAGGTCATTTAGATATTTGAATACTAAAATTTGAATGCTGAAAACTCACATAACCTTTTCTTCCTCCTGAATAATTTGGGTAATATAAATCTTTTATATATATATACATATATATACACACACACTATATACATGTACTTACATACATATATATACATATTTGTGTGTGTGTGTGTGTATAAATGTATATACATAAAAGCTTTGCATTTTCTTTTAAGGTCAGCATTAAGATTTTGTTTTATCACCAAAAAAAAAAAAAAAAGATTTTGTTTTTTCTTTTTGGCGTCCCTGCCTCCTATATTTTGATCTACCGCGCTCATTGGTATAAATATAAATTGATGTATGTTTAACATGTAGCTAGAATTTCAATCTCAGAGCCAAACTTTTTTATTTTGTACACAGTGGTATGCTCATGAATGTTTAATAATAGGCTTTCTAGGGAGGGACAAAGCCCTGATTTGTAATATTTGCTGATTTCCAGGGTGTAAATATTCCCACCTTTGATATCAAGCTACCACTGTGACATCACTGAATGCACAATTGGAAAGAGATGTGCCATGGATCACCATTATGTAGTATTTCAGCTGTTCAGATATTTTAGACATAAATAATCCTGAAAGCATAGAAAATAGTAAAATAATTAGGAGGTGATGCATTTTGAGTAATACCCTTGTTCTTAATAGAATATATTTAATTTAAGGTAATATAATTTTCTCTTTACTAGCTGGCCGTAACAACCAAATCACATAAGTCTTGATAATGTAACAACCTGCTTGCTCATTCTGGCTTGAGGCTGGCTATAGCACGTCACTGCTTAGAGGCAACATACCGTGGTACAGAGTTTGAATATCCCTTTCTTCAGCTAGTCTTTGAGTGGTTGAGCTTTGAATATGTTTATAAACTTGTTAGTTACTTTCAAAAATAAGAATACAGAAAATTGATCAAATGAGGAAGATGCCCCCAGTCTGTGGCTGTAACATCTAAACTGCATATTTTGGTTCTCAGATACCCTCCCCTTCCCCTCACTGAACCTCTCAAAAATTGGTGTGCATCTTATAATTGAGATATGCACTGTCACATAAATTACTTTGCAGTATTTTTCCATGGATTCTAAAATAATGATGGATCTTAACAAGTTATGCCATCTTCATTTTGATTAAATGTGGCATTTTAAAGTGTGAGAAATTGCTGATTTGATTAAGACATGGTAAGATGATTTTTCTTTTCTTATTGGCAAATACAAGAAAGTATCTTCATGTTCCAAGAGGCATCTTAACATTAATTCAAAATATCTAAGTATATATTCATAAGAACAAGAAAGTCCTGATCCATCAAATAAAAGGAGTTGATATTAAAATATTCTAGCTCTTAAAGTCAAAGTGATCATGTTCTGAGAAGAAAACATCATTATTTTTCTCCTCATCGTAGCTTCAATGCTAAACATCCATTGTGTGAATAATGAAGTCTGTGCAAATCTATTTCTTGTAATAACTGGCTATATCCATTATGTGTTTTAGCAGTGGTAAATAAGGGGTTGTAAATGCAGAAAATGCCTGTAGGTGACATCTGAAAAACAACTGAGTATTAAGATCCAGAGAGATAGAAAATTGCCTTCAGTTCACTTCTGCTGACAAGTCATTCTGTCTTTTAATTTTAGAGAAAGACCATGTTGATTCTGTGTCAAGGCATAAACAGGGGATTCTATTTTCTCTCTGCACGTGGCTTGCTGTGGCGAATTAGTTCACTCTCTCATCATGCTTGTACGCCTTAATGGGATGAAAGTAGGAAAAGCAAAAGGGTGGTGCTTCACTTGTGGAATTTAATTGTTGATTCATGTTTTATCTTTTAATATAGAAAGTGATTTTTATTTTGTTTTTCTACTTATTTATAGTTGTATATATTTTGTGGAAATATTTGAAAACTACAGAAAATGAAAATAAAAATCATGCATAAAAATCCCATCACTAAGAAATAACACCTTTGTGCAAAACTTTTTATGAATATCTCTGCTTTTCCCAGAGGAAAATTCACTGGAAGGGTACCACTCATGTTAAGAAATTAAACATTTGTAAAGCTTATAAATTGCTTGCAGGAATTTGGATCAGTTTACACTCCTAGCATTAGTATATGTGACTGCCTATTTCACTGCACCCCTGCTAACATTGGATATTATCATTCAAAGTTGCCAGTTTAACAGTGAACAAAGGTACTACATTATAACTTTTGTCTATTTGATTAATGGTGCTTTAAGGTTGAACTACCTTGCACATGTTCATTAACATCTATATTTCTTTTGTTATTAGCTTGTTCATGTCCTCAGTCCATTTTTCTTTTAGAATCTCTACATTTTATATGGTGACATATAAAAACACCTACATGTAAAGGATAAAAATGCTTACCATGTATATTTCAGATATCCTTCCCAATTAAAAAATAGTTTAAAAATTATAAAAGTAATAATGCTCATGATGGGAAGCTTAGAGACTGAAAAGAAAGTGGAGAGACAAAAATAAAAGCCCTCTTCCTAGATATAATTATCATTTACATTTTGGGGATTTTTCCTTATGGCCTCATTTGCTTTCACACATTCACATACATTATTTACAAATTCAAATGCATATAGTATGATGTATTTATATCCAGATTTTTTTTTTTAAAAAAAGATCATATGGTGACCAATTATAAAAGTGACATATGCCTATCTCAGTTTCAGTTCTTCAGTTGCAGACCCTGAGACAAGGACTTGGGTATGGGTGTCCAGCTCACAGATACAAAAGAGGGCAAAGCCAAGGTGTGATAATTCAAATGGTAGAGCTAGACTGAGCCACTTGTAGATTACACACCTGATTAATTACAACAAAATGAAGAATAAGTCAAAAGAGCCAGTCATCCTCGGCCCTTGTTACACACACACACACACACACACACACACACACGGAAGCAAAAGGACCCAGAAGACTGCAAGAGTTTAGATCAAGTCTAGACTGCCACACTAGTGGTTTCATGTCCTGGGGCTCTATTCCGATACAGCCAAGGCCCACGGTCCTGGATCTCATCAGAATGTGGGAGGTGGTGAGAAGTCCTTCTGCCATGGTCAGCGGGGAGGCGAGTGGGAGACGGCCTCAGATCAGCCCCTGGCAGGCCTCCTGTCCTCTTCTGTTTCAGATGGAGTATGAAATGTGTAATCAAGACCTGGTGAGCAGCAGTTGCAGCCTTTGCCTATGTGGTACCTGCAAGAACAGCAGGGCTGTTCTCCGGCAGCTGGTGGTTTATGGAGAAAGCGATCCCAGGAAGCAACAGTAATGAAATGGAGCAGGGGACACAGGGCAGAGTGAAAGACCAAGGAAGTGTGTTTGAATGGATGGGTAGCTACCGTGGGCACCTGCGGCTCAATCCCGGTGGGGACCCTTCAGGAACTGTGTAGATTGTGCCTCACTCATGCTATGGGGCAGGGAAGGGGGTATTATTGCCAACTCTTATCCCTCATTAGTTGTAAGTTGCCCATCACTGCCTTCCTGGCTTTTCTAGGAGGTTTTGAGTGTAGGTTAAGCAAGCTCCAAAGAAACCCCCCTGGGCAGAAAATTTGAGAATCAAGGGCCTTGAGGTTGGTCTCTGCTGGCAGCTTAGGAATTGTTCTTTGCAGCTGCAGGTGAACTCAGAGGTGGGTACAAAGGATCTGGGCCGCATCTGCCACAGTGCAGAACACAAAAAAAAACAAGCATTATTAAAAGAGATAAATCCCTTAATTACATTACTATATAGTAATTTCAATATTCCAATCATATTTCTCTACATTTCCTTCTGAATATACAGTATCATCTGTTTTTTTTAAAAGCTTTGCTTTTTTAAAGCTTCCTACCATTTTATAATAATTTACTCATATTAGTATAAGTGCTTTGTAAATATCTTTTTTTTCCATAGAGATGAAAGTTTTTGATGGGGTAAAAATACACATGAAACAGAATTACAAAAGTAAGGCAGCAAATTAAGAAATTACTGTTCCAGAAGTTCTGTGAATATTTTTGGTACAGATCATTAGCTTAAGTAGGAGATAGGATTTTGGAGGTAGAGAAAAAAATTTCATAGTGAAGAAGAATTTTAAGCTTGATGTTTAAGGCCTAAGTAGAAAATGGTTCAGGGGCACCTGGGTGGCTCTGTGGGTTAAGCATCTGCCTTCAGCTCAGGTCATGATCCCAGGGTCCTGGGATGGAGGCCCTCAGGGAGTTGGGCTCCCTGCTCTGTGGGAAGTCTGCTTCTCCCTCTCCCTCTGCCCCCACCCCCTGCACTCTTTCTCAAATCAATAAATGAAATCTTAAAAAAACAATGAATAAGAAAATGGCTCAGACGTTTAGGAGAGCATCAGCTAAATTAGATCAGGCATGGTGTCCTTACAGATTCCGAAACACAATTAAGCAAACTCTATTAGGAGGCTCTATTAGGTAGGCAAAACGCCCCCCCCCCCCCCCCCCCCGCCCCCCAAGGTCTCCTTCCTAATCTCTGGAACTACGTTACCTCGCATGGTAAAGGGTTATTTGTGTTGCAGATAGGAGGTTGCTAATTAGGTGACCTTAAAATGGGAAGATTATTCTGGATGATTCAGGCGGAACCAATATCAGCACAAGCATTCTTAAAAGAGGAAGGCAGACGTAGAACTAGAGTGATGTGCCCAGAAGCGAGAACTTCATCTGCCCTGTTGGCTTAGGGGCGGAGGAAGGGGGGAAGGAGCGCACACCGGGGAGCGCATGAGAGAGGCTGAAAGCTCAAAGAGGCAAGGAAGCAGGTTCTCCACTAGAGCCTCCAGAAAAGAACACAGCCTGCGACACCTCAATATGGCTCAGTGAGACCCAGATTGATTTTGTCTGAAAAGCAGTGAGTCCTTTCAATTTGCATACTTGACTTCATTTTTTTTAAACCAAGAAAGTTTTCTTTGCTCATGCCTCTGTTCCCATCTTTAACTCCCTTTCACATTTTTGTTATGTTGTACCTCTAGTCTGAGTGTTTTTAAAAATCTTTTCTTGCACATTATAAGAGAGGTTCTCAGTTTAGATTCCCACATCTCTAATTTTATTTTTCACAGAGCCAGTTACATTTAGCTGTCACATTTTATATTTCCTTATAAGTGCTTTTACTGCCCTCCCTTCCCCCTGCCCCATCTCTTTAAAAAAACAAACATATTTTGTAGTCCTCTCTCCTGATTTATACTTTTTTCCCCCTTTCAGGATCTTTTAGTAAGTTATTTTTAAGAGGCCCATGTTTTTGTTTCATCTGTTTAGGATATTGTTCCCTGGCCTTTGTTATGAGCAACCATCCTCCCCCACTTAACTCCCTCCCCCTTATTTTTCCTTTCTATCTTGCAGCTCTAGGGTTGGAGGGCAATTGCACTATTTTATATAAACTTACGATAGTTTATTATCATATGTACTTTCCTTTGTAGGTAAATTATGTTTTGGCCCAGTGCTTCTCTTTCTCCCAGGTATCCTGCAATTCCATTGTGGAATGTCTAGAGATGCTTTTACTCTCCTTTGAGTGGGTTCTTGAAGCACAATCTTGAATGGCATACTCTTTGATTCAGGTGATTTCTTCTCCTTTACTGTCTCCTTGGACATTGTTTCTGCACCACAGTTTCCGTTCTCTTTTTCTGAGATGTCTTTTTGGGGAGCCCTGCTTGGTGTCTCTTGAGCGCACTTTCATGCTGCATTCTGGAAAGTTGCTCCTTTCTGTCTTGCAGCTCTCTAGATGTCTGTTTCATCTCTCACTGGCCCTCCTTAACATCACTGTGTCTATTAATAGGTTCCACCCACTGTATTTTTCTTTGCAAAAAAATATTTTTTCATTTCCTTCTATACTTTGTTCTCCCCTATTTTATTAAAATTTCTAAGTGGGAGTTTTTTCCTTATCTTCTTGAACATCCCAAGGATGTTTAAAGACTCTATCAGACTATTTTGTAAAGTTAATGATGTGGTGAGTTCACGTTCTTGTGTTTTCATGTCGTGTATGGTTTTACTTTGGGCAGTTTTGTTTACATCCTCTCACTTTTTCTTTTCCCTGAATCTTCAGCCTAGATCAGGTTTTTATTGTTCTTTGAGGGCTCCTATCTCCTGTGATGGGATGCTTCAGATCTAGTCACAGAGCCAGTGGGTGGCTTGACTCATTTCCTGCTCTTTAGATATGTCCTACACCTCTTGCCTTCCTCATCCCGAAGCTTCTTTGAAACTACAGCCACAGGTGGTAGTTGGTAACAGTTGCATTCAGGTACCTTTCTGAGGACTGGGTTTCTATGGCACCCCGGAACTCTGTTCTTCAAACCAGCTGGGCTGCAGTTCCTTTTCACAGGGAGTACTCAGAATGATGGGGGCTGAACTTCAGAAGTTTCCACTCGCCAGAACTCAGGAGGTTCAAGGCCTCAGTTCTTTTTACTGCTTTGTACTTTTGTTCAGTTTCCACTAGAAAGAGATGTTTATCTAGGTTTTATGTATTTGACTTTTTCGCCTCTTTAGTACACCACCATTTCTGTGTTTGGAACGGAGATAGCTTCTTCAAGAGCAAAATCCCAACATTCTGACTAGAACTGGAACCTTTGTTTTAGAAGCCGCTTGTAGACTGCCCGTGTTTACATTCAGTATTTTGTTTGGTCACATTATGCATTTGAAAGTAAAGTTAGATATTTCTGGTGCCAACATACACCAAGATTAGGTGTACTACTTCACTCTGGTGTGCTTGGTGCCTGCTGGGCTCTCTCATGAATATAGTATTTTGATTTGTGCCTGACTGCCTGGGCTCATGTGAGTCAGGTTCCCTTAGGGAGGGTTGTGCTTTGAACGTTTGCATCCATTCAGTCAGTGAAGGTGGGGCAGGTCTGCAGCTGGAGCTACAAGAGGAAACCAGGTTTAATCCCACTTCAGCATTCAGTCGGGATGCCCCCTTTGCTTTGCCGCAGTGAAGGGGTGCCCTGGAGACCCTTTGGTTGTGACACCTCTTTGCTTTTTAACCACCAGGAGGTGTGGTCTGCTTTTCAGACTGGTCTGCTACCAGGGGAAGCCTGGTGGTTTACCCCTGGTTTATATATTGCAACCACAATGATTTTCCTTTTAGAAAGATTTTGACGCTTCCTTTTTTGAGGCAAGACTGATTGTCCTTTCCTATGACAGTTCATTTTGCTTTCTGGCTTACAGAGTCTCTTGTTTGCCTACTCAAGCAGGTTCCTTTATGATGTCCTCCCTGATACCATCTTACCTGGGATGAATGTAGGGGCTCTGTAGAAGAGGGATGGTAAAGGAGTTGGAGAGGGGAGGTGATCAAATAACATCATTAGCATTCTTACCACCGTAGCAACAAGAGTAAACCTTTTAGAGGTTTGGCAGTGTTTCCCCATGCATCACCTTTACCTCCCTCTTCATCTCAATCTCCTTTGATCCTCACAATAGCTTGGAGTTATAAGGGGCAGCACACTTTTCTCCATGCTACAGATAAAGGTCCAGAGGCTCACAGAGGAAAAGTGACTTGTCGAAATCAGCTAGCAAGGGTCAGAACAGGGACAAGTGTCTTGTGCTCGTTCCACCACTATTTGCTGAGATATAAGCTATACGAAGTGGAGCTCTTTTATAAGAAAATAGACATCCTACAACGGCACAGACTTAATTGAAATATGGATTATTTTCCTATTTCCAGAGCCTAATTGTACCTATTTGCAAATGGATACCTTTCTGAAGGTAGGGAGGTACATTTATCTCCTTTACCTTTCCTTGTTCTGGTGGTGCCTGACTTTGATGTTAATCTGGAGTGAGAAACAATGTGTAGTTAAGTATATTCCTGCCATTTTTGGGGGGGATGCCATTATATTTGCAAATTCTGTCTAGCACAATTGTGTAGCAGTATCTTGTATGAAGAACCCGAAAGAACAACTTTTGGCAGGAGAATGTTTACCTTACCGGTAAGCTCACCTATTTACTTAGAACTATTTAACATCCTTCAATAAACCTCTTTCGGTAAGACCTTAAATTTTTTTGAGAATTCCTTTTTTTTTTTCTGTTTTAAAGAGCCAGTGATAAAAAGAGATGAGCTATCAATCACAATGAGACATGGGGAAAACTTAAATGCATATTGCTAAGTTGAGGAAGCCAGTCTGAAAAGGCTACATACTGTTGAATTCCAACTATACAGAATTCTAGAAAACACAAAACTATGGAGACTGTAAAAAGGTCAGTGGTTGTCAGGGATCCAAGGGGAGGAGGAAGAGGGATGAACAGGTGCAGCACAGTATTTTTCAGGCAGTGAAACTATTCTGTATTACATGGAAATGGTGGGTACATGATCTTCTCTCAAAACCTATCACTTTTGGGTTATTAATTATTAATGTTCATCAGTTATAACAAATGTCCCACATTAATGGAAGATAATAATAATAGAGGAAACTGTTTTAGGGAAAGAGAGAAGGTATATGGGAATTTTCTGTACTTAATTTTCCTATAAACCTAAAATTGCTATAAAAATTCATTTAGGGGATCCCTGGGTGGCGCAGCGGTTTGGCGCCTGCCTTTGGCCCAGGGCGCGATCCTAGAGACCCGGGATCGAATCCCACGTCGGGCTCCCGGTGCATGGAGCCTGTTTCTCCCTCTGCCTGTGTCTCTGCCTCTCTCTCTCTCTGTGTGACTATCATAAATAAATAAAAATTAAAAAAAATTCATTTAAAAACAAAAGATGTTCTTTGTTCCCTGTAATACATATGGAGTCACTAGAAGTTCTAAGGAACTTTTCTCAGCAAAGTGGTTTGCATCCCCTAGAGAAACTACATACATGCATCTCTGTATATTAAGATTACACAAGTTTTATGTTAGAAAACTCCTTTGTTCATTCTTCTCAGCACTTTGCTCACTTCAATCTGAAATATCTCTAAATCTTGGTCTTAGCTCAAGGGTAAATTTTAAAGGGAATATGAAATTCAGTTTCTTCAAATATGAGTTATGGGATGAAGATTTAAAAACACTGAAAGTATTTTCTTGTATTTCACTCATAGGTATTTTGACACTCATAAATCATAAACAACTCGGTTAAACATACAATTTTGGGGTGCAATTCCCTTAAAAAGGCTGGCAATTAAAAAAGACTCTCCCTCTGGGACATGTTTGGTTTGGTTCTTTGGTACCTCAAACTTCTTGCTGATGGCATATCTATAGTTGTGTGGGAACAGAGAATACTTTTAAAATTTATGTAAATGTAAATATAAGGAGTTGAACGTTTCATATCCAGCTTGATGTAAAAGTACAGCTTGATCTGTACTAAGGACATTGTTGGCAGAAGCAAATAATTAATCCTATAAAGTTTATGCCTTTCTGCATCCCCATTTCTTATGTGGCATTTAGTCTCTTTACTTTTAATTTGTACCAACAGATACTACCAAGATTCTCTGGTAGCATAATACCTTGAGGAAGCTTCACTTTTCCTAGTAGAGCATTTGTACACATGCAACTTCTAAAATTACTGCATATATTGGTAAATAAACAATGTGCATGGTTGTATTAAAGTGTGTGTGTGTGTGTGTGTTATGTAGAGGGTCTTATAAGCAACATCTGAGAGCCTGACATCTATTACTATGCAGGGGCCAGAGCCCCAGGGTGTCTTAAAATCTACTTCATTGACTGACAGAAAATGGATCTTCATTTATTGGAACTTAGTTAACAATTTTTACAAGGACATAATCCCTTATTCCAAGGGATTCTCTTCGGACTAAAGCTGAACAAACCATAGGCCAAATCTGGCTTATAGTCAGGTTTTGTATAACCCACAGCCTTTTCATTTTTATTTATTATTATTATTTTTTAGAACAGTCCAGAAGCCAAGAATAGCTTTACGTTTTTAAAGGGTTAAAGTTAACATATATAACAAAACACAGATGTCCAGAAAGTCTAAAATATTTTTATCTGGTCCTTTACAAAAAGTTTTCCCACCTCTGTCTTAGAAGATAGAAATGTGTAGTTCCAATCTTGTTTCCTGTAACTAGATTAATTAGCTCTTACGTCAGCTTTTCCACACAAAATGCCTGAGATAATTTACTTACAGCCTTTTTTAGCTCCTCTGTTGAAGGACTGTTAGTGTGTTTCTATTGCTTATATTATTAATGAAGTCTTTGAGTTGGTTCAATAATTAGCATCCTCCTCTCAACCCAAGTCCAGACTAAAATGCTAAATAAGACAAAAGGAGGGTACATGAAGGCCAGACCTCATTGTCCTTGCTGCTAAAGGCTAATTTTACAGGCGTAGCTTTGTATGGATGCCTGTGGAGTGTGGGACCAGGGCAGACCCTCTACGAGGAAGATTGTATGTGCCTCTGAAGGTGGCTTAGCAAGGGGAGGGAGGAAATAAGGGGAGAGCTGTACAGGGCATCCTCAATTCTTAAACTTCCCACACAATCCAGTCTCCCTCCAAAAAGAAAAAATGAGTTAAGAGAAACCAGGGGTCAGATGCTCCGCATGCTTGATCCATACTGAAGAATAACTCAGAAATAGGAAAGAAGCACTACTACCTATAGTATTCATCTCCAAATTCTCAATGTATCCTGCAAGACATGTCCTCCTTCCCTTTTCTCCCCCTGCACCCCCCACAGTCCACCTCTCCAGTTTTGTTTCTTTTTTACTTCAGCTTATGACTATATTAAATATGATTTGCTATAGCTGGTCTCTGTACCTCAACTCACGTATCACCCCTGGTCAGCCGTGTCTTCTGCAGTCCTTACCTACCTTTTGCATACAAACCCGGGTTTGGAATTCACTTGCAGGCTCTCTGCTACTTAAACAATTCTGGGACGCCTGGGGGCTCAGCAGTTGAGCATCTGCCTTAGGGTCAGGGCGAGACCCCGGGGTCCTGGGATCGAGTCCCACTTCGGGCTCCCTGCACGGAGCCTGCTTCTCCCTCTGCATGAGTCTCTGCCTCTCTCTCTCTCTCTCTCTCTCTGTCTCTCATGAATAAATCAAATCTTTACAAACAAATAAATAGCACGATGGTTGCTCTCTCCTATTGTGCTTCCTTCCCTTTCCTACATTTTCTTTATCTTTAATTTTTTAAAGATTTCATTTATTTATTCGAGAGAGCGCAAGAAGGAGAGAAAGAGCAAGCTCAAGCTGGGAAGATGGGGAGGGGTCTCCCTGCTGAATTGAGGGATCCCAATGCCAGAAGGTGGAGGTGTTACATCCTAGGACCCTGGGATCATAACCTGAGGCAATCACTTAACCGACTGAGCCTCCCAGGTGTCCCTATATTTTCATTTTAATACAGTAGAATGTTTTAGTACAAGATCCTTGGACTAAGAGTTGGTGGTTTTCATAGCTACCATTTACTGAGCACTTATAGGCCAGGCATGAAGCTGAGTGCTTTATTCTCCTTTAATCCACAGTATTCCTGATGCTCTAGATGATCAGTGGGTCACACATTTTGAAATATAATGTGCTGTGCAAAAATGAGGGCTTATTTAATAGGGTCATGGATCAGTTTCCTAAGATGTTTACAAATATATTTTTCTTAGTAAATTTCAGTGGTCTCAAGGAAAGGAGTAGTGGCTCCAACTCTTTTGTGGTTTCCGTTGCATTTAGCACATTGTTTGAAGGAAAATAGATGTTCAATATGTATATTTTTATTTCCAGTAAAATGAAATGATAAAAGGAATAGAAATGTTAATTATTTTTAACATTCTGCAAACCAGCTGGGAGTTAATGGCGCAGCAGAGGAAAAGAATAAATCCTGAAAATAAAACCAGTCAAAGCTGTGTAGATTTTTCTTCTTCAGCTTGTTAATATGCAAAATGTCAAACAGGCAAATGTAGAGAGAATAATAAAATGATCACACATAATCTGCCACTAAGCTTCACTCTTACCAACTCCTGGTCAATTTTGTTTGATTTATACCCCACTCACCCTAGATTAGGAAAATTATAGACCTCCTGTCAGTTTCTATGAATATTTCAGTATGTCTTTATAAAGATGAAGGCTTATTTTAAAAACAAAATAATTACATTATTGTCCAAAAATGTAAAAGTTCTTTAATGTTCTTTAATATTAATTATCTAGTTAATGATTGGATTTTCCCAGTTGTGTACAATTTGTGGTTAGTTTGCTAAAGGATCTGAATATGGCCAGTGCAGTATAATTGGCTGGCTTGTTGCTTAAATCTTTTAATCTATAGGTTGCTTCCTTCTAATTTAATTTAATTAAATTTTATTTTATTTTATTTTATTTTATTTTATTTTTTTTTTTTTATTCATGATAGTTACAGAGAGAGAGAGAGGCAGAGACACAGGCAGAGGGAGAAGCAGGCTCCATGCACCGGGAGCCCGATGTGGGATTCGATCCCGGGTCTCCAGGATCGCGCCCTGGGCCAAAGGCAGGCGCCAAACCGCTGCGCCACCCAGGGATCCCTAAATTTAATTTTTTAAAGAAGCTGGGACTTTGGATTTTCATAGTATGAACTTGGCTGATTTTTATCCCATAATATACCCTTTACCATGTTTCTTTTTTCCCTATATTCCTGCAAATTGATGATTATATCTAGAGGCTTGATTAGATTAAGGTTTAAATATTTTATCCAGAATTGTTTGTGGCATTAAATATTTAGGAATTTTTGTTTCTTTTGTGATGTCAGCAGCAGTTGGTAATCATTGCCTAAATCCATTTACTCATTAGGGATTATAAACTGGTAGTATTCTATTTTTACCACTTCTTTATTTGCTGGGATACTTTATAAAAATAGCACTGCATTAACTGTAGGCTACTCTGAAATACACTTATCTATTCAGAAGTAATTAATTTTTTCAACTTATTTTTCAAAATAATTTTTCAAGATAATTGAAAATAAGAATAATCCCTTTCCTAACATCTTTTGAAGGTGACTAACAAGATCTTATTTTGAGAATCACTATGAACTTACAAATTTAAACATTTGTTTCAGTTTGCTACAATATTCATACTGATGCTCAAATTTTGTTTTTGGCCAATGGGAGCTTCATCAAGCTGGTTCCTAAATCGTTTTATTTTAGTCATGTACATTTTCTTGACAAGATCTGAAATCAGCCTTCTCTCCAAAGAGCTCTGTTTTTTTGTTTTGTTTTATGAAAAATATTAAGGGATTATATTTGGGTGGTGTGGTGTTAATTACTATAGGGCTGATCATTCATTGTGTGTAGGCTTCTTCAGGTAGTCATATTAGTAAATGTATTTTTTTTTTAAATCTGTAACTCTTTTCCCATTTAAAAAACATCATTCTATAAAAACACTTACATACTCATTTTCTTTACAAGTCACAGAAAAGGTCATAGGGTGATATCAGCACTACCATTTATATTATGATTATTAGAAACAGTTTAAAGGTTTCTTTTTTAAAAACAGTTAATAAGGCAAATATCACCAGGAATATACAACTGAAAAATTGCTTTCTGTGTAGTTATATCATCAACTCAAGAGTTGAGTTTGTTTTAAATTTTTAAGGAATTGTCTTTTACTATAAAATTGATTTAGTTTAACAATTACATATAATATTTATGGTTTCAAAGTCAATTGTTAACATCCAAAAACCAAAATAAAAACAAGATAATTTCAGAAAAGTCTAGCTTCTATTCTTATGCCTTTCACTGTCTTTTCTCCCTCCCTTATAAGGAACCACCAAACATTTTTGTGGTTTATACTTCTTCTTGCTTTTTAATCCTTCTGTTTTTAGTGTGTGCATGTGTGCATTTTTATTGCCCCTTTACTTAGATAATTTGTAGAAGAGATTAAATTTCTCTACCTTGCTTTTTATTACAGTATGGTATAAACTGGGAATTGCCACATAGATCTAAGGAGTGAATCCTTCTTCATTTTCACAGCTGTATAGGGCTCCACTGTGTGACTATTTCATTGTGTATTAATTCAGTCTGTTATTGGTGGACATTTCCACTTTGCTTTACAAACCATACTGCCATGGATTACTTTGTGAAAAGTCCTTTAGTGTTTTTGTCAAGGCATCTTTGGCATGGATTGCTGGAAAAGGAGTGCTGGGTCAAAGGTTAAATACAATTGTATTTTGATGAATAGTGTCCAATTCCTCTCCAGTGGCATTCATCTATTTTACATTCCTATCCACAGTATGTGAAAATATCTGTTTCCCCATAGCCTCGCCAATAGTATATGTGCTCACTTTTGAATTTCTTTGCCAAAACTCTATATTATTTACTCTTATGTTGCTATTATCTGCTATGAGAGAAATTGATCATCTTTTCAAATGAGTAAGAGCATGTGAATTCTTCCATAGATGAATTCTTTCCATATTTTAACCCCCTTTTTCCCCTCTACATTTAGCAGACTAAAATTTTGTGATATAATTTGCAAGTGTATTCTCCCAGTATATCATTTGTCTTTTACCTGGTGTACGTTGTTGAATATTTTGTGCCATAAAAATATTCTCATGAAGTTTATCCATCTTTTCATTACATCACTGGGTTTTATGTCCCAGTTAGGGAAATTTCCTACTTCAAGTAATGAAGCTTTTCACCTATACTTTCTTGAATACTTTTATGATAAACTTTTTACATTTAAAATATGAAATTTATGCTGTTGTATAGTTGAGGAATGGATCAAATTTTATACTTAGATCTCTAATTATTACAATATACTTTATTTAAAAGTCCATTTCCTTACTGGTTTTTTGGCCACTTTTCCTTATCTAAAATTCCATAAGCAATTAAACTTATGTTTGGATTGTGTGTTCTATTTCATTGGTTTGTTTATCTGTTCAAACATAAAGCACACCAGTGTTAGTATTAAGGCTTTATGATATGTTCTAATGACTGCTTGTGCAGATCTCTTTTTAATTTATCTTTTAAGGACTATTCTGACCTGCTTGTCTTTATTTCTTCTAATGCACTTTTAAAAATAACTATCAAGCTCCAGAAAAGAAAAGATATTTTTATTGGATTTGTGTTTTATTTAGAAATTAGGGAGAACCTTCATTTTTATGACTTGGAATGATCTTTTCTGAGAATGTTGTATGTGATCATTTGTTTAGGTCTAGCTTCATATTTTTTAGGAATATTTTATAGTTTTCTTCATTGGTTTTAGACCTTTCTTGCTAAATTTGTGCCTCAGGTATGGTCTTTGTCCTCCCTCTCACTTTTGTAAATAGTGACTTTTTAAAGTTCCAAGTGTATAAGTAAATGCCATTGATTTTTGTATGTTGGTTTTAAAACATGTTATTTCCTAAATTCTAATGTTTGCAGTAATCTTCCATTAATTTGGGGTTTTGCCAGATGTATAATCATATCATCTGTAAATAGGTGTTACTTCCCTTCTCGGGTTCTTATGCTTCTAATTGCTTTCTCCTGTCTCCTCATGTTCATTTATACATCCAACACAGTAATAAATAATTATCAAGAGATTTATTTTTTTTTACTTGTTTATACTCTCAGTAGAAAAGCCTCTTGTGTTTCTCCTTTAAATTTTGCCTTATGTTAAAGAAGCACCCATCAATTTGCATTTTATTATTAGTATAATGAATGGGTGTTATTTTTTTTTCTGAAACTATGGAGCTGATTATGATCTTTTTTTTCCTAAGCTCCATTAGTGTAACAGATTACACTAGTAGATCCCCTAGAATCTTAGAATAAACCCTCTTAGACATGATGTTTCTCAAGATTACAATAGCATATAAAAATAACCTATGTTTGGTATTTTTACATTGATAACCATAGTGAGACTGACATATAATTTTTTTCGGGAGGTGCAGTCTTGTTTTTGGATCCATGCCAGACTCACTTTATTCAACTTGGAAGTTTCTTTCTTTTACTATGTTCTAGAATCCTCTAATTGGAATTATATGATCTTTAACATTCTGGTAGAACTCTCCTGTGAAACCATCTGGGTCTAATGGTTTTTGTTTTGGTGAGATGAGAAGGAAGTGCTCTTCAACCATTTCCTCTATTTCCTATATGAACACTAAACCTTTCAGACTTTCTCTTGTAGAGCCAATGTGGTATTTTACCATACAGTATTATTTAGATATGGCCAAGCCATATCTATCTATATATATATAGATTAGGAGGCAACCATCTTTTTTTTTTTTAGGACTTTATTTATTTATTCATGAGAGAGACAGAGAGAGGCAGAGACACAGGTAGAGGGAGAAGTGGGAGCCTGCTATGGGACTCGATCCCAGGACACCGACCTGAGCCAAAGGCAGACGCTCAACCACTGAGCCACCCAGGTGCCCAGGATTACTGATTCATTTTAGGCTAGTAACCTATTCAGATTTTCTATTCAGTAATCTATTCCTGATTCAGTTTTGGAAGGCTATATGTTTCTAGGAATTTATCAATTTCTTCTAGGTTGTCCAATTTGTTGACCTATAATTTCAGTAGTAATCTCTTTTGTTTTACATTTCTATGGAGTCAGTTGTAACTTGTCTTTCATTTCTGATTTTATTTAGGTCCTTTTTTTCTTGATCAATTTGACTAAAGGTTTATAAGTTTTATCTTTTCAAAGAATTAGCTATGAGTCTCATTGATCTTTTCTATTGTTTTCTAGTCTCTATTTCATTTATTTCCATACTGATCTTTGTTATTTCCTTCTTTCATTAACTTTTGGGCTTTGTTCTTTGTCTAGTTCCTTTAGGAGGTATGTGAAATTCTTAATTATTTTGGTATGTTTTTATCTATTTTCTTTGAACGTTCACTCGTTTCTACTTTATGAAAGGTTTTATTTTCTCCTTTAAATGCTTTTTGTTCTGATTTTTTTTTTCCTGCTTAAGTATGAGCATTGTAGCCACTGCATTTATTTGAATTTTTTTGGTATAAATTGTTCATCCTTTTATTTTAAATGGAATCCCTCCCATTTAAATGTCTCTTGTAGAGAGATCCCTGGGTGGCCCAGCGGTTTGGCGCCTGCCTTTGGCCCAGGGAGTGATCCTGGAGTCCCGGGATCGAGTCCTGCATCAGGCTTCCTGCATGGAGCCTGCTACTGCGTCTCTCTCTCTCTCTCTTTCTCTCTCTCTCTGCCTATCATAAATAAATAAATATAAATCTTTAAAAAAATAAATCTCTCTTGTATAAGGCATAGTGTTTTTTTCAATTTCAGGTTATCTGAATCTATCTAGTTTAAATTCCATATTTTAAACACACATGCATGATTAAAATAATCCAGTACATGATATATATTTTCATTGATATGGTAGCTCACTCTCTTTTCTTTTCTATTTTTGGTTATCTATAAAAGTTTAAACAATTAGGTGTACACAAATTTTGTTCTAATTTCTGTCAGTTAATGGAGTTTATTCTACTTTTCCTGTAATCTTCCCACTTTATTGCTAGACGATATAGCTCTTACTTGACAGACTATCTCCTTTATAACCATCGTTTTAGTTTGAGTTCTTTTTTTAAAGATTTTATTTATTTATTTATTTATTTATTTATTATTTATTTATTCATGAGCGACACACAGAGAGAGACCTAGACAGAGGGAGAAGCAGGCTTCTCACAGGAAGCTCAACGTGGGACTCGATCCCCAGACCTGGGGTCACTCCTTGAGCTGAAGGCAGATGCTCAACTGCTGAGTCACCCAGGCATCCCTAGTTTTAGTTCTTATTTCTTCAAATATGTTTAAAGCTTAGCGCTAGTATTTATATCAATGTTTGGTCATTTTGATTTTTCTGAAGTTTGTTTTTTAAAACTTCTTTATTAAGGGCTCTTAGAAATGGCATGCCCTAAACTCTTGCTTATTCATAACAATTTGTGGCCTTTCTGCTCAAAGGCCAACTTTTTCGAGTGGCTGCTTGGCTTGTAGCTTAATGAATTTCAATAAAGCAAAGAATTATGTTCTTAATTGCAAACTTTTCTCTAAAATTCATCACTATTATTGTTTATAGTAACTTTTCCTCCCTTACTTTATATTTTAATTACCTGAGTACATATTCCTATATTTTAGTTTTGACTTATGAAAACTTTATAGAAGTGAAACTATCTATATAGTGTATATTTTTTACTTTTTTAAAGTTTTGAAGTAGGCTCCATGCCCAGTGAGACCCTGAGATCAAGAGCTGCATGCTCTGCTGACTGAACCAGCCAGATACCCCTTTAAAATTGTTTTAAACTTCCTATTGAGATCCATCCACACCATTGTGTATGGCCATAATAGATTCCTTTTCATTGTTGTATAGTATTTTACAGAATACATATGTGATAATTTATTATAGTGTTGGTGAATATTTGGATATTTAAAATTACATGTTTTAAGCATTCCTCCATATTTTTCTCATGGCGGAATTGCCTGGAGTGTATTTCAGAATCATAGAGTATATGTAGCTTCTACTTGATAGAGATTTTTCCAGAATGGTTGTAGCAATTTATAAGCAATTTATATTTTCACCAACAGTCTTTGAGATAGGCTCTTTTAGTTGAAAGAAGACTTGGAAAGCATTTTTTTTTCAATTTTTTAACTTATGAGTTTCTGTGAGGTCAAAAATGATGAATTTGAAATTCCATTGCCAATGAGTCACCAAGTTTGTTGTAGATTCCTGATCATTTCCCGCCCCCCCCCACTTTAATGTTCTATGACATTTTGAAAATAAAGGAATAAACTGAATGATGACCAAAAGAGGTACAAAATCTCAAGTCTTATACTTAGAGTCATGCAGCATCTTGAGCTACATGTAGTTCAAATGTGTTCTAGTGACTCACAGTTATAGAAGTGTATGATATTCTTATTGATAACCTGAATCATTAAAGAAAATGTTGTTTTGATATTGTACATGGTTTATAAAGGCAGAACAATATAGAATACATTTTAGAAAGTTTCATGAAATGTTATAATTGAAATAAGTAAAAGGAGAAATTATTTATTTATTTATTTGTTTATTTATTTATTTATTCATGAGCGACAGAGAGAGAGGTAGAACACAAGCAGAGGGAGAAGCAGGCTACTTGCAGGGAGCCTGACCTGGGACTCGATCCAGGTCTCCAGGATCACACCTTGGGCTGCAGGCGGCGCTAAACCGCTGAGCCACCCGGGCTGCCCAGGAGAAATTTTGATAGCTGAATATCTTCATGTAAAGTAACACCATACAAAACTAGGCATAACTAGAAGTCAGTGTTTTGTAGAGGTCATTGCTTACTTTACGTGTTATCTAAATTATAGGTTCTTGTAGAGTAGACATATTGTTTTTTCATTTTCCTCTTATTTTGCATAATATAACTTAGGTATAATTTTTGAAAGAACAAAGTATTCTGTATTTTCCTACAAGAATGCAGCAAGTCTGGAGTCAAATTGTGGCATTGCCTTCAGTTACACAGTTGAGTCTCATGCTATTTCTGAGGAGATTTGAAAATAGTGTAGAAGACATCTTGGTAATTATGGCTGTAAGTTGGGAAAACTTGATTTTGTAACCTAATAGATATTTTTGTATGAAACAAGAGATTGAGGGAAGAAAAGTTACTAGGCTTTATTTCTCCCCTGACTCTTTTAGTACCAGCTCTAGAAGAAGTACAAGTACTTTTCATTTAATAATGTAAACAATAGGGATCCCTGGGTAGCGCAGCGGTTTGGCGCCTGCCTTTGGCCCAGGGCGCGATCCTGGAGACCCGGGATCGAATCCCACATCGGGCTCCCGGTGCATGGAGCCTGCTTCTCCCTCTGCCTGTGTCTCTGCCTCTCTCTCTCTCTCTGTGACTATCATAAATAAATAAAAATTAAAAAAAAAAAAAAAAAAAAAAAATAATGTAAACAATAAGTAGAAAATTCATAAATTTTTTGAAAGGATCAGGTAGGTTCTGAAGTATGTCTTACAGCCCAGAGATGCTTGAAATCAAAATTTGATGAGCCTGAAAAGCAAGTGCGTTTCACTGAAAAAGAAAAAAAAAAAAAAAAAGCAACCTCAAACAAAAAGCAAATTCTCCAGGCTGTGTAAAATACAGCAGAATCTGGCATATGGATTCCCCAGCTACTGAGCACGTCCCCTGAACTGCTCTGGCTCCTGTCCACAGAAGCCCCGTGAAGGACAACTAGGAAAGCGGTCCCTTCTTATCAAACCAGGAACAATAGCAGATGTAATTACAACATTCTGTCAGCTGCCTGTGAAAACGGATTTCTACTTAGTGCTGTGCAGAGAAGCCTATTGTGTCAACTTGGGGACTTTGAAACAATTGTACTTGGGGAAAATTGTTGTGGAAGAAATAAGGAATTATTTTCAAGAGTGACCTATAGAGTCTATGACTCTTGTAGGATTATCAGTCTCATTATGTCATGCTCCAATGAAAATGAATACTTTCTTTGCTCACCTTCATTCTATTTGACCTTAAATATTATATTTTATTTAATTAATAAAGCCTGAAAAAAGCATATCCCAACTGGCTAGTAGTAATACCTAAGGTCTATATAGTTTATATATACTTACATGTTCATAACATAACTTATAACTTATGAAGTATATAACACAAATGGTTATGTATAAGTATATGTATATATATATTTTTTTTTCTGTCAACACATTATTAAGGCATATAAAGAAACATTTTGATTATACATCAGTGGTATATTAGTAAATGTTTAGCAATGAGTTTTTGGAGAAATATAAAATACAGATTTTTAGCATTTGCCTACTTTCATGGGGTAAA
The DNA here is from genome assembly GCF_011100685.1 of Canis lupus familiaris. Taxonomy (NCBI): domain Eukaryota; kingdom Metazoa; phylum Chordata; class Mammalia; order Carnivora; family Canidae; genus Canis; species Canis lupus. The sequence goes on from NC_049257.1 coordinate 169,669, forward strand.
TACTCCAAGCATGGCTTAATTCAAGCTATCAACACTCTTTGCTACTAAATATGGAATAGAGAAAGTGTGCTGGCTCCTATATCAAGTTACTGGACACCTTGTGTCTCTTTTTTAAGATAAAACTGAAACATAAAAATTGATTTGTGTAAGAACAATAGAACTCCTGTGAAGAAACTTCACAAACCCAGGTTATTTTATTTCCTGAATATCTTTTTTTCCCATTAATTTGTTATACAACAAATTTAAAGAGAAGTATAACATCTTTATCTTTTTGACATTAACTCCCCATACATATTATTTTAGCACAGATATGTATCATGTATCATTGCAAACAAAATGCAGTAAATTGGACATACTTAAAAATCTTTTATCATTTATCTGGTATTTACACTTAACTAGGGGTTCTGCATTTTATTTGGCAACCCTCGCTGCATCTTATATAAGCAATGTTTAAATTGAAATGATAAAGACCATTGCATACTGAGGGGAGAAGAATGAGCAAAGGCATAGAGTATGGTCTCATGAAACTCTAAGGAATTTAGTGCTATTGTATTGCATGTAAAATCCTTGTTTCTGGAGATTTTCTGTTCCTTTCCAATCTTTGTTGCTTTGGTCTTTTTTCTCCACTCAGAGTCCCCTTTAATATTTCTTGAGGGCTGGTAGTGGTCACAAATTCCTTTAGCTTTTGTTTGTCTGGGAAAGTATCTCTCCTGGATGACAGCCTTGCTGGATAAAGTATCCATGGCTGCATGTTTTTCCCATTTAGCATGTGGAATATATCATGCCCCTTTTTATTGGCCTGCAAGGTTCCTGTGGAAAGATCTTATGCTACTCTGATTTGTCTTCCCTTGTAGGTTAGGGATTTCTTTTCCCTTGCTGCTTTCAGGATTCTTTCCTTGTCTCTATTTTGCAAATTGTACTACAATATGTCTGGTTGTTTGCTGGCTTTTGTTGATTTTGATGGCAGCTCTCTGTGCCTTCTGGATTGGGATATCTGTTTCTCTCCTCAGATGAGGGAGGTTTTCAGCCACAATTTGCTCAAATATACCTGCTGCCCCTTTTTCCCCTCTCTGATTCTTCTGAGACTCCTTTGATATGACTGTTATTTTGCTTTATGGAGTCACTGAGTTCCCTAAGTTTACACTCATGATCCAGAATTTTTCTTTTCCTCTCCTTTTCAGCTTCATTATTTTACACAATTTTATCTTCTATATTGCTGATTTATTCTTCTACTTCTTCCATCCTTATGGCATTGCATCTAGTGCATTTTGTATCTTGGTTAGAGCATTTTTTAATTTTGGCCTAGTTAGTAGCCCTTTCATCTATGTAGTAAGGATCTCTCTGGTTTCTTCTATGCTTTTCTTAAGCTTAGCCACCCTTATGATTGTTGATTTTTAAACAAACTCATTGATAATAATACAATAATAGGGTACATTAACACCTTACTTACAGCAATGGGCAGATCATCTAAGCAGATCAACAAGGAAACAATGGCTTTGAACAACACACTGGACCAATGGACTTCACAGATATATTCAGAATATTTCATCCTAAAGCACCAGAATACACATTCTTTTCTAGTGCACATAGAACATTCTCCATATTAGATTATATACTAGATTACAAATCAGCCCTCAACAAGTTTAAGAAGATTGAGAGCACACTAAGCACATTTTCCAACTACAATGCTATGAAACTTGAAGTCAACCACAAGAAAAAATTTGGAAGGCCCATAAATACATGGAGTTTAAGGACTATCCTACTAAAGAATGAATGGGTTAACCAAGAAATTAAAGAAATTAAAAAATACATGGAAGCAAATGAAAATGAAAACATGACAGTCCAGAACCATTGTAATGCAGTAAAAGGCAGTCCTAAGAGGGAAGTATATAGCAATACAGGCCTATCTTAAGCAGGAAAAGATTCAAATATACAATATAACCTTAAAGAGCTAGAAAAGAACAACAAATAAAGCCTAAAGCCAGCAGAAGAAGGGAAATAATAAAGATTAGAATGGAAATGATATAGAAACCAACGAGAAATAGTAGCAAGAGGGATTTTTGCCTGGGCTGCAGTGGTGGTTCAGTATCTGCAAATCATTCAATGTGACACACTATAGTAATAAAATCAAGAACCATATAATCCCTTCAATAACACAAGAAAAGCATTTGACAGAATACAGCATCCATTCTTGATTAAAAAACCTTCAACAAAGTAGGGTTAGAGGGAATATACCTTACCTTCATAAAGGCCATAAATGAAAGACCCAATGCTAATATCCTCCTCAGTGGGGCAAAAACTGTGCTTTTCCTTTTGAGGTCAGGAACAAGCCGAGGATGTCTGCTCTTACCTCTGTTATTTAACACAGTACTGGAAGTCCTAGTATCAGAAATCAGACAACAGAAAGAAATAAAAGGCATCCATATTAGCAAGGAAGAAGTAAAATTTTCACTATTTACAGATGACATGACATTGTATGTAGAAAACCCAGAAGACCCCAGAAAAAAAAAATTGCTGGAACTGATACAGGAATTCAGCAAAGTCACAGGATATAAAATCAACATACAGAAATCTGATGCATTTCTATATGCCAATAATGAAGAAACAGAAAGAAATCAAGGAATAAATCCCATTTACAATTGCACCAAAAACAATTAGATACCTAGGAATAAACCTAATCAAAAAAGGAAAAGATCAGTACTCTGAAAACTATAGAACACTTCTGAAAGAAATTGAAGAAGACCCAAAGAAATAGGAGAAGATTCCATGCTCATGGAATGGAAGAACAAACATTGTTAAAATGTCTATACTGCCCAAAGAAATCTACACATTTAATGCAGTCTCCATCAAAATAATACCAGCATTTTTCATAGAGTTAAAACAAACAATCCTAAAATTGTATGGAACAAGAAAAGACCTCCAACAGTCAAAGCAGTCTTGATAAGGGAAAGCAAAGCTAGAGGTATCGCAATTATGGACTACAAGCTATATTACAAAACTGTAGTCATCAGGACAGTGTGGTATTAGCACAAAAGCAGACACATAGATCAATGGAACAGGATGGAGAACCCAGAAGTGGACCCACAAATATATGGCAACCAATCTTCAAAAAAGGAAAGAATATCCAAAGGAAAAAAGACTGTCTCTTCAACAAATGGTGTTGGGAAAACCAGACAGAAATATGCAGAAGAATGAAACTGGACCACTTTTTCACACCATATACAAAAAGTCAAAATGTATGGAATACCTGAATATGAGACAGGAAACTATCAAAATCCTAGAGGAGAACACAGGCATCAACCTTGTGTCATAAGCTGTAGCAACTTCTTACTAGACATGTTTCCAGAGGCAAGGATAACAAAAGCAAAACAAATTATTGGGACTTCATCAAGATAAAAATCTTCTGCACAGCAAAGGAAACAATCAAAAAACTAAAAGCAGCCTATGGAATGGGAGAAGATATTTGCAAATGACCTATTGGATAAAGGGCTGTAGCCAATACTTACAACTTATACAACACCCCAAAAAACAGGTAATCCAGTGAAGAAATAGGCAGAAAACATGAAGAGACATTTTTCCAAGAAGACAAGCAGATGGCTAACAGACACATGAAAGGATGTTCAACACCAGTCATGGGGGAAATAAAAATCAAACCATGATGAGATATGACCTCATACCTGTCAGAATGGCTAAAACACAGGAAACAGATGTTGGTAAGGTTGTGGAGAAAGGGGAACCCTCTTAGTTTGTTGGTGGAAATGCAAACTGGTGAAGTGACTCTAGATAATAGTGTGGAGGTTCCTCAAAAAGTTAAATATTGAACTACCCCATAACTCAGCAATTATGCTTCTAGGTATTCACCTAAATCACACAAAAATATGGATCTGAAGGGCCGCATGGATCCTGACCTTTATAGCAGCATTAGCAACAGTAGCCAAATTATGGAAACGGCTCAAGTGTCTATCAACTGATGAATGGATAAAGAAGAGGTGGAGTGTGTCTGTGTGTGTATAAAATGGCATATTACTCAGCCATCAAAAAGAAGATCTTGCCATTTGCAACAATATGGGTAGATCTAGAGTGTATTATGCTAAGCAAAATAAGTCAGAGAAAGATAAATATGATTTCATTCCTGTGGAATTTAAGAAACAGAACAGATGAACAGGGAGAAAGGGAAGAAAAGAGAGAAACAAACCAAGAGATTCAAGTATAGGAAACAAACTGATGGTTGTTGGAGGGGAGGCTGGCAGGCTATGGGCTAAATGAGGGATGAGTGTTAAGGAGGGCAATTGTGATGAGCACTGATGTTACATGTAAGTGATGAGTCACTAAATTCTCCTGAAACCAATACTAGACTCTATGTTAACTAAAATTTAAATAACAATTTGAAGAAATAAAAAAAATAAAACAAAGGGGGCAAAAAATCTCCAAGGAATCTCACTTGACAGAAGAGAACTATTTGTAAAGAGCTCTTTGGACAGCAGCAAAGGTGTCTTATTTACTCCAGGGCTTCGTCTAATGCCTGAATACCACAGAATGGGTGACTAATGAGTGTTGTTCATTGTTTAAATGTACAACTGCTCCTTAGCAGAGAGAAATGAGGTTGGATCTGTGGCATGAGGTCAGATGGGGAGAGCTTTGAGAGCTGAGAGGTAGGAGTTTGGAGGAGGTGGAGGTAAGGATCAGGTTTATGTGGGATTGCTATGAGTCTCAACCAATTTACCTAGGTCTAATGGAACCCTTTAAAGCATTCATACTTTCACACCCAGAAAATACCAAGTTTTTCTATTGCTTCTAGATCTTTTGTTGTCAAAGAAGCAGGGGGAAATATTAAGTTTTTAGGATAAGGAAAGGACCCAAAGTTGTAAGAACATTTTCACTTAGGATTATAGGATCATTTGATAAGTGGCTTTCACTTAGGATTATAGGATCATTTCATAAGTGGCATCTTTCCAAAAGTTGCTAATGAATGAAATAGATAAGTCTTGTCCTGACTTAGGTTTAGGATATGTCTGAAACACTGGTGAGACAGTCCAAGGAAGAGAAATAGGACATGCGTGTGTCAGTTCTGAGGCCAGCCCTGTGTGTCTCACTAAGACTGTCCTCAGGCCCTGCCCAGACACTCATGCAGACAGCAAGGAGGAGAGAAGACTTGATTGTGGTTTTGTGAGGGTCCAGTGCAGCGTCGGGGGCCAGTGAGGGGCAGAAGCACCAGTTTGGCAGTGACTGGTAGCTGTACCCTTAGGGCCTCTGGTTCCCCCAGCCCTCGTGATGCGGCAGTCCTGGGTGTCATCCGCAGAGGGCGTTCTCTGTGTAGTGGCAGTAGCAGCTGCGTTTCAAGGTAGTATCATTCTTGGTTTGGGTTTCAGCAGTTACAAGAAGCAACACTACAATGAGCAGGAACTGAAGAAGAGGAAGAAGGAAAATTCAGTTATCAGGGCATCAGTTAAAGGGACTGGTTCATGGGGCACAGAGGAGACATTCCCGGAGAATCACATTAGGAAGAATTCGAGATAAGCTTGTGTTCTTGCAGAGAAGTCAGATGAGAAGCAGAGAAATTTGATTTGTGTCACTCTGACCCTGTTGTCCGTCCTGCCCCACCTGGTGGACTGCTGTGTCCAGGCACTACGGATGGCAAGGGATGGTTTAGCCTGTGTTACTTGTTGAATATATTCAAAATTATATGCATGCAGATAAATCAGCATTATCCACACTGAGGTTCACAAGTATACTTGTGACACATGGCAGGCTAGTTACTTGTTGCTTCTTAAAAAAAAAAAAAAAACCTGTGTAAATAAATATGAGGATTTATGGGTTGAACAAAACACAGTTTTCCCAGTAGTAAGACTTCTCAGAACCTTAAAATGTTAAAATATTTATTATAAGTATCTAAGAAGCAGATTTAGGGTTATTTCCCTAACTTCAACAATTTCCCCCCCCTGTGGTGCATCTTTTAAGACATGTGTTCCAGAGAATGTACTTTATGAAAATGTTTCTACTCACCATGATACACAAATTACCTTGGAAAAATCACTCCAGAGACACATTTGCTTTATTTTTTGTTTGAATCTCATTGAATTAGTTTAGTGGGCAGAGGGTAGCCTTATTTAATTACATGCTTACACTTTCTCTGGTGTACCTACTTTCTCCTAGGTCATTGTCTCATGACCAAAAAGAACATCTGTGGACTTGCCATTGGAAAACACACTGTTTGCAAATGTTGTATCTGAGATTATTCTTTTTATGAGCTGAGCAGAAATAGAAAGGAACCTTCAAAATTGACAATGTTCAAGGAATGTTAGTGTTCATTGGTTGTTTACCATCTGTCGTGGTTTTATGGCTGGAGAAAGGATTTTTTTTTCTTTTTGGAATGTTTGAGACCCCATTCTCTTCACCCTCCATTATCTCAATTGTAATGTACTGTGTTATGGTGATTTTGTATGTCTCAGAACATTTCAGATCAATAGCGAAGAGGATTTGTGAAATTTAACAACTGATTACTTTTTACATAATTATTTGAAATTGACCTACCTGGCCATTTGTCATTATCTTTTGAGAGATATTAAAAAACATGAAGGAGACTGACGAAAATATATTTTCACTTAGAATTACAGCTATAAATATCTTGTCTCATTTTCTGCAATATATGTGCATACACACATGTGTGTATATATACACATATATACAATCTCCATCTAGTTGGAGATAACATTTACCCTAACCTCACCCTCAATGTTCTTCTCTCTTCCTAATCTCAGAGGTAACCATTATTGTTCCAGTTTATGCTTTTCCGTAAATATGTGCCCATAAATCTATACATTTATATAATACAAATATATGCACACATAAATGCTTATGTATCCATATATATCCATTGAGAGCATCGTACTTTCGGCATTTTTGTTTTTTACTAATCTGCATGAACACATACTAGATTTGGTTTATTGCTCTTATTGGTTATATAACATTCTATCTTAGTATTTGTACATCACTTTTGGATTTGGGGTTGATAGTCTTTTTTGCCCATTATACGCATAGCTCATTTTTTTGTGTGTGCACTCCTGTGAGTTTCTACACATTGCCACTGAGGTATAGGATAGGGGTATATTTGCATTTTTCCTAGATCCTACTGGGTTATATCTCAAGGTAGCTATAACAGTTTTCATTCTATTTTGCAAAGTGTGAGAGTATCATTCCCCCTAAATTCTTGCCAAATGGTTTATTAGATTAAAAATTTTTGCAAGTATGATAGAAAAATATTACTGCTATTTTAATTTGTATTTCCCTGATAATAAAAGAATAAGCATATTTTCATATTTGTACATTGAGTTATTGTTTTGAGAATGTTCTATTTTGCACATTTTATCATTGTGATTTGTTTTTTCCTCCTTGATTAGTTGAAGTTCTTCCCATATTTACAATATTATTGCTTTGTGTAATACATGGCAAATGTCTTCTCTTTTTTAACTTTATAACTAAAAATATGTTTATTTAAAATTTAGTCCTTCATGTGCCTTGCTTATAATTAATTATATCATAAATATATTTTCCAAAATTGTAGAGGCTGCTTTCTTACATTTAGATATCCAATGTATGGGGGACTGATTTTTGTTTATGTTGTGAAATTATAAATCAGATTTTCTTTATGAGAGTCATTTTTGTAAATGTAATTTTTTAAACATAATTTATGTAGGAGGGTCACTTTTGTTAACATAATTTATTATAAACACTATTTTTTTCACTGATTCATACATACTTTGTGTACCATGTTCTTCTGCATTTATGGGTCAGTTTCTGGGCTCTTTCTTCTATTCCATTGATTTATTTGACAATTATGGTATCAACATTGTACTGTTTTAATTACTATAGATTTACTTTTGGTCGGCAAGAAATGTCTTTTCTTTCTTAAAATTTGTTCTTATTTTGTTTTACTTCACATATGAAGTTTAGAACTAGTTTTAGTTCCATGGACATGTCAATATATTTTTATTTGGAGTTGTTTAAAGTTTAGCTCAGTTTTGGGAGAAGGCATTTAGTACACTTACTCCTCCCAGTTACTCAGAGCTTTATGACTTAAAGAGTTTCATCATTTTGTCCAAAATGGTCTCATACATTTTTTGTTAGGATTTGTCATATGCTGAAACTGCTATTGTGAATTGGATCTTTTTCCTTTTTCTTTTTCCTAAGCAGCTTTTGCTGGCATAAAAAATGAGTAATTTTGAATGTTGATCTTGTATGTAAAAACATTATTAAACTCACTGTTTTTTGTGTTTTTTTTTTCTTTTTGGCTTTCCTTGGAGGATGAACCCGAATAATGACAATATTTCAAAGCTTTCTGTGACATAGAACAATGTTTTTTCTCCAATATCCTTTTTTCTCTTGAAGATAGCCCTGCGTTTTAACTGGATATAAGTTATACAGGATAAAGCCTACATTCCCCTGACATTCTTATTGTTAGCTGTGACCTTATGATTAAGTTTCCATTATGGTGATGTAATCGAAAGGAGTGTGTACAATTTCAGGGCAGTGCAGTTGAAGGGAAAACATATAATCTCTTGCTACCCCTTACCTTACATGAAATGCAGAAATGATGACAGGTGCTAGAGTGTTCATGTTAGGCCAGAAAGTGAAAACTGCATGTCAAATATGGAAATTCCACAAAAAAAAAATAAATCCTGAATCTTTGTTGTGTGTTAGATCTATTCTCCATCCAGGCCACTGTAGTTTACAGGAAGGGGGAAAATACCCATAAAAAACCCAAACTACTATCTTAATTCTTTGTGTTTTCTGTTCCTTGAAACAGAACCTATTCTTGCCAAGCCTTATATTCCTTTCCCCTTGTCTTACTTCTGGTTTTGAGTAGGCTCTTTATTTTTATTTTTATTTTTTTCTGTTTTTTTTTAAATAATAAATTTATTTTTTATTGGTGTTCAATTTGCCAACATACAGAATAACACCCAGTGCTCATCCCATCAAGTGCCCCCCTCAGTGCCCGTCACCCATTCACCCCCACCCCCCGCCCTCCTCCCCTTCCACCACCCCTAGTTCATTTCCCAGTTAGGAGTCTTTATGTTCTGTCTCCCTTTCTGATATTTCCTACCCATTTCTTCTCCCTTCCCTTCTAATCCCTTTCACCATTATTTATATTCCCCAAATGAATGAGAACATATAATGTTTGTCCTTCTGATTGACTTATTTCACTCAGCATAATACCCTCCAGTTCCATCCACGTTGAAGCAAATGGTGGGTATTTAATTGGGGTTCCCGAGGGCGCCAAAAGGGACAGAGGTCCAGAATATGCATTTGAACAAATCATAGCTGAAAACTCTCCTAATCTGGGAAGGAAACAGGCGTTCAGATCCAGGAAATAGAGAAATCCGCCCCCCCCCCCAAATCAATAAAAACCGTTCAACACATCCTTAAAGTTCACCCTTATTTCATTTAACATTAATTACATCCTTACATTATGCCCTGTCTCCAAATATATAAAACTAGGAGTTAGGAAATTTGGGGAGGATGTAATTCAGGTCACAGCAGTGACATCTTTGTTGAGTTTTTGGTATCAGAGTAATAGTAAGCTTATAGAATTGGGAAGTGTTTCTTGCTCTTCCGTATTTGTTGTTATTTGTGAAAGATATTGCCAAGTTTGGTATTCTTAAATGATTGGGTTTTTTCTTGCTACCTGTCTTACACCATTTTGCTCAGTGATGCATTTGGGTATAGATATCTTTGTTTTTATCTAACTTGGAGTTCATTGAAATTCTATTCCCTTTAACTATTATTTATATTCCTCAAGTGAATGAGACCATATAATGTTAGTCCTTCTCCAATTGACTTATTTCACTCAGCATAATACCCTCCAGGTCCATCCACCTCGAAGCAAATGGTGGGTATTTGTCATTTCTAATGGCTGAAGAATATCCCATTGTATACATAAACCACATCTTCTTTATCCATTCATCTTTCGATGGACACCGAGGCTCCTTCCACAGTATGGCTGTTGTGGACATTGCTGCTAGAAACATCGGGGTGCAGGGGGCCCGGCGTTTCATTGCATCTGTACCTTTGGGGTAAATCCCCAGCAGTGCAATTGCTGGGTCATAGGGCAGGTCTATTTTTAACTCTTTGAGGAACCTCCACACAGTTTTCCAGAGTGGCTGCACCAGTTCACATTCCCACCAACAGTGCAGGAGGGTTCCCTTTTCTCCTCATCCTCTCCAACATTTGTGGTTTCCTGCCTTGTTAATTTTCCCCATTCTCACTGGGGTGAGGTGGTATCTCATTGTGGTTTTGATTTGTATTTCCCTGAGGGCAAGTGATACAGAGCATTTTCTCATGTGCGTGTTGGCCATGTCTATGTCTTCCTCGGTGAGATTTCTCTTCATGTCTTTTGCCCTATTCATGATTGGATTGTTTGTTTCTTTGGTGTTGAGTTTAATAAGTTCTTTATAGATCTTGGATACTAGCCCTTTATCTGATACATCATTTGCAAATATCTTCTCCCATTCTGCAGGTTGTCTTTTAGTTTTGTTGACTGTATCCTTTGCTGTGCAAAAGCTTCTTATCTTGATGAAGTCCCAAGAGTTCATTTTTGCTTTTGTTTCCTTTGCCTTTGTGGATGTATCTTGCAAGAAGTTACTGTGGCCGAGTTCAAAAAGGGTGTTGCCTGTGTTCTCCTCTAGGATTTTGATGGACTCTTGTCTCACATTTAGATCTTTCATCCATTTTGAGTTTATCTTTGTGTCTGGTGAAAGAGAGTGGTTTAGTTTCATTCTTCTGCATGTGGATGTCCAATTTTCCCAGCACCATTTATTGAAGAGGCTGTCTTCCTTCCAGTGGATAGTCTTTCCTCCTTTGTCGAATATTAGTTGACCATAAAGTTGAGGTTCCACTTCTGGGTTCTTTATTCTGTTCCATTGATCTATGTGTCTGTTTTGGTGCCAGTACCACACTGTCTTGATGACCACAGCTTTGTAGTACAACCTGAAATCTGGCATTGTAGGGCCCCAGCTATGGTTTTCTTTTTTAAAATTCCCCTGGCTATTCAGGGGTCTTTTCTGATTCCACACAAAGCTTAAAATAATTTGTTCTCACTCTCTGAAGAAAGTCCATGGAGTTTTGATAGGGATTGCATTAAATGTGTAAATTGCCCAGGGTAACATTGACATTTTTACAGTATTAATTTTGCCAATCCATGAGCTTGGAATATTTTTTCATCTCTTTGTGTCTTCCGCAATTTCATTCAGAATTCTATAGTTTTTAGGGTATAGATCCTTTACCTCTTTGGTTAGGTTTATTCCTAGGTATCTTATGCTTTTGGGTGCAACTGTAAATGGGATTGACTCCTTAATTTCTCTTTCTTCAGTCTCATTGTTAGTGTATAGAAATGCCACTGATTTGTGGGCATTGATTTTGTATCCTGCCACACTGCCACATTGCTGCATGTGTTCTAGCAATTTTGGGATGGAGTCTTGGGTTTTCTATGTAGAGTATCATGTCATCAGTGAAGAGGGAGAGTTTGACTTCTTTGCCAATTCGAATGTCTTTAATGTCTTTTTGTTGTCTGATTTCTGAGGCTAGGACTTCTAGTACTATGTTGAATAGCAGTGGTGGAGAGTGGACATCCCTGTCTGTTCCTGAGCTTAGGGGAATGGCTCCCAGTGCTTCCCCATTGAGAATTATATTTGCTGTGGGCTTTTCATAGATGGCTTTTAAGATGTCGAGGAATGTTCCCTCTATCCCTACACTCAGAAGAGTTTTGATCAGGAATGGACGCTGTATTTTGTCAAATGCTTTCTCTGCATCTAATGAGAGAATCATATGGTTCTTGGTTTTTCTCTTGCTGATATGATGAATCACATTGATTGTTTTACGGGTGTTGAACCAGCCTTGTGTCCCAGGGATAAATCCTACTTGGTCATGGTGAATAATTTTCTTAATGTATTGTTGGATCCTATTGGCTAGTATCTTATTGAGAATTTTTGCATCCATGTTCATCAGGGATATTGGTCTATAATTCTCCTTTTTGGTGGGGTCTTTGTCTGGTTTTGGGATTAAGTTGATGCTGGCCTCATAGAACGAGTTTGGAAGTACTCCATCTCTTTCTATCTTTCAGAACAGCTTTAGTAGAATAGGTATGGTTTCTTCTTTAAACATTTGATAGAATTCCCCTGGGAAGCCATCTGGCGCTGGACTTTTGTGTCTTGGGAGGTTTTGGATGACTGCTTCAATTTCCTCCCTGGTTATTGGTCAGCCCAGGTTTTCTATTTCTTCCTGTTCCAGTTTTGGTTGTTTGTGGCTTTCCAGAAATGCGTCCATTTCTTCTAGATTGCCTAATTTATTGGCGTAAAGCTGTTCATAATATGTTTTTAATATCGTTTGTATTTCCTTGGTGTTGGTAAGATCTCTCCTTTCTCATTCATGATTTTATTAATTTGAGTCTTCTCTATCTTCTTTTTAAAAAGGCTGGCTAATGGTTTATCTATCTTATTAATTCTTTCAAAGAACCAACTCCTGGTTTTGTTGATCTGTTCCACAGTTCTTCTGGTCTTGATTTCATTGAGTTCTGCTCGAATCTTTATTAACTCTCTTCTTCTGCTGGGTGTAGGATCTATTTGCTGTTTTTTCTCTAGCTCCTTTAGGTGCAAGGTTAGCTTTTGTATTTGAGTTCTTTCCAGTTTTTGGATGGATACTTGTATTGCGATGTATTTCCCCCTCAGGACTGCTTTTGCAGATTTTGCATGGTTGTATCTTCATTCTCATTAGTTTCCTTGAATCTTTTTATAATTCTTCCTTAATCTCCTGGTTGACCCTTTCATCTTTTAGCAGGATGGTCCTTAACCTCCACGTGTTTGAAGTCCTTCCAAACTTCTTATTGTGATTTAGTTCTAATTTCAAGGCATTATGGTCTGAGAATACACAGGGGACGATCCCAATCTTTTGGTATCAGTTCAGACCTGATTTGTGACCTAATATGTGGTCTATTCTGGAGAAAGTTCCATGTGCACTTGAGAAGAATGTGTATACAGTTGAGTTTGGATGTAAAGTTCTGTAGATATCTGTGAAATCCATCTGGTTCAGTGTATCATTTAAAGCTCTCGTTTCTATGGAGATGTTGTGCTTATAAGACCTATCGAGTGTAGAAAGCACTAGATTGAAGTCACCAAGTATAAGTGTATTATTATCTAAGTATGTCTTAATTTTGGTTATTAATTGATATACTTGGCAGCTCCCACATTCGGGGCATATATATTGATGATTGTTAAGTCCTCTTGTTGGATAGATCCTTTAAGTATGATGTAGTGTCCCTCTTCATCTCTCACTACAGTCTTCATGGTAAATTTTAGTTTATCTGATATAAGGATGGCTACCCCTGCTTTCTTTTGAGGACCATTTGAATGGTAAATGGTTCTCCAACCTTTTATTTTCAGGCTGCAGGTGTCCTTCTGTCTAAAATGAGTCTCTTGTAGACAGAAAATAGATGGTCCTGCTTTTTTATCCAGTCTGACACCCTGCACCTTTTGATGGAGTCATTAAGCCCATTCACGTTTAGAGTTACTATCGAAATATATGAGTTTAGGGTCATCATGATATCTATTCAGTCCTTGTTTTTGTGGATTGTTCCACTGAACTTCTTCTTAAAGGGGAATTTTAAGAGTCCCCCTTAATATTTCTTGCAGAGCTGGTTTGGAGGTCACATATTCTTTCAGTTCCTGCCTGTCTTGGAAGCTCTTTATCTCTCCTTCCATTCTGAATGAGAGCCTTGCTGGATAAAGTATTCTTGGTTGCATGTTCTTCTCATTTAGGACCCTGAATATACCCTGCCAGCCCTTTCTAGCCTACCAGGTCTCTGTGGAGAGGTCTGCTGTTAACCTAATACTTCTCTTCATAGAAGTTAGGGATTTCTTGTCTCTTGCTGTTTTAAGGATCTTCTTTGGAATTTGCAAGTTTAACTATTAAATGTCGAGGTGTTGAACGGTTTTTAGTGATTTTAGGGGGTGATCTCTCTATTTCCTGGATCTGAATGCCTGTTTCCCTTCCCAGATTAGGAAAGTTTTCAGCTATGATTTGTTCAAATACATATTCTGGCCCTCTGTCCCTTTCAGCATCCTCGGGAACCCCAATTAAACGTAGGTGTTTCTTCCTCAGGCTGTCACTTATTTCCCTTAATCTATCTTCATGATCTTTTAATTGTCTCTTTTTTCCTCAGTTTCCCTCTTTGCCATCAACTTGTCTTCTATGTCACTCACTCGTTCTTACACCTCGTTAACCCTCGTCGTTAGGCCTTCTAGTTTGGATTGCATCTCATTCAATTGATTTTTAATTTCTGCCTGATTGGATCTAAATTCTGCAGTCATGAAGTCTCTTGAGTCCTTTATGCTTTTTTCTAGAGCTGCCAGTAGCTGTATAATAGTGCTTCTGAATTGGCTTTCTGACATTGAATTGTAATCCAGATTTTGTAACTCTGTGGGAGAGAGGACTGTTTCTGATTCTTTCTTTTGAGGTGAGGTTTTCCTTTGAGTCATTTTGCTCAGTGCAGAGTGGCCAAAAAGAAGTTGTATTGGGAAAAGGGGAAAAAGAGAGAAGAGAAATAAGAAAAGAAAAAGAAAAAAAGAAAAAAGAAAAAAGGAAGAAAGAAAGAAAAAAGAAGAAAAGAGGGAAAAAAGGGGGAGGAAGCAAACAGAAATCAAAAAGCAAACAAAACAAAACAAAACAACAACAACAACAACAAAACCAGGGGGGAGTATCCTCTGATTCTGTATACTGGAAGTCCCTTGGCTTCCCCTGAAACGTTCCAGCACTGCTTGGTCAATATTTGTTTTTCTCTTGTCCGTCTACCTGGTCTTCTGGGGAAGGGGCCTGTTGTGCTGATTTTCAGGTGTTAGAACTTGGGGGAGCTGCTCAGCCCCCTGCCTGGTGCAGGGCTCAGTGAGTGATGTTTAAGCTGTTTATCCGGTGAGGGCACTGTGAGGCTCAGTGGGGGTTGTTTACCGCGTGAGGCCCCAGGAGGAACAACCCCAGTGGCGGTGGCCAGCTCTGGAGCCCTGGAGTCAGCTCCCGCAGTAGTTACAGAGCTCTTCATCTGCAGGGCCTGGATGCTCCGGGGGCGGGGCCGCTGATCTGCTCAGTTCCGGCCGCCAGGCGGCAGGAGCATCCTCGCTGTCCTGGGCCCTCCCGGCCTCTGCGTGTCCCGGGGGGAGGCCGGGATCCTGGGCTGTGTCCCGGCGCCCTGTGCTCCGGGGCCTGCGCTGTTGGATTCGTGCCCCCTGAGCGCGCAGCCCCCTCCGCAGAGCCACCGCTGGAGCTGCCCCCAGCTGCTCCCAGCCCACCGAGCGCACTGCAGCCCTTTTAGGGAGTTCAGCCGTGGGTGTGGCGCTCTCCCCTGGGGCGCAGGTGTCTGTTAGTGCCCCCGGGAGCCTGAGAGCATCCCCGGCCTCCTGGGGTACTGCTCCACCTCCCTGGGAGCGCCTTTCCATCGGGAAGGTTGATGATGCTACTGCTTCCCCGGGTGGGGGTTCTCCTTGTGGAGGCCGAGCAAATGAAGGCCATTCCACTTTAAGTTCAGCGTTAGCACAAGTCCAGCCATCCCAGGCACCCTGTGAATAAGAGCTGAACGGCGCCTTACTTCAGCTACAGGAAGAAAGCAGCTTACAGCTTAACGCCCTAGAAAGCCCCACATTAGCATAAGAACAGAGCCCAAGCCAAGGGCAGGAAGCCCCTATTAGAATGAGAACAGAGCTCAATGCCCTTGAAGGCCCCGTATCAGAATGTAAACAGACTTGAGGGATTCCTTCCCCCCCTCCTGGAGGTCCCCGAGACCAGCCCATACAACTCAGCTGAAACCCCCCTCGGGGTCCAAGTCCCTGCTCCAATGTGTCGGGTGCACTTGGGCCCAAGCTGGAGCTTGTAAATCAACCCTGGTGTGTTTGCATCGGGGTCGGCTCCTCGGTGGTTTCTCAGATTCCCGATCTTGGGCACAACACTCCTGTCCTGGGGACACTCGCCCTGGCCTCAGCCCGGCTCCTCGCGGGGCCCTGCCCCCTTGGATGCCTTTTGTTTCTTTATTCCCCCCCGCCCCCCCGTCTTCCTACCTTGATAGAAGGGCCAACTCTTCTCACTGTAGCATTCCAGCTGGTCTCTCTTTAAATCTGAGGCCGAATTCATAGGTTTTCAGGACGATTTGAAGGTTATCTAGGTAATTTGGTGGGGACAGGTGACCCGGGGACCCTCCTCTTCCACCGTCTCGCCCCCCTCCAATATTGAGCAGGCTCTTTAGTTCCAGGTTTCACTGTGAGGCCAGACTTTTCCCGAATTTAATGGGAATATATCTAAAGTACCACCATATGTAAGATGTTTGTTATATGGCTTTAGCAGATAATCTTTATTAAGTTTAGGAAATCCATTCTATTTCTGGTTTCCTAGGGTTTTAAGAAATCTTATAACAGGGGGTTAAATTTTTCAAATGTGCTTTTTATTGTTTAACATCTGTTGAAATAATCCATATGCTTTTTCCTTTCATCCATTACAGGAGTAAAGTATGTTGATAAATATCCTAATGTGAAATTATCCTGTCATGCTCATGATGAATTCCCTGTGGTTATGATACATTTTTACTTTAAAAATTACTTTTGATTCCAATTTTATATTTAAGATGTTATACAGTTATTTTTACTTCATATTTTTTCTTCTGCTTTCTTCTAGTTATCAAGATTATGCTTGATTTATAATGTAAGTTGGATAATTTTTCTTCAGGAGGAGTTTATATATGATAGAGATTATCTATTCCTGGGAAGTTTAGTAAAATTAGAGTATAAGGATATTGTGTTCAGTTTAAAAGGAGAATTTTGCATATTCTCTCAATGTTCTTAATAACTATTGGTCTACTTAGGTAACCATTTCATTTTGGATCAGTTCTCTGTCTTCTGATATATCATTGGATACAGAGCATATCTAACTCCAGAAAAAAATCATTCCTTCTTGATTTCAGATTGAGTTTTTAATTTTTATTGTCTTTTCAAAAAAATCTCAAAAGCATCTTTAAGTATTTCAGTGGTTATATCTGAAGTTAAATTATTGAATAATTTTTATCCCTTGGGGAAGGGGACATTTGCTATATTGGGGTTCTCCAATTTTCAGTATAAAAATTAAATGTTGACATTTCCCTGTAGAAAAATGTTATCAACATTAGAGAAAGAACATAGTGAAAATCCGGTTGTAGTAGGCTGTGAATTGCTATGTATTTTAGATATATTATTTAAATTAGTATTTTTTGATGCTAACAATACTTAATACTGAAAGGTCATAGCAAGGGTTGGGGTGGTATATAAGATCTTTTCAATTTTGTTTGTTCTTTGAACCATTTCCCAAAATGGCTATTTCTTTTCTAGTTAAGTCTTCAAGTTAACTTTTTTTTTTAAGACTTTATTTATTGGAGAGCACTAGCTGAAGGTGGAAGAGGGGCAGAGGGAGAGGGAGAGAGAGAAACAAGCTCCCTGCTCAGCTGGAAACCCTATGGGGGCTCCATCCCAGGACCCTGAGATCATGACCCGAGCCAAAGGTAGACGCTTAACCCACTGAGCAACCCAGGCACTCCGGTCTTCAAGTGAACTTAAATCAGTTCCTCAACTTGGTGTTTAACAGTTGGCACGCCATGTCACGTGGTATACTAAAAACCCATCACGGGCATGACATCAGATGCAAATCAATATGAAAATATATTTTTGCCAATCCTGTCATAGCAATACATGTCAGAGGGATCCCAGGATTGACTTAGTTATATGATAAGGTATATTGCTAGCTACAGCCTCTTACACCAACGGGTAAAATACGTGGCTGTTGGCAGGAGGGATGGCATCTTTGCTGAAACACAGAGTAGCAAATGCTGAGCAGCTTCCTAGCTGGCACCCAGTCTCCATACTTACTCGTCATTCCCCACTGTCATCTCTCCTTTACCAATGAGACTGACCTTTCTGAGGCCTGAACCACATGATGTTATTTTCCTGTTTAAAATCCTCCAGTGGGGCAGCCCGGGTGGCTCAGCAGTTGAGCGTCTGCCTTCCGCCCAGGGCGTGATCCCGGTCCTGGGATCGAGTCCCACATCGGGCTCTCTGCGAGGAGCCGCCTCTCCCTCCGTGTCTCTGCCTTTCTGTGTGTCTCTCATGAATAAATAAATAAAATCCTAAATAAATAAATAAATAAATAAATAAATAAATAAATAAATAAAATAAAATCCTCCAGTGACTTTACTCTGTGCCCTGAAGAAATTTCCCTCCTGCCGTGGCTTCAAAGCCCGTGAGACCTGCCGCTGCGCACGCCCGGACCCAGTCTTTCTTTCTTTTCTTTCTTTTCTTTCTTTCTTCTTTTTAATTTTTATTTATTTATGATAGTCACACAGAGACAGAGAGGCAGAGACACAGGCAGGGGGAGAAGCAGGCTCCATGCAGGGAGCCCGACGTGGGCCTCGATCCCGAACTCCAGGATCGCGCCCTGGGCCGAAGGCAGGCGCCAAACCGCTGCGCCGCCCAGGGATCCCCATCCGCAGCCTTTCTATGCTACGTTCCTCGCCCTCACCAGGCTGACCTCCTTCCGTCCTGGAGGCGAGTGCGCCCGCGGTCTCCCTGCCCCACCCCTCGAGCCGCGCTCGGAGCTCCCCCGCCTGCGGTCTCCCTGCCCCCCCACGGGAGCCGGGCTGGGCGCTCCCCTCCCCGGGCCCACGCGGATGTCCAGCGGCTTCTGCAGAGACGCTCTCCTGCCCTCCCCGCCCTCCCCGCCCTCCGACGCGGCCTGTGTGGGCCCCAGGAAATTTAACAAAAATCCCCTACCCCTGGACAAGCAGAGCACGACTGATTCCATTTTGTGCTACACCCGCCGCCTCCCGTATGACCCCACATGACCTGCTTATGGCTTAAGGCGCTGCCAAGTCGAGCCGCTGGGCACAGCCTAATCGGAAATGGGCTCATAACCATGTAACCCTGCTTTGTGCCCGCCAAAACTGCGCGCCGATTCTGACCAGAGTAATAGGCCAGCTCAAGTGGTTTGCCATCGTCCCCTCTGGTCTTGCCTCATTTGTTTGTAGTTCATGCTTAGACTCTTGACACCTTGCAGTCTGAGACTCCACCTTTACCTGATTTCTACACTGTAATTTCAGCTAGTGATGATCTAATCATAACTACTTAAAACCACCTACAGTCCAACCCAGCCTTATTTGACTTTAAAGTCTGATATGTGGGGGATCCCTGGGTGGCTCAGTGGTTTAGACCCTGCCTTTGGCCCAGGGCGCGATCCTGGAGTCCTGCAGTCGAGTCCCACGTCGGGCTCCCTGCATGGAGCCTGCTTCTCCCTCTGCCTGTGTCTCTGCCTCTCTCTCTCTCTCTGTCTCTCATGAATGAATAAATAAAACACCTTAAAAAAGTCTGATGTGCTTGCATTATCTACCATATTTATGTATAGCAGTATGTAAAGCTTTGAAAGAAAGAGGATTGTATAATCTCACAGAAACTTCAATTTCTTTTCTTTTTGTTGAAAGATTTTATTTATTTATTTATGAGAGACACAGAAATTAGTGCTCACCTACTATTTACAGGAAACTCTTTTTGTTAAAAGCTTTGGGACTTGTTTTCTCTGGGAGATATTTGTAGCTATAATTAAGAAATCTGTTTAAATTGTGCTGATTATTATCATAATTGGTATGAAAATCTGATTGAATACTTAAAGATGTAAATTGCCCCAGCTGAATTTTATGAGCAACACACTTTTTAAAAAGAGAAGCTAAAGTAGGTAAATAGGTTTTCAAAAATAAAGACCCTGCTAACTTTAAGTAGGTCACATTTAGAAATCTTCTTTGTGTGTCTGTTTATCTTAATTTGGACAACTTGGTGGCCTTGCAATATTTATATCCAAGACTGAAATAAGGTCCCAAATTGCAGTTGAATTGCTTGAGATGCTCTAAGAGAACAGGTTCTTACGGTCAAGGTGCAGATGCGAAAAGCTCACAGAGTCACGGGGCTGAGACCAGGACTGAGTGAGGGATGGGATGTGGAGGCTCCAGGGTAGATCTGTCCTGATCTGCATGAGACGAGTGGTTTTCCAAATGTGTCTGAGGAGCAACTGTAGTATTCTTTAAAATGCATGTTTCCAGTGATTAGCCTATCTGGGAGAAGGACCTGAGAGTCTATTTTTAAAACCTATTTTTTGGTGACTTTTATTAATTCACTTCCAATTCGAGGTCCTTACTGTACAAATTTGACCAAACAGGGCCAATTTCAAGGAGCAGAAAAGAAGGCAAACTATGGGGAAAAGACATTTGAAGCAAGAGTAAAGTAGATTATCTCCCTGAAGAGGAACAGAGGAGTAAAAACGGATGACCTCAAATCATTTATATTTGCCTTTGGAAGATGTCCTGACCATGTTTTGGCAGCAGATTTACCATCATAACTTAATTTTGCTTAGGATAATAAATAAGTTTTCATTTCCAAAATACACACCCGAGAATGTGTGTGGGTGGAGAGAAATAGCTCCCCACATTGTAAGAGAGTGACGAGGGAAAGCCATTTTGGGATTTAGTTTGCCAAGGAAAATCCACAAAGTGAAGAATCCAAATATAGAGAAGTAAGGGCTAACCGTTTACAGGTTAAACACCCTCTACAACACATACCGTTCCTAAAATGAAGCATATTGCCTTATGTGTGGTTGATGGCAATGTAACTTTTGGTACTTTTCCAGTAAGTGGAATACAATAAATCCCTAAGGAAAAAGTATTTTTTCATGTGATGGTTACTTTGTAACAAACCCTGAATTAAATGCTTCGTGTGCTGCAGTTGGGGAGAGAGGGTAGAACTGTGAACATTTTGGCCAGTTTGTACTTTTTTTTTCACAGATTACAATCACTTAAACTATGCCCATTTATCAAAGCAAAATAAAACATTTAGACACTTGAGAAACTGGGGTATTGGCTCCATTTTTCTATGAATTACTTTTTATTAGAGCATTATAAATATATGTTCACACATACTACCTCGTGTTAATGACCTTAGCCGAACTCTGAGTGGACGAGGATGATCCCATCAATTGAAGACATTCTTAATGGATGAGGAGCCTGAGCCTCTCAATTTAAGTAACTCCCAAAGGTCAAAAGCAGTCCTAGAATCCTACGTCTTTGAACTCAAAAACTGGTGCTCTCTATAGTGATTTCCCTCTGTTGCATCTCCAGGTGGTCTAGGTTGGGAATATGATTTGTAGCCACGTTACCCTATAATGACATTTCATTGAATAAACTGGTATATATGAGAATTGTGATTTGGGGTCAATTATAAATACATACACAGGAATATTAAAGATACACCTGGAGCCTTAATTGAGCAAGCGTAGGTTAGGCTCTGATAGGGATACGATAACAACATGATTGTAGCCTTGAGGTTTTCATGTCCAAGAGATAATCAGGATTTCTAGATGGACTTACTGCAGGACTGCTTAATAGATCTCTTTTCTGTCTTATTCCTTTTACCTTTCATGGGATTTTTTGATAATTCATATTTATCACAAATGGGGAGAATTGATTCTAAAGATGAGAAAACAAATTCAGAATGGAGGTGTCCACATGGATAATAAAATAGTCAAACCTAAGATTTGAAAGCAGGTCCTCTGCCTCTCTGCATAGTGTTTTTGAGGAACTTTAAAGATAACATTTGGTCATAATCCTCATCGCTGTTGACAAGGCTTTCATGGGCTCCAAGCTGGACACAGCAGAAGCAAATCACTGTAAAATCTGGTCTTGTTCTAAAGGAATGCACACGCTGTTTTGGGAAACAGAGCAGACCATTTCAGAAAGATAGTTCTTTTCATTCTGTTAACATTTAGGGAACCAGACTTTTCTATTCACTCTTGCAAAGAGGCCTTCCAGTGTTTCATGATGAATAGAAAACAGCCTAAGGTCTCCTGCTGCAACTGAGGTGGAAGTTGTACCGTACTTGTGTTATGACCTGTCTATGCAGTCCTGCAGGAGGGTCTGCAAATTTCCACTTCTCCAGTTCTATTCCCCTTCTGTGGACCCTTCTGTTCACTGTCTTCTCAGGACAATAATCTGACATTTTCAGTAAGCCTGAATCAATCATAATTCTTTTAAAGTGTTAAAAATAAAGGCTCAGTGATGATGTGAGTTTACAGAAAGCAGGATGACATGGGCTGTATTGGGTTTGAAAATTAAACAGTTTTATTTATAGACTTGAGTTCTGCATGAAATATTAAACTATAAAAGTACAAGGTAAACTTTATTTTTAATTTGTATATATGACATCCTAGACATCTTATCAAGCTTTAGAATGGGCTGAGCAATTCTGTGGTTTGGGGTCAAATGTACATCTATTTTCTGTCTTGAGAAGATAACTCATAAAAATTCATTTTCAACAGATGGTTGTAAATGAAGACAGAGCTACCTTATTTGGATTAATACACATTCATGAAGAAAATGTTACTTTCTGATGAAACTAAGTCATCTCATAAATCCTATCAATAAACTGATCTGGAATTTCTTCAAAATGTATCAAAACATGAACAACAAGTAGTTGGAATGCAGCCTTCCACCATCTATTGCTACCCCTTGGCCCCCTCCCCATTTCCCACATTTGATCATTGGTAGCTTTAGAGTAGAGACAAAACTTTGTTCTAAAAGACTTAAGTATAGGTCTGTCTTACTGAGGTTGGAAAAACTGAATCATATTACAAACTTTCTCAGGTACCTAATAAACACCACCAACTTACGAAACGTAAGTTTTAAATCTTTGGTAACGGACTCTTTTTGGAAAAGCTCTTCTCATACTAGGGTTTTAGGAGTAAAAGAACTGTTTTTTTCCTTATTCTTTCTAATGGTGTTTAAGCCTCTCCTCTTGCCCCAGATTTGATAAAAGAAGGGCCACTTGACTTGCATGAGAACCTCTTGTTTCTCGTTCTGGTTCTGTCTCTTACCAGATCTGACTCCAGGCAAGAGAATTTGTCTGGGATCCCTAGTTTCACTGCTTTCAGATGGGGGCCCCAAGTGGTCACTGCCATTACAGTCTTGATGTTCTAGATTACTTATGGGATTGTAGTCAGGGAGGTGGGGCAAGATGCCTTGCGGTCATCAGTAATATGGCTTTCTTTCTAGCTTTGGGCTGTATTTAGGGAGAAAAGGTGAAACTATTACACACACTGAATCTTGCTAGACTCAGTCGGAATCTTAGAAGAAATCACATTTTATTCTACTTAACAAGATGCTTTCATGGAATATAAGAGAAGACAGTCTATTAAATCACTCATGAACACAAGTGACTTTGAGATTGAAATGACTCCACAGAAGTTTTTGTTTGTTTGTTTTTTGGTTGTTATTTTTAATAAAAGAACTACCATAGCAGACCAGTCCTTGTCAACCTTCACCTCATCTATTCTTCCCTGCTCTGTAGTCACTGACGGCAAAGAGAAGTAGGTAAATATGAAATTGCTGTAAATGGCACAAATTATTTAGTTGCCACAATTCAACAGAGGTTTCTAAAGTTGTATTTGTCATTGTTACAAGTATGCATATTACATTGCTGAGGATTTTTTAAAAATTCTTTATAAGAGCGTGATCCTATTTCTTATTGAATTCATTAAAGGATGTTAATAAGAATTTAGTAATCCATTTCAGCATCTTTTGACAACCAAAAACAAATCTGAAATACTGGAATGACAATCAAAATAAAAATTTGTTTTAATTTTTATGAAAAATAGCACCTTTCATAATGCTGAGAATCCTCTTGGCTGGAGCTTCCATATAATCTTATTCTGAATAAAGTCTTATAGTTCAGTTTTGTCACTAAATTTACAGGTGAGAAGGGGGATGTGACTAATTTAAGTCTGAATGTTTTAAAAATAGAGAAATTTACCCAGTGTGAGAGTGATTTGGAGAGCTAACAGGATGGGGAAATGTGATTTTAAAGCAACATCACTAGATATGGGAATAGTTTCCTACCCAGATTGCCAACCTGAATAATTCAACTTGATTTGGATGTAGTTTAGGTACACTTTCTCATAATTCATATGAGTAGCAGAGGAAAAAGGAAACAATTTTAGTAGGCTTTCCTAAGAACTTCTTTATCATAATAGGTCACACTAATACTATATACTTTTCTCTGAAATTTGAACTGCCTTTCCTTCTTTTCCTCCTGACTGTGAGGGTCTTTTGCTAAAATAGTGGAAAGTTCTAATCAAACATAAATGCCTCTGTGTTATCGGTCTCTGGGCGTTGACTGTTACATTGTGAGGCATCTAATCCTTATGATCTTGGCTGTAATTTACAGAGAATATTTTTCTAATATCTGTTTAAAGGATTATATTGAGCAATGGGAATATGAATTTGCTACCTATCCACCCCCAAACCAAGTGCCTACCTGGCTAACAGTATTATTAAGAAGTGGCACATTTCCCCCATTTCCTGAAGTGTCCCTCCATCTAGAGGAAGGCTAGGAATGTTAATTCCTAGCCTCTTGTTGCTAACCCATTCCCCAGGCAACTGAATGCTATCTGATGGATGGCAATAAATATTAAAAAATAAATTTGCCATGCTCGGATCTATTTTTTTCTTTATGCCCCCCTGGGAGCCAGCTCCTATGGGAAATATTTGCTCTACCACTCACCATAAAGTTTCTACCCTTCATTGGCTGAGTGTGGAGGGAGAGCCGGGTCTGCCAGGCAGTGCCTGGGACTGGGTAGATTAGTCTAATTCTGAATTCTGAATTCAATATTAGAAAACACCTTCTTCCACTGATCTAACCCACATTCATCTATTCAGCTATGTTAGTGATAACATTTTTTGTTCTGGATCTCTTCTATTTTTTAATTCCATATGCAAATGGAAAGAATATCTTAATTAGCCCCTATCAAATACCAAGGATATGTATACTTTCTGACTACTACTATTCTGTCCCCAGGCTAATATTTTGTTAGAGAATAAATAAGCACAAACATTCAGAGAATGAAAGAGGGTATTGAACTAGGCTTATCTTTATGTTCTTAATTATAAAACTACATTTTGATATCCTCATTTGAGATTTTTAACTTCCCTTCTTAAAAACAAACATCCACTACCTGTTCAATAAAGTTGTAAGCAGAATGAGAATTTGTAAATGTGCTATTCACTGTTAGGTATTTGTGGCTGTGGTTTAGCTTTAAGCTATGTTAGAAAGCACGAGGGGAATATAGATACAGAGAACAACTGGTCAAATCTAGCTCTTAGCTTGTTCTCTCATGTATGTTCCAATCAGATAAGCTGCAGTTAGAAAGAAGGGACAGGAGATAGTTCACTAAAATATAGGTTTCCAGATCAAAAATCTATTTAAGGATTGCCAGAGTGGAAAGGAAGAGAGATGTTTGAGAATCATGTTGGTGTGTATATCCTCACTTTGATTCAGTCCAATTATGGATTTCTAAAAAATGTTCATTAATGTATTTACGTATTTTAAGAAACTATTTGTTGAGGACTTTAGTGTGCCTTTCTGTTCTGGCAAGAATCATGGATGTTTGGTTCATGTGATGGTGATTTTAACTCCCCACCTTTTCCTAAGAGGGTACTGGACAGAGATTGAGTATCTTCTGTGCATCTGGGCAGGAAGACAAAGCCTAATTCTCTGTACTTTGGAGGTGCTGACTTTGATGTTTCATGGATTCCACATTGCAAGCATCAATAGTATTGCAAAACCTTCACAAAATGGTCTAAATGTTTTTTTTTTGTTTGTTTTTCCTGTAAGCAGTGAATTGTTTTCTTTTTTCTTTTTTTTAAATTTTTAAAAATTTTTTTTTTAATTTATGATAGTCACACAGAGAGAGAGAGAGAGAGAGATAGAGAGAGGCAGAGACATAGGCAGAGGGAGAAGCAGGCTCCATACACCAGGAGCCCGACGTGGGATTCAATCCCGGGTCTCCAGGATCGCGCCCTGGGCCAAAGGCAGGCGCCAAACCGCTGCGCCACCCAGGGATCCCTAAGCAGTGAATTGTTAAAATTTTACGACTCAAATGCATCAAGTAATATCATTCCTTAATCTTGTACTGAAGGGTTCTGACAATTTTTAGGGAAGCAGATGTGAAATATTGATGTTTTCATGAGCAAAACTGAGCCCTGTGAACTCAGAGTACCCACAATACTCTGTGGACACTGATGGAGTTTTGGGGATAGACTCTGTCTTGTACTGTCTATAGGTTGGCTAATGTTTAGCATTGCCCCTTGGTACTCACCCTTCTAACAGATACATACATTGATCAAAGCCAAATGTTGTAATCATATCTAGCTTCATATACCATTCAAAGCAATATGTTCCTCTCACCCCAAGATATTGAAAAGATCTACATCATTGTTAGACATCACATTTTATGTTAGGAAGAAACTGAGAAATAGACGATGTGACTTGCCTAAATTTGTTAGTAGCCAGTTCAGAATCAGAAACTTATAATTCTTATTGAATCTTGTGTACTTTTCATTATCATGTTAAATAGAAAAGGCATAGTTTTGAGAGGGTTTTGGCCCAGGATGAGAAGTTCTTTCCAAAATTTACATTTACTATTTTTTATATTTATCTCAAGTTGAGACAGCAGTGAGATAGCCTGACCTAAATAGTGAAATAGTGTTTGTCTATTGACAAAAATTGAAATAGACTGGGCAGCCCGGGTGGCTCAGCAGTTTAGTGCCGCCTTTGGCCCAGGGTGTGATCCTGGAGACCGGGGATCAAGTCCCACGTCAGGCTCCCTGCATGGAGCCTGCTTCTCTGTGTCTGTGCCTCTCCCTCGGTGTCTCTATGAATAAATAAATAAAAATCTTTAAAAAAATTAAAATAGACTACTTTTATCTTGCCACTTTTCTTAACTTTGTGTCTATTTCTAACACCTAGCCCCATTGAGTCATTATGTGGACATGGTTACAGTGCTTAAGCATGAAAAATAATGGGGTAGATACTCTGGATTATTATCCTAGTTCTGCCACTGATGAGCTGTGTGAGCAACAATCAAGGATAATTTGCTTAAGATCCTTAAGCCTGTGTTCTCCTCTAATAAATGAGGATATCAATTGCAACATTGTCAAGATGAAATGAGCCAACTCACAGAGCTATCTCAAGGGAGTACGATGGGACTAGATCAGATTTATGTCAAAAAAGATAGTGCTGGAATTCCAGGTTCATTGATTCCACATTATATGAGGCTGTTTAGATTCCTGACCCATATTTGCTAAATGCAGTAGTGACCTCAGTCATTATTTCAACTCAAAATGCTCTCATAACTTCATAATGGACCTGTTTGAGAACCATCAAACTGTATGTATAATTTTAGCACATAGCTTAAATATATATATATATATTATATATATATATATAAAGATTTTATTTATTTACTCATGACACACACACACGGGGGCGGGGACGGGGCAGAGATACAGGCAGAGGAAGAAGCAGGCTCCACGCAGGGAGCCCGATGTGGGACTCGATCCCAGGTCTCCAGGATCAGGCCCTGGGCTGACGGTGGCGCTAAATCGCTGAGCCACTGGGGCTACCCAAATACTTATAAAAATCATCTCCATCATCATCCCAGAATCTTCCATAAGAAACTGTTTGGAATCCTTGACATCTTCTCCAAGATGAGAATTGTACTATGGACTTGAGCAGGCTTCTCTTGTGCAATGAGCTGTTTCAAAGGGGTAGGATTGACATAGATCAGATCTGGGGACCCATTTAGGCCTGCTGTCCCAAAGTTTGCTTTGTTTAATGATTAGATCTGATTATCTATTTACCTGATTCAAGGTCCATCCATTGGCCAGAATGAATAACAAAGATTCTATGATTGCTGGAGAGAGCTTCTTGAGCAAGTCTGGGCCACATGCTTGTATTTATTATTATTATTATTATTATTATTATTATTATTATTTAATCTCATCACTGCCATTTGAGACAGCCCAGAGCTTTATCTCAGCCATTTAGTTTGAGCCTTTCTTACCAGGCTCTCCTCAGAACTACATTACTTGTGTCTCCCTTACCCTGCATCAAATTGCCCACATGGGCTAATCCTGTGGGGATGCCCTGACAGTTACATTGCCCCAACCTGAACTTTTAAAGACGATGCTTGTCGTGCCTCACGCAAAATCCCAAGATTTGCCAAAATTGGATTATAGTTCCACATTTTTGTTTGACCTTATGTTTTATTGGTCAGCTCCTCCCTGGGGCTGTGATTTTATTGTGTTTTTTTTTTTGTTTTTTTTTTTTTCTCTTCTCCCTGTGGAGGTTCTTTTCCTACCCTGCTGAGGAGCCAGCCCCATGGTTTTACTCCTCCTGGTCCTGGCTGTTGCACTGGGACCCTCTGCCCTGACTAGAGAAGTATTCAATTCTTCTACTCATCATCAGTCTGAGAAGAATGAAGAGTTTGGAGTAGAAACTATTGACTAAAATAATTATCCTCTCATCGTCAATCAATTTGAAGTCGACTTCAAAGAGATAGTAATAGCTTAGGATCTCAGTGTGCAGAAAAAGGTGAATACATCTGATAACTGCCACCAGTGAGGGTTTGATCTTAAGACTGCTTTTGACAACTCAATATGGGAAAGAGATAACAATCGAAATGACAGGCTAATGGGAACCTACAACCTATCTGGAGGTGTAAAGCTGTAATTCTTCTTAGTTTTTTTTTTCTAAGATGTAGATCAGACATGGGAAGCTATTTCTATACTCTCTTTTTGCTGTAATTGGTTTGGCAATGAGTTTAAACTGGAATGGTAAAACCTGGTTTTACCAATACATTTCAATAATGATCACTAGTAAACATTCTTCTCTCTTCTTCCTCCTTCTTATTGTTATGAAACAGTATAGCATAGTAGTTAAGACCTGGGCTTTCAAGTCGTACAGACCTGAGTTTGAAAATATTTTCAGCCAAGTACTAACCGTGTGACTTTGGGCTTACTACTTTTTTGAACCTTAGTTTCTTCACTGTGAAATAGGAAGAATAGCACCTAACTCATGGGGTGGCTGTGACAGTTAAATGAGGTACCCCGTGTAAACTGCTAAGCAGAATACTTCATAGCGAGTGCTTGGGAATAAGAAAACTATTACTGTCAGCATTTGAACAGCTTTGGAAATAGCAATCTTAAACCTCCATAAAAAATGAAGTGGTGGTTCTTATGCTTTGGACTGTACCTCTGTTATCTCTCTATGCCCTTTACTTCTGTCTGTTACACATTCTAGAAGAATGTGAAAATTTTCCATAGGCAAGCTATCTTCTTTGACCTACTCCTTCTTTCCTGGGTAATGGTGAAATACAAGATCAAAACATCTGTTTATTATCCTGCAGTGCAATAAAACAATGCCACTCAGAAGAAATGTGCTGGTGAGGCACATCAGCATATATTGTCATCAAGTTAACTCATGCTTTTATTAACTTAAGACCATTTAAAATTTTCTCCTATTCTGACTATTTTGGCGATCATACTTGAAGTTTTCATCAAAGTGATATATAAGTGACATCTGATCATTATTAGTATCTCTTTTAATATGCAAAAGGGGGACAAATGCTGTAGAATCGGCATTTTGTTCATGATGTGTTCTAAGACCATAAACTCTGAAAGGATAAGAATCATGCTTGTATCTGTCTTGTTTTCCACTGTGTCTTTACTACGTAGCATCATGCTTAATTCATGGTACATACTAAAAAACTATCTGCTTTGTGTATAATAATATAAATCACTGGTCTATAATTATACATTTATAAAAGTAGTTGGTGAAGAATAGTAGTTGGTAAGACGACATTCAACCAAAGGTTTCTCTCATATTTAGCTAATAAGACTCCTTTTTATGTGAACCAATTATACTTAGGTTATTTCTCTGCCTTAAGGGAAAAGCATTCCTTCATGATCAATCTGTGTGACCCTTTGCCAAAGGGTTTTTTATTTTTAATGAAAAATTGGCTAGGGGTATATTTTAGACTTGTTCATTAACATTTTAGCTGTGTTATTTGAAATGTTGATGTATGGTTAAATTAAGGTTGTGGTTTTAGGGCATAAACTAAAAAATACCAGGATATTACATTATACATAAAGGACAAGGAAGCTTAAATTAGTAATAAACCAATTTAAATTGGGTTGTCTTGAAATCCTTAATGATGACTGTGCAAATGACTCAAGGTAAATATATTTTTAAAAAGCTTCAGCATCTATTAAACTTTGTCTAAAATTAATTTTTTTGAGAGGTCTCATTGAAGTTTTCCATTAAAAAATCTAAAAGAGTAGTGAAATACTAAGATTTTATAACAAAGTAATGAGATTTTTCCCCTTTTTAATGAACAGACTAGAACATATAATTTTATATACATTTTCCTCAAAGTGGTCATTGATTCCAAGAATATATTCAGATTTAGATTTTGTGTTTTGAATAAACCTATGGCAATGAGAAAATAGTAGAAAACTATTATTTTATGATTATGTTTCACTTTCAAACTTGTTTACTTAATCACTTAGCTGCAAATGATATTTAGTTGATCATAAAAATCAAATCCAACTTTAAAGAATGAGAATTTTCTGTCATTATAAGTACACCAAATAAGAGTGGCAGACTTTGATTATCTTCAAAAAATTCTAATATCTTGAGAGATGGTACCATCATTGGGGGGAAAAAATGTCTAGCCTCTTAAATGTCCACTACACTGAAGGTGAGAACACTTAGAGTTATATGTCTCGTTTTTTCTTTGGAAACAAGCCTTATTATTTTAGAGATCTAGCAGAGTAGCACAGCTTAAGGCCTTAAATATAAGCCTCCTTTATTTAGGAAAGTCTTTGTCAATGGTACAACCTTGAGATAAATACATATATGGTAACAAGGGAGAAAGAGCCAACCACTCTGTGAAATCAATCTTGGACATCAAATGATTACTGGTAGATTAACCTCAGAACAACTGAATAATAATTATGGCTCATATATTGTTGAATCAAGATTGGACTTTCTCTGTCAGTTTTAGAGTGCATATGTTGGAGTAGCATCATGAAATGGAATGGCCACCTAACTTCATTGTAAACATGAAAGGGAAAATGTTACACAGTGATTTCCATTTAAGATTTACCCATTGAAAATCTGGGAATGAAGATGTTATTTAGGTTAATACATATACCATTTTATAGGTTACTTTGGTGTAGTCGAGACATCAAAGTATACTATAATTTTCTTCCAAGAAGTGTATTACCTCTGGGTGAGATAATCTACATACTCATATACTGATGTCTTTCAAATCCAAAGATAACCAAATAGAAACCTTTGTCTGAATTTCCTATAGGCTCCTCAGATCTACCCTACCATTATCTAATCTTGTGATGGGCTCCTCCCCCTTTCCCCACTAATTTGTCTTCTGTAATCCTTATGCCTGTTCATGCTGTGGCCAGCCAAGTTCCAAGAGGGAGAAATTATAGTATCTTTCTTAAACCCATCCTCTTCCCTGCTCAGACCTATCCAATTTGTCACCAACTCTTAAAGTTTCCTTCAACATGCCATTTGCTTTTTATCCCCACTGCCCTAGTCTTAGTTACCTCTGACTTGGACTGTAGCCACAGCAGACTTTTTGCTTCCTTGATTCCAATCAGTTCTTCACATTGATGACAATTCTTTTTTTCTGAGATGTCACTTCTGCAGCAAAAAGACAAACAACATCTCTGGCTTCTTTCATTATAGAAGAAAAGTCATTCTCTATTTGGTGAGCAGAGACGATTATGCTCCAACTTAATACATCTTTGTGCACAACACTCTAAATTTCAACCACACTAATTTGTTACCATTCCTCTAGTATGCTATGCCAGGTCATAGGTCCTCTTCTTTGTACAGGCTTCCCAGAGCCTCCATCACCTCTGCTGGGCCCTGACTACCTGCTTCCCTTCTAACACAGACTCCAAGGATGAACTTGTCCCAGCTTCACCCAAGTAGTTGATTGTTCCTTGTTCTGTGCTCTTACGGTCCTTACTCCCTTATGATACAGTTATCTGTTTAACTACAATTTGTCTGCCCATTTTAATCTCTTTTTACTAAACTGTTGAGTTCATAGAGGACTGCCATATATCTTGTTGATCTGCATAATTATAGGGTCAAGAACAGCCCATAGCACAAAGAATAGGCCCAATAAATGATCCTTGTTATTTCCTCAACAGACATTTATTTTTTTTTAATTTTTTTACTTATTTATGATAGTCACAGAGAGAGAGAGAGGCAGAGACATAGGCAGAGGGAGAAAGAGGGAGAAGCAGCCTCCATGCACCGGGAGCCTGATGTGGGATTCGATCCCGGGTCTCCAGGATCGTGCCCTGGGCCAAAGGCAGGCGCCAAACCGCTGCGCCACCCAGGGATCCCCCTCAACAGACATTTATATAGGGCTCAGTATAAGCCAGGTACTATTCTAGATTATTTATATAGACTCATGAAAATTTCACTATAGCACTTATCCAATAGGTAGAATTGTGACCCTCATGTTATAGGTGAGGGCATTGAAGCACTGAGAAGTTAAATAACTTGCTCAAGGTGCAAGGCTGTTACATATCTGAGCACAGTATGGAATCCATGCACCAGACATGAGTTCTTAACTATATTATCTTTCAGTGTAGCCTAAAACCAGAACCCCAAATTAATTCATTTTGTGAAATCCTTGCTTTTAGAGAAAAAGGAAAATAACAAAGAAATCTTCGTAATGAATGCATTATACATTAAAAATGAGGATAATGTATTTTCAGTTTCTTCGAGGAAGTAAGCTTCAGTTGCCTACTGTGGTAGATGTCTTAACAATGGTTTATTTTTTGGATTTCCTCCCCCATCTCATTTTTTCTTTATTTTGAAATATCACCCTTTTATTCCTTATATATTTCCTATATATCACAAACCGTTTTCCTTGGAATATACTTTTCAGAGTCTACTCCTGAAGAAACTCCACTACGACAATGATGTTTATAATAATTACCTTGGTTGCAAAATACTGTACATAAAAAAAAGCTTCAATCTGTTAACATATTAAGAAGAAAGTGTTGCAGCACATTGGGGAACATCTTTTACAATCCTTGATTATAAATTCACCTTGGCGCCCTGCTCTGGGCCTCTGGCACTCTGCCCAAGTTTACTGTTTTAATTCCACTTTAACCAATAAGACAAAACAACAACTTTAATACAAATAAGTACCTACCCAGACCTACTCTTCATGTAATAGATTCTTTCCAGTAAAAAGGAACATGAATATTTCTCTCAGACACCAAATGAATGAGCAATGAGAAAATGGCCTTTTATTATATACCAAGGGTTGAAGTGACTACCACTAGAAAACAATTTATTGGGGACTCTTGAACTCCTCTCTGCATGGATCATAAGGCCTTGGGTGAGATTTGTCTTCAGGCAAAACTTTTCCTTTTTGGGATACTTCGGCCTCTGAGGACAAAGTAACGGGAACACAACAGTTGTTTTTTTTTTTTTTTTTTTTTTTTTAATTTTTATTTATTTATGATAGTCACAGAGAGAGAGAGAGAGAGAGAGAGAGAGAGAGAGAAGCAGGCTCCATGCACTGGGAGCCTGATGTGGGATTCGATCCCGGGTCTCCAGGATCACGCCCTGGGCCAAAGGCAGGCGCCAAACCGCTGCGCCACCCAGGGATCCCAACAGTTGTTTTTAATATTGTAAAAATCCTAATGGAATTCATACTTTTGCCTCCCAAAATCATTGTCCAGGATAACCCAAGGGTTAAACATACAGTTGGAATCTTACTATCTCATACTTGTCTAAAGCTCTGACCAGAAGTTAGTTTTTATCTTTAATAAAAATGGAGATTAGTTACTTAATAAAGGCAGTTTTATAAGTTAACATCTTAAAAACTTGGAGTTAGGGATGGAGGAGGAGTAGGAGTGAATGGGTCCTTGGTGAAAAGTTTGTATCACTAAATACACAGCACAGGGCACACAGAAAGCCACCAGTTCATATGAGTGAAGCCAAAAGTAATATACCAAGGAAAAATAATTCAAACTCTAGTTATTGTGTGATATGCTCCAAAATGCCAGTTGTGATCAGGAAAAGGAATCTTGGAGTCACCTAAAACATATGGATTCAGTCCTATAGACTTAAGCTGAATGCTTGTTAGATTAGGTGCTGCTTTAGTTAGACCAGAAAACTACTGGGCCCCTGAAGGAATAAAGAAGCATGAGGGCGTGTTGGATACAAGTTGTTTACAACCTTGCAAACCTGAAGGCCGCTGGATCTACCTGACACTTGTAGTTTTACTGCCATGCACTGTAACCTGATAGTATGCAATTAATTTAAAAATGTTTTTTCCTTTTTTTTCTGATTTCAAAAGCAATTCCTCTGTTAGAAAGATTAAAACAAAAACCAAACTCTTATAAAGAAGAAACTAGGGGGATCCCTGGATGACTCAGTGGTTTAGTGCCTGCCTTCGGCCCAGGGCGTGATCCTGGAGTCCGGGATGCAGTCCCACATCAGGCTCCATGCATGGAGCCTGTTTCTCTCTCTGCCTATGTCTTTGCCTCTCTCTTTGTGTCTCTCATGAATAAATTAAATAAAATCTTTAAAAAAAAAGGAGAAACTAGTGCTTCCATCAGTGTGTCTTAGAAAAAAAGTCATTTATAATGTTACCACTGTTTCATTTCAGTTGATCTCAGTCCATTGTTCTCCCCATAATATATTATTTTTATTAAACAAATACTTAATTCAATTAACCAACAATCTATTATTTTTGTTTTTATGTATTTGTAATCATGGTGTACATGTAGCTTTGTACTTTAATTTTTATTTCACATTAAATGCATTTTTCCACATTATGGCATAGTCTTCATGCCTGCAGGGTGTTTCACGCAGTAGATAATTTTTTTCTATTGTTAGATGTTTATTGTTTCTGTTTGTTAATGTTGTAATGAAGAGTTTTATGATTTATTTGAATATTTTAGATCATTTCCTTAAGTTATAGTTCCTCCAGAATATGGAGTATAGGCTATATTTATTGTTCACTGTTGCATTCTGAGTGCCAATCTCAATGTCTAGCATTGGTATGTACTTCATAAATTTTTGTTAGATAAATGGTGAATGAAGAGGAAACACTGGATTAAATGGCATGAAGAAATGTTTATTGTCACTCTTTGAACTGGATAGATACTTTTGCAAGTGTTACTTCATTTAATTCGAAGAAAGACTCAGTGATGTAGCTGAAGAATCAGAGGTTGAGGGACTGAGTTATAGTCCATATGGGTAGTGTGGAGCAAGTATTCAGACTTTGGTTCTTTAATGTTAACCTCAGTGTCTCTTCATTTTGCCACATTGTCCCTCTTCTAAATGTTTTCATTAAGAAAATCAAGAACACTAAGCCTGGAGGCTTCACCTGTTGCTTGTCAACAGTTAGTAGGAAGGTCTAGCTGGTTGGCTTGAGTAGAGTTTGCCAAAATGTGGTTGGTGTACCGCTCCCATAGAACATACCTGCAGGGCTTATTAAACCTGGCAGATCTTTATACCTTTCCCAACACCTAAAGAATCAGAATTTCTAAGGGATAGGGAGGTTCCTGTGCAGTTGGAATCTGCATCTTTATCAAGCAGCCTGTTGTGTGTCATGGTCCCCCAAATGGTTGAAATCTTAACTCCTGGTACCTGTGAATATGACCTTACTTGAAAATAAGACTTCTGCAGATGTAATCCAGTGAAGGTAGATGAGGTCTTATTAGTTTAGGGTAGAACTTAATCCAATTATAGGCAGCCTTGTATGATAAGGGAACTTTGGATACAGAGGAGACACAGGGGAAAATGCTATGTTGAGACACAGAAGACAGAGGGACAAGCACCTCTGAACACAGAGGTAGAGATTGGAGTGATGCATCTATAAGCCAAAGAATTAAAGCCAAGCATTACTGGCAACCTCTAGAAGCTGGGAAGAGGCAAGGGAAGATTTTCCTCTAGAAAAGAGAGAACATGGCCCTTTCAACACCTTGATTGCAAACTTCTAACCTGCAGGACTGTAAAAGGATACATTTCTGCTTGAAGCAGCCTGGTTTGTGTTATTTTATTGGCAGCAGCCCCAGGAATCTAATACACATCCCTAGAAACATTTTGTGCCTGCTTAAGTTTGAGAGCCACTAGTTAGACTTGGTTTTAAGTCCTAAATTGATTATTAACGAAAAATAGCATTTAAAAACTGGAGTGATCAAATGAAGGGCAAGACTGTGTTACCATCAATGAAAGTCAGGGTTAATAAACATGGATACATTTGGATTAACGAACAAAATTCTATTTTGGCACATCTGGAATTGTGGCTACATTTTGAAAAAGGGATAGACCAAATCTCAGTGTGCATGTTTCACACCAGAAAAGAAGCATTCATATTTGAGATATTTAGATCTAAAGCTTTATGTCTTTAATATTGCTCACCAATATTGGGGCACCTTTGTGGCACATTGGTTAAGCATCTGACTCTGATTTCAGTTCAGCTCATGATCTCAGGGTCCTGAGATTGAGTTCCCTATCAGGCTCTGCTCTCAGTGTGGAATCTGCTTGAGATTCTTTCCCTCATTCTCTGCCCCTCCCCCTGCTCACATTCTCTCTCTCGACTCTCTCAAATAAATTAAAATAAATAAATAAATAAATAATAAAATCTTCAAAAAAATTACTAGTCTTTTAAGGCCCCAAATATAGAGCTTCTATTTTTTTAAGTTTTTTTTTTTTTAATTTATTCATGAATGAGAGACACAGAGAGAGAGAGACAGGCAGAGAGACACAGGCAGAGGGAGAAGCAGCCTCCATGCTGGGAGCCGGATGTGGGACTCAATCCCAGGTCTCCAGGATCACACCCGAGGCTGAAGGCGGCGCTAAACTGCTGAGCCACCAGGGCTGCCCCAGAGCTATTTTAATAAATTATTGATAGATCGATAAATGATAGATGATAGATAGATAGATAGATAGATAGAGTCAGTTTTCAAGTTTTAATTTAAATTCCAGTTAGTAAACATAGTGTAATATTGGATTCAGGTGTAGAATTAATGATTCATCAGTTACATAGAATGCCCATCACCCATTTAGCCAACCCCCTGCCCACTTCCCCTCCATCAACCCTGTTTGTTCTCTATACTTAAGAGTCTTTTATGATTTGCCTCCCTGTCTTTTTTTCCCCCTTCCCCTGTGTTTATCTGTTATAAATGAAACTTACCTAAGAATAGCTCTTCAGTAACTTTTCCAGAAAAACATTTTTAAGGGGTGTTAGGGGGTATCTAAAATGATTTCCGATTACTCCCAACTTCCGGCACTCAGATTTTGTATGATGCTCTCCCTTTGATGTGGTCTACACCTGCTGACTTGCTTTTAGCAAATAGTATATGGTAAATGTGGCGACATACTACTTTAGGGATTAGGTTTTAAAAGACTGTGTCTCGGGACACCTGGGTGGCTCAGTGATTGAACATCTGCCTTTGGCTTAGGTCCTGATCCTGGGGTCCTGGGATCAAGTCCTGCTTCAGGCTCCCTGTAGGGAGCCCGCTTCTCCCTCTATGTCTCTGCCTCTGTCTCTGTGTCTGTGTCTGTCATGAATAAAATCTTAAAAAATGTAAAAAGACCTTTACACTCTCTGGCTCTTCTTGCTTGGTGTTTTGATGGAATAAGTTGCTATGTTGTAAGTATAGGCCATAAATATATATGGCTTCCTTCTTTCTATAGATCTCAAGTATAAATGCTTATGATGTTCCCTTAAGGGGAGACCTGCCGCAAAGAAATGAGGGCAGCCAACAGCTAGCAAGGAACTGAGGCCATCAGTCCAACAGCTTGCAAAATATTGAATCCTGTCAGCAGCCACATGAATTAATTTGGAAGAGTGTCCTTTTATGTTTGACCTTTGAGATGGCTATAGCCTAGCTAAAACCTTCATTGTAGTCCTGTGAGATCCCAAGCCAGAGGAACCAGTTAAGATTTCATGGATATCTGACCCAAAGAAACTGAGATAAATGTTTTATCCCACTAAATCTTGGTATAATTTCCTTTTTTAAAAAACAATTTTTATTTAAGATAGCACTCACAGGGAGGAGGAGGGGCAGAGGAAGAAGCAGGCTCCCCAGTGAGCAGGAAGCCCTGTATGAGGCTGGATCTCAGGACCCTTGGATCATGACCTGGGCCAAACAGACACTTAACCAACTGAGCCACCCTGGTACCCCAAGTTTGGAGATAATTTCTTATGCTGCTATGCAGCAATAGATAGTAAATACAAAAGTTTTAAAATATCTGAGCTTTTTTTCCCTCCACATTTGGAAATTTATGGAGATTCCATGTCCATCTCTACCATTAGCTTCCTTGGTTTTAAATATGAATGATTTTATGGATCTCTGCCTAATAATTAGGGAAAACAAATATGGTGAATTTTGCCCCTTGCCTACTTTTGAACTCAGTGTTTTTTATGGTGTCTCACTTGGGGGTCATTTTGTCCAATCCCTGCACCTCTCAGATGATGGAGGCAATATTAGCTTGACCAAGTAAAGTTGCCAGACTTAACAAATAAAATTTCAGGATTGGTTAAATTTGAATTTCAGATAATCAGTGAATCATTTTGTTTTTCAGAGATCATATGGTTAAGTATTTTAGTTTTTTAATTTTAATTCTGATATACTTAAAATACAGTGTTATATTAGTTTCAGGTGTACAATATAGCAATTCAACAATGATATACATTATTCAGTACTCATTATGATATGTGTACACTTTTTTTGGATACATGTACTCTTAATCCCCTTCACCTATTTCACCCATTTCCCTACCCACCCCTTTGCAAACCATCATTTCTCTATAGTTAAGAGTCTATTTCCTGGTTTCCCTCTTTGTTTTTCCTTTGCTCCTTTATTCCTTAAGTTCTACATATGGGTGAAATCATATGTTATTTGTCTTTCTCTGTCTTATTTTGTTGAGTATTATATTCTCTAGGTTCATCTATGTTGTTACAAATGACAACATTTCATTCTTTTTATGGCTGAATAATATCCCCGTGTGTGTGTGTGTGTGTGTGTGTGTGTGTGTGTATACATATACACCACATCTTCTTTACCCATTTATCTATTCATGGACACTTGGGCTGCTTCTATAATGTGGCTATTTTAAATACTGCAGTAAACACGGGGGTGCCTGTATCCCTTTGAATTAGGGTTTTTGTATTTTGGGAGTAAATACCTAGTAGTGTAATTAATAGATTGTAGAGTAGTTCTACTTTTAACTTTTTGAGGAACCTCTACACTGCTTTCTACAGCAGCTGCTCCAGTTTGCATTCCCACCAACAGTGCAAGAGAGTTCCCCTTTCTCCACATCCTCACCAAGTGTTTTTGTTTACCCATTCCGACAGGTATGAAGTGATATCTCTTGTGGTTTTGATTTGCATTTCCTTGATGATGAGTGATGCTGAGCATCTTTTCATGCATTAATGAACAAGTGTGTATGTATTCTTTGGAGAAATGTCTCCATTTATTCAAATGATCATATGGTTTTTATCCTTTCTTTTATTTATGTGACGTATCATACTGATTTTGCAAATACTGAACCACTCTTTCATACTGTGAACATATCTCACTTGATCATGGTGAATAATTTTTTAAATATATTATTGGATTCAGCTTGCTAATATTTTGTTGAGGATTTTTACACATATGTTCATCAGAGATGCTACCCTGCAATTCCCTACCCCTCTCTTTTGTGGCGTCTTTACTTGTTATTGTTGTTCTTTGTTTGTTTTAATCAGGGTAATGCTGGCCTCATAGAATGATTTTGGAATTCTCCTTCCTCTTCTAGTTTTTGGAATTGTTTGAGAAGAATATGTATCAACTCTTCTTTAAATGGTAGCATTCACCTGTGAAACCATCAGGCTCTAGACTTTCTTTGGGAGCTTTTTGATTTCTGATTCAATTTTATTGCTGATAATTGGTTTGTTCCAATTCTCTGCTTCTTCAGTTTGGGGAGGTTATATGTTTCTAGGAATGTATCCATTTTTTTCAGGATTGTCCATTTTGTTGGCATTTAATTTTTCATAGTATTCTTTTACAATTTAAATTTCTGTAGTGTCACTTGTTTTTTGTCTTCCCTTTGTGATTTTGTTTATTAAAGTCCTCTCTCTCTTTTTGATGAGTCTGTCTAGAGTTTTATCAATTTTGTCGATATTTTTTAAAAAAAAAGCTCCTGGTTTTATTGTTTTGTTACTTTTTTTAGTTTCTATTTTGCTTACTTTTACTCTAATCTTTGTTACTTCCTTTCTTTTGCTAGTTTGGGGTTTTGTTTGTTCCTTTTCTTGCTTCTTTAGGTGTGATGTTAGATTGTTTGAGATTTTTCTTGCTTCTTGAGGTAGGCCTGTATTGCTATAAACTTTCCCCTTAAAACTGTTTTTGCTGCATCCCAAAGATTTTGGACTGTTGTGTTTTCATTTTCATTTGTTTCCATGTGATTTTTGATTTCTTGGTTGACCTATCATAGTTTAATAGCATGTCACTTAACCTCCATGTATCTATGGTCTTTCCAGATTTTTTCTTATGGTTGATTACTGGTTTCGTAGTGTTGTGGCCAGAAAAGATGCCCTAATATGAAAAGAATGTATATTCTGCTCCTTTATGATGGAATGTTTTCAATATATCTATTGGATCCACCTGGTCCAGTATGTCACTCAAAGCTACTACTAACTCGTTGATTTTAGTTTGGATTATTTGTCCATTGGTATAAGTGTGATGTTAAAGTCCCCTACTATTATTATATTTCTACTGATTAGTTCTTTTATGTTTGTTATTAGCTGCTTTATGTATTTGGATGCTCCAGTGTTGGGTGCCTACATATTTATAGTTGTTATATCTTCTTGTTGGATTGTCTCTTTGATTATTATAAAGCGTCCTTCTTTGTCTCTTGTTAGAGCCTTTGTTTTACAGGCTATTTATATGTAAGTATTGCTACCCTGGCTTTATTTTGACATCCTTTTGAATGATAAATATTTCTCCATCCTTTCACTTTCAGTTTGCAGGTGTCTTTTGGACTGAAATGGGTCTTTTGTAAGTAGCATAGAGATGGGTCTTGCCCAGTGAATCATGTTTTAACCTAAGTATGCTCCATGTGATATTTAGGACATACTCAAAATGTAATTTGTTCAATTAAAATTGACTTGGTGTCTTGTATTTTTTATGGCAACCCTCTGCCCAAGGTCATGTAAACAATCTGTAACAGCGTCTGTACTAGCGGCCAGATGTCTTGTTCCTGGGCCAATATTTTTCCTTTCATATGACCCTGCAACACTGATGAGGGTGGTACTTTAGAAACTCATCTTGTGGTTGAGCATGTTTGAAGTTTTAATGTAGTAGCCATTACTGAACTGCTTTTGAAAAGAACTCATGGGTTATTAAAGGACAAAACTAATGTTCTCTGACACAATCAATGGGTCTCATTCTGCAAATGAAAGTCTAGGCTGATAGCATTAATGGAAGGCAGCTGTAGATCCTAATATGCCCAAGCAAACTGGACTGTATGATGTTAGTTTCTGACTTGGTTGCATTGATACAATGATTTAAGAATTTTAAAGAAGGGTAATTTGTCAGGAAAAAGCCAAATCAATTTCAAGGAGCTTTTATATTTATATATTTAACATATGCAGATATATAAACATTAAAATAATTATATAAAATATATTAATATACATAGTAGGCATTAAGAAGCCACTTATTAAATGGTACTAAGAGAAACTAAACCTGTGTCTGATTTCTCTGTAATTAGAATTAGTGCTTCTTTGCTTTTCTCCTTTAACTTTGAATACCTGTGTGGCTTTAATTGTTTAAGTACCTTTACATGGTTAATTCACATAATCTACTCTTGTTGACAATGAGTTTTTTTTTTTTTAAGGTTTATTTATTCATGATAAATAAGAGAGAGAGAGGCAGAGACACAGACAGAGGGAGAAGCAGGCTCCATGCAGGGAGCTGGACCTGGGACTTGATCCCAGGACTCAAGGATTGCGCCCGGGCCAAAGGCAGGCACCAAACCACTGAGCCACGCAGGGGTCCCTGACAAAGGGCTTGTAGTGCATGGTCTTTTGAGGAAAACCAGTACAATGAGAAAATAGAATGGTAAAGTGAAAAATAAGAAAGTCT
This sequence comes from Canis lupus familiaris, assembly GCF_011100685.1. Lineage (NCBI taxonomy): Eukaryota > Metazoa > Chordata > Mammalia > Carnivora > Canidae > Canis > Canis lupus. The sequence continues at coordinate 211,787 of NC_049257.1, forward strand.
GGTAATTAGGTGTTTGAATTAATGACACTCAGGTTTTGTGCCTTTGCTTATTTCAGTTTCTTTAATCCAACACATCCCAAAACCTAGAAATGTTTTATATTTCATGGCTTAAATAAAACCAGTTGTTTTTTCTTTATTTCACCGATGAACCTTTAATAATTTTATCGTCTTTGGGGACAAATAGCCAAGTAAAATATGAGCAGTAACTTAGAGCTCAACTAAATGTTAGGAGTTTCTTTTTATGGGGAAGGATTAATATTATACTTGTTCTATGATCCAATACTTGGCTAGGCAAACTATAGTGATTATATATATTTATGTGTTATGATTTTAAAGAAAACATATTAACAAATATTAAAGTAAAATAATTTCCTTATATTAATAATTATGAATGAATAATGCTCTACTTTTAATATTCTCACTTACATTAGTTCCTCAACTCTCTAGAACAATTCTGAAAACTGGCTTAAAGAGGAGATAATCTACCTAAGGTCACATGGATAGAATGTGACACAGTCTGGTTCCAGCTCATATTTTCTGACTCCTAAACCCAAGAATCTATCTACTGTGCTATACTGTCTTTAGATTTCTGATACTCTTCTGTTAAAGAATGTATTCACTTTGCAAATATAGAAACTGTGCTGTAATGAAGCAAGGACTTATTTATCAGGTACTCTAGAGCCTTGTTTCTTGGAATTTAGCATTTGAACCTCTTGAAGCCTGAAAATCACTTATTTAGAAATACTAAAGGAGGAGGAATGGAAATTCACTTTTTTCCATTTAGAATTCTTGTGGCTGATCTCATTTCCATTCAGAGTGGTGTGTCTCCCTGAATATTTTATTAGAGTTCTGTTGCAGCTGAGTTAAAGTTGTGCCTGCCCTACTGCCCTAAACCAGTGATTAGATATGTCCTATAATTTTTTGCCAACTGGCTAAGTGACTCAAAGCTTTCAGAATCGATGCGAGGAGTGCTAAGGTGGCCGAGAGAACACAGAACATCTCAGCAGCCAGGAAATGAACCAGAAATTAAAAGGATATGAAATCTAATCCCCGAAGAAAATAAAGTGTGTCAGTGTTTCATTTTGTTGGCATGGATAACAGAAAACTGGGTCTATTTTTCCTTTTGTCTTTAGTGATAGCCTAGTACATTATAAATCAATAATTTTATGATTTTATCCACCATTCTAAAATAACCATTAGACTTTACAATATAGGCCCTGAACCCTAGTAATTGATTTTCCCCTTCAGCATATGGAGCTGAGGAATTCTAGACATTTGAATATTAGATTTATTTGATTTAACTGCTTTATTGTGTAGCCTTTTGGATCCATATATTCCTGATGAGTGAAATTCTCGAATAAACTTGAAGTTATTGAAGAATATGACTCCAGTTTTCTTCCCTTAATTCATTATTTCTTACTGTCTTCCCCTATGTATCCCTTGGCCCCACCACACACAAACATCTGGAACAAGTAATAAGAATGATACTGACATATCTAGTTCCAGAGGAATTTGGAGACTATAATCTTGGTATCTAAACTGCAGTCTTACCAGTCTTTCTGATTTGTCTTTTTACTTGTCCTTTTAATTTTCTTATTACTTTTAATTCCTGGATTCACAATACAGCTCTGAAGTATGTTTTATGGACTATCTTTGGGTCTTTATTCCATTCTGAGCTTGCTGTTTTTGGAGCTTTGACACCTTCTTGATATATATTCTTTATTTTATTTCATGGCTCTTTTTCCTAAGCCTTTGGTAGTTTTTTTTTTTTTTTTAAGATTTTATTTATTTATTCATGAGAGACACACACACAGAGAGAGGCAGAGACAGAGGCAGAGGGAGAAGCAGGGTCCATGCTGGGAGTCTGACGTGGACTCGATCCCAGGTCTCCAGGATCAGGCCCTGGGCTGAAAATGGTGCTAAACCCCTGAGCCACCTGGGCTGCCTGCCTTTGGTAGTTTTGTATACTTTTTAATGTAACCTGTTTCTATCTGATAAAAGGACGAAGAGGGAAGTTAGTTTCTTTGACCATTGTAACAGATATCTGCTGATTATTTACTGTGGCAAGTGCTATACTCTATCTAATACTCATTTAATGACCACTACTACCATAAGAGTTAAGCATGCATATTATCATTTATGGGTGAAGGGAGCAGGTGTTATAGCCCTTAATGACTTCCCCAAAGTCAACATACAGATGTGACATCCAGCCAGGCTTTGGATCCATATCTCTCTGACTCCAAAGCTCATGATCTTCACCAATGTTGTGCCTCTTCTGTCATATTATCTCTTATTAGGTACTGATGCCTATTCAGATTGGAACTATGCCTTCAAACCATTTCAAAGAATATGTTCTTGTTATAAAGAGAAAATGGCACTCTATTTTTATGTGAAAGGCAGCTATCTATATCATTAGCTCTTCTGTGTATGTGAGAGTTTACGAAGAGAGTATTGACAGGGATTTCTTAGATAAGAGTATGCTTTAAACATGTATGTGAGAAAGCTACCAATACTACTTCTGACTCCCTCTGGATATTGGTCAACTTGCATGACCATATATCTTGGACCTTCAGCTCACCAGTGCAAGCTAAATTATCAAATGGCATTTCTATTTATATATGAAGGAAATGCAATCTGGTCTTGCTTAGTGGTTGATTTGTGGAAGAAAGATGACAAGAGGCTAATCAAGGTCTTTCTACTCATAATTTTCTAGTGCTCCTTCCAAAGGTTGTTTTTCTCTTGCAAAACGAAAGTCCCAAACCAAGGCAAACAAGATGATTTCTAGAAATAGTTTATTTCTTTTCACAGATTGAGGCCTAAAATGTTCATCTGGTATATAGCTACTACAGTCAGCAATGGGAGGTGAATTGGATGGAGGTATGTGTGGTGAACAACCATTTATTAAGAACCGTTTTGATGTTTGAATACCAACAAAAAATATAGGATACAGAAAAGTGTCTCAGGATTAGGTGTGTTAACACTGAATATGTATTTCCAGAGTAAATAAATTAATAAAAGGAAGAAAGCAAAGGCTGAGTTTAAGAATGCTAGAGTCAGTGGATTTATCAAAAAGAGATTGAAAGAGACTTTTAAAATAGTCATTTACTTTATTCAGGCCTTCAGAGAAATGTGTCCTGCAATAATCAAAGTATCAGAACGTAAGGATAAATGTACAGAGTTTTTTCCCCAATATCTCTAGAGGTAACATCTCTCACGCCCAATGTTTGTTGAGAGCTAAAATGGTGTAATAATTTGTCATATTTTCCTTCTATGAAGTATTATACAGCTATTTAAAAATAGCTCTATATTTCATGGGAGAGATATTTTTTGAAGCATTAAGTGTCAAAATGAATTTTAGTGTGATTTTATGTATATATGTACACACAAATATATACATATATTTTATATTGTATTTCATATACTTATATATTTTAATATATGTATGTAGGCACACATATATATATGGTATCACCACTTTACTAAAACAACATAATCACATATGTGTGTGTATATATAAATATTTATATAAGAAAGATGAACTTATTTCAGAAGAGTAGGAATGAGGAGATGAGGGAATCACTAACTTGCTCTGCACATAACCTTGCACTGTTTCATTAGTTATGATAATACACATCATTTTTAATAAAAGGGAGTAAAAATGTTAAAGGAACACTACCACTTAAGGGATCACTAATTGAAATTTGAATGGATTTCTGTTGTATCTTATGTCTGAAGAGCTCTAATATTAAAAGGTCCTCCTATCTGATGTAGCAATGGATCCTTGGGTGAGAAACTAAGGCTCTTCAAGGCTCAGTGGTCTAATATGGGATCTCAGATGTGAGACAGATGCATTTAGATATCTCATCTATTTCAGATATTCTATCTTGTTGTTTAAAGATAAAGAAATTTGTGTGAAAACAGTGATGATACCAAGGCACAGCCTGGGACTTTAGCCCGCTCTCTCCTCTCCATCCATCCACTACTTCGAAAGGGCTTGTAATCTAAATCAAAACAGAGGGCTTGTTATACAAACTCAGCTTCAAGATATGACCGACCCCTGACCATTCTCCTACATCATAAAGCTGTCTCTAAAGCCTCTCCAAAGTAGAAGCTCTAGGTCTGCTCCTATTAGGACCTGGATGTGTAGAAGAAATCAATGTGCGATTAGGATCGAAGTAGGTCTAGTCACTGTCCTCTGCAATCTGTTCTCACTTTCCTTCTCCTCTCACCTCCTTTTCTTTTACCCCCTGAGTACCTCCAGACACACAGGCTTCCTGGCTGTTTCTCAAACAGACCAGGTATACCCCCACCTCAGAGCCTTTGCGTTGGTGGATACTTCCTCCAGTGAACCTCCGTTAGGTTTTAATATATCAAACATCCTGCACAAGGATCCCCAGAAAATTATGAGTGGAAGAACCTTGATTAGCCCCTTGTGTTTTTTTCTTCTGAACCAAACTCCTCAAGCTAGACCAGAAAGTATTTCCCTTGTATATAAGATTTATCATTTGATAATTTAGCTTTCCCTTGTATATAAGATTTATCATTTGATAATTTAGCTTTCATCTTGCTGAGAATGCAAGATAAAGGTTTGTGTTGTCCAAATAACTGCCAAAAGGAATTGCAGCTAGTACTGGTGTTTTTTTGCATACATGCTTAAAACACATTCTTATATAACAAAAATCCACATGGTCACATGCATAGAAGCTAGCATACATATACACAGGAAAAGTATGTGCACAATGACCAGATAACTTCTACTATCTCTTCCAGCACAGATATTTGCCAACATATAGTATAATACCCAGTGCTCATCACATCACATGCCCTCCTCAGTGCCTGTCACCCAGTTACCCCATCCCCCAGCCACCTCCCCTTCCACGACCCTTTGTTTGTTTCTCAGAGTTAGAAGTCTCTCATAGTTTGTCTCCCCCTATAGATTTTCCCCACTCAGTTCCCTTCCTTTCCCTTATAATCCCTTTTGCTATTTCTTATATTCCATGTATGAGTGAAACCATATGATTATTTTCCTTCAGATATTTTATCATTCCATTGTTAAAAATTAATACTAACACAGACTTTAAATACTATGTGAAAGCAGAATTAAAGCATAGCTTGAAGTGATTTAACTCCTCCATTTCCCATAATCCATTGGTTAACCCTCAAGTGATGCTAAATAACTGCACAATTTAAGTAAAAGTAAAAGCAGTGGTCTTGTTGCCCATTGAAAGTTCAAAGCCTCCTGTCCTCACCCTTCAGAACACATTGTTGCCTCTGGAATGCCCCCCGCCTAGAATTCCCAATATGTACCTTCTGGGTAAGCTTTTGGGATTCACTCTTTTGAATAATTCCGTCTGTGTATTTAGGTAATGTGATTTACTCATGTGGTTTAAAAAACCTTGTCTTTTAAAAATGCCTATTAGAAAATGTACACTTTAAGTTTGATTATTTACATTTTAGCATATGATGATCATAAGAGTGATTCGTAAATAGTGGGAGCTCATGAACATTTGGAGAATGAGTAAACTGATGATTTTTTTATTGTTTTCTGTGAGACTGATGTTTCCATGCATAGAGAGAGACCTGGTCTTGGGTTATCTTTTCATGCAAGAAGACTCTAGAAGAGGAGCTGACAGTGGAAACTGGAGGGATTGCCATATGCCTAGAGATGAGTGAGGAAAGAGCATTCGCTGATGATATGGATAATTCATTTTCATGTCAAGGGCAGCTGAGAGAGCTCCAGCTTCGTGTATATGGGTGAGTTTGTATGTGGGTGATCTCAGAAGAACCCACAAAAAGACTCACCTTCAAACAATCAACAAACCTGGAGAAGACTAACACCAGTTCACAAGAATATCAGTCAAATGAGGTCTTTTTGAATTTCATGTCTTCCAGCTTTTCCAATTTATGCTGTGGGTGGAGAAGTAGAAGCACAAAATGGAAAAAGAGAGAAACCATTCACTCTTCTCCCTCCTGTAGCCTTTACTCATGGGAAGGGTGAAAGTTTGGCTTTATTTTAAGTTGGACTTTTGACTTGTTATGGAATTAAGTGCGTTGTTGTTGTTGTTTGGCAATTTGAAGTGACTCTAGGACTTTTTATTACTTAAGGATACCCAAAAAAGTAATGGGGACTGTTCAACTTTTCCTCTGGAAACATTGGAAATACTCAAAATACTCAAAATACTCAAAATACTCAAAATACTCAAAAGAATAAATCTGAAAATTGGAAGAGACTGTGGGAAATAAAAATGAAGTTGCTTATGATTTTACCACATGAGTCATATTTATCACATGTCTACTTCACAGCTCAGCTCTGGTTGGCATATTGATTTTCATGTTAGCCTGAAAATATTTCTGTAACAAGTCAAGCACATTTTTAGTTGGTACTGAAATTTTTGACAAATTATTATCTTTTAAAATATTTATTTATTTTAAAGTGGGAGAGTGAGAGAGCTCTGATTGTGGGGCAGAGGGAGAGGGAGAAAGGATCTCCAGTAGACTCCACACTGAGTGCAGAGCCCAACCCTGGGCTTGATCTCAAGACTCTGAGATCTCGATCTGAGCTGAAACCCCGTTGGAAGTTCAGCAGCCTGTGCCCTCAAAAACTTTATTTATTATTTTGTTAAAGATTTTATTTATTTATTCATGAGAGACACAGAAAGAGAGGCAGAGACACAGGCAGAGGGAGAAGCAGGCTCCATACAGGGAGTCCGATGCGGGAGTTGATCCCAAGACCCCAGATGATTCACTGAGCCAAAGGCAGACGCTTAACCACTGAGCCACCCAGGCATCCCACAATTTTTTAAAGGGAATTGTTATTTTTAAAGGGAATTGTTAAACTGGGTTAATTTTTCTCAGACTTTAAAAGGAGAGCCTATCAAGGAAGTCTTTCCTTTAGAATAGCCAAAGAATTGGAATAAGTCTAATTTGTGTTACTGGGAGAGTTCCACTGGTACTACCCTCAAAGCTCAGTTTGAAGCCTCTGAGTCACACAAAGAGTACCTCATGCTAATTGGATCTGTGGAAATTATCAGTTATAGGCACTAAGAAACTTTTTCTCCTTTTTTTTTTTTTTTTTTGATGTACCTCTACTGAAGACAGATGGATTCTTCTTCATTTATTTTTAATTCTGGTATAGTTAACATATAGTGTTATATTAGGTTCAGATAGATGTACAGTGATTCAACAATTCTATACATTGCCATGTATTCATTGTGACGAGTCTACTAATCCCCTTCACCTAGTTCACCCATTGCCTCCCCTCTGGTAACCATCAGTTTGTTCTCTATAGTTAAGAGTCGGTTTTTTGGTTTATCTCTTCCCCCCTGCTTTTTTTTTGTTTTTAAAAGTTTACATATGAGTGAAATCATATGGTATTTGTCTTTCTCTAACTTATTTATCATTATACCTTCTAGATCCAACCATGTTGTTGCTAATGTCAAGATTTCATTCTTTTTTCTGGCTCACAATATTCCATTGTGTATATATATCACATCTTCATCCATTCATCTATTGATGGGCATTTGGCTTACTTCCATAATTTGTCTATTGTGAATAATGCTGCAATAAACATAATGTGTATATCCTTTTAAGTTAGTATTTTTGTATTCTTTGGGGAAATACCTAGTTATGTAAACTTCTGTTTGTTGGGAGTGTTTTGATTATAGATTCAATTTCATTGCTTGTAATTGGCCTGTTCAAATTTTTTATTTTCCTGTTTCAGTTTTGTAATGCTATTGTTTTTAGGAATTTATCCATTTTTTTCCTAGGTTGTCCAATTTGTTGGCATGCAATTAATAATATTCTCTTAAAATTGTTTGTATTTCTGTGGTGTTGGTTGTGATTTCTACTTTTTCATTTCTGATTTTGTTTATATGACTTCTCTCTAATGACTCCGGCTAAAGATTTATCAATTTTGTTGATTTTTCTCAAAGAATCAGCTCTTGGTTTTATTAACCTGTTTTATTTTTGTTGTTGTTCCTATCTTGTTTATTTCTGCTCTCATCTTTATTTTTCTTTTCTTCTACTGGTTTTGGATTTTGTTTGTTCTTTTTCTAGCTCCTTAGGTGTACGTTTAGATAGAGATTTTTCTTGCTTCTTGACATAGCCCTGACTGCTATAAATTTTCCTCTAAGAACTATTTTTGCTGCATCCCAAAGATTTTGGACTGTTTGTGTTTTAATTTCCATTTGTTTCCAGTAATTTTTTATTTCTTTTTTGATTTTTTTGGTTGACCCAGCATAGTTTAATAGAATGTCACTTAACCTTCATGTATTTGTGGTCTTTCCAGATTTTTTCTTGTGATTGATTACTAGTTTCATAGTGTTGTGGTCAGAAAAGATGCATGGTATGACTTCAATATTTTTGAATTTGTTGAGACTTGCTTTGTGCCTTAATATATGATTTGTTCTGGAGATGTTCCATGTACACTTGAAAAGAATATATATTCTGCTGCTTTAGGATGGAATGTTTTCAATATATCTGTTGGATCCATCTGATTCAGTGTGTCAACTAACTCATTGATTTTAGTTTGGATCATTTATCCTTTGATGTAAGTGTGTTAAAGTCACCTACTATTATTGTATTGCTATTGATTAGTTCCTTTATGTTTGTTATTAGCTGCTTTATGTATTTGGATGCCCCAATGTTGGGTGCCTATATATTTATAGTTGTTATATCTTCTTGTTGGATTGTTCCTTTTATGATCACAAAGGACACTTTTTCTCTGATTACAGTCTTTAAAGTCCATTTTGTCTGATATAAGTACAGCAGTATATATATATATACTTAGGGCTTTCTTTTTTTAATAATAAATTTATTTTTTATTGGTGTTCAATTTACCAACATACAGAATAACACCCAGTGCTCATCCCGTCAAGTGCCCCCGTCAGTGCTTGTCACCCATTCACCCCCACCCCCCGCCCTCCTCCCCTTCCACCACCCCTAGTTCGTTTCCCAGAGTTAGGAGTCTTTATGTTCTGTCTCCTTTTCTGATATTTTCCACACATTTCTTCTCCCTTCCCTTATATTCCCTTTCACTATTGTTTATATTCCCCAAATGAATGAGAACATACAATGTTTGTCCCTCTCTGATTGACTTACTTCACTCAGCATAATACCCTCCAGTTCCATCCACATTGAAGCAAATGGTGGGTATTTGTCGTTTCTAATGGCTGAGTAATATTCCATTGTATACATAAACCACATCTTCTTTAAGGGCTTTCTTTTGACATCCATCTGCATGCTAAATGGTTTTCTATCCTTCTACTTTCAATCTATCTGTGTCTTTGGGTCTCTTGTAGACAGTGTAAAGGTGGGTCTTGCTTTTTTTTTTTTTTTAACCTATTCCATCATTATATGTCTTGATGGGAGCATTTAGTCTGTTTACATTCAAAATAATTATTGATAGGTATGTACTTATTGTCATTTGGTTACTTGTTTTATGGTTATTTTTTGTAGTTCTTCTCTATTCATTTCTTCTCTTGCCCCCTTCCTTCGCATTTTGCTGGCTCTCTTTTGTGATATGCCTGGATTTTTTCTCTTATATTTTTTTTGCATATCTATACCTGTTTTTTTGTTTTGTTTTGTTTTTGCTTTTTAGAGAGAAAGAGTGTGCATGAATGGGGTAGAGGGAGAGAATATCTCAAGCAGGCTCCACACTCAGCACAAAGCCCACCACAAGGATTGATCTCACAACCCTAAGATCATGACGAGCTGAAATCAAGAGTTGGATGCTTAACCAACAAGCCAGCCAAATGCCCCATGCCTGTTTTTGATTTATCATTACCATTTGGTTTGTATATAGCATCTTAAGCATATGGCAGTCTAATTAAGTTGATGGTTGCTTAAATTGGAACTCATTCTTTACTCCCCTTCCCCCATATTTTAAGCATATGATGTCATACTTTATATCCTTTTATTTTGTTCAAACCCTTATTTTATAGACATACTTAATTTTACTGCTTTTGTTCTTCCTACTTTCCTTACTTCTACTTGTGATCTTTCCTTTCAACTCGGGGTCCCCTTTAACATTTCTTATAAGACCAATTTCATGGTGATGAATTCTTTTGTCTTGAAACTCTTAATCTCATTTATTCTGAATGATAGCCTTGCTGGATAGAGTATTCTTGGTTGCAGATTTTATCCTTTCAGCATTTTGAATATACCATGCTATTTCTTTCTGGCCTACAAAGTTTCTGCTGAAAAATCTAATAACCTCATGGGGTTTCCTTTGTATCTAAGTATTTGCTTCTCTCTTGCTGCTTTTAAAATTCTCTTTATTACTACTTTTTTTCCATTTTAATTGCTATTTATCTTTTTTTTAACCTATAGTTTTTTTTAAAGATTTTATTTATTTATTCATGAGAGACAGAGAGAGAGAGAGAGGCAGAGACACAGGCAGAGGGAGAAGCAGACTCCATGAAGGGAGCTGGACATGGGACTGGATCCCGGAACTCCAGGATCACGCACTGGGCCAAAGGCAGGCACTAAACCGCTGAGCCACCCAGGGATCCCAATTGCTATTTATCTTGATGTGGACCTTCTTGGGTTGATTTTGCTGGGGGATTTCTGTGTCTCCTGGATCTGGATTTCTGTTTTCCCTCCCCAGTTTCAGGAAGTTTTCAGCTACTATTTCTTCCAATACATTTTTTGCTCCCTTTCCTTTCTTCTATTATAGGGGTCCCTATAATACAAATGTTCATTTACTGGATGGTCATTGAGTTTCTTTAGTCTATTTTCTTTTATTATTTTTCTCTCTCCTGTTCAGTTTGGTTGGTTTTCATTACTCTGGCCTTCAGGTCACTGATCTATTCTTTTTCCTCCAGTATACTATTTATCCATCTAGTGTAATTTCAGTTTTTGAATTCTTCATCTCTGATGGGTTCTTCTTTATGTTTTCTATCTCTTTATTGAGAATTTCATTGATATCCTTTACTCTTGTCCATCAATGAATATTTTTGACTATTACTTTACATTCTGTATCAGGTATATTACTTATCTCTGTTTCATTTAAGTCTCTTGCTGTGATTTTGTCCTTTTCTTTCATGAGACATATTTTTCTATCTCATTTTGTCTCTCTGTGTCTTCTTCTATGTGTTATGAAAGTCAACTATATATTTTGTTGTTTAAATAGTGATCTTAAGAAGAGGTCCTATAGGGACACCTGGAATGCACAGTTGGTTAACTATCTGACTTTTGGTTTTGGCACAGGTCGTAATCTCAGTGTCATGTGATGGCATCTTGTGTCTGGCTCTATGCTTAGCACAAAGTCTCCTTGAAATTGTCTCTTCCTCAGCCCCTTCCACTTGTTCTCTCTCTCTCTGTCTCTCTCTTACAACACACACACACACACACACACACACACACACAAATAAATAAATCTTAAAAAGAAAAAAGAGGTCCTGTAATGACCTGCATTGTCCCCTGTTCACCAGAACCTGGTACTTCAGCAGTATTTCCTATGTGACTTGTATGCACCCTACTACTGTGGCTGAGCCATTTTTGCATTTAATTTAGTCATCTACAATGACTCTCTTTGCTTATTGTGGGTAGGGTTTGGTCCCTTTGTTCTGAGCAAGCCAATTTGGGGCCATCTTGGACTTAAGTTGAGTCATACTAGGTATTTGCCAGAAATTTAGTAGCACCAAACTGTAGGGTGCTTTCTCTGTTTTGTTCTCTGAGAAGCTTTCATTGGCTGGCAGGGCCTGCAGTCAGACTTGATGTCTGCCCTCAGCCCATGCTGGGGTCACAGTGTAATGGTGTATGTGGTTATCTTCCCCTCTCCCCAGCAAGAAGTCACTTTGGAAGGGTATGGCTCCTTTTGGGGCTGCTTTCATACTGCCAGGCTTGTGGCACTGCTATGGATGGGCTCTGGCCAAGGGCATATTTGAGGGAGTGTTTTTGCTTGAGAACAGGGGGCAAGGCACATGATGGCAGCAAGGTTGGAGCTTGTCTGCTGCAGAACTGGACTCACAGCCACTTAGGAAAATTCTTGCCTAAAATGGGATGGAGAGGGTATTTCTGCAGAGGAACATGGGGATAGGGTGGGCCCTGTTAGCAAATAAGGTAGAGAGTATTCACACTATCCATGTATATAATAGGCTTGTGGGCTGGGGAGGAAAATGACACCTATCAGGTCTTTGGTTCTTAGAAGAGTCTCCCAAAGATTCCTATCCCTGTAGCACATGCTCTGAGATAAGTATATAAATCTCCTTCCTGTATACCCCAGATGTTTTTCAAACTGATGCTTCTGTGCCATATCTCAGTGGAGCCGTTTGTTCTCTCTCTTTTAAGGGTGGAGACTTCACCCTCCTAATTTTCCTCAAACTGATCCTGCTGATGTTTAAAGTTCCAGGTGTTAAGCCTCACTGATTGTTAGGCCTCTCTGGCTTTTCAACATAAATGTTATAGGGATTCATCTTCCCCATGTGGATCCCTTGTGCCTGGGTTCCTGGTGTGGAGTCTGGTCCTTCTCAGGCTTGTGGCATCCCTTCTTCTTGTGAACAGTCCTGAAGGTCCATCTATCTCCTCACAACATCTCCACCCTTCCTACCCTTTTAGATGTGTCCCTTTCTCTACTTGTGGAGAGTCTGTTCTGTCAGTCTTTAGGACATTTTCTGTGTTATTTATACTGTTGTGGGTGTTATCTAGTTGTATCCATGAGATGAGGTAAGGTTTAGGATCCTCCTACTTATCTTCCCTGGAAGTCACTAAGGAACTATTGATAATGGGCTGTATTTTTTTTTCTTGAGCTACATCAAGTAATAGGCAAAATTGAGATTTTCCTAACAAAAATGAGAATTAAAGTCTCTTGAGGTAATTATTCTGTTTAAATTTAGGGAACACACCTTTACATTTATCTATAAGAGAGATAAAATTTTATCCTTAACAGTTGTCATCAACTCTGACAAAACGGCCTCTTTTGGGGATGGCTTCAGTCCTGGTCTATTGAGACCTGCAGCCTGTTTAGCTGAAAGATAAGGACTGTCTTGTGTTTCTTTTATTTTCTTCAGACAGCAGCCAAGCATGGTGCTTCTTATACAATAGATGTCAAAGAAGGCTATGGACCAAATGTCTGGGAGTTTCAGTCATTTGGAATGCATCTTGCTGCCTATTGTTCATATTTGAAACACAAACAGCATTAATACTGATGTCCTGTGGCTTCTGAATTCCTTTCCCAGCTCTCTCCTCATTTTTACTAATTACTGTAATGGGCAGAACACCCTTCTATTTTGACAGTTAAGATGGAAGAAATTGAAAATTAAAAAAGACCATAAAGGACAGAATTTCAAAAAAGAATCCATTAAAGTCACTTAAAAGTTATCACAAATCTTCAGGATCCAATGTCCCTAACTTAAAATTCCCTATTTTGTTAAAGGTTAAATGTAGTGGCTCCTTTCCCCAATCTGAAGATCACAAAAACCATTTTGCTTTGGATAATTCCTTTACCATTGTGTTGTAAGTATATTTAAAATTTTATATAGGCATGAATAAGGATAGGTAATCTTTCCTCTTGTCATTTCTGGAAGTGAATTTTCTCCTTTCTTCCTGTGAAAGGGTGAATAATGAAGTGCATATGAAGAACTGGTAAGTGGGGTTGTTTATCCGTCTGCTATAAGACTAATAACACACTAAGCAATTCTCACAGTTATATTTATGAACAGAAAAGCTTTAGGCAAAATTGAGAAAGTTTTCTTTGCTACCAACAAATCTTATTTTATCTACTTTATTAATCTCCTTCCCAAACTTCTAGAACTTAGTGCCCAACCTTTCTGATGTCCTTTAGATGCCCAATTCCTAACCCACTCCTCAACATACACTTCTGTATTTCTCCCTTCCAGGCTTTGCTTGATACTTAGTTAATAAATGTGGTCAATTTCTGCATTCAAGGTAGCATTAACCAATTATTATTCAGTGTGTTACGGAAGAGTTGCATCATATCTTAAATCAAGCACAAGCACAGGTTTTGAGGATTGAGGAAAATGAGAGGGAAGGAGAGAATGAGTTATAATTTGTTCCCCCATTCTACCAGTGAGCTCCAATAGACTGGGAAGCTCAACCAACAGACATTTATATCTTGCAGTTCTGAAGGCTGGAAGTCAGAGATCAGGGTGCCAGCATGGTAGGATTCTTGTGAGTCCTCTCTTCCTAGTTTGCTGACCAACTTGCTGTCTGTTCACGTGGTGGAAAGAGAGAGATTTCTCTCTTTCCCTTTTTTTAAAGCCACTGAACCTATTGGATTACTGCTTCACCCTTATGATCACATTTAACCTTAATTTCCTCCTAAAGCCCTATCTCGAAAAACAGTCACAATGAGTTAGAGCTTCAACATATGAATTTTGGAGAGGGAACATAATTCAATCTATAGCATTCATTCTACTCTATCTATAGGTAATCAAGATGAACAAAATGGCAGACATATCTGTATCATTTATGTATGTGTATATGTATATATGTATGTATTTCTCCTTGGTCAATCTCAAGTTCTATTTTCATTGAGTGAATGTTTTATTGGGCTACATTTGATTCTAAAACTTAGATGTATGTAAATTTCCTATAGTATGACTGACTACTTCATTTGATGATCAAAGAAATAGTTTTCTGTTCCAATAATATTGGGGAAGGAAAAAAATAGTATGTTTGATTCACCGAGAAAGAGCATATATGCATGCTTTATTTCATGGGTAATTTAAGGGACTTGCATTTTGCCTGTGATTTTTTTTCACCTTAGGACTTGCCTTCAGATTTGAATAGGACTTTATTATATGTTTTAATTTTAACAGGCTTTTATAGCACAACTCGAGGTCATGAGTAGTTTGGAGATTATGATCCTTGTTAGGATGTATTTGGGTGAGGAGACCTAAGAGTACTTTGAAAACATGCATAGTCAGTGTCCTTCTCTGACTACAGATAAAAAACTAATCTTTTATGTAGGACTTTGTGATATATAAAATGCTGTTATAACCTTCACATGAAAAGTTAATGTGAAATAAATTACAAACCCCAGGTGACTTGTTGATTAATTCAGGATTTTTATTAACATGACTAAGAAATGGTCAATAAGCTCCATGCAGTGAGACAGTCATTTTCAGATGAACTTCCCTGGAAACTTGCTCCCTTGTTATTAAAAGTTGAATTTAGGGATAAGTAATTCCCAGGTAGGAGACAGTTGTTGGAGAATGGATTATTTAACATTTATTTATTCAGGAAGTATTTGAATGCTAACTAAATGCAAGCACTGTTCTAGGTTCTAGGGAACACTTAAGAACAGAGTGGGCAAACTTGTTCAAACGGTGCTTGCATGCAGCGGGGAGGGATAAAAGCAATAAATACAATAAACACAATAGCAGCTCGTAGTAAATTGTGCTGACATGACAGGGTATCCTATTGCTGCTTTAGATTTCAGAGGTTAAGGAATACCAATCAGATTTTTAAAAAGCTCTGAATGACAAGGAGCCAGTCACACAAAGAAGGGAGAGCACATTGTTACCAAAGCAATAGCTAGGACAAAGGCCTATGGTGTGAATGAACTGCTATGTTTGAGGACCAGGTACAAAGAGCATGTCTATCTGCAGCAAAATGGAAAAAGGGTAGAGTGGCTAAAATACTACTGTTCCTCAAGAAGATGTGGAGGAATTTGTAACAAATAAATGACAGCAGTAGATTGAACTACACAAAAATAGTTGAGGGAAATTGTGTTTAAACTGTATACTCTAAGCTAGTGCAAAGAGATTGAGAATTCTCTGAAATTATCATAAATGCACTGATTTAAGAAAGTGATCATTTCAAGGTAGACAAACCTGGAGACTGATAAAATGAACAGGTTTACCTCCATGTGCCATACCAATGGTACCATTTATTATGTATGTCACAGCAATGGGAGCAGAAGAATATAGAACAAGGATTTTGCCAATACCTTAATGATTCTTAGCTCTCGCATTACCATCATGATAGTCATCCTCTATAATGTGGGAGGATAATCCTCTAATATATATATATATATATATATATATATATATATATATATATATACACACATACACACAATAATGTGTTATATATATGCATCATTGTATAATCTATTATAATTGTGTATATTTGTGTGTTATATATATAAAGTAATTCATTCCATTTTGCATCTATCTATCTAGCCATTCATTCTCAGTTAAACATTGTGTTGTCACTACATAAGTCAAGATAATTTCTTCAAGAACTGCAAATGATAAATACCTGAAGAAAATTACTCCACTAAACAAAATGAAAAACCCAAACAACAACAAAAAGTCCATTACCTTTACACAATTATCTTGGTTTAGAGGTGACACCCCTTTATATTCTTTCAAACATGATTTCACATGAGCTAGATTCATAAACCTCATTTTAAAGATAGAGATAGGGACTTGGGGTAAAAGGCTTATTTTTAAAGATGGAACTCAACACAGCACCCTCTGAATGTTTATTTGAAAATTCTGAGAGAATCTGCTTGGCCAATGAATATGCTGCCTTGTGTTCTATATTTTGAATTTGGCCAGCTATGATTGAGGACAGGCAAGGAGTGGAAACATGACTGAGAGTATGGGCTGCAGCTATTTCTAGGAAAGAGGGAATGAGCAATTATTGTAAAACATAACCCATACACGTACCAGCAAGAAAGGATGTAGAAATATTTTTCAGCTACTCGGCTAGAATAAATAAAACCTGTACTTTAAGAAGTAGATTTCTGACAGTGAGAGAGTTTCTAATTAACATCGGAGTTATTATTAGAGGTTTCCATAACTAAAACTACTCTTGATCATTTTTTAATCTCTTTTGCATGGAAGGATGAATACAGTATAATATGTACTTGAATATTTCAAATCAATTAAGAACAGGTTCCCCAAATAGAGTGTGTGGGTTATTTGTTTTACTCTTTGTTCAAACTATGGCATTCACACCACCGAAACACTTACATCTGTGGTCTAGAAGTTAGGAATGATTAGGGTAGCTTCGATGACCTCTCTAAATGGAGTCAGAGCTACACCTGCCTGTTCTGAGGATGTTGTTGTTGGATGAGACCCTCTCCCAGATATGTGCTTATCACATTGCTGATATGTTATGAAATGGAGGACACTTAAAACAAATAGGAGATGAAGTTTCAAAGAAAGTAAATTAAAATGGGTCTGGCTGTGTTTATTTTATTCCAGTTGTACTAGCAAAATAATCGCAAGGAGGGAGGAAAAATATGGGAAGGATGGATAAATTTCAGAATTTCATGCTAAAAACAGGGCTGTGTTTTCCAAGGGGAACTATTAATAAAGAGTAAGGAGAGTGGTAAACAATAGAACTTTCTTTGATGTTTTTATTAAGTTCAACAAGATGGCAAGAGCTTGACTCCTAACTTTTTATATGTACAGCTGTGGCATTGACAAGTGGCACTATCAAAATCCCTAAGAAGGCACCATACTGTCTGAAAAGTCAGGGATAAAATGGTGAGACCAACAGTTTTTGAACTTTAAGGGTCTATCTTGACTAACTTATTATTCTTGTCTGTTCTGAAATGGTTCTGAGCTGGCTGGGGCATGAAACCACTCCTTTCTAAAGGAGGCTATTATAACCACTCTACAAAGTGGAACAAAACATTCAAAACCACAGGCTTTGGATTCAGGCAGATTTAAAGTCCATCTCTGGTCATGCCTCATAAGGCTGTATGTCCTTGTGCAAGTTACTTCATTGGTCAATATCTGAGTTTTCCTTTCCAAAGCAAGAAGGACTGTTGGGTTGTTGGAAGGACTAAATGGTACAATACATGTTATGTACTGACTAGTGAGTGCATGATAGAAGTTTTTTTTTTTAAAAATGGAGTCTCTTACTCTCTTGAGTTCTTTTGGGTGAACAACAATCTAGGTTTGTACTGAAAGTCCTGGACTCCGGGTTTTAGCACTGAAATTTCTATTTCTCAAGACTATTCAGTCCTGGACAAATCTGAATAGTGTTCCCTTTAGTTGTTCACTTTCTGGGGAAATGGTCTTCTTGATTCCACAATGAACTTCTTGTGTTCTTTTCGTGTTTCACTACCATGTATATTTATTTAGTAGACCTTTACATAATGCTTAGTATATGCCAGGCACTGTTTTAAGCTTTCTCAAATACTTACAAATATTTAAAATATTTAAGCATTGAAAAAACTGTGGTAGGTATTATTTCCTATTTACAGATGAGAAAACTGTGGCAAAGATGAGGAAACTGTGGCAAAGGTTAAGTAAGTTGTAGAAGGCCACACAGGTATTAAGGTGGAGAAGTCTGGGTTCAAACCTTCAAATTCCGATTCTAGAATACATGCTGTTAACTGTCCTTATGTTGTCTGCATGTGATATGTGTAGTTTAACTAGTAGTATTTGGAATTAAGATGAAAATTCCATTTTACTTTCTTTCACTGATTTAAAATTTGGTTTTACTATATACCTCTGAGTTTGCTGAGCTGTAACCTAACACAAATACTTGAATATGGGTGTTAAGGGCTTTGAGCATCATGGTGGAAGGGATGTTATATGAAAAACAGGGTAGTAATATTGGCAAATGATATATTATGCTGAATTTTCCAGTGTATGAGTCTCTGGGATTCTTGTTTTTAGCTTTCTTTTCTTATTGATTTGTCACATCAAAGATGAGAGTTGTTTCACCTTAGAATATGCTGGTTTCTTTGAAAGAATGAAAAAAGAGATTTGATAGAAGAAAATACTTAAAACGTTAATCAAATCAATTATTTTGACTGTAGAATTGGATAGTCACCTAATTGTTAGATTAACATAGATTCTAAACATTACTTATGTTGTATTTTGAGTTGAATAATTATTTTTTAATTGAAATCTATCATTCTCTCCCCCTCCACCCTAACACACCTCATCCCAAGCACATATCCTCACAGCTTTGTCAGTCTCTTGACTACTGGTAGTGGCTCTGCTACAAACCTCAATTGATAGTTGCCACAATAGCCTGTAGCCCTTTAATATGATTAGTTGTGCAGATGGATTCAGGGACATGAGTAAGTCCTCCTCAGTCTTCTCTTTGCTTACTTTACCACTTTTCCTGGAAATGTTTGAGAATATGAAAATCTTATGTCTGTCCCCTTTTTATTGATTTATTTAGAATTCACAAATGCTTCATTCCAAGCATTTTTTCCTTTAACTTAAATCACAAATTTAAATTCAGCAGAAGGCACACTATCTTCATTTCATGTTATTTCATATATTTTTATGGCAGTCAACATGAGATTTCTAAAGGGTAAGGTACTATTTTGGGCATTTTCTGAGATTAAATGGTGGTGCTTCAGGATTATTCTAGAACTATTTCACACAGCACATTGTGTTAGCCCCTAGAATATAAACCAGAACTTGCCTCTCATAGGCATGCTACCAAGAATGTGTTCATGATTAGCTTTTCAATTCATTTCAGGACTTTTGGAGCACCTATTATATGCAAGGCAGGGTGCTCAACAGTCTCTTTTTGGATGCTTACTTTCAAAAAATGAGGTCCCCAACTTCAAGAAGTTATGTCTGGAAGGACTGCAAAGTAGAACATTATAAGATTTATAATTGATTTCCAAAGGGCTACTGAAAGGCAGAAAAAAGAACAGATTTTTATGGTGGGGTAGGAAGGGAGAGAAAAGTTTGGGGGGAGAGGCATCTGAGATGAGGTGGCATTTAAACATACTCTTGAGGGTCAAATAGGTTAGGAACAGATAGAGATGGAGAAGTAGGGCAAATCAAAAGTGAAGGACAACAAAAACAAAGGCACATTAAGCAAATGACAAAATAGAGAAGGACAAGTCTTCCACACAATGGTCAGTCACCTCATGTACCTGGTACAGAGGCACATGAGTGTTGTACTGACAGAGAGGTGGAAAGATATTTGGGCATCATGATGGAAAGTGTTGGCATGCTTTTAGTGTGGACTTTGTAGGCAAAAGGAGCAATTGCTGTGAGTGGTGTATGTGAGCTCATCATATAGAACACAGAGCACAGAGCAGTTTTTAGATGGCGTTAGTTGTTATTATCATTATCCTTATTTTGTACAGATGCTCTTGATGAGGTTGAGGAAGTTTTTGTCTATTCCTACCTGGATATGTATGGGGCTTTTTCCTCCTTTTTTTTTTTAATTATGAAATGGTACTATATTTTGTCACTTTTTTTTCGGTATCTACTAAAATGATCATGTAGCTTTTGTACTTTATTATGCTGATATGGTTTATTAATAGAGTTTTGGATATTGAACTAACCTTGCATTCTTGGTATAATCCTACTAGGTATAGTGAAAGATATTTATAATGTTTAAATTTGGTTTGATAGAAATGTCTTGAGGATTTTTGCATTGATATTCTTGAAGGTCTATAGGTGTTATTGTTTTGTGATTATATTAGTCTAATTGGGTTCTCACAATAAAATACCACACACTCTGTGGCTTAAACAACAGAAATTTATTTCTTTGGAGTTCTGTAGGCTGGAAATTCCAAGATCATAGTGTTAGCTGGTCTGATTCCTGGTGAGAGCTTTCTTTCTGGTTCATGGATGGCCACTTTGACTTCACATGCCTTTCTTCTGAGCATGTGGAAGTGGGGAAGAGAGAGGTATGGAGAAGGAAGTGTGGAGGATGGAGGGACAGATCTTCCTCTTATAAGGCTACCAATTCTTTTTTTTCTTTATAGATTTTATTTATTTATTCATGAGGAACACAGAGAGAGAGAGGGCAGAGACATAGGCAGAGGGGATACAGGCTTCGTATGGGGAGCCTGATGCAGGACTTGATCCCAGGATCCCGGGATCATGACCCAAGCCAAAGGCAGATTCCCAACCACTAAGCTACCCAGATGTCCCAAGGCCACCAATTCTATTTAATTTGAGCTTCACCCTTATTTCTTTTTTTTTAAATAATAAATTTATTTTTTATTGGTGTTCAATTTGCCAACATACAGAATAACACCCAGTGCTCATCCCATCAAGTGCCCCCCTCAGTGCCCGTCACCCATTCACCCCCACCTCCCGCCCTCCTCCCCTTCCACCACCCCTAGTTCGTTTCCCAGAGTTAGGAGTCTTTATGTTCTGTCTCCCTTTCTGATATTTCCTACCCATTTCTTCTCCCTTCCCTTCTATTCCCTTTCACCATTATTTATATTCCCCAAATGAATGAGAACATATAATGTTTGTCCTTCTCCGATTGACTTATTTCACTCAGCATAATACCCTCCAGTTCCATCCACGTTGAAGCAAATGGTGGGTATTTAATTGGGGTTCCCGAGGGCGCCAAAAGGGACAGAGGTCCAGAATATGCATTTGAACAAATCATAGCTGAAAACTTTCCTAATCTGGGAAGGAAACAGGCGTTCAGATCCAGGAAATAGAGAAATCCGCCCTCCCCCCCCCAAATCAATAAAAACCGTTCAACACATCCTTAAAGTTCACCCTTATTTCATTTAACATTAATTACATCCTTACATTATGCCCTGTCTCCAAATATATAAAACTAGGAGTTAGGAAATTTGGGGAGGATGTAATTCAGGTCACAGCAGTGACATCTTTGTTGAGTTTTTGGTATCAGAGTAATAGTAAGCTTATAGAATTGGGAAGTGTTTCTTGCTCTTCCGTATTTGTTGTTATTTGTGAAAGATATTGCCAAGTTTGGTATTCTTTAAATGATTGGGTTTTTTCTTGCTACCTGTCTTTCACCAGTTTTACTGTGATGCATTTGGGTATAGATATCTTTGTTTTTATCTAACTTGGAGTTCATTGAAATTCTTAATGTGTTAATAAATATTTTTCATCAAAATTAAATTGTCAATCATTTTTCTTTGATTATTTTTTTCTGCTGTTCTCTTCCTACCTCTTTTATCTTTTCCTGTCCCCTCATAATGTGCATATATTGGTGCACTTAATGGTGTCCCACAGTTCTAAGATTATTTATTTTTCTTCATTCTTTTTTACCTCTCTGTTCTTCAGACTGCATCAGTTCTATTGATCTGTATTCAACTTCACTGTTTCTTTTTTCTGCCAGCTCAAATCTGTTGTTGAGCTCCTCTAGTTAATTTTTCATATGTTTTTGTACTTTTCAACTCCAGAATTTCTATTTGGTTCCCTTTTAAAAAATAATGATTTATATATCTTTATTGATATTTTCTATCTGATAAGAGATTGTCATCACATTTCCTTCTTTAAGCAAAGCTTTTTTGTTGTTGTTTATTTTTGTTTTGTTTTATTAGTTCTTTGAACAGATCTCTAATAAGTGTTTGGAGTCTTTGTCTGCTAAGTCTGACATGTGGAACCTTTCAAAGGTAACTTCTGTTGCCTGCCTTTTTTTCCCTGTGTTGTGGGGCGCAGCTTAATTCTGTTTGTTTTTTACATATATTGTCTGTTTTTGTTGAGTATTCAAAGATTTTGTTTTATGCCTGTTTCTCTCTCTGACTTCTCTTCTATTTCTCTTCTACTTCTCCAGAGCTGGGTATGGAGACAGTGGCCTGCTTCTTTTGGAATGACACTCCAGTTTTTCAAGCAGAGTGCCAGTCTGGGGCAAGAACCACTGGTTGTCTCAACTTCTCTCTCCTTATATGGAACTTCTGACCTATGAATTAGCTGAAGTGAGGGTGATCTAGGCCCCTAGGTCTTGGGTAGAGCTTCCACCCTATGAGTGGGGGTCAGCTAAATAGAGGAAGAGAATCCCAGATCTCACAGGTGTTTTTACTTGAGATAGAACTCCTGCAGTACAGATCAGAGGGTGGGTGGAAGAGCTCTGGGAAATACTAGCAGTCTACCCCTCTTGAAGAACTACTGTTCCACTAAATTGAGAGCTAGGAGAAGGGGAGCCCTATGTTCTTGGTTTCATCTACTCAGAGTGGAGCTTCCATCATGATCAACTGGGATGAAGGATGTATATGACTCAAATGCCACAGACTCTTCCTGTTCTTACCAGGATTTTGTAGATTTTTTCTCTTATTTTTTTAAAGTTGTATTTAGTTATTTTAGAGAGAGATTGTGTGTGAGCAAGAGGAAGGGTAGAGGAAGAGGGAGAGAGAGAGAATCTCAAACAGACTCAGTGTTGGGCTAAATCCCAGGACCTAAGCTAAAATCAAGAGTCAGATGCCCAGTTGACTGAGCCACTCAGTTGTCCCAAGATTTAGTAGATGTTCTTGAGTAAACGTTTCTTCACTTATTGTATTCTCTTAAATCCATTTCTAGAATTTTTGTTCACTTGTTCTTTTTTTTTTAAATCTTTTTCATCAGTTATAATTGTTTCCTTGGGAAGAGGATTTTGGAAGTCTTCATGCTACCATCCAGAAGTCATTTATTTACATATTTAACTTCTAAGCCTGTTATCTTTGTTAATCCCTCAAACAACCTAAGAATAAGGTGGTTAAATATCAAGCCAGGATTTAAACCCAGAGACCTTACACAATACCTTGCTTATGGGAAGTGCTTAATAATATTTGCTGAATAAATTAATGAGCCAATAATATCAAACAATACAATTTAGGGAAGAATAAGTTTCTAGTTGAGGAATATTATAATAAGGGCTATTGTAGTTGGATTGGGATATCATGAAGCTTTTTTTAAATGGAAAAAATATGTAAGTTCTTACAAATTGCAGAGTTCTTAAACTTTGCACCTAAATTGTGAGTCTTCATGACTAAGACATGCAGTACAGCCAATTTTGTTAATTACACAGATGCATGATATTATAGTGGTTCTTAAATTAATTTACTGTAAGAGATGGTTCATTTGGTGACTTCATGTACAGAACAAAGACCTTGGAGGGGAAGTGCTTACTTAATGCTACACTGTTGAAATTACTGGGGCATATTTGGGAAAGGCATTGGAAGTTTTATTTGCATGAGTGCCCAATGGTATTGTTGGAAGTGATTGAGCATATAAGTGCGTGGATGAAGTTGGGGAGAAAAAGCCTTTTTTGAATATACCAAAATAGTGTCCTAATGGGCAGGGAACTTACCCTGGAATGAAAAAAAATGTTTAAATGGTCAAACCAGTTAAAGGAAACAGGGTAATGATCAGGGCTGCTATATTGTGGTATAACACATACTGTCTTGTAGCCCAATGCCTCGAAAGAATGTGTTTCAAGATCTCCAAAAGATAGTTTCTTGAGTAACATGAAAGAATGAGAAAGAGAGGAAGAAGAGAAGAAAGGAGAAATGAAGTGGAATCAAGACTGGTAGCTCTAAGAATGTTGTAAGCTTTCTTTGCTTTTGTTGTAATCTTATGTATGAAAATGAGAATATTGACAAAAGTCCTACAAGAAATCAGTGAAGTCAGTGTGACAAAGTCAAGTCCCAAAGTTTTGTCTTATTGAGCTCATGCTATTAGATGTGAAATCAAAGGCATAAAACAGGTGGTGAGATGTATTTTTGAGGATTACAGAGAATTAGAAGGAATGATGTTAATATTGTGACTTATTACAGCTAGCTACTCTTGCTGCATGTGGAACAGTAACTTAGAAAAGGTGTAATTAAAAAAAAAAAAAGAAAGAAAGGGTGTAATTTCTGAAGGAGAATGTGGGGCCAGTTGGTAATCATGAGTAAAAATAGAAGGCAGTGAAGAGGAGCTTCAAGGGTGTGAATGGGTAGTTACTACTATTATTCCCAGCAATAATTAAGGGAAACTTTAGTGGCCGAAGAGAAATCCAAGTGAGTGATTGCAGAACCATACCAACAAGGAAGAGATTGGGAAATCTGGTATTTTCTGGTTAATTTGTGGTAGAAGAGCCTAAGACTCTTACTATCATCATTCCATCCTTTGGAAATGCCTCAAGGACAGGACAGGTCAAGTATATTTCTGATTTTATTCTTTTTTTTTCTTTTCAAAATGGCTAAAATGGGAAAAAGAAAAAAAGGAAACTTTTCAATACTCTGATGATTTTTTGGTCTTGTTTATATCTCCTTCTATTTATTCTTTTGCAAGAAATCTTTTGGCTCACACCCATCTACACCTAAAGCCAGATTCCAGGATCTATGATAATTTTGTCTGTCTGGTTCCTCTCAGAGCAGTCAGTCTTTCTCTTCAGGATATAATAACCGCAGTGCTGTAGTCTCAGAGCAATGAAACCAAGTTAGATGTAGGCATAGAACACTGCCTACATTGAATTGAAACCTTGAAAAGCAGCCATGGCTGCTTAAGCTCCATTCATCTCCCAAAGCAAGTAGCAGTGTCTGCCAGATGGAAGTAGTCTAATTTGGTAGATGGAAACATTTCTAAGATTCGTGGACTGTATCACTAATGTTGCCAGTTGAAGTCTCTTTCACTACTCAGAATTGTATTCTAATAGTATTTAGAAAGCCCCGAAAAAGAATACTGAAGGAAAATAGAATGGAGCAAAGTCCATCCCAGACAACTCTTGTGGAGGTCATTTAGAGCTCACACATTTTGTTACCTACCTCTAAGGGTTAAAAGCATTTCAAAGGTTTTTTTTCCTGCCTTTAGCACATCTTTAAATGACAGGCACAGATGTTTGCCTTCACTTCCTAGCATCCTTAACCTGGGCATTCATTGTCTAAGCAGTGGAGTTTCAGTCATCACATGAAGGATTACAAAATACACAGCCAAGTCCCCTGTCCTTAGCCACCTTCCCCTCTGTGTGGGTCAATGGATAATTAGATATTTGAAAAGCACCTTGAAATAAGGGCTATAAATAATTCCTTTCTCCAATTTTAGAAAGCTCCATGGAAAGGAGGGTCATTGGAAAAATCCTTGGATCGCCCTGCATAAAGGACTGGTATTTGTTTGCCTGGGAGTAATTCAGGGTGAGAGGGAGTATTGTGTGCTGGAAACAGGTCCTGGTGGGGAGGAGAATGGGAGTTTAGTCTTACTGTGTCACTAATTAGCCGTGTGAGTTAGGGAAGTCCCTTCTCCTCATGAGCCTAGGTATGAAGAGTGAGGAATAAACTAAATGATCTTTAAGATGTTTTTTGAATATTCTGTGAACATGTGTTTTACCTCTGTGCCACGTTTGTTGTCTTCTTGTACTATCTTACTGGTGGTTCCTGGTTTGTTACTAAGTAAGTGGCCCCTCTAACCTAGTAGAGAGCTCAGGAAGCCTATTCTGAGCCCTTGAATACTTGAAGTTTCAAGTTTACTTAAGGTGTCAAGTTTTCCATTATGGGAGAGAAGTTGGTGTGGTGTACTTGTACCAAGGCAGGACAGAGATAGAAGAATTGTTGTCCCAGGAAGCAGCTGGCATAGTTAGTCAGCACATACAATTCAAGATGTTAGCTCACTGCCTGGAATTCTGGAACACATAACGATTGTCTTCCACAAGGCCTCCTGCTGACAGACGACGACAAGAGGGTGTGTTCATGGCTGAGGGGAAAAAAAGTAATTAAGGCTGTGCGTTCTGAAGTCAGACAGATCTGGAAGCTCCATTGGCACAATTGATTAGTACGTGGTACTTAAATGAAGTCAGATCTGAGTTTGTAACTTCAATTTGTCATTTTACCAGCTTTGTGTCCTTTGGAAAATTTCTTAAGCTCTCTAAGCTTCAGGTAATTTATTTGTAAGGTGGGGGGATGTCAGAAATTATCTCAGATGAGTTTTGGGAAAATTATGTATGTAGCGTATGCTTAGCACAATGTCTGGCAAATAGAAAGTTCACAATAAGCATTAGCTATTCCCGTTTTTATTGGTAAGATCACGGAGTAATGAAATTTAGGTTTACTTTATGAATACTTATTTATGAATGAATACCTTTAATAGATACCTATTATATGGTTATCACACTATAAAGATGTGGAAGACATGGGTTTTTTTCCTCAAAAGAACCTTAAAATTCTATTTTTGAGATGAAATGGTTACCTATTTAATCAAAGCCTTATGAATTCTATCAGGCCCAAAAAGATATTTAAAAATTGTGTTAATTATGAAAAACTATGCATAGAAACATTTTAATTATATTTAAAGTTACCGAAGCATACTGAGAAATGTTCTAGTTTAAAAAGTATACCCAACTGATTTCATTTCAAAGATTGCTGATTAAAGTTTAAGCCTGTGAAAAATTAAGCTTAGTTCTAAAAAATATTTAACTGGATCACTTTGAAACCTCCGGTCCTTGATTCACATGTAATTTTGGCATTGGGGTTTCAGAGTGTGTGACTATCAGGCACCTGACAGAGATGGATTAGGTCCAAATCCAACCGGACGCTTAGTGGCAGATGGCTCCTGGTGCAGTTACTCCAGACTTGGAATGTGTGAGAAGTTAAATGCTCAGAGGCTGAAACCTAATTCACTATGGACATATGTGCGATGAGTTTGGGGGAATCTGTGGCCACCAAAGAACACTGTTGTGTATCTAATACTGAATGAGGATTCATGAATTAGCATAACATTCAATATCCCCAAGACAATGGAACATTATTCTCAGGTACTCTAAGGACACAATTCAGTTTATTTCCATTCAGTTTATTTATTTGCCAAATTCCTTAAACATCCAGCTGAATCTGTTTCTTCCAAACCCAGTGGAGCAGATTCTCCTATTTATTTTGAGCAGATTCTCCTATTTATTTTGGATTAGAGAAACTCTTGTGCTAAGAGCCTTCCCCAAAAGTCTGGGAGAAAAAGTCTGTTTCTAGTACAAAGAAGCTCTAATGGACTATTTTAGCCAGCCATTGAACTCAGTGGTAGGCACAGGTTCTCACATACTCCTTAGGACTGTGAAGCACATCAGAGAAATGTGCTCATTGACCAGGATTCCTGAACAAAGCATCGCCTGTTGCCCTCTTAAGATTCAAATCAGCCATTCTCCTTGAATCAGAGTGGCTTCTCTCAAGGGTTTCCTTCATCCAGAAATTCCTAAAGCACTAAGATTCTGGTAGGAAAACAATACAGAGGCTAGAGAAGGATCCTTCAGCCTAGAAGATCAGACGACAAATATTCATAGAGTGTTTATTATGGAATAGGAATAGCTGATGATATAGATATTTGCTCATGGGACTTATATAGTCCAGTGGACTGGTCCTTTCCCTAAATATAGGTCAGGAATAGATGGGGTTATATCCTTGAAGAGAGACTTTTTCGATAGTGGCACTATTGACATTTTAGACCTTATAATTCTTTGCTGTGGGGAGCTGTTGGGGAGCTGTCTTGTGCATTGCATTGTCTGATTATCAGCATCCCTAGTTTCTACCTGCTGAGATACTAGTACCAACCCCTAGTTGTGACAAAGTCTCCAGACATTGCCAAATGACTCCAGGGGTCAAAATCATCCCCAGTTGGAAACTGCTGCTGTAAGACCATGCATTCTACTCTCTGTGCTCCTCCAGAGTCACTTGGGAAGAGGCTAGTTACTCAGTCTCCATTCAGGAATCAGGGCTCACATATCCCATAAACCAGATTTAGAAGAGTTTAAATAAGGGTGCCTTGGTGGCTCAGTCTGTTAAGCATCCTCTTGATCTCAGCTCAAGTCTTGATCTCAGGGTTGAGTTCAAGCCCCACATTGGGCTCCATGCTGGGTGTAGAGTCCACTTAAAAAAAAAGGCTTAAATACATTTTCATGGCTCTAGACCAGTTTTTCCCAGGCTGATGTTTCATAAATGCTGTTCTTTAGAATACAAATTGATGCAGGATTAAAAACAATGAATCCTATTGTCAAGTATACTTGACACATACTAGGTTAAATAAATTAAAACAAATTTCTTTATGTAGAACTTCTTATTGTTTTTGAAGTGCTCCTACAACTCTCTACAAGAGGATACAGCACTTCACATTCTCAAATTTATTTCAGCAGAGATCCCTTTTTTTGCAGAGTGTTTATTGATGTCCTTGAGAACAGAATTCTGAAGATACCATTTGGGAAACAGTACTCAAGGACATTCAACATTAACTCCAGTTTTCACTGGAGCTTGTTGGCCTAAGAAGAGGTCCCCTCTAAAGTCATCTGAAGGAAATTTAGCAGCAGGTAGAAGCAATAGGAGGTACAGCAGCAAGGTAGTTAAGTTCTGGAGTCAGCCTGGCTCTGTTCAAATCACAACTCTACCTCTTACTATTTCTGTATCCTTGAGCAAATTACTGAAGCTATCTGTGCCTCAGTTTTATCTGGGAAATGCAATTATGAAGGGTGCTACTTCAGTGATATCTGGGTGAGGATTAAGTGAGTAAATAAATATAAATCATTTAGAACATCATTTAGCATATAAGTCCTGAACTGATACTAGATATTGTTCTTATCAGGCCTTGGAAGTAATATAGTGAATCCAGACCTCAGCTATCAGGTCTGTGAGGCTAGCTCAGTTGGAGACAAAAAACCTGTTCTAGCAAATCGAAAGAGCCTACTTGTTTGCCTGAGGCTTCGGGATGTATGGAACACAGAAACACTATTCTGGCTGAACATTGGTAAGTACTATTTCAGGTGTAGAAAGATCAAAAGCAGACTGGTGAAGAAATGGATTTTCTTTTCTGTTCCCTCTTCTGGTATGTGCGGGGCATTGGTTTTAAATATTAGCTTGGATCCTTTGCAATTGACCAGTTGTTATGAAAGAAGGAGGCCAAAGCTGAGATGGTCTTTGATCTCTCACTGTGTGTTTCAGAAACCTAGCATAGGAATTCCTTATAGAATCACAAAAGATGGGATCCCTGGGTGGCGCAGCGGTTTGGCGCCTGCCTTTGGCCCAGGGCGCGATCCTGGAGACCCGGGATCGAATCCCACGTCGGGCTCCCGGTGCATGGAGCCTGCTTCTCCCTCTGCCTATGTCTCCTCTGCCTCTCTCTCTCTCTTTCTCTGTGACTATCATAAATAATAAATAAAAATTTAAAAAAAAAGAATCACAAAAGATGATGATCCCTCATCATCCTTTCAGCAAAAGGAGTGGGTAAAATTAACCAGTGATAGAGGGAAATAATCTCAAGCTGTAGTCTTCCTGAGGCAGAGGAAGGCTTCTGTGAAAAGGTAATAGAACAGACTATTTCATTCCCTGAATTAGAGGCACTTTGCCATAGCTGCAGCCACTGAAATACCAACTATGCATTTAGGCCTCAATCAAAGTTTTGGATCCATCATGTCCTTGGAAGTTTATGATTTTTAAGAAGCTTAGACCAGTGGACTGAAGGCTGTCTCTCTAGAGGTTCTGTTCGCCTCTCCTTGTCAGTAGTATCTGGAACTTTGTCATATAACTTTGTGATCCAGTCCCTCTGCTGTATCTGGCTTTCCAGGAATTACGATTCTGTGTCTTCTTCCCACCAAACTTACATTCCAGGCTTTACCCCACTTCATCGCTACCTTTTTTTCCCCCCCTGGGCCAGGAAGTCTGCTTTATCCCTTGTAAAACCTTCTGTAACCTGTTGAACAAGAGAGGGTTGGATCTTTTCTGATAAGCTCATTAAAGCTAAGGCATTATTACCCATTTCTTTTCTCAGGTATACTAGGATTTTTAAAGTGCTCAAGATCTCAACTGAGGTACCAAGGACAGCTTCATAGAGGAGGTTTGAGCATATTAGTTTCCATGGTTTTCCTTAAATCACACTGCATGTGATGGGCCATCCCTAGCATTCATTATAACTCAGGGTTTTTCTTGTGTACTTTTGTCCAATAATTGTCTCCATCTTATATCTACAATGAACTTAACACACCCTTCTTTTATTATTATTTTCATTTTATCTCAGAGATGAGGTAGCAGAATATATTAGGTGAAACTATTAATTCATGCCTGAGTTATTCTGAAGAATAGGTCAGGAAAATCTCATTTTGTAGATGAGGGACTGAGATTAAGGGAGGAGAAATGAGTTGTCCAGGACATGCAGCTAAATAGACCCCTTGCCCTTCTAGGTCATAAAAGGCATTTGGTACATGATGAGGATAGCTCTTTTTGCTATGCTTATTATCATAGGTTCTAGGATCTGATAGTGATGGAGCCTTATTTATGGATGAATGACAAGGCCACTTAGAATGTAGTCTGAATTGGCTTTGAACTTTCCATGCTCAGAGGAGCCAGCAGCAGCTGGCATTATAAAATAAGCCCAGGACTCATACTCATTCTGAAAGCATTTTCTTAGCAAAGTTAAAGGATGTCTGTTTTATCTTGTCTGTTTAGCCTTGTTCAAAGGAGAGTAAAGAGGCAAGCAGAAAAGAAGAAAAGAGTCAGTCATTTCTGGGGATTTGTCATTTCACACTCCTTTCACAGGGAGTTGAGGAACAAGAGATTTTTCTCCTCCCACATTTTCTGGAAATTTCAAAATCAGTTACATTGACTAGGAGCAATTCCTAGAGATGTCTATAATGATCCAGCAGAGTTACCTTATATAAGGCATAATTTAAGGTGTAAGATGATTTCAGGAATTGGGGAAGCCAAAGTTTACAGTTTATAGTTTACAGTTTACAGAAAAATTTAGATATAATTTCTTTGCCCTGCTCCATTGAAAATCGGTCTTTGAGTCATCTTTGATGGCTCAACTGCCTTAGATAATTAGACATTCTTCAGATGGTTTGTAGAATATCTTGAACTTTCTTCCTAATTGGGCCTGGGGGTGGTGAAAGGGAGGATTGCATTGCACTCATAGTAGCTAGGAGCTCAGTGTTCTTGCAAGTACTGGAGGACCCCCAGGATGCATTGTGGAAGTCAAACATGCTTGAGTCAGGGTTGTCTGAGTTATGTCAAAGCAATACCAACTGAATGTATAAGAAGAACTAAGACTAGTGGGTAGGTTCTTATTTTCTAAGATAATATTTCAGGTTTTTCCTTGACCGAGGTCAGTATATGCGCAAGCACATTTTCAGGAACTCTAATAGAAGAAAAGCTGCCACTTCCTTTAAAAATTCATTAGGAAACACAGCAAAGATAATCCAGAAGCAGTCAGAATGCTTCATATTTCATTTTAAATCATTCCTTTGTGGGTGTTGAGTGTTTCTTTACTGTACCTCTGGTACTACCAGAAGTGATTTGTAACAAAGCACTGGAGAGAAAGTATCCATCTCGAGTTAATCCAAACCCTACAGGACAACACACACTCCAGGAATAATATTGGTTTCCTAGTTAGGCAGCAGCTGCTGCCTCTCTTGCCACCTGAATGATTGTGTTGACAGATCTTTGTAGTGTGAATCGAAAAGCTAAAAGGCATAATGAGAAAAAAACACCAGAGCTCCCATCCACTCTTTCTGGTAAGGCTTTTACGTAGTTGTTTCAAAACAGGGAGTTGGAGGATGGATCTGTCTTCTCTGGATCTGGATCCAGTAGTGCTTAGTGTTGAAGGTATATTCATTTACCTGTGTTCAATTGAGCTCTTTAATGAGGAAGGCAAAGTTAGGGAGGGAATGAAAATGTTGGTTCCATTGCTTATTAAGACATCCAGGAATTCTGAATCTTTTTCAACCTAGTTTCTGAAAGCATAGTAAACCTTCAGAAATAACATTCTGTTGACCAGATGCCTTGGGATTTCCAAAGTTTTCAATCTGTTGCTCCAAGAGAGAGAGAAAGAGAGAGAGAGAGAGGGAGAGAGAAAGAAAAAGAGAAAGGATGAGAGAAAAAAGATACAAGGGAATTGAAAAGCAAATACCTGAACTTCAAAGATTAACAATCAGGTTAAAAGCCTCAGGAGGGACCCCGGGTGGCACAGCGGTTTAGCGCCTGCCTTTGGCCCAGGGCGCGATCCTGGAGACCCGGGATCGAATCCCACATCGGGCTCCCGGTGCATGGAGCCTGCTTCTCCCTCTGCCTGTGTCTCTGCCTCTCTCGCTCTCTCTGTGTGACTATCATAAATAAATAAAAATTAAAAAAAAAAGATTTTAAAAGCCTCAGGAATATTGATGCTGAAATACTCATTAGAAAGCAGAGAAGATAGGTCTGTGGTAAATGAAAGGTAGATGTTAGTATGTGTAGAGTTTGATCTAGTGCAGTGCACTTGAAAGGGCAGAAGCTCAGATACACACAGGATGATTTTAAATGCTAGAAGAGTCTGTGGTCTGATGGTGCTGAACTTGAAATTTGCTTTAGCCTTAGGACCATTATGAAAACCATGAACCATTTAAATAGTAGTAACAATGGCTGCCATATGTTTCAAGCATTAAATTAGACAATTATGTAGATGACTGACTTAATCGTCATGACAACCTTGCCAGGTGTTTTACTCTTCCCATTTTACAAATGGCAAAACTTAGGTGAAGAGAGGTTACATAACTTGCCCAATATGCCATAGGAGTCAGTCCCTCATGTTCGACTACAGCCCTCATGCCTCTTGAGTCAGAGACATTGATTTGTGTACTTGCATTTCACAGACTCCTTGCTAGGGGACAGAGTTCTGGCCGATGAATCGGGAGTAGAAGGCACTTGTGTGACTTCCAGGGCGAAGTAATTAAGAGTTTATCCCGGTTCTCTCTTACCCTTCTACTGAGAATGTAAAGTTCTTGAGTTTTTAAGATGTCAGTATCTCAAGATACAAGAATTTGGAGTCTGCATTTATGAAAATCACCAAGGAGATCCTTCTAACACATATTTGTCTATGATGTGGGCAATAAATAAGTCTTTGTTAAGCCACTTACACTTCAGGATGTATTTGTTACCAAAGCATAGCCTATTATATCCTAATATATTTCACCATTTTCCTTACCTACTTTGAATTTTAGCTGTTAATACAGTATACCCTATGTTTTAGTCTTACTTATGAAGGGTTAACATACTATTATGTTCAATTTGATTATTTTATTATTTCTAGAAATGTCCTCTAGAATAAGATAATAACACAAAAAACTTCGAATGGCAGTTTTTGCCTGAAAATAATGCCTTTGGTGCTATAATCAGATTTGGGGTTCAGGGGCTTGCTCATCTAATTTATGAAGAATCCACTTGATAGCTCTTGTTTCCATATGGCTCATGATCTCTTGTCAACTTCACTCTAATCAGCATATCTATGAACTGTAAATTAAACTAGTTCTCAAAATAATAAAATAAATAAATAAACTAGTTCTCTTTTCCTTCAAATTTCCTTAAAGGAAAGTCTGAAGAAAGAGGCTGGCCAGCTGTTATGTCCTGAGAGAAGTGGGTCTAACTTGCCTCCATCTTACAGATGGGGAATATGAGCTCAACTCTATTTTCTGGAAAAGTGGTATTTCAAAAAAGTATTTATTTATTTTAGAGAGAGAATGGGAGGAGGGGTGGAGCTAGAGAGAGAATCTCAAGCAGACTCCATGTTGAGTGCAGAGCCCAATCTGGGGCTCGATCCCAGAACTCTGAGATCATCATAACCTGATCTTCTGAAACCAGGAGTGGGGTGCTTAATTGACTGAGCCACCCAGGCGCCCCTCTGGAAGAGAGCCATTACTGAACTTTGACATCTAGCACCCTGCCTTTTGTTATGTATTTTGAAACCTGAAAGAAGAAACTCTCCAAAATTTTCCTGATAGGGAATGACCTTTGATTTCTTTGTTGTATATTGACTGTCCACTCATTATAAAAGGCTAATTGTGCATATGACTGATGTAGGGGAACAACTTCTCCTCAGGGAAATGTCATTGAATGGGATGTGGCAGTGACAGCAACTTGGAAATGACCATGTACAACATTAAATTCCATTTGTGATATTAGGGTTCTGTTGAAAAATCTTAAGAAATACCTTTATGTCTTAGCATTTTTTACTATTAATTCCATCTAACATTTGATGACATCTAGATTGGGAACAAACATTGGACTTTTGATCTGAGATGCTTTCTATTCCAGGTTTCTCTCTAATATACTCACATATTTTAAACACATCCTCCTTTAGCAATATGTCCCCAGAAAGGGTAAATTTTGATTATATCCTCTTTAAACATGGGTAGAAGTTGAATAACGATATATGATTCATACATTCAGGGGGAAGGAAAATTGGTGTTTTGGGGAGAATGATGAAAGGGTTAGATTTTTTGCTGTCCCCGCCCTTCCACGTGGTTGTGGTTGCCATTAGAAACCTCAGTGTTTGATTCTTCTAATAGATTATATATAGGCCACCTTTCCTTTCTTTTAGATTTATGTTGGTCCTTTAGCATTGAAATATCAATACCCACTAACACTATTAAGGGGTAGTGGAGGGGGAGGTGGGCAGGGTGATGGGGTGACTGGGTGATGGGCACTGAGGGGGGCACTTGATGGGATGAGCACAACATACAATATGTTGATAAATTGAACTCCAATAAAAATATACAAAAAACCCCCAAATCCCTGCTCAAAATTTATTTATTCAATAATTACCAGTCCTGATTCTATGGCTGATTTATCTGATTGTTTATTTATTTTTGACATATTATATGCAGTATGATGTTAATTTCAGGTTTACAACATACTGATTCAACAATTGTGTACATTATTCAGGGCTCACCATGATAAGCACAGTTACCATCTGTCTCCATACAATGTTATTACAATATTACTGAATATATTCTCTGTGTTGTACTTTTCATCTTCATGACATATTTATTTTATAACTGGACATTTGTACCTCTTTATCCCCTTGATATATTTCACCTGTCCCTCTCCTGTGGATGTTTAGAAACTGATCCTGGGTTAAGAGACTCAGGACATGGTACACCTGTGTTAGAGAATGAGGCTATAAAGATGCTTCTTCCCTTTCTCTTTGTACAGAGGTAAAGGCTTTTATGATTTTGATAGAAAGTAAAAGTTGTGCCACATTGACAGGACAGATGAGGCAAGGCACAGCCTTAGCTGTTCCATCTGGTGTTTCTTAAGTAGGACAAACTATTCTTGGAGCTCTACAAAGTGCCTGCTTCCAAAGAGTTGGAAATGACTGGGCTTCTCAGTGAACTCAATAGGTGGGAGTTGTGACTTGTAAAGCTAAATGAAAAAAAAAAAAAAAGAAAAGGAGACATACAGCCTACAGAGAATAAATGTCTAGCAAATTATGCTGTTTCTACAAGAGCTCAGCAAATAGACTTTTTATGATAAGCACAATTCTGTTCCTAATCTACAAACCTTATTTTTAATAAAGAACCTACTCTTTCTCTTTAGTAATCCTTTTGAGATTACAACTGCAGTTTATCATTTGCAGTGATAAACTCACCAGTCACCAGGTGTTTAGCACAGGATTTGGGGAGGTGAGTAAAATTGGAATTTCAGAGCCACTATCTCTGCATGTGCCTCATAAAATTTTTGGCAACTATTGCTGGAATAAAGCTTCCCTTCCATCTTCTTCCCTTGGCGCTAAAAGAGCTAGTACATTGCAATGAGCTCTGTGTAACTGGATGTTCTGTGAAGTTATCTTGGCTTATTTCTCATTTTTCTGTTTTATAACTGCTATTTCAAGCTTGATATAAACATTATTAGGTTGCACATATGTTTCTGATCAGGAAGTCCTTAAATATTTTCTTAGGATCATTGTCTTCTAATGTAGTTAAAAAGACAAGCTTGGGATCCCTGGGTGGCGCAGCGGTTTGGCGCCTCCTTTGGCCCAGGGCGCGGTCCTGGAGACCCGGGATCGAATCCCACGTCGGGCTCCCGGTGCATGGAGCCTGCTTGTGTCTCTGCCTCTCTCTCTCTCTCTCTCTCTGTGACTATCATAAATAAATAAAAGTTAAAAAAAAAAAGAAAATTTCCTTTAAAAAATAAAAAAATAAAAATAAAAAGACAAGCTTATAAAGATCCCTCCTGGATTGTGACTTGACCTGATGAGTCATATTGATAATCAGGTCCAGTAACACTAGATTTCAAATGTAATTTCCTTTGGCTTCTTATATCTCTATGTATTTGCAGAAAAAAATGCATTTATTATAGCACCAAAAACTTCAAGATACCTAGGAATAAATTTAACAAAAAAATTTAAAGGTACACATTTCCCAAAGAATATAAATCTGTACTGAAGGATACAAAAAATACTGAAAAACAGAGAGGTATAACATGTTTCTGGTGTAGATTATTCAATATTGTAATTGCATAAGTTAGTCATGAGTAAATCTATAAATTCAATGTCATAATTGTAATAAAATTCGCAATTTGACTTATGATTACCTTGAGCGTCTTGATTCTAAAGTTCACCTGGAAGAGGAATTTCATGAAAGTAGTTAAGAAAATGTTGAGGAAGAAAAATCAAAGAGGAAAGTAATAGTGATTGTTGATATTGGCAATACATTTTTGGACAGTTCAGTTTAATAGTAACTCATAACTTTTTAAAAAATAGTGCACAAATTACTTTTTGCTGGATTAATTCAAGAGTTTAATGTCATGCCACATCGTTGCCTTCCTGGTTGAATTAATTCTATGTATGTCAAATTGCTCTTAAACTTCTATTAATAGGATTTTATAAGAATATGATTCTGGATGTTTGTGACAGAATAATGCTGTAAAGATTTTATTTTTTTTATTATTTTACTATAAAAATTTCTAAGGCTAAGAAGTAATAGCAGTTTCAATAAGAAGTTAAATATTGAAATTGAAACTAAAATTATTTTTCTAGTCTTATGTATTCTGAGTGAGCTAATGACCAGAACAAGTATTTTATTTTTTCTAAAAATAGTGAATCCATGAAAGAATGGTCATCTGTTAATTGTCATGCTTAAGTATAAGAAAATTAGTCTGTTCCTGGTTTCTTAACTCTGTGTCAGTGACATCTTACAAAAAGATTCAAGCTGAGAAACAGATACAGATTTGTTGTCTAATTCACACCTAAGGGGATGATGGGAATTAAAATGAATCCGTAAACTGCTTTGCTGCTTCCATGACCTAGGACTTGACAGAAGGTATCCTGAAGAAAGCTCATGGTTTAAGAATATGATATATTTATGAAATGCTCTAGTGTATAAAGTCTTTAATTTTCATCCTAGGCTGCTTCAATGAACCATCTAAAAACAGGACAATGTGGTATTTGAAATAATGGATGTTTTACTAAAGATTCTAAGAGTCCAATTAAATCAAGCTGAGACAGCCTGATGTTCTTCTATATTAACTGAGTTTCTAATGATCATTGCTTTTGTATTAAAAAAATGTCTTAGGATGTGAAAAGATCATAGCCACCATCCTGTGAGGCTCAGCCTTGTGAGTAAAATACAGCTAATAAGACAGGATATAGAACTGGGATTTGGGCCAGCATTATAGGTAAGAAGAACTGGTATGACATAATTTTATTCATTTACTTATTTAAAAGTATTGATCAGCTGCTATGGGCCAGGCATCTTGTTAGCTATGGAGCTAGTGATGGGTAAGATAAGCATGATCACTTAAAAAGGAGCTTATAATCTAATCAATGGAGTAAAACATACACCATTTCTTATGAAATTTCTTGCCATATTAAAATGGGGTAAAAAAAAATAAAAAATAAAATGGGGTAACATCTGTTAAGTATGTGACAAGCCGTAGCCAAACAAACATTAGATTTCTTCTCCTTTGTATTTTCATGTAGAGGATACCTCACTATATTCAGTTGTCAAGAAGACTTAGTATTCAAGTGATATTGTTTACCAATTCAATGTGGCTAATAAACAACATGAGTGATGCAGGGAAGAGGTCAGAGCACAAATGTACTCTGTAACTTGTGAGCAAACAAGAGAGAGAAGCAATGTATCCACAGAAGAAAAGCAGTCATTGCAATGGTAGACATTTCAGGTACACAACAGAATAATTCTGAGGGGATAAGAAAGTGGTTAAGAATCTCTCCTGACCCAGTCAACTGAATATACATGATGTAGTATTTTTTACTAATAATGAAGTGGTGCCCCTAGAGGTTAATTGTTCAGAGGAGAATGAATGGGGCCAAGTTTCAAGTTACTGGAATAGTTATTTATTTATTTATTTATTTATTTATTTATTTATCTCTTTATTTATTTGAGAGAGAGACAGAGCAAGCCAGGGGGGAGGACTAGAGGGAGAGGGACAAGCAGACTCCACAACGAGTGCACAGCCTGATGGGGTGCTTGATTCCACGGCCCGGGGACCATGACTGGAGCTGAAACCAAAAATCAGACACCCAACTAACTGAGCCACCCAGGCACCCCACAAGCGACTGGATTATTTACATTTGCCCTCTGGGTCCTCTATCCTTTCAGGGAAGACATTATTTCAAAGAGAAATGGAAACTGAGGGATTATGATCAGAGAATGACTGAAGAGTCTCTAAGTCAGAGACAGTATTTGTTCAGGATAATGTGAATAGGTCGACTAGAGATGTTCTAGATTAAAAAACAGAAAAATCCTTCAGGAGCACTGTCCATAAGCCACTGTTGTCTTAGACTTAATTCTTGCAGTTACTATTGAAGATTTAAGTTCTGCTACACTAACTTTGGCCCTGTTTGCCTCTGGCTCTGTGTATTCCTCGCGCACCACTTGGCAGCTCCAGACACAGGGCTGTGTCTTTGACCTGGGCTTGCTTGTACGTACACTGCACAAAGAAGCAATCTGCAGAACAATGGTAATATCTTCTTGCTTTCATTTGTTTATTTAACAACATTGGGTTATTGAGTATTTACTAGACACTTATACTTATCTTCTAGATGTGGATGAGGCATCAGTGAAAAAAACAGACAAAAATTTCTGTTCATGTGGAGATTACATTATCGTGTGTGTGTGTGTGTGTGTGTGTGTGTGTGTGTAGGTAGGTATTTGGGATAGATAGGAATACATAAGTATAATGGTTGAACTATATAGTATTTAAGAAGCTGGTAAGTACTATGTAAGAAATAGATGAAAGTAAGGTGATCAGGAATACTGGGGGAGAGGATGGTGACATTGAGGTGATAGTTGAACCAGACTTTAAGGACCACAGGGAGCTAGCCTTGAGGATATCTGAAAGGAGCATTCCAGGCCAAGGAAACAAATGGAGAGGACTGAGACAGCAGTGTGCCTGGCATGTGAGAGATAATCAAGGAGGTGAGCTTGGCTGAAGTGGAGGGAGAAGGGGACACACAAAAATGAGGTCAGAGGGGGATTGGGCTCTGATTTGCATGGTTTTATAGGCCATTGTAAAGACTTTTCAGTTTCCACTCTTGCCTTGACTATGTATGGTAACCCTAATATTTTGCAATCAGTGATCAGTTGAACTTCTTTCAACATCTAATAAGAGTCAACTCATAGTTTTTGACCTTGTAAGAGGTCTATTCCAGACTATGGGAGGAGAGTAAGAGGGTTTGTGGTCCCACAAGCTGATGACTGGCTTGAAGAATGCTAAGGCTGATTGTTGGTGTTTGAATATGGGTTTGTGATTGGATGTACTCTCTGAAGATGTGATGTACCCTTCCTGCCATAGGCACAAACTTTTAGCACAACAAGATGGTCAGTCTTGCAGAGACTCCCAAACCAGGAGCCCCCAGAGGGCTGTCAATCAGGATATTCGACCTCCACACGCTGGAGATGTCCATCTCTTTTTAGCTATTTTAAACACACCAAAGAGCCACTTCTTGCTCAAGGAATATTTTCAAATTGTTTGACTATGTGTAGTTTTAATTTTAGTGGTAGGTTGTCAGAATTTTCATCCATATTTTAGAATATAATCTTTTGGTCTATTTTATTTAAAAAAATCATTACCACCTTTTAATCTTTTGCTTTTAAAATGAAGAATGGGAAGCATAAGAGAGGAAGATCTAAGGATTTTATCTTTAATCCTGGAAACGTGAGAGACTTCCTCTTCCACCTCCTAACTCTATAGGGGTTTTTCAATGATATCAAAACATATTTCTCTTTCCTACCTTAGATGAAAAAAGGCAATTTCCAAACTGTGGAAGGAGCCTCGGTGTCCATCGAAAGATGAATGGGGGATCCCTGGGTGGCGCAGCGGTTTGGCGCCTGCCTTTGGCCCAGGGCGCGATCCTGGAGACCCGGGATCGAATCCCACGTCGGGCTCCCGGTGCATGGAGCCTGCTTCTCCCTCTGCCTGTGTCTCTGCCTCTCTCTCTCTCTCTCTGTGACTATCATGAATAAATAAATAAAATCTTTAAAAAAAAAAAAAAGAAAGATGAATGGATAAAGAAGATGTGGTTTATGTATACAATGGAATATTCCTCAGCCATTAGAAATGACAAATACCCACCATTTGCTTCAACGTGGATGGAACTGGAGGGTATTATGCTGAGTGAA
Organism: Canis lupus familiaris; assembly: GCF_011100685.1. Classification (NCBI taxonomy): domain Eukaryota; kingdom Metazoa; phylum Chordata; class Mammalia; order Carnivora; family Canidae; genus Canis; species Canis lupus. Next base: position 252,779 of record NC_049257.1, read on the forward strand.
GTAAGTCAATCGGAGAAGGACAAACAGTGTATGCTCTCATTCATTTGGGGAATATAAATAATAGTGAAAGGGAATAGAGGGGAAGGGAGAATAAATGGGTAGGAAATATCAGAAAGGGAGACAGAACATAAAGACTCCTAATTCTGGGAAATGAACTAGGGGTGGTGGAAGGGGAGGAGGGTGGGGGGTGAGGGTGAATGGGTGACAGGCACCGAGGGGGGCACTTGACAGGATGAGCACTGGGTGTTATTCTGTATGTTGGCAAATTGAACACCAATAAAAAATAAATTTATTATTAAAAAAAAAGAAAAAAGGCAATTTCAAGAAGTCAGCCCTTTAGGGAGTATTGCAGATTCACTAAAACTAAATAAAGCAGAAGAAATAGCTGGGCATTTGAAGGAATCTGCAAACATATCTATTTCTTCATTTTTATTAACACCTGCTACTTAGGAGCCCATAGATATCTTGATATTAATATGAAGATGCTATGTATTCCAGAAACAACGTTCAGATACCAAAGCTTACGCTAACACTGAATTCAGAGGACACCGAATCTGGTAAGGTAAATATAAATGATTTAGTTCTGACCATGAGATTCAAATTCTTCCTAAGAGTGTTAGGTCATTTACAAGATGAAGTAACACATATGTGTCTTCGGTAATTTAGGGCACACTGACATGACATGTTATCAACCCACATGAGTACAAATCAGGGCTAAGAAATTAGTTATAGCTCAGAGAGGCTGGGGCATATGACATTGAGTAAAATTAAAACTGTGACATTTGAAAGGGGAATGAGGCCAGAAGAAAAGGCCTTGCAAAGCACGGGAACATTTTAAAATACTTTATTTAAAACAAAAATTTGTCCTACCAATTATTGTTTTCTCCATCTCAGCCTCCACCTATACTGCCAATTCTAGAGATTTGTGCCCTCTCTGATGGCCAATTTTATTATGTTTTTTAATTTCTGGGAAGTTTTACCATCTTCATGAGAAAACAAGTCCCATTCATAGGAATCCAGGGCCACAGTTAGACAGAAAGTAATCTTTCCTCTAAACCACCAGAGGATAGTCTGAATCTAAGAGTAAGTAAATTACACCAAACTATAAGGTGGGTTTGGGAATTTGGGTTGTTTTTTTGTCCATTTTTAGTCTTCAAAGTCTGGGAATCCAGTTTTTGGACTGCCTTCTACTTTGGGAATAAAGGACCTTGTCAAAGCAATTTTGCCTAATCACATTTTGAGAGGGTTCTTGATTCCTTCCACAACATGTGACTTCTAGCCTCTGCAGTGGTATGATCTAGGCTTTGGGACTATCCCAGACTACATTCTTACCCCAGAACATCAACCCTGTCACCTTCAGAGTATGACCCTGAACCTAACAGGATGAATTTCTTGAGGTTATGCTAGTCTTGAAGCTTCCAAAGCCCAAATGCTACACAGAACTCCAGAGAAAGCAATTAGCATTCTGAGTGGCAAGTGTCCTATCATTCGTTTTGCCTCTTAAGGACATTTAAAATGTAGGTAGGCTGAGAAGCCAAATGTAACTCTAATTAGCATATGACTTTCAGTGTATCTGATTCATTCAGATGAAGTTGGTTTCATTTTCTTTTTTCTGTTTTTAATTAAAAAGAATGGAAAGGTAAAATTTTCAACTACTAGAAATTACAAATAAAAAGTAATATATATTTTTACTTCACAATTCATCTCTCTTTGCTAGAGGTAACTATTACTCACAGGTTTTTTTGTTTATCCTTCCAGGAAAAGAAAAAAAAAATGTGTGTACCAAAACATAGATGTCTAGACCTCCTGCTGTTTTGAAATGAGCGGCAGCATCTCACGTACATCCACATCTGCTTTGCCTTTTTCAAAATTTTCAATCTGGTATTTTTTGGAGGTTAGTTTTGAGAAAATGTCTTTACTGTGATGTGTGAGTCTAAATCTAGGCAGAACACCTTGGTCAGTGTCTACGCGTATTTTAATTTTTTTGATGTATATTACCAGATGGCGGGCCGAAGAGGATGCTCCCGTTTCTAGTCTCATTAACACATCATGAGAGTGCCTGTTGCTCTACATCATGGCCAACATGCACTTTCATAACCGTGATCTTTGACACTATATTACCTGAGAAGTTATATCTCACTGTTTGAATTAGTATTTTGTTAGTTATGAGTCAAGTTGAGTATCTTCTGACTTGTAGAGAAGCCCAGTTTCCATTTGGATTGTCATGCTACCTTCCAGTATCTTTGAGAACAAGAACAGCATGCAGCCTTTGAGATCAGAAATGATATTGTCATTGGTGTTGCCAATGCCATCTAGTAGCTGTGTATAACATTTTGTTATGAAACCCTGTTGAGAGACAAGAGTACTTTCCTTATTACACTGCGAGAGAAACCTTATACTTCCCATCTAACAGGCACTTTATTAGTATTACAACACAACATGACCTATACTCAGCAAAATGTTTGCACTTTCCTTTGAAATGAATTTTACTCTTTAAGTTAGAACATCCCTCTCTCTCTCTATATATATATATATGTATATATATATCATGCACTGCTACAAATGGCCAAATTTATTATTGCCAAATTATATTTGCAGCATAATTTTAGTCTTGGGAAAAAGCAAATTGGTCATAATTAACATTTAGAAACTTCTTTTTGATAAGCAAACATCTTCATTCAGTATGATCTCTGGTGGTGTGTTTTATTTGAGCTGGTTGGGTTGTAAACACATAATACACAGTAATTGTGGTAACCAAGAGCCTGGCATTCTCCTACTTTGATAGAAGCAGCTTTGCATACGTTGTGTTTATTAGCTAGTTTCATGATACACATTGTCCGTGATGAATATGAAAATGCTAATTGATAGTTCATAAGGAACAGACAAAGGGATGTGACTCTGTTTAGGGTTGGTACATGTTAAAAGAAATGCAGTCCTTTTCGACAAACCAAGAGAAACAAAAGTAAAGAAGCAAAGATATTCTTATAAATGTATGATCAAATATTTTCTTAAAACTTTCTTAAATGGTTTTCCTGGTAAATGAGGAATAGTAGCCTCAAGACAGGGGAAATTTGATGGGATTTCAATGAAACTGATGTCCTAATCTCAATGTCTAAATAATCTTACTGTACAGGGAGCTATATAATATAATGTTTTTGGTGAGAATTGGAATATTCTTGGCCATGGTTGTGAAATATATATATATATATATATATATATATATATATAAAATACATATATATGTGAAATACATACACACACACACACACACACACTAAAGATTTTATTTATTTTGAGAGAGAGAGAGAGAGAATATGAGCAGGGGGAGAGGCAGAGGGAGAAGCAGACTCCCCACTGAGCAGGGAGCTTGATGCAATGTGGGGCCCCATCCCAGGACCCTGGGACCATGACCCAAGCCAAAGACAGGCTCTCTAAAGTATATACTAATAGTATTCCCTTGAGGGAGCCTAAATTTCTCTCATTTATTTCTCACTCACCCACCCGTGTTGAAATAGACTTTAAGGTGGACCCCATCATCTCTTTCTGCTGGTGTTCACATCCTTGTATAATTCCCTCCCCTATGCGTGTGTGGAATTGGTGAGTTGCTTTTAATCAATAGAAGATGGCAAAGATAATGGCATGTTACTCCCATGATTACATTATGTTGCATTAGGATTTTGTCTTCCTAGCAGACTTGCTTTAGAGACTCCCTTGCTGGCTCTGAAGTGAGCCGTCATACAGTGGGCTGCCGATGTGCCATGTGGCAAGGAACTGAGGGCAGCCTGAGGAAGCTAAGGCCCTCAGATCTACGAGGAACCGAATTCTACCAACAGCTATGTGTGAGCTTGAATAGGACCTCGAGGCTCAGAGGAGACCAGAACTCTGGTTGATTCCTTGATTTCCGCTTTATGGAAACACAAGGCAGATAAACAGATAAGCTGTGCCCAGACTTTTGACCTACAGAAACTATAGGATTTAAATGGGTCTTATCTTAAGCTGCTGAATTTGTGATAGTTTGTTATACAGCATAGGAAATAACCCCTAAACAAAAAACACAACCTGTGGCATATTGTATTTTTTGTTCAAAATATTCACTTCCCTTCTCTGGGGGCAAAGTTTACTTCCTTGTTCATACATGCCATTACATGGCATCATGTAATATGTGATACTCATCCCAACAGGAGATTTATACTTTCTTGTCCTTTGAATTCAGAAGTGATCGTCTGATTTTCTTTGGCTCAAAGCATGAGGATAGAAGCATAAACTTTAAGAGCCAGCTTGAGGTCGTCCATCTTTTTTTCTTTTCATTACTTAGCTGTATCTGATCTACATTGGACATACAGTGGCAACAAAAAGTAAACATTTCTTTTTATAAACTGCTGAGATTTTATGTTACCACAGCATAATCTAGTCTTTCCTTCTGAGGAGAAATAATTGTGTCAGATACAACGGGGTCAAATTGCTGTGCAGAGTTTTAAAAATTTTGTCTCAGTGACAGACTCTCTTTAGATGCCTTCCCTCATTGTATTATCTTCCTTTGAGGATTGCTTTGCATTTCATTCTGTGTCTGTGTCTTCCAGAAACCATCTGGTGCAATAGGACAATCTGGAAATGGGTATTTTTAGGACCCTGATCTGGGAAGTCTTCTTGAGATTAGGATAGATTTCAAGGAGAAGGAAAGATGAAGTGCACTACTCAAGCTTATAGGAAAAGACTTTCTGTGGGTTGATTTTTGTATCCTCCTCACCTTTGTAGAAGAAAGATCTCAAAGATCAAGGTCAGCATTGTGGTTCAAAGGAAAAAGATCAAAGAGGAAATTATATCTGCCTTTTAGAAAAGAGATTCCCAGGATCATAAATGGTGCAGCCAAGTTCACCGAGGGAGGGAACCAGTTCTAATTGGTAATAAAGAGTGTTTCTCTTTCAAGAATGTCTAAAATGCTTTGACTCCTCAAGATTTATCCATGTTAAGGGACTGGTCAAAGATTTAGCATTTGTTTTGTTTTGTTTTTTAAAAGTTCTTGTATCTCTGTCATTGGAGACCCTGTAAACATTGCTGATGGCAGTTGATTATTTAAGGACAGGGTAATAGAGGATGGCAAGGGGATAAGTTTCACTGAAATGCTACCTTAAGTTGATCATTTAATGAAGGACATGAAATTTCCAGAATTTGTATTGTTATCTTGCTACAGAATGGAGACTATAGCCAAATTCCTTTGGAAGTATTTTACTGTGACACAGGGTACATAGGAACTGGTGCATTCATTTCTACATGATAGTTAACTTTAACTTATATTAATTTAGGACCACCTTGGAATCAAACTGCCTGGGTTTTAATTCTTAGGCAGTCATTTAATTTGCTTTGTGACTTTGGATAAGATTCTTTAACACTCTGTGACTCAGTTTCCTCATCTATAAAAGATACTGATCTTCTATGATTGTTGTGAGAATTAATTAGTACACGTAAAGTGCCGGATGGAATCACCTAACCTACTGTTAGTGTTACCACACATGCTTCACAATGGAAAAACTTCTGACCATGTAATTGAAGGAGCAGCCTCATATATCCAAAGTAGCATTTCATTCATTTTCAGTTCTTTTCCTGTGTATCCAGATTGACTCTACCATACATGTATTAGAAGACCTGTAAAAATCACAGCTTTCTTTAAGCTTTCTGTCTTGTTATAGTCCCCCTACCAGCTGTTCGCTCTCTAGCAACAAAGTTGGAACTACAGTTTAAAAAATTCAGTTATGCTAATGAAGGGGGGAAAAAGTTTTTGCTTTAGATACAGTCACTTGCTTTCTTTGTACCAGCTCTAAGTGAGCTGACTTTCATTAGCTGGCTATCAACTAAATGCAAGTGTTCTGACATGCACCATACCCTTTTGTCGTTAGCAGCTCTGCCTAGCTGCATGGCAAAGCACTGTTTCCTTCTAGGGCAACAGGCTTGACCTGGGAATAAGACAGAATTGATAATTAATTGGTGGAGTCAGAAGGAAGCTGGCCATTAGAAGAAAGTAAACATCTAAATTATAGTCTGAAGTAGAGTGTCAAAATCAGGTTAGATCTAAATGGAATTAAAGTTTAAGAAGCTTCTAGTCATGGTGGGTAGGTTTGAACTAATAGGATGCTGTAGGATGACCATGGTTCTTGTTGTTGTTTGGTATCTAGAATGTATGAATGGAAAGTGTGACTGAAATAAGGTAAAGGATCTGAAAGTGTGGCCCAGCCCTGGAGAAGAAATGAATCTCTATAGGAATTAGGAAAAAGGGTTAGGACCATAATTGTCAAGGGTAGAAGTCTAAGCCAAAAATAGACTCTGGAGTCTTGAGTGTGTGGTTCTGGTAGATGGGGAAGGCTGTTGCTCACTGATCATTTGGAACCAAGGACACTGTTCACTCCGGGATGCTTACATATGCTAGAGAAAGTCTCAGAGAGGACCACCAGGCCCAACTGCACTGGACCAGGGGGGCTGGCTATGGCTGAACTTCCAAGAGAAAGATACAAATACTGGCAGCTTGGAGGAGCCTGAGGGAGATACAGTTTAAATTTTAATGCATTATTTTCTTTGCCTTTTCAAAGTATAACCTATTTTATTTTTAAAGGGGTCAAAGGCACAACCTCTACTATTGTTAGCATCCAGCTGTTTGCTGACTGTGTATGGAAATAGAAATTTTGAAGGAGCTTGTCCTTGACCTCATCAGCATGTATAGTTTCACCTCTTTTGTATCTAGAAAAGAATTCATGTAAATGCCCGTATCCCAAATTAGGTGTTTGGTAAGGAAGATGGTGGTTAAACACTTCAATCTTAAGAGTATGTTTTATTAGAATCTGTATCACTACAATAAGGCTAAACTAGGATCGTCTTAGTAAAAATTAGAAATGATAGAATACAACTGTCTTCTTTAAATGTTCACCTTTTTATACATGAAGATATTTGCATTGAATGATAGTGTATTGGAAAAGATTCTTTTAAGTTAATTATTTTTTTAAATGGGACAATTTTGTGAAAAGAAAATTATACTTGGTCAGATGTGAGGGATTTTACTGTTTATTAGGGGAATGAGGAAGATTTAATTTCTGACTTGAGAAATTTTATCTTTCTTTGAATCTCCAGTAGTCATAAAAAGAAATGTATGTATGGCTATGCAAACATATGTGTTATAGCCAAAGTCTGGAACAGGTGATTTTTGACAACAGACAGCAAAATTTATGATCAACTTAAATAGCTGGCTAAGCACCAATGTGTCATACAGGGGAAAAAAAAAAGATCTCTCACTGTAAGCCAAAGAACACTGCTAATAGCCAAATGCTACATTAGTTGGCTAAATATAGATTTGCTGACTTTCAAATACATGTTGGTCATTAGCCAACTGAAACAACTGAAGTCAACATTATCATCTAACAAATGTTATCTCATTTGAAATTCAGACTATAGCTCATAAAATTTTGGTGACAGATTGATTTTAAGTCAATGGGGAGATTGTTTTGAAGTATGTTAATGTGTTTTTCTCTTTTGTATTTGCATGTACATGATCTTCTGACTAGTTAGTCTGATTTGTTCATTTACCTAATATAGCAGTGTTTTAGCTTTGGATTAATAAGGTTTTGAGTAGAGAAAATAATTACAAAAGGTAGAATTTATCAAGAGAGAAAATTATTTTAGGAGCATTTAGCTGGTTCAGTCAGTGGAGCATATGACTCTTGATCTCAGGGTTGTGAGTTCAAGCCCCACACTGGGTATAGAGATTATTTTTAAAAAGTCTTTAAAAAACTAAAATGATTTTATAAAAACTCCTTTAACATTTTTTTAGTGTGCACTTTTGTTTGCCTATTCAGTAACCAGTAACTTGCCTTTCTTCTTTCTAACAGACTCATGATTTGGTTTAGCTACCCCATTGGACCATGAGCCTTAAGAAAGTTATATGCCTGAGCCAGGGCTGAATCATGACTGGTCTGAGCCAATTGTGGTGTTCCAAAGATTAGTTTAGGTATCAGCATTTGATACAATTCTAAAAAAGTGAGATGCTGAGGATAATTCTGATTAAGCTTTTCTTTGCTATAAAAAATTACAAAAATGTTGTTTTAACAACTAATTGAATTCATGAATTGGTCTAATGGTTATATCATTTGGTTGTTAGTGAGAATAAGTTTAAAAAGGCTTTTACAACATAATTCTAGAGGAAGTACTATGTGTTAAATCTAATTAGCATTAAATAACTGATTGTTATTCAGGCAAACCTCCCCCCAACCCCCACCACACACAGACATTGAGGTACTTCGCTAGAAGGCCTAATAAAAAATAAGTGACAGTACAAGTGTTTACAAGAATATGGGACAACCGTAAACTCTTACATGCTGGTGGAGTATGTTATACCTCAATTTTAAAAGGTTTACAAAATAAATAAATATAATAACCTAATAGAGGAAAAGGCAGTTATCATCTGCTGCTAGATATTTATTATTGTACCTTTCTGGGACATCCAGAATGGCGGGAGCTGTCATGTGGCTGTCGACTGGTTAAGTATGGAAGGGAAGAAAGATGTAGGGAACTTGTCCTCGATGACGCAGTTGAGCACTGAAATAACCAGAAATCAACCTACCTTGGGAATAATCACATCGGATAATGCCATTTCTTTACTTTCTAAGCCAAAATGAGTTGGCATTGTCTACTAATTATAGCTGAGGGCATTGTAACTGGTAATTAACATATCAAGAGCCATACCTGACCATCTAGAGTATAGCATTTCTTCCATGATGTAAAGAAGATAGCCCTATCATCATTAAGAAAGAGACATAGAAATAGTTCATACAGGAGTGAGGAGGGTATAACATGAGGGGAGTTCATTTGAGAGAGGAGAAACTTACCATTCTAGTGCAAAGAATTAATGGGAATGGAGGCAAAGATGAGATGTGGACTACTCCTGACCAACTAAAGCCCTGGAGAGACAGAGGCATAATAGTCAGGAAATGTAAATCAGAGCATCTTTTGCACCAATTTATATTTTATTTTCTAGGCTAAAATCATATTGTAAAAGAGATCTAGAACTCACCTGTGGGAGAGTGCAGCAGTGTTAAAGAGACGGTGCTTGCAGAGGGAGGACCTCAGTATGGCTCCTCTGAGCTACTTTGTTTTTCATGTAGTAGAGATAGGAAAGCCAAACCCCAGGATTTCTTTGAGGTAGGGAGACAGAAAGTTAGCTGAGGGTTTGGTGGGGAGTTTCCCAAGAAAAGGTAGCGACTGCAAGGAAGAAAAGGTAGTGACTGCAGTGTCCAAGGACTTTTTGACAGCCTGAAGGGAGGTTGCAACAGTATGGGTTGAAGCCAGTAGAGAGGACCAGCAGGCCCTGACCACACTGAAGGAGAGGAGATCATGATTTAGTTCTTCAGTGTAGCTACCAGAAATAGGTGCTAGCAGGGTCAGTAGTGATGAGGCAGACAAGGGGGTATGAGTTGATTAAAAGCAAAGGATGCTGCACCAGGCACCTAGGACGAATAAGAGACTCTCTCCCTTTGCCAACAAAGGATTCAGTAGCCATGTTCCGATGATAGCTTGGGAAGACCAGGAAGAAGATGAGGGGATCTGAGAGGCTGAAAGAGACTAAGTACCCCTATGAGACCAACTAAATTAAACATTGTAATTTCTTTGTGCTTCTCTGACCCAGTTGCAGGCAGTTCTTGGTCTGAATCTTGGGCCCATGGTTTACTAACTGCGTGAGTGAGGTAGATTATTTAAACTTCATGAACTTTAGTTGTCTTTTGCAGAGAGAACGAGAATAATAAATTGTACACTTGGGGCTATTGTGAGAATTAGCAGTTACATCTAGAAAGTACCAAACAGAAACCAAACTAGGTAGATTACTTGGGACATGAAGCATATGAGCATGCTTTTCTCTTGCAAAGATCAGAGTAGAATAATATTCTTACAGATGTGGCACGCTGGCTGCATTAGCCCAGACAGGAGACTGGTTATCTTGAGGTGATCTGTGAGTTAAAGATCAGAGCAATGATCTGAGGTGCTCTGTCCTGGTTGAGGCTGGAAGTGAGAGTGACTTGATATCAAGCTATATTTGTCTGGAATTGCTGAAATCAATTTATGATTGGCCAGAATCTCAAAAGAAGGACGAGCCTTAATGTAAAGAGATGAATTTGGCCCAGGTTTGATGGATTGGGGTAGCCTAGGGAATATAAGATAGTTTGGGATAGTTGCATCCCAAAGGGTCTTTCATTCTCCCATCATGAAGAAAATGTCAACTTCCTTCACACTTTAGTCCCAAATAATCACACTGCATCTGTATTCATAGTTAAACTGACCTAACACTTCAAATATTTATCAATAGAAAATGCCTCAATGTAGGAGCTGAATGGAAAAAGAAACTGTGTCCATAGGGAGGCAGCTGAGGTTGTATCTTTGATTTCACTTTGTAGAGATGAGAATCTAGCCTTGTTTGGATGGACTTGAACATTGGAACATTTGAGCCAATTTTCTATTTTGTACATTTAGTACATTAGTTACTATTTTTTGTTCCAGATAGTCATTGGGACAAATGACAAAAGTCTTTGTCATTGGGACAAAGAATTAATTTCACTGTTGCATTTGTGTGTTAGGGCTGCTATAACAAAATACCACAGAGTTGTTTAAAAGTACAGAAATTATTGTAGAAGCTAGAAGTCTGAAACCAAGCATTGGCAGGGCCGTACTCTGTCTGAGACTGGGTAGCATCTCCTCGTCTCTTCCTAGCTCCTGGTGGTTGCTCGTAATCCTTGACCTTCCTTGGCTTGTAGCTGTAACAGTCTAATCTCTGCCTCCACCAGTAATGGCTGTCTTCATATAGTACCTATCTCTGTGTCCAAATTTTCCTTTATAAGGACACCAGTCATACTGGATTAGGACCCACTCTAATAACCTCATTTTAACTTACTATATCTACTAATACCCTATTCCAGAGAATGTCACTTTCTGAGTTATTGCGAAGTACCTTTATTGGGGATGACACAATTAAACCTATAACAGTTGACTCACCCTGCAAAATGCATGTCTTTCCCACATGCAAAAACCATTAAGCCTATCCCAACATTCCCAAACGTCTTCATCATTTCAACATCTACTCTAAGTCCAACATTTCATTTAAACGTCATCAGCTAAAAGTTCCAAATCTTATCTAAATCATCTAAATCAATTACAGGTGAGACTTGGAATATGATTCACCTTGGGGAAAGATTCTTTTTTATCAGTGAACTTGTGAAGCTAGACAAGTTAATGCTTGTGAAATGCAATATTAGGATCACACAGAATAGACATTTCTATTTCTAGGGAGAGAAATCAGAAGGACCAAAGGAGTCACAGAGCTGAAGAAAGTCTGAAATGCAGCAGGGCAAATGTATACAGTGATTTGAGAATCCTCATGGGCTTGATGCCTGCCCTCCAGGCACATGAGGATGGCATCCTCAATCCTTGGATCCTGGGAGGTAGCCATGACCTCTGGAACCCAGGAGATAAATATCTCTGTAGAGAAAGAGAAGATTATCTATCATCTATCTGTCTGTCTATCAATCTATCCTTTCTATCTATCCTATCTATCATCTAATCTACCTGTCTCTAATCTATCTGTCTTATCTATCTATCTATCATCATCTATCTATCATCATCTATCATCTATCTATCCTGTCTGTCTATCATCTATTATCTATTCATCTATTATCTATCTATCTATCTATCTATCTATCTATCTATCTATCTATCATCTATCATCTATCTTTCGTCTATCCCTGATGGTATTGGCTCACATGGTTATGGGGACTGGCATGTCTACAATTTGCAAGGCTGAGTGGCAGTTGAAGACCCCAGGACAGTTAATGGTGCCACATGGAGTCCAAATGCAGTCTGCTGTCAGAATTCCTTCCTCTTCTGGAGATCTGTCTTTCCTCGTAAGACCTTCCACTCATTGGAATAGGGCTGTCCACATGGGTAGTGGTGGGTAGTCTGCTTTAGTCAAGCTTGCTAATTTAAATCATAATCACATCTAAAAACTACCTTCACAGTAACTTAGACTTGTATTTGACCAAACCACTGGGCAGCATAACTTATAACCTAGTTAAGTTCACCCATAAAGTTAACCATCACAGCTGTATAAAATTTTCCCTTTTGTGATATTTTGACTTTTAATTGGGGTTGAGTCTAGCAAAGGAACTACGATCTAAATTTAGCTATGCTTCCACCTAATTTCAAAGATGTTTTCTCTATTCATTTACAAAGAAGAAAGTACATAGAAGCAAGTAGCAAAATTCGACTCTTGATTTCTCATCTTTTGCCCTTAAACTTTGTAGTCACATTAAAATAAAGTCTTTGTATGTATGTGTGTGTAGTAGGGTGGGTAAGAGAGAAGCAGACTGAAGGAGAGAGAATCAGAAAAAGAGATACACAGGGTGTAATTTTAAGTTCTTAAAACAAGGCCTCTACATTTTCATTTCTTCCAAAATTGAAGTTCAGGGTTAAGTAAGTAGACAGATTGTTGGGAAGCTGTGGATAGTGGATTTAGTCTTTTGTCTAAATGCTGGCTCTGTTTTTTCTTTCATACTATCTAAAATAAGCAAATCATTGCTAATAATTCAATCATTCATTTATCTTCTAAGTATTATAGAAGCATTCGTAAGCAGTCCCATTACTGTTTCAAACAGAAAGTAATTTATGTGCTTTGGCTTTCAGATAGAGTCAGTAGATAATAGAACAATGTTCTTTATTTAACAACTAGAAAAATATGACATAAATCATACTTTTGAATATAATGGAGAATTGTGAAAGCAATGAGAATCAGAGGAAATAGAATTCTAAGATTTCAGAGAGGTAAGCTGTATATTATTGACTTTTGTTTCTGAAAGCATTTGGTGATTCAGGATGTAAGGTAAAGATTGAGCTTGACATAGGTGGAGGTATCCTAGTAGGAGGAATAGAAATCAATGTGGTCACAACTGAAAAAGAGACTGGGCTGGAAGAGAAAGCGAAATCTCTACTATTCTCAATGTCTCAGGAGTCACTGTCCTATGGGGGAGAGAAGGCTTCATCAAGCACACAGCTGGTCTCCCCTCAAGTAATTTTCTGGAGGCTAAAGAGTAAGCCGGTATCTCTGAAGGAAAGAACTGAATCTTTTGAAATATTTCTAGGAAGAGGAAACAGACCTGACAAACTCTGAATCACATATCCAGAAGGGTAATTAACCTGAGAAACAGGAATAAATAAAGGATGGATTGAGTCTAATTAAATTTGCAAACCAGTTCTAGCACAATTGTTTGTTGGGTTCTGGTTATAAGAACCTTAACCTATCTGCCCAACAGAAAAAATCAACCTTTTCTGGTATAAAGTACTATCATCTGAGGTTCTTTTATGCACAGTGTCCAGGGTACAGTAACAAGGTAAAGGACATGTGAATAGAAAATAAACATAGTACCACAATGATACAACTATGAGGTTACTAGAAGAGAACTATAGGGGTGCCTGACTGGCTCAGTTGATAGAGCAGGTGATTCTTGATCCTGGGGTCATAGGTTCAAGCTGCATGTTGGGTGCAGAACCCACTTTAAAAATTCTTAAAAAAAAGTAAAAGAAAACAATAATGTAACATGATTAATATGTTAAAGAGAATTGAAGGAAAGATGGACAAAATGAAAGCTATCAACAGAGAATTGCTATTGAGGAAAATGTTGTAATGCATATCTTAGAGCTGAAAATCATAAAATCTGAAATTAAGAACTCGTTGGATTGACCAGAGTAGGTACATAGAAAGAGAACTAGTGAACTCAATGGCAGCTTAATTGAAATATCAATGTCTATCTAATATGTATATAATTGTATTCTCAGAAGGAATCAACAGTTAAAAGTAGATGACTGAGAATATATAAAAAATGATGCAAGATTTTAATCCACAAATTGAAGGAGCACAGAAAATTGCATGGAGAATAAATACAAAGAAAACTACAACTCATATAGGAAATTATCTTTAAGACAATAAGATTGAATAAGGCTGAATTTTCAACAGTAACCATAGAAGTCAGAAAATAAATGATAGACCACTTTTTAAAAAAGATTTTATTTATTTATTTTTAAAATTTTTATTTATTTATGATAGTCACACACACACACACACAGAGAGAGAGAGAGAGAGAGAGAGAGAGGCAGAGACACAGGAAGAGGGAGAAGCAAGCTCCATGCAGGGAGCCCGATGTGGGACTCGATCCTGGAACTCCAGGATCATGCCCTGAGCCAAAGGCAGATGCTCAACCGCTGAGCCACCCAGATGTTCCAATAAACCACTTTTTTAAATGAGAAGAGAAAGCAATTACCAGCTTAGATTGCTATAACTTGTGAAAATATCTTTCAGAAAGAAGGTGAAATATTTTTCAGACAACAGAAGTTGAGAGAATTTGTCACCAGCAGAACCATTCTATGAAAAATTCTAAAGGAAATTTTTCAGTGTGAAAGGAAATGGTCATGTAACAACAACAAAAAAGAAATAGACTCATAAATATGATAACAAACTGGTAGTTGCCAAAAGGGAAGGGAGAGGTTAAGGCATGGGTAAAATAGGTAAAGGGAACTAAGAGGTACAAACTTTCAGTTATAAGATAAAGTCACAAGGATGAAAAGTACAGCATAAGGAATATAATCAATAATATTGTAGTAACCTCACACAGTGATGATTGTTGACTATAATTATTGTGGTGAGCACTTAATGATATGTAAATTTGGTGAATCACTGCACTGTATACCTGAAACTAATATGTCAACTATGGTTCAACTTAAAATTAAAAAAAAAAAAAAAAGAAACGAAATGGTGATAGGTTGAAGCACAGAAGTTCGTGAAGGAATGAAGAGTAATGCAGAACCTGGGTGGCTCAGTCCCTTGGGCTCCAACTGTTGGTTTTAGCTCAGGTCATGATCTCAGGGTTTTGGGATTAAGCCCCATGTTGGGCTCTGCCTTCAGTGGGGAGTCTGCTTCAGATTCTCTCTTTTCCTCTCCCCCTGCTCCTCTCTGCATTTACATGTGCTCTCTCTCCAAATATATAAAATCTTAAAAAAAAAAAAAAAAAGAATGAAGAGTGCTGGGAAGAGTAATAATGCAAGTAAATACAAATAACAGTGATTGTTTAAAACAAAAATAAAAATGTTTTTGAGACTTATAGTAAGGGTAAATGTATAATAAGAGTAGCTCAAAGGGCTGAAAAGGGGTAAAACGTTAACTATTGTAAGGTTATTGCATTTGGGGGAAGTGGTAGGTGTACCAAACTCCCTGTGATAGCTGAAGTATATTTACCATAATTTCTAGGAGAACAACGAAAATTAATACAAAAATGTATAACTAAGAATGGAATAGAAGAGATAAAATAGAAAAATTAAATTATTGAATCATAAAGAAAAAGGAAGGAGAAACAGAGGAATGAAGGATCACTAGAATAAGTTAACTGGTAGGATGGCATGCTTAAGTGCAACTATATAAAATTACACTAAAGGTAAAAGGTACCTGGGTGGCTCAGTTGTTGAGTGTCTGCTTTTAGCTCGGGTCATGATTCCGGGGTCCTGGAATGGAGTCCCACAATGGGCTCCCCGCAGGGAGCCTGCTTCTCCCTCTGCCTGTCTCTGCCTCTCTCTCTGGTCCTCTCATGAATAAATAAGTAAAATATTTTTTAAAAGGTAAATGGACAAAATATTCCAATTAAAGGGAAATATTTCATAATATATTTTAACATATCCAACTCCATGGTGTTTATAAGATATGCAATTTAAGTATAAAGACAAATAAATTGAAAGTAAAAGTATGGGAAAAAGATATACCAAGTGATCACTAACTGAAAATAAAGTTGGTGGATAGACCTTAGGAAAAAGTATTTGTAGAGATAAAGGGGACTGTTTCATTTTTTTAAATAAATTAATTTTTTGTTGGTGTTCAATTTACCAACATACAGAATAACACCCAGTGCTCATCCGGTCAAGTGCCCCCCTCAGTGCCCGTCACCCACTCACCCCCACCCCCCGCCCTCCTCCTCTTCCACCACCCCTAATTCATTTCCCAGAGTTAGGAGTCTTTATGTTCTGTCTCCCTTTCTGATATTTCCCACACATTTCTTCTCCCTTCCCTTATATTCCCTTTCACTATTGTTTATATTCCCCAAATGAATGAGAACATACACTGTTTGTCCTTCGCCTATTGACTTACTTCACTCAGCATAATACCCGCCAGTTCATCCACGTTGAAGCAAATGGTGGGTATTTGTCATTTCCAATGGCTCAGGAATATTCCATTGTATACATAAACCACATCTTCTTTATCCATTCATCTTTCGATGGACACCGAGGCTCCTTCCACAGTTTGGCTATTGTGGACATTGCTGCTAGAAACATCGGGGTGCAGGTGTCCCGGCGTTTCATGGCATCTGAATCTTTGGGGTAAATCCCCAGCAGTGCAATTGCTGGGTCGTAGGGCAGGTCTATTTTTAACTCTTTGAGGAACCTCCACACAGTGTTCCAGAGTGGCTGCACCAGTTCCCATTCCCACCAACAGTGTAAGAGGGTTCCCCTTTCTCCGCATCCTCTCCAACATTTTTGGTTTCCTGTCTTGTTAATTTTCCCCATTCTCACTGGTGTGAGGTGGTATCTCATTGTGGTTTTGATTTGTATTTCCCTGATGGCAAGTGATGCAGAGCATTTTCTCATGTGCGTGTTGGCCATGTCTATGTTTTCCTCGGTGAGATTCCTCTTCATGTCTTTTGCCCATTTCATGATTGGATTGTTTGTTTCTTTGGTGTTGAGTTTAATAAGTTCTTCAGAGATCTTGGAAACTAGCCCTTTATCTGATACGTCATTTGCAAATATCTTCTCCCATTCTGCAGGTTGTCTTTTAGTTTTGTTGACTGTATCCTTTGCTGTGTAAAAGCTTCTTATCTTGATGGAGTCCCAATACTTCATTTTTGCTTTTGTTTCTTTTTCCTTCTTGGATGTATCTTGCAAGAAGTTACTGTGGCCAAGTTCAAAAAGGGTGTTGCCTGTGTTCTCCTCTAGGATTTTGATGGAATCTTGTCTCACATTTAGATCTTTCATCCATTTTGAGTTTATCTTTGTGTATGGTGAAAGAGAGTGGTCTAGTTTCATTCTTCTGCATGTGGATATCCAATTTTCCCAACCCCATCAATGAAGAGACTGTCTTTCTTCCAATGGATAGTCTTTCCTCCTTTATTGAATATTAGTTGACCATAAAGTTCAGGGTCCACTTCTGGCTTCTCTATGCTGTTCCATTGATCTATGTGTCTGTTTTTGTGCCAGTACCACACTGTCTTGATGACCACAGCTTTGTAGTACAACCTGAAATCTGGCATTGTGATGCCCCCAGATATGGTTTTCTTTTTTAAAATTCCCCTGGCTATTCGGGGTCTTTTCTGATTCCACACAAATCATAAAATAATTTGTTCCAACTCTCTGAAGAAAGTCCATGGTATTTTGATAGGGATTGCATTAAACGTGTAAATTGCCCTGGGTGACATTGACATTTTCACAATATTAATTCTGCCAATCCATGAGCATGGAATATTTTTCCATCTCTTTGTGTCTTCCTCAATTTCTTTCAGAAGTGTTCTATAGTTTTTAGGGTATAGATATTTTACCTCTTTGGTTAGGTTTATTCCTAGGTATCTTATGCTTTTGGGTGCAATTGTAAATGGGATTGACTCCTTAATTTCTCTTTCTTCAGTCTCATTGTTAGTGTATAGAAATGCCATTGATTTCTGGGCATTGATTTTGTATCCTGCCACGCTACCAAATTGCTGTATGAGTTCTAGCAATCTTGGGCTGGAGGCTTTTGGGTTTTCTATGGAGAGTATCATGTCATCGGCAAAGAGGGAGAGTTTCACTTCTTCTTTGCCAATTTGAATGCCTTTAATGTCTTTTTGTTGTCTGATTGCGAGGCTAGGACTTCCAGTACTATGTTGAATATGGTTCTTGGTTTTTCTCTTGCTAATATGATGAATCACATTGATTGTTTTACGAGTGTTGAACCAGCCTTGTGTCCCTGGGGATAAATCCTACTTGGTCGTGGTGAATAATTTTCTTAATGTACTGTTGGATCCTATTGGCTAGTATCTTGTTGAGAATTTTTGCATCCATGTTCATCAGGGATATTGGTCTATAATTCTCCTTTTTGGTAGGGTCTTTGTCTGGTTTTGGAATTAAGGTGATGCTGGCCTCATAGAACAAATTTAGAAGTACTCCATCTCTTTCTATCTTTCCAAACAGCTTTAGTACAATAGGTATGGTTTCTTCTTTAAATGTTTGATGGAATTCCCCTGGGAAGCCATCTGGCCCTGGACTCTTGTGTCTTGGGAGGTTTTTGATGACTGCTTCAATTTCCTCCCTGGTTATTGGCCTGTTCAGGTTTTCTATTTCTTCCTCTTCCAGTTTTGGTAGTTTGTGGCTTTCCAGGAATGCGTCCATTTCTTCTAGATTGCCTAATTTATTGGCGTATAGCTGTTCATAATATGTTTTTAAAATCGTTTGTATTTCCTTGGTGTTGGTAGTGATCTCTCCTTTCTCATTCATGATTTTATTAATTTGAGTCTTCTCTCTCTTCTTTTTAATAAGGCTGGCTAATGGTTTATCTATCTTATTAATTTTTTTAAAGAACCAACTCCTGGTTCTGTTGATCTGTTCCACAGTTCTTCTGGTCTCGATTTCATTGAGTTCTGCTCGAATTTTAATTAAGTCTCTTCTTCTGCTGGGCATAGGGTCCATCTGCTGTTTTTTCTCTAGCTCCTTTATGTGTAAGGTTAGCTTTTGTATTTGACTTCTTTCCAGTTTTTGAATGGATGCTTGTATTGCGATGTATTTCCCCCTCAGGACTGCTTTTGCTGCATCTCAAAGATTTTGAACAGTTGTATCTTCATTCTCATTAGTTTCCATGAATCTTTTTAATTCTTCCTTAATTTCCTGGGTGACCCTTTCATATTTTAGCAGGATGGTCCTTAACCTCCACGTGTTTGAGGTCCTTCCAAACTTCTTGTTGTGATTTAGTTCTAATTTCAAGGCATTATGGTCTGAGAATAAGCAGGGGACGATCCCAATCTTTTGGTATGGGTTCAGACCCAATTTGTGACCCAGTATGTGGTCTATTCTGGAGAAAGTTCCAGGTGCACTTGAGAAGAATGTGTATTCAGTTGAGTTTGGATGTAAAGTTCTGTAGATATCTGTGAAATCCATCTGGTCCAGTGTATCATGTAAAGCTCTCGTTTCTTTGGAGATGTTGTGCTTAGAAGACCTATGGAGGGTAGAAAGAGCTAGATTGAAGTCACCAAGTATAAGTGTATTATTATCTAAGTATTTCTTCACTTTGGTTATTAATTGGTTTAAATATTTGGCAGCTCCCACATTCGGGGCATATATATTGAGGATTGTCAAGTCCTCTTGTGGATAGATCCTTGAAGTATGAGATAGTGTCCCTCTTCATCTCTCACTACAGTCTTCGGGGTAAATTTTAGTTTATCTGACATAAGGATGGCTACCCCTGCTTTCTTTTGAGGACCATTGGAATGGTAAATGGTTCTTCAACCTTTTATTTTCAGGTTGTAGGTATCCTTCTGTCTCAAATGAGTCTCTTGTAGACAGAAAATAGATGGGTCCTGCTTTTTTATCCAGTCTGAAACCCTGCACCTTTTGATGGGGTCATTAAGCCCGTTCACGTTCAGAGTTACTATTGAAAGATATGAGTTTGGGGTCATCATGATATCTATTCGGTCCTTGTTTTTGTGGATTGTTCCACTGAACTTCTTAAAGGGGAATTTTAAGAGTTCCCCTTAAAATTTCTTGCAGAGCTGGTTTGGAGGTCACATATTCTTTCAGTTCCTGCCTGTCTTGGAAGCTCTTTATCTCTCCTTCCATTTTGAAGGAGAGCCTTGCTGGATAAAGTATTCTTGGTTGCATGTTCTTCTCCTTTAGGACCCTGAATATATCCTGCCAGCCCGTTCTGGCCTACCAGGTCTCTGTGGAGAGGTCTGCTGTTACCCTAATGCTCCTCCCCATAAAGGTCAGGGATTTCTTGTCTCTTGCTGCTTTAAGGATCTTCTCTTTATCTTTGGAATTTGCAAGCTTTACTATTAGATGTTGAGGTGTTGAACGGTTTTTATTGATTTTAGGGGGGGGGGGGATCTCTCTATTTCCTGGATCTGAATGCCTGTTTCCCTTCCCAGATTAGGAAAGTTTTCAGCTATGATTTGTTCTAATACATATTCTGGCCCTTTGGCCCTTTCGGTGCCCTCGGGAACCCCAATTAAACGCAGGTTTTTCTTCCTCAGGCTGTCGTTTATTTCCCTTAATCTGTCTTCATGGCCCTTTAATTGTCTCTTTTTTCCTCAGTTTCCCTCTTTGCCATCAACTTGTCTTCTATGTCACTCCCTCGTTCTTCCACCTCGTTAACCCTCGTCGTTAGGACTTCTAGTTTGGATTGCATCTCATTCAATTGATTTTTAATTTCTGCCTGATTGGATCTAAATTCTGCAGTCATGAAGTCTCTTGAGTCCTTTATGCTTTTTTCTAGAGCCACCAGTAGCTGTATAACAGTGCTTCTGAATTGACTTTCTGACATTGAATTGTAATCCAGATTTTGTAACTCTGTGGAAGAGAGGACTGTTTCTGATTCTTTCTTTTGAGGTGAGGTTTTCCTTCTAGTCATTTTGCTCAGTGCAGAGTGGCCAAAAACAAGTTGTATTGGGAAAAGGAGAAAAAGAGAGAAAGAGAAGGAAAGAAAAGAGAAAAAGAAAAAGGGAAGAAAAAAAAGAAAAAAGAGAAGAAAAAGAGAAAAAAAGAAACAAAGGTGAAAAAAAGGGGTGGGGGAAGCAATCAGAAATCAAAAAGAAAAAACAAAAACAAAACAAAAAACACGGGGGAGTATCTTCTGCTTCTGTGTACTTTAAGTCCCTTGACTTCCCCTGGAACTTGTCCGTCTAGCTGGTCTTCTGGGGGAGGGGCCTGTTGTGCTGATTTTCAGGTGTGAGCACTTGGGGGAGCTGCTCTGCCCCTGCCTGGTGCAGGGCTCAGTGGGGGCTGTTTACCCCGTGAGGCCGCAGGAGGAACAACCCCAGTGGCTGCCGCAGCTCTGGAGCCCTGGAGTCAGCTCCCGCAATAAGTAGCTCCGCAGCTCTCGGGAGGCTCCGGGGCGGGGCCGCTGATCTGCTCAGCTCTGGGCAGGAGCGTCCTTGCTGTCCTGGGCCCTCCCGGCCTCTGCCTGTCCCAGGGGGAGGCTGGATCCCGGGCTGTGTCCCGGCGCCCTGTGCTCCCTGTCTGCTCTGTTGGATTCGCCCTCCCGCCCTGTAGCCCCTTCCGCGGAGCCGCCCCCGAGCCCCCCGCAGCTGCTCCCGCCCCGCAGCCCCCTCCGCGGAGCCGCCCCCGAGCCCTCCCAGAGCTGCTCCCGCCCCACAGCCCCCTCCACGGAGCCTCTTCCTCCGCCCGAGCCCCCCGAGCTGCTCCCGCCCCGCAGCCCCCTCCGCGGAGCCGCCGTTGGAGCCCCCCGAGCTGCTCCGGTCCCGCCGTGCGCCCTGCAGCCCTTGGGGAGCTCGGCGCACTCTCCCGGGGCGCAGGTGCCTGTTAGTGTCCCCGGGAGCCCGAGGGCATCCCCGCCCTCCTGGGTCCTGCTCCACCTCCCTGTGAGCCCCTTTCCGCCCGGGAAGGTCGGTGCAGCTCCTGCTCCTCCGGGACGGGGCTCTCCTGTCCTGGGGACACTCGCCCCGGCCTCAGCCCGGCTCCTCGCGGGGCCCCTCCCCCTTGGAGGCCTTTTGTTTCTTTATTTCTTTTTCCCCGTCTTCCTACCTTGGTAGAAGCTCGAACTCTTCTCACTGTAGCATTCCAGGTGTTCTCTAATTCTCAGGCCAAATTCGTAGATGTTCAGGATGATTTGAAGGTTATCTAGGTAATTTGGTGGGGACAGGTGATTTGGGGACCCTACTCTTCCACCATCTTCAAGGGGACTGTTTCATAAAAGTAGACTGGTCAATTGTCTAGGGAGATAGAACAATTCTAATTTTTCAAAAACTTAAGATAGTTTAAAACATATACATAAAAACTGACATAACTACAAGAAGAAATAGACACATCCAAATCATAGGTGAGTTAATAAACCTCTCTAGGTAATGATAGAATAGGTAGACAAAATATCAGCAAGGACATGGGAAACTTGAGCAAAATAATAACCAGTTTGGTCTAAACGACCAATTCTGAATACTGCATCTAGGCACTAAAGAGTACATAGTCTTTTTAAGCGAACATATGCCAAAATAGACCTTATGCTAAACAGTACAGCAAGTGTCAACGAATTTCAAAGGGCTGCAGTCACAGAATAGGACAGACTGCAGTGGATTAATCAGGAAACCAAAGACAGAACAACAATTAGAACACGTATAAATGTTTAAAAAATTACATATCACATTTCTAAATAATGCATGGAAAAGAAATAACAAACTAAAAAAATTTGAACTGAATAATATAAGACCAGTTACAAGCTATTGGAAAGTGGCTAAAGTAGGACTTAGATGGAAATTTATACATTTGAAAGTATTAGGTAGAAAAGAAGAAAGTTTAAGAATCAGTTATCTAAGTTTCCATCTCAAGGAAATTTTGAGGAAAATGTAGTTTCACCTCCTTTTGGGGTAAATTGAATCATATTTTTTAAATAAAAATCATGGGGTAATCAAGTAGTCTGTTTCCAGTGGTAGATATAGTACTTTAAATACACTTTAAAACATTTAAAATTGAAAATACATTAAATAATAATAGCATTAAAGTAATCATAAGGGCAAATCAGGTATAATTCTAAAATGAGTTAAAATTCATCTTTAGTATAATAATAGAACAATAAAGAAAATGTAATGTTTAAAATTTAACTCTCTCCATGAGATTTGCATAGACAATGGACACTAGTCCAATAACAACTGCTTGAAGCAGATATATCCAGCTTTGTCCAACTCAAGGAACTTTTCCTTCTGGTATGACTGAAAAAAATGTGTATGTTCTAGGCAGGAATACCTGTATGCCTAAAATTAACTTTTGAAGTAATAATTTTAAAATAATGAGTTTGATAAGGAGGTACAAAGGGGCTAAAATGATATAAAGACTGGATTATGGGAGGAGTGTCTTTTTTGGTGAAATATTTGTTCTCTCTAGCATGATTATAATTTATTTATCTCTTCCTTTTCTGTTGTTTCTTTGCAGATTCATAGCTCAGTATCAAGTTCCCATTACCGTACTCTATTTTTTGCCTTTACTTTTTAGGCCTTAGGGTTGTTTCTCTTGCTAGATCAAGAATAATAAAGCAAGACCATGATAATTGCAGGTTTTACCTTCCTCAGAAAGTTTAGGATGATTGTCAATCTTTCAAAATTTTATTTACATACTCTGATGTGCTCTAGCAGTACTGCCCTATCATCTGGCAAGCATGGCCTCTGTTTCTGAGGCATAGATTAGGAACTGTGGGTTTTCACATGTCTTTATCAAAAATTTCTAAGTACCCTTTCAAAGTCTGGGACTAAACAGGGTTACCAGTGCCTTCTAGATGAGGCAGCTCAGGAAGTTTTATAAGACTTGATTCTTGCTTTTTCCCTTTGGGATACTCTTAGACCCTCTATTCCATAAGAGTAGGTTAACCAGACGCCCAGAAATATTCTGGGATTTGATACTATGGGGTCATCCTTGGGTCCTCTGGCCTGGAGATGTTTCCTGAAGAACAGCATGACAAGCAGATTGCTCCTGCTGGCTGTTGCAGTATTTCTTTTATGGGGACACATGATATTGGGTCACAGAATGGAGATTATCTGTTGATTGGGTGACTCTCAAGTCAGAGGCAAGATGGGTTTACGGCTCTGGGCTACTAGTGTTCAACCACTTACTCTTTAGCTTGAACCATTTGTATGAATCTGTGCATTAGGTATGACTCCTCCTTTTCTGACCACTGCACTGCCTCTGATCAACATTACCCAAGGGATGGGGCCACCCTGAGGACTTCTAGACTTCTCTCGCCTCTGACTAACGTACCATCAAGCATGCCTGGGCTGGTCTTTAGCCTGGGCTGGTCTTTAGCCATACTGAAGGGGTGTGATGTGGTCAACATTGAAAGTGATCACTTTTTGAGAATGACATGATTACAGTCTAGAACTCAAGAGAAGAGATGGTTGGAAGATATGTTGCCTTCTGATTATGTTGTAAAATTGAGAATGGTAAATTTATCAGTCTCAGATAATTATCATACATTTTTCTGCATACTTTGACTAAAACTTGCATTTATGGTTTTCATCAAGGAAGTGCAGTAACAACACTTGATTGAGTCATTGACATCCAGCATTCATGAGAAGCATGAGGGGTGATACACTGCCATGACTAATGACATAACTAGCATTAAATAAGTAGCATTTATTCATTAAGTAGCAACAAGATCTATACAAACGTGTTCTGAAGAGCCATGATATTGTGGATAATAACAGCATCATTACCTTTTTCTTACAGTGGGAAATATAAAATTAGACAGGAATGACATATTGATCAATAAAGAACATTATGGGATGGTTCTTGGACCAATTAAATAGGGACGGATGTTGCCTGAACCCTTTGAAGAATCTTCTCTTGCACTGAATTGAAAAATAAAAAAAAAAGTACTTCTTCACTCATATTTTAAAATCTTTATTGATAAATAACCTGTGTTATAATGCATTTTCAATAAACTTGCTTATATAAACAGACCAACCTTGGCTGAGAGAAACCAAGAGTACTTTGGAGTTGATAGTTAATTGCCAGGCCTCTGGCTGCATCTGTATCCTAAGTCCTAGGGACAAACTGAACCAAGAAGGGCATACCTAAGATAAGCTAATACTGCCATGTTGCCAGGGTGAAGGTGAAGAATTGTTACTGAAAAAAGCACAATCATAACTGGAAGTTAGCAGTTTGTTTCAAAGAGTTGGTAGGGTGCCTGGCTGGAGATGTAAGAACTAGTGGTGAAGTGGTGGTCAGAAGAGTTGGAAGCACGTTGAGCACTGTGATGCGCAGTTCATTTGAACAGTTCAGAATAGACCATTAATAGCTATAGGCACTGTGAAAACTCTTTCATGTAGGGTCTGGCCAATAGATAGAGCAGAAATAGTACCTTAGAGAAACCATTATCAGCCCGACGTGGGAATTAAGACCATGTGTCCCCTGAAGGCAGAGACTGATTTTTATTTATTGTTGGAATCACAAACTCTATCTTCTTACCTAAGATACAGGAAAAGCTCAGGAGATGCTTGTTGGATCAATGAATAAAATCACTCAATAGAAAGAATAGGGTTTTGTCATTTTGAGGATTGGAAAAATACAGAAGCCAAATCTACCACAGCTGCCTTAGATTTCCAAGAGACTATTCCCTTCTACTTACGTTGAGGAAAAAATTCAGTTGATGCAGTCAAACTGGAGTTTGGGGTCATGAGAGACATATCAGTACAAGGGGCACTGTCCTGAGGGGAAGTGAGGGGTTTGTTTCTCCTGAGAGCACCGATTTATAAACACACACACTTGAATCCAGAGACTTAGTAAGAGGTGATGTAGTCTTTTACTTTTACTGGGACCATAATTTTTATTGTGGCTCAAGACATAAGAGTTAACTACAACTTTCTGTTATGGCCTCCCTTTATGTTCCTCCCAGAGGGTGAACAGATCTAATTGCATTAGTAATTCCCTTGTATTCCTGATTCTGTTCATAAGACAGAATCATATAACTTCATCTGGTCTGACATCAGCTTTTCCCCATCTTGTGTCCCTGAAGTGGGAATGATCTTGCTGGGGTGTGGCTGGCTCTGGAGATGTGGCACAGCAGACCTCACCTTAGATTGTGGCTGTTTGGTGTTTTTTTTTTTTTTTTTGTCATTTTGAGATGGATTAAGGTACTTATTTCCTATGGGATGGAGATAAAGAGTGGTTGCTTGTCAACTCTGACAATATATCTAAAAGAGAGAGCCTATAGAGAAAGGAAAGCTAAAAAGTAAACTGATTTGCATCCTAATTCCCTCTTCCCCCATACACCTATTTTTTTTTTACTGGTGGTAATTATGGGTTGTATTATATTGGTGGTGCTTTTAAATTGACTTATGTTACCAGCTAGCTAGTAAATGCTTCTATGTAAAGATTTATTTGAGGTCGCATGTTTTTCCCAAAGGTACTTTACACAGCATATAGTGGACATGCCACCCTCTGAAGTCTTTTATCTGGCATCAACTCTTTTTTATTCAATCTATTATGACTCAGCTTACTTCAAAACACAAGCAATGGGACCATTTTCTAATTCACACTGTGAATTGTAAACCAGTCTTTGATGTGATTTCACACAATAGTGTGCTCCCTCACAAGGTAGGGACTGGTCACCATTTTGTTCTTGCCCTGGTAAGCAGCTGTGAATTCAACCATTTACTGAACAACACTTCCCTTTGGGATACAGTTCTTGGCTTACCTAAGGGAGAAGTAGCTGAAGCCTCAGGCCTAAGTCTATTCTCTTCACATCACTCAAAACAGAGAAGTCATTAATATTGGGATTCCATGGGGAGGATCCTTCTTCTACTCACTTTTTAAAAAAAGATTTTATTTATTTATTTATTTGTTTGTTTTAGAAAGAGAGAAAGTGTGCATGAGTGCAGGGAGGGGCAGAGGGAGAAGAAGAGGGAGAGAATCTCAAGCAGATCCCCTGCTGAGTATAGAGCCGGACTTGGGGCTCTACATCATGACCCTGAGATCACGACCTGAGCCGAAACCAAGAGTCAGAGGCTTAACCGACTGAGCCACCCAGGTGTCCCATCTGCTTTCTTTATGAGAATCCAGAATAGGCCTTCCGTCTAATACACCAATACCTTTGCTGTCTTCATTTGGCATTCTCCCTCTGCCCACTGCCCCACAGCTCCCTAGGCTTAATGTAAATGTAGAGGCGTGCCCTGGAATTTACAGAAATTTTTGAATACTACAGAGAATAAAATGCTCAAACCACGAATCAGAGAGGTGCAAGTCAAGATTACCTCACACCTGTTAGAAAAGCTATTATAAAAAAGAAGACAAATGTGGGTGAGGATGTAAACAAAAGGAAACCCTTGTATACCATTGGTGGAAATGTAAACTGGTTCAGCCATTATGAAAAACAGTATGGAGGTTTCTCAAAAAATTAAAAATAGAACTACCAATATGGTCCAGCAATCTCACTTCTGTGTATATATCCAAGGGAATGAAATCAGGATCTCGAAGATATATCTGCACCCCTATGTTCATTGCAGCAGTATTCGCAAGAGCGAAAACATGGAAATCATCTCTGTGTCCATTGATGGATGAATGGATTAAAAATGTAAATGCATACATTGGAATATTATTCAGTCTTAAAAATAGGAGGAAACCCTGCCATTTGCAACAATATGCATGAACATAGGACATTATCGCTAAGTGAATGAAGTCAGACACAGAGGGACAAATACTACATGACAGCGCTTATATGAAGAATCTAAAACAGACTCATCGAAGCAGAGAATGGAATGGTGGTAAGTAAACAAGGCAAGGAGGAAATGGAGAGGTGTTAATTAAAGGGTACAAAGTTTGTTTTGCAGGGTGAATAAATCCTAGAGATGTACTACTATACAGTGTAGTACCTACTTGATATGTCTATGTACTTAAAATTTTGCTAAGAGGGTAGATTTTATGTTGAGTGTTCCTATCACACACCAAAAATAGGAGAAGAGGAAACATTTGGAGGTGATAGATATGCTTATGGCATAGATTGTGGTGATGGTTTCATGGATGTATACTTATCTCTCCATACTCATCAAGTTATATATATTAAATATATACAGCTTTTTGTATGTCAATCATACCTCAATAAAGTGGTTTGTGAAAAAGTAATAGAATTCTAGGAAGCCATGGAGAAGAGAACATGCAGGCTAGTTGAGGAGTATAATCCCTGAACAGTAAAATTGGCACAAAATCTATGGCATCAGAATCCAGCCACAATTCTAGCTCAACTCCTAGTTAGTACTGAAACTGGACTCCAGTCCTAACCTTCTGTGTTGACAATGAGGGCTAGTGGGTTATGCTGTTTGTCATTCAGAGACAGTGCAAAAATGTGTAGCTTAGTGTTTCAGTAGTGCTAGTAAAGAGCACTTAATAAAGAAAAAAAAAAAGGCTGTTTTTACCATAATCTTGATTGTAAATGATGATCTCCAAAAAGTGTGCTATATTTTTCTAACCAAAATCAATGGGTATAAAAAGATTTCGACTCCATTGTAAAAACATACATTCTACTTTTTGTTTTCACATATACATATTAGGAGTGTTCTCTTTAATAATTTACTATGACAAAATTCTAAAGCAAAATCCACTTTCTATGTTTTATCTCATAATCAATAATTTTATTTTCTATTGCTCTCATTATGTGGGCCAGTATTGATTGCCTTACTCTTTTGCTTTCCAGTTTCTTCAGAGTTCTCCAGAGACTGGGTGAGTGTGTCTTTTGGTGCCTGCTTGGTGTTCAGTCCTGAGGCCATCTTTTGAGTCGGACTCAACTCAGGAAGGATGTTACACGTCTGCTTTGAGGAAGATGAGGTCATGTGTTCATTCTTAGAACATTTAGAATTCATGATGTAGATTACTCTAGGTGGTACCTTGAAGAACCGGAAACAGTCCTTGTTACACTTATCCCCTATCCAAATAGATTTATTTTTTCCTGATGGGATAAAGTCTATTGGTCTCTTATAATTTCTGGAAACAGAAACTTTAGGTAGGATGCCTTTCCCCTCCTAACTTCTAATAAATTATGAGTAATGTAATTTATTTTTTTTGAGTAGTGTAATTTAAAGCAACATCTTGAAAAAAGATATACAAACTTGACAGGCAATAAAGCTGACATTTATTGAACCTTTGTTTTGAACTGAGACCAAGACAACAGACATTCCACGGATTAACGAAGTTATCCTTTTTACAATCTTATGTAGATACTCTTCTATGAATCTTATAGATGAGAAAATTGAGGGTTTAAGAGGTGATTTTGTCTATGGGAGACAGATGATGGGTGGTAGGGTAGGGGTTCTAATGCAGGCAGTGTGGCTCCATAAGCCACACTCCTAATCACTATGTTATATGGTTACCTTGAACTGATGACTGATTTCCTTAGTGGGTTTTTAAAGTAACTACTTAAATCATGAGAAATCACTTAACCTAGCTGTGTCTCAGACTCTTCATTTGTCTGAGGGAGGACGGGTCAAAGTGGTAATTTCTATCTCTTTCAGCTTTATAACCATAAAAGGTATCCTAAATTAGAACCCTTGGAACTTATATCTGCTCTTCTAGAAAATTCCTGCCACACTCAGCATCACTTAATTGCTAGGTACAGTACTATGTGTGTTGTGGAACTAGGCTATAGTTCAGACCCTGGTGAAATACAGAAGTGTTACTTTGACAGTTTGTTTCCTTTATTTCCATTGCAACTAGCCTCACAAAACATTTATATAAAACTAAGCAAATAATACTGTAATATATAGAGTATGAGTGTATGTGAGAGAGTGAAAAAATGTAAGAAAGTAAAAGATTGTCTCTGAGAGTAAAAGAGTGCAAATATGTAAGAGAGTGAGTGATTTGTATGTGAGAATGTGTGAGTAAATTTTGTGTGGAAGAGTGTGAAACTGAGGGTGAAAGACAGTGTATACAATGAAAGTGTATATAAGAGTGCGCAAAAGAAGGCATAGGTGAGTGTCCAATGAAAAGTATGCACAAGAGTAAAGTATGAATACAGCAGAGAATATGGAAGGTAAGGGAGTGGGAAGGGCATGTGTCAGAAAGTGACAGATTGTGAGTGTGAGAAAATGATTGAGAACATGTATGTACATAAGAGTATATGTTTGTGAATGAATCTTTGTGTGACCGTGTGTGTGAATGTCTCACTAATTGGGCACATGAGTTTCCCTGAGTGCTAGAAACCAGCCTCATTCCCTACATGCAGGTACACACACCCCGTATATGCTTCACCAGTCTGCATATGTCACATGGTCACCACTCACTGTAAGGGATGCCTGAAAAATGAGTATATGACACAGGAAAATGGATTGACATAAGTGGCTTAGATGAATCATGATTACACCCTGGTTAACAATATTGTTGCCCTGAAACAAAGGCTTTTTTTTTTTTCATAGAGGTAGGGATAGTCTTTGGTTTGTCAGTGAACAGAATGTGCCATAATAGGAATAGCCATTTTTGGAGAAGATAAACAAGAAAGTACTGAGATATGGGGTATGAATTTTAGTTCACAACATATTCTCATTGTTTAAATCTTTTACATGAACATGCAATATTTAATATGAGAAAGAAATCCAAAAGGCTCTTTTAAGCTGCTGTGTGACACATAGGCCTTTAACTTCTCTGAAGCATATACACCTTCAATAATAGTTTGCTACGTTCAATTATATTTTATATAAAATTGTTTTGGGTGGGTATCAAGGGATAACTACTGTTATCCACATTTGGGTTGCTGCCAGGATGGAGATAAAGTAAATGCTATAAGGCCCAGAGCAGAGAACAGAGGTTCAGTTAAGAAAGAAAATCCAGTGGCACCTGGATACCTCAGTTAGTTGAGCCACAGACCCTTGATTTTGGCTTTGGTCATGAGTTCAGGGTCATAGGATCAAGCCTCACTTCAGGTGCTGTGCTCAGCAGAGAGTCTGCCTGAGATTCTCCGTCTCTCCCTCTGCTCCTCCCCCCACCTCCCATGCACACACATGTGCTCCCTCTCTCTCAAATACATACATACATAATCTTAAGAAAGAGGAAGGGAGGGAATCCAAAGGTAAAGGTAACCAGGAGAGTCCAAGTACCTAGGAAATTGCAGATTTCTCAGAGAATGTATTACATTTACAACAACTTGAATTAATATTACACATCTTAAAGAGTGGTATCTGTGTTACAAAAGGTGGAATAAAAGCCCTGTGGTCCCACACATGGGACTCATCTCTGTTTATTGTCTTGATTCCAAATACCTGGGTCAGCTACAGATTAACATTTCATTGTCCCCAATTAACCCAACTTTTAAAATAAGGCCCAGATAAAATTTAGTGAGCAAAGAGTATTTCATTTTGATAAAAAGTATTCAGGCCTTTCACATGTCCAACAAACTTTTCTAGTTCCTACTATCTTTATGAAACAGTGCTGGTGTTAAAAAGTTAGGGAGGAAGAAGATTTTGCCTTGCATTTGAATGCAGAGCAAGTACTCAAATACTCTAAGGGGCTTCCCAGGACACATACCAAAACATATGTCTATGAACATTCAGAAGATGAGTCTTTCCCAACAGTTTGGGGAAAATCAGAGACCACTTTATCAGAAAAATGCTCATATACCTATTTATAAGATTTCATGTTTCTTGTGTCCCTAAATTTTAAAATGCAACATACAACCCATAAGATTATAGATAATTACTCTGAATGTATATTCACAGGGAAAAGTTGCATGAGACATTTTTACATTTAAAAAAATACGTAATTAATTCAAAATGTAGTTAATAACAACGAGCTCTGTAAAATTAGCAGTAAAAAGTTTCCTTACGACTGTGATCTTCACCTCCTACGACTCTTGCCAGCAGCTAATCTACCCTTCAGACTCCTCATTTCAGGATAGAAGGATTATGTGACACATCCTGCTCCCCAAGGAAGACATAGGCAAATCGTATCTCCTGGAATTCCTTTCCAGGTAGGTCTTGACAGAGAAGGGCGAGGTATTAGAATCTGGCGGGGGGCAGGGGGCGGGGGTTCAAGTGAATCGGTAACATTAGGTCTGTGGGTCAGTGTATCCTGGCGACAGCTGTGATTCAAATGTATTTTAAATACAAGTAGAATAATAGGTCAGAACAGCTTGTAAAGAACACAATAACTGAATAACTTAGGCTACACATAGTTCATTTTTAAACTCATGTAGTGATTTTAGGCCTGTAGAGGCTTTAAAAATACTGCATATATTTTGTTTTTATTCAAGATGTATGTTTTATTTTATAGTAGAAACAATTTAGAGTGCTGGCATTTGCAGAAACATTCCATCTTCAGTTGTACCTTCTTCATTTGGTCAGTTGATTAAGTTTAATCAGATACAAATAACTTTGTTTAAGCAATCACATATAAATTATGATTAATACAAGTAACTTCATCAACTTAAAATATATCATACTTAGACGTAGGATTACACTAAAACATGTTTTTTTACTACACGCGAACTGCCTTGCACAGTGCATATCACCTGGTTAGACGCTCAGTAAAGATAGGTGAAAGAATGTGTACATGAATAAATAAAAGCTTGCAGGGATCCCTAGGTGGCGCAGCGGTTTGGCGCCTGCCTTTGACCCAGGGCGCGATCCTGGAGACCCGGGATCGAGTCCCACGTCGGGCTACCGGTGCGTGGAGCCTGCTTCTCCCTCTGCCTGTGTCTCTGCCTCTCTCTCTCTCTCTGTGTGTGTGTGTGTGACTATCATAAATGAATAAATAAATAAATAAAAAGTTAAAAAAAATAAAAGCTTGCATGTATAAATGATGAGATCTATTTATGAGAGCATGAGCTGAATATTTGGGTTCAATTAGTTCATTAAGTGTTCCCAGGAAAAATCAAGAAGGAATTGGGAAGAATTCAAGCAAAGGTCTGCTTTCTAGTAAAGTCCTGCCTACTACCTCCAGGGCTCTGGGGTGTACATTGTACATCACAACTTTGCCATCCTAGGAAACACTGGATGTTTATATTTAGCACAGGTTGGGAAGGACATCAAACTCTTAGGCACTTCTGGTTCTCACATGTAGGTAGCTCCGAAGTCCAAGGGTGACCTTAAAAACAAATTTAAGGTTTCCATAATGAGCAGTTAGCAACAAAACATGTAGAATCTGGAGGGTTGACACTCAGTGCCTCTGAGATGGAGTGACAGGATCTAAGTGAAGTGCCAACAGGGTTTTTACAGCTAGTAAGTATCGTGACCAAGACTTTAAAGTGAATCCTTAGTTGAAAGAATGAGCTTTTAAAATACATGACAGTAACCCATTTGTTAAAAAAATATAAAGTGTAACCATATTATTGTTTGGTTAACAAGTTCTAAAACAAAGTACTACAAATTTAATCTTTAAATACAAGTACTTTCAATGTTCCTGTTCTCTTTATCCTTGCGAAACATTTCGCATACCTTTAACCAATGTGCACAGACCATTTTGTAGTCCTTTTTCCCCCCCATATTAACATACACATAGTGCCCGTGACTTTTTAAAGTTTTAATTTAAGTTCCAGTTAGTTAACATACAGTGTGATATTGGTTTCAGGTGTACAATATAGCGATTGAACACTTCCATACAACACCCAAGTGCTGTCAATCCCCAGCACTTGGGTATAGTATATTTAACCTATACTCCCACCTACCCTTCCAGTAACCATTAGTATGTTCTCTGTAGTGATGAGTCTATTTCTTGGTTTGCCTTTCTGGATTTTCCCTCCATGCTCATTTGTTTTGTTTCTTAAATTCAACATATGAGTGAAATCATATGATATTTGTCTTTCTCTGACTGACTTATTTCATTTAGCACTATACCCTCTAGATCCATCCATGTTGTTGCAAATGGCAAGATTTGGTTCTCTTTTTATGGCTAAGTAACATTCAATTGTCTATATACACCACATCTTCTTTATCCATTTATCAGTTGAAGGACACTTGGGCTTTTTCCATAATTTGGCTATTGTAGATGATGCTGCTATAAACATCTAGGGGCATCTATCTCTTTGAGTTAGTATTTTTGTATTCTTTGGGTAGAAACCTAGTCGTGTAATTGCTGGATCGTAGGGCACTTCTATTTTTAACTTCTTTGAGGAAGTTCCATACTGTTTTCCACAGTGGATGCACTCGAGAGCTAGTGACCTTAGGGTTCCATGAGCTTTGCTTGCCTGGTCCACCTCTGTCTCACTAGTCCCATGCCTTCTATCTCCCTATACATTAGCCATACTCATGCTCTTTTAGTTTCTTAGAATCAACAAGCCTCTCCTTCATTTAGGTCCTCACTCAGACTGGGCTGAACTGCTACTTTCTTCAAATGACTGGCTCTGTCTCAGCCTTTAGAGCTCAGCTCACAAGCAGCCGGCTAACGTAGCCTTCCCTGAGCGCTGTCTTTAGAAGGTCCCATGGAAATTGTCTACCCCTCACTTTGTGCTTGGACTCTGTGGCACACACAATTAATGCCATGTATTTTTGTTCTGACTTACTCATTGTTTCTCCACTTTAGGCTCCATTAAATATAGAGACTATCTCTGTTTATCACTTTGTACAAAATAGGTGTTCAATAAATATTTGTTGGTAAATAAACTGGCAATCTAAATTAATTGTGGTTGACATACCTGCAAAAAGGGAAAAATAAGATTCTGAATCTCTAAAACCCTCTTTAAATGCAGTCAAACAAGACTAAATTATCCAATTGGAAGGAAAACTTATCTGTTTTAGTGATAAGTTCATAGGACATTCATTTTTAAGATAGTTTCCTTTTTTTTTTTAAAGATTTTATTTATTTATTCATGAGAGACACAGAGAGAGACACAGGCAGAGGGAGAAGCCGACTCCATGCAGGGAACCTGATGTGGGACTCAATTCCGGGACCCCAGGATCACACCCTAAGCCAAAGGCAGGTGCTAAACTGCCGAGCCACCCAGGTGCTCCAGCTTTCTTATTTTTAAGTACCTACTTACATTGCTGACAGGGGTAGGGAAGGGAAAGTAGGCTGTATCTTAAAAATCATGTCAGTGTATTTTTGGTAGTTATTTTATTCATGTTTAGCAGTTTTTACCCATAAAGTGGTTTATAATGATCTGAAAAGAATTTCTTGGCCTTCAACCTTTACCAGGCTTAGTTGTCTTTAGTAGGTGGCTTCCCCAACCAGCTGTTTTAAATGGAGTAGTGGGGGACATCCTACGATTAGCCAGCTCCTGTTGAGAGTCGTGTCCTCAGGAAACTCAGGTTTCAGGTGGGTAGCCAACAGTCGGTGAAGAGAGAAGACACAGAGAAGCATGCTGATCACTGTCCCAGTCCTCATGGAAGCAGTGTGCAGATGAGAAAAGGAGGGGCAGGGAGTTGGGCAAGGGGAGAGGAAATGAAGGGTGGTCTGAGTGTGACAAGGGCATTGGGAGTACACAGAAGATGGGCACGCTTTGTACTTACAGTGGCATGCCCAGGGAAAGAGGAATGAGGTGGAGGGCTCGTGCACCCGACAATTTCTTGGATAGAGGGCCATTTGGGACCTCTGAATTCTGCTACAGTTGGGAGGGCGGCCTGCAAATTTGGCGTTGGTGTATGGGAATGGGCAGGTGGCTGCCGAAGGCTGTGGCACACGGAGCAAGCGGCCTAGAGGAACTTGGATTTCTGGGAGAACCCAAAAAGATGGGGAAACCCTGACATTTGGGCTACTCCGAAACACTTCCTTTCCAAGAAAGTAAAAAAACAAAAAAGATTTACTTACTGCACATTTTAATGTACATGTCAATGGGTTTTAACAATTTATAGTTTACAACTTAACAATTGTATGGAGTTGTATAATAACCACACCAAAGACAAAATATAAAAAATTTTTGTTGCCCCAATGTTTTCCCATACTCCTTTACAATCAATCATTTGCCTGCATTTCGGGTCCCTGGCAACCACTGATCTGATTTCTAAATGTAATTTTGCCTTTTCCAAAAGGTCATATAAGTAACATATATAAATGGAAACTTAGAGTGTCTTTTGTGCCTGGATTTTTTACCTATATGATACTCTTTTTTTTTTTTTTTAAGATTTTAGTTATTTATTTATGGGAGACCGAGAGAGAGAGAGAGAGAGAGAGAGAGAGGCAGAGACACAGGCAGAGGGAGAAGCAGGCTCCATGCAGGGAGCCCGACGGAGGACTCGATCCGGGACCCAAGGACCAGGCCCTGGGCTGAAGGCAGCGCTAAACCGCTGGGCCACCTGGGCTGCCCCCTCGGCATGATAGTCTTACAATTCTTCTAAGATGTTGCATGTATGTGTAGATTATTCTTCTGGGTTTTTTTTTTTTAACTATTAAGTAATATTCGTTATATGGCAGCAGTGTATTTTGTTTATGCAGTTGAGCATTTAACCTGGTTCCAGTTGTTGGCAATTATGAATCAAGCTACTATAAACATTTGAATATGAGTCTTTGAGCATTCATTTTCATTTTTCTTAGGTACATATCTAAGAGTAAAATTAGTGGATTAGTAGATATATGTAACTATATATCTAACTTTATAGATAACTTTCAAGCTATTTTCCAATGTGGTTCACTATTTTGTATTTCTGTCAGCAATATGTGAGAGTTCTGATGCTTTGCTTCGTCATCAGCACTGGGTATTATCAGTTCTTTAGTTGTGATTTTATTAGACTTGTAGTAGTCTTTGTTGTGTTGAGTTATAAGGTTTTTTCTATGATGTCTTCTAGAAATTTTATAGCTGGGAATTTTGTGTCTGTGTTTAGGAGACATGAACATGGTCTGTAATTTCTTTTGTGGTGAGGTCTTTTCTGGTTTTGGTATCAGGATAATGCCGGTTTAAAAAAATGAGTTAAAAAAAAAAATAAAAAAAATAAAAAAAAAAAATAAAAAAAAAAAATAAAAAAATGAGTTAAGACTATCATAATTTTTCAAAGGCCGTGTCTACATCCAGCTACAAAGAGTTCTGTAAGTTTAGTGGGCAATGTTACATGTGTAGAGAAACAGGCTGTATATTGTGATTAAAATTTTTACAAATCACTATTGGGGCTTCTGCTGCTGCCATGATGATATTTAGAAACATTATATTATGTGATATTTGAGAAAGTCCTCATCCTGGCCCTTTATCCTTAGTAGATGCTCGATAAATATTAGCTACTGGTAATAATCATAGTGGGCTATCATATTTTAAGCCTTGTGCTCTGAAGAAAATGATTTTAGATAGAACATCGCAGAGAAGACCAGACGGGATCCACTTAGTCCCAATTATGTAGCAATTCACTGCATAATCATTTTGACTTTAATGGAATTTTAAAGGTAAAAAATAACTTGAGTATAGCTCTTGGAATTCTAGCCTTGACAATTCTTTTTGAAACTTCATCCAAAATGTAACATCTTTCTCTGTATCTGTCATAGTGATAAGGTGGCATAAAAACCATGGTTCCCCTCTCCCTACTAATATTAATCTTCATTAGGAGAAAAGAAGAGAAGCTAAAGCCTCCAGGTCTGCTACACTTCCTACTGTGCACCCATGATAACGTGGTGAGCCGCAGTGATGCTTGAGGAGTCAGTGCCTTCCACATCCCCTCAGAGCCGTTAGTGATGCAAACCCATGTCCCCCCCTACACACTAAATCAAGGGGAGGAGGAGTCTGTTTTGACAAGCTCTCTGAGCGACTGATTTTCACTAAAGCTTGGGGAGCACTGACGGAGCAGGTATTTGACAGGGTATGAGGTGGTTGGAAATAGTAAGAGTTAAATGTGGCCCATCAATTTAAAATATACTATGTTTCAGCTGCACTGTGAACCACAGAAAACGGCACAGGGTACTTGTAGCAGGTACCATGCTCTCAGCACCCTCCTTCTTTTTCACCCACTCATGCCATCTGCCTAAAATGAAACTGAAAAAAAAAAAAAACAGATTTAATGGAAAGAATAGAGAAATGTGTTTTAAAACCAGATATTCAGGAATCTGGGTTCTGTGTCTATCCTGCATTTTTCCTAATAGCCAACACATTCAACTATCAAATGCTCACTGAATATTGAAAAACTTACTATTTTTTAAAGGGCCTATTCTTTTCTTTCTAGGTACACATACACATCCTTCTCCACTTCTCTTCAAATTACTAATGTAGTAGAATTTTTGAGTTCAAGAATTCAAAACCTAATCTAGAAAGGAAAAGATGAATCATATTAAAATTCTCTAATGCCAGCTCTTGATTTTATCCCAACCCCCACTCAAAGCCTGTCTTGATTTTTACCCCAACCTTGCCTAATTTTTGTTATTACTCTATACTGTCTTCTAAAGAAATGTGATCATCCCATGGTGCACATTGCATCATTAAGCCCACAGATTAACTCAAAGAAGTTTAAAGATCAGAATCCTTTAATTTAGGAAGGTAATATAAGAGCAAAATAAATGATTAATTCTTGCAAGTATTTGCAGTTTAAATGGCCTAAAAGCGATTGCAGGTTCTGTATGACTTAGCTAATGTGAGGATCTTTACTAGGAAAATAACATTTGATATGATGTTAGAAAAAAAAAAACTTTTTTTCAGAGAGAAATAATATATAATATCTTTTTATAATGAAACACAATAGAATCTGAAATCCAATCTCATTGGCTTTGGGCAGTGGGAGTCAAGGGTTCTCTTTATTTATTACTACAATTATTGATCTGATAACCCTAATTAGATTACACTAGGGTCTGACTGTTCAGAATAGAAAATGGATTTATTTATCTATGTATTTATCCTGATAGAAATTACTATTCAGTTTTATAAAAGAGATAAGGCATTTGTATATCTGCTCAGTCAGTTATTTTAAGTTCTGTTACTGTATGTCAGAAAATGGATTCTTTGCCTAAGAAAAATATTCTTTAATGAAATAGCATTCATAGAGATTTTTTTATGCATCCATGGTTCACTAAGTTGCAGAATGCTGAATACTGCCTAAAATGCTTTAAAAAATCAACAAGAAGGGGTACCTGAGTGGCTCAGTAGGTTAAGCATATGACTCTTGCTTTTGGCTCAAGTCATGATCTCAGGGTTATGAGATTGAGTGAGCCCTGTATCTGGTTCCACACTCAGAGGGGAGTCTGCTTGAAATTCTCTCTTTCTCTCTCTCCCTCTCCCTGTATCCCTCCCCACTGTGCACACACACACACTTTCTCTCAAATAAATAAATCTTAAAAATAAATATAAATAAAAAGTCAACAGGTATAGTGTATCTGCTATTGTCAAGAACTGAGAGGGGTCTGCAACTCTGTTTTGCTAACAAGCTAGCTAGCCACCTAAGACCACTGGGACTTATTACTCAGCACAGCAGGAAATGTGAACTTCTATCATTAGTTATGTTTCCCCTGGTTCAGTTCTACTCTACACCCAAAGGCCCATGGGTGAAGGGTGAAGCATACACTATGGCTTTGTGTCACAGTGGAGGACAGACTTTAGGGAGCCTGCCCCTAAGCCATGCCTCCAATCTTCTAAAAAGACTGCTAGCAAAACCTACTTCACCTTTGCTCCATAGAAGACATGATCTTTATTATCCTGAACAGGAAACAAGTCTTCTGCCCCAAAAGGAGATGTTATCTGTCTTTCAAGGCTGTTTGTTGTGTAAGCATCATTAGAATGATAGTCCAAGGATGTATAGAAATGCATGAAGAATTGCGTGTCAACATTATGTACTTATTATATTAGGTACTGTAAAGGATAAGAAGAAGCAGGAAGATAGAAATGACTTGCCTTACTCCAGAATTTCTTTGTGGATGAAATGAAATAAATAGACCATGTACTCTGGAACATTCATTGGCTGATAAAATGGAAGCATTGGGATGCTAGTGAGAATTATTAAGAGCAGTAGGGCTTTCAAATAGTATAATTAGAGAAGGCAGCCCTATGTTGAACATAACTTCATTTATCTTTGAATGAGGAAATCCGCAGTTATTATGATACAACACTGATGTCAGAGAAGAATGAATATATATATTTCTTTTCTAGTGAGAGAAGGTCTCTATACATGATTTTGTGCACTAAAAATATTTGTAATTGATTTAATTTTCTCTTTTGTTCACTAAGAATTGAATGGATGAAGTGTTTTAAAACAGTGGTTTTTCTGAAATAGTGTAAAATGTTGGACAGGGCCCTAGATAATGGAATGCCACACAGCATATCATACCCATGAATTTCCTAGGCAACAGTAGACTTCAGCGACAAAAAATCTATATTGGCAGAGCTAAACCAGGAAAACATTTGCTTTGTTAGGACAGCTGACAATAGCTGATGAAGGGCAGCATGGGAACACTTATCACTCAATGATAGCTTGAAATGGAAAAGGGAGGGGTTGCCAGGAGGTAATAAGAAGCTGTATACTCTATCATCATAATTCCGGTTGCATGAATCTACCCACTTTTCGCAAAATCAATTGTTACGAAACCAGAGTGCACGGTTTTGACCCATGGAAGCACATTGTCACGAGAAATTACAGCATGCTATATTAAACTGCCATGCACTGTGTTACGCGACAAGCCACCATGATGAAATGCTGTCTTTTAATCCCGCTAAAATGATGCTAGATTTTTCTTTTTAAGTGAACAGGACTTTAAACATTTGCTCAAAATTTTACATAGCAAGGCTAATATTTTAATGCTTAGAATAATACGATTTGATCATTAAGAATAAGCCTGAGAAATTGATTTGTGAAAAACATTTAATTAAAAGTTAGATAATCCTCTGCTAGATTTAAAAAATGAGACAATAACAAAATAAAAGCAAAATGTCTGGTTAATAATGATGTTCTATTGAGGAAGTCTTGATTTGTAAATATCATTGACAGTTACCTAAAGGCTACTGAGTAGCCCAAATAATGTCCACCAATGAGACTATACTCATTATTTTTGTGGCAACGTTACATGTTAGAATGAACCCCATTCTCTTGAATCTTGTGCAGGCTAACTTTATGATGGCAGCGCCCACTGCCATCACCACTACTCTTGAAATTCCTTACAAAATTCTTCTGAGAGCCAAGTCCTAGGATGTCTTCTTTATATCTTATCTACTTAAATTTTTATTTGTATTTTGGATCATTAATTCATTCACATTATTTATTGCCATGTTGTTGCAAGTTTTCCTCTTACTCTTTGCTCCTTTCCACCATTCTCATTGTTTACACTTCCACAGAAGTGGTCACAATGATTAGGTTATTATCCATCAGAGATTTTTAAAAACATGTAATCAAATGAAGAAGTTGTCTATTTTTATAAATGGCTTCACCAAATAATGTGCATTAGTAGACTTAATTTACACTTCAGTATTTTGTTGCCGTTATATAGATGAAAATTGGCACCCCATAAAGTTTTATAATTTGTCACTCCCCTACAAAATACTAGCAACTTATTTTACTAAGTTGGATAAAACTAAGTTGTGTGACTTTTCCAAGCATACACAAGAAGGTGATGCAAGTTTAAAACTGAATATTCTGATATTTTCTCTAATGATCTATTACATCATGAAGTCTTTTTTGATATTTAATTTTCTGTTGGTATGGGTGAATTTATATACATCCTGCCTTTCAACTAGACTGAAAATTCAAAATTTTTCTAGTATTTTTTTCATCCTGTGAGCCTTTAAAAAGTGCTTCATCTTATTTAAAAATTTTTAAAATGTTAATGACAGTAAAATTCATACTTTGTGGTGTGCAGTTCTATAGATTTTGACTAATACTTAAGAGTACTGTATTTATACAGTGATCATGATACAGAACAGTTTTATCAACCCTTAAAATTTCTTCTGGATGCCCCCCTTGAAGTCAGCACTTTCTTCACCTCAATCTATGATGACCACTGATATTTTCCATCTACATTATTCTGTCTTATCTGGAGTGTCATATAAATGGAATTGCTCACTATTTTTCTTGGGCTTTTTTTCTATTAATAAATTGCAGTGTGATTGACTTATGTTCTTTTGTGAATCAATATTTCATTCCTTTTTAATTGATGAATATCCCATTGTATCAATATTTCCTAGGGTTTTTTAAAAATCCATTCACTAGTTGCATCAGTTTTTAGTAATAATAGATAAAGCTGCTATAAACACTACTATACAGGTTTTTGTGAGAACACATGTTTTTATCTCTCATGGGTAGACATGTAGGAGTGAAATTGCTTTATCATAGAGTAGGTATATGGTTACCTGGATGAGAAACTTCCAAACCATTTTCCAAAATGACTATACCACATCTTCCCATTAATAGTATGTGGAATTTCCAGTTGCTCAGCATCCTTGCCAGCATGTGGTATTGTTAAGTCTTTTTTCCCCCTAATTTGATCATTTTAACAGTCATATAATAATATTGCATTGTGTTTTAAATTTGCAATTTCCTGAACTATTGATGAAGTTTAACATTTTTTCTTGTGCTTATTTACCATCTGCATAACCTCTTCAGTGAAATGTCCATATCATTTGGTTATTTTTTATAGAATTATTTGTTTTCTTATTATTGTATTTGAAAGTCCTTTATGTAGTCTGGAGTCAAATCTCTTGTTAGTTTTGTGATTGGTAAATATTTTCTCCTAGTCTGTGGCTTTTTTTCCCCATTCTTTTACTAATGCCTTTCACAGGGTAAAGATTTTTTATTTTAGTGAAGTTCAGTATTTTTCTTCTATGGGTCATACTTTAGTGAAATAGCTATGAAAACTTTGCCTAACCTACTGTCACAATAATTTTTCTGCTATTTTCTCTTATAGAAGTCCCTTAGAGTCTTAGGTTTTAGATGTAGGTCTACAATTTGAGTTAATTTTTGTATATGGAGTGAGATAATGATCAAATTTCCTTTGCTTCTTTTTTTGCACCTGAATATGCAATTTTCCAGTCTTTCCATTTGTTGAAAATACTATCTTCATTCATTCAGTTGCCTGAATACCTTTGCCCAAAGTCCATTGTCCATGTATGTGTGGATATATTCTGGACTCTATTTTGTTTCATTGATCTGTTTACCTTTTTTTTTTTCCAGATTCTGACTCAATAGGTTTATTTTATTCCCCTCCCCAGCTTTATTGAGATATTATTGACATGAATAAGTTTTTTTTTTTAAGTTCATTTAAACAATCTGTACACCCAGTGTGGGGCTCAAACTCACAACCCTGAGATCAAGAGCCACATGCTCTACCAACTGAGCCAGCTTGGTGCCCCAACATGTGTAAGTTTTAGATGTACAATATGATGGTTAGATTCACATATATATTGCAAAATGATTACCACAATAAAGTTAGTTAGTTCATATAATTACCTTTTTTGTGTGTGCATCATGATAACATTTAAGATCTACTGTCTTAATAACTTTTAAGTATATAATATAGTATTGTTAATCATATTCACTCTATTGTGCATTAGATCCCCAGATCTTATTTATCTTATACCTGGAAGTTTGATTTCCCCATTTTTCCCAACCACCAACCACTATTCTACACTCTCTTTCTATGAGTTCAGCTTTTTTAGATTCCACATATGAGTGAGAACACACAGTATTTTTCTTTCGCTGTCTGAGCATAATATCTCAAGGTCTATCTATGTTGTCACGAACAGCAGGATTTCATTCTTCTTGTGACTAAATAATATTCCACTCTTTACATATGCTACATTTTCTTTATCTATTCATCTATCAGTGGACACCTAGGTTGTTTTTAAGTTTTGGGTATTGTGAATTTTGCTGCAGTGAACGTATGGGTCCTGATATCTCTTTGAGAAAGTGATTTTATTTCTCTTGGATATATTCCAGAAGTGAGATTGCTGGATCATATGGAATTCTATTTTTAACTTTTTGAAGAACCTCCATATTGTTTTCCATAGTGGTTGTACCAATCTGCACTCCCCCCAACAGTGAGCAAGGATTTCCTTTTTGTACATCCTTGCCAACATTTGTTATCTCTTGTCTTTTTGGTGTTAGCCATTCTAACAGGTGTGAGGAAATACATCATGGTTGCTTTAATTCGCATTTCCCTGATGATTAGTGATGTGAGCACCATTTCACATACTTGTTGGCCATTTGTACCTCTTCTTTGGAGAGATGTTTATTCAAGTCTTTTGCCCATTTTTACATCATTTTGTTTGTTTTTTTTTTTCTGCGATTGACTTGTGTGAGTTTCTTATATATTTTTGAATATTAGCCCTTTATAAGATGGATGATTTGCAAATATTTTCTCTCATTTCATAAGTTGCCTTTTCATTTTAGTACTGTTTTTTTTTTTTTTTTTTACCATGCAGAAGATTTTAAATTTAATGTAACCCCAGGTGTTTGTTTTTGCTCTCGTTGCTTGTGCTTTACATGCCATGTCAAAAAATTTTTTTGCTGAAACCAATGTCAAGGAGATTTTCTCTATTTTCTTATAGTAGTTTTACACTTTTAGGTCTTATATTTAAGTCTTCAGTCCATTTTGAATTATTTTTTGTGAGTGGTGTAGGATAGGGATCCAATTTTGTTTTGTTTTCTAGTTTTACCAACACCATTTGTTGAAGAAACTATCCTTTCCCCATTGCATCTTTTGGCTCTCTTGTAAAATCCTTGATTGTACATGAGTGGGTTTATTCCTGGAATCTGTCTTTGTTTTTGATTTTAGACAGTTTTTTAAATGCATCTCAGAGATCATTTGGGGTGAAATTTCAGGGTTATTTTTAGCTTCA
The DNA here is from genome assembly GCF_011100685.1 of Canis lupus familiaris. Lineage (NCBI taxonomy): Eukaryota > Metazoa > Chordata > Mammalia > Carnivora > Canidae > Canis > Canis lupus. The sequence goes on from NC_049257.1 coordinate 297,213, forward strand.
TGAACTTGGGTATCTAAATCTCTCCAGATTTGGAAAGTTGCCTCTTATTTCTTTAGTTAACTTTCTGCTCCTTTCTTTCTTAATTCTCTTGGGACTCCAATATGTAGCTTGTTTCTTTTGTAGTATCCTATTACTCAAGTAGGCTTTCTTCACTCTGTCATTCTTTCTTCTTTTTGTTCCTCTGATTTCAAATAACCTGACTTCTAGTACATTAATCCTGCTTGGTTGAGTTTTTCAAGAAGCTCTTTAGTGAATTCTTCAGATCAGTCATGATAGTCTTCAACTCAAGGATTCTGCCTTTTTTTAAACAGTTTTTGCTGAACTTCTCATTTTCTACATTCATTGTTTTCCTAATTTCATTTAGTTGTCTATTTGTTTATTCCTATAGTTCACTGAATTACTTTAAGAAGATTAATCTGAATCACTTGTCAGTTCATAGATTTCTCCTTAGATCAGTCATTGGAATTTTATTAGTTTTCTTTGGTAATGTCATATTTGATAATTCATGAATATTATGTGTCATTAGTGTCTACACATTTGAAGTTGTAGACACCCCTTCTTGTCTTTTTATTTTGTCTTCTGCAGGCAAAGACTTTCATCAGTCAGCCCATCTAGAGATTCTCAGTGGCCAATCTGGTGATATCCAAGGGTGGGCTTTCAGCTCCAGTCCTTGGGTGGCCTGGTACTGATGTGGGTCAAAATCCTGGAAAGATGGTATTCAGCTTGGCAGTGGGTCTCTCTTGGACTCTAGATTCATAATTACCTGCTGGAACCTGGGTTTGCCAGTGTTGATAGGAAGCCTAATGCCACTCATGCCTATGGGGAGTCACTCAGTGCTGGGATGTTAGGAGTGGAGTTTGCTAGAACCCACTGGGATCCTGGTGCCATAGGAACTGCCTGGGGCTGCAGTGGCTACCAGATGGCAGGGTGAGATGAAATTTAATATGCTCACCATTGTTAATTTCTTAAAATGAATGATAAAATTATTAATTTGAGAACTTTATTTTTTTTCTTACATAGATATTTAGTGCCTTAAGTTTTCCTTGAAGTACTATTCAGTGGTATCTTATAAATTTTTATATGTTGGGGATCCCTAGGTGACTCAGTGGTTTAGCACCTGCTCTCGGCCCAGGGCATGATTCTAGAGTCCTGGGATCAAGTCCCACATCAGGCTTCTGAAAGAAGCCTACTTCTCCCTCTGCCTGTGTCTCTGCTTCTCTCTCTCTCTCTCTCTCTCTCTCTCTCACTGTCTCTCATGAATAAATAAATAAAATCTTTAAAAATAAATAAATAAATTTTTATATGTTGTGTTTTCATTTTCATAAAGTTCAAAGAATCTTAAGTCCTCTTGATGCCTTATTTAATCCATGGATTGTTTAACATTTCACTATTAACCTAACTATATTTTATATTTTTTTAATAAATTAATTTTTTATTGGTGTTCAATTTACCAACATACAGAATAACACCCAGTGCTCATCCGGTCAAGTGCCCCCCTCAGTGCCCGTCACCCACTCACCCCCACCCCCCGCCCTCCTCCCCTTCCACCACCCCTAGTTCGTTTCCCAGAGTTAGGAGTCTTTATGTTCTGTCTCCCTTTCTGATATTTCCCACACATTTCTTCTCCCTTCCCTTATATTCCCTTTCACTATTATTTATATTCCCCAAATGAATGAGAACATACACTGTTTGTTCTTCTCCAATTGACTTACTTCACTCAGCATAATCCCTCCAGTTCCATCCATGTTGAAGCAAATGGTGGGTATTTGTCGGTTCTAATGGCTGAAGAATATTCCATTGTATACATAGACCACATCTTCTTTATCCATTCATCTTTCGATGGACACCGAGGCTCCTTCCACAGTTTGGCTATTGTGGACATTGCTGCTATAAACATCGGGGTGCAGGTGTCCCGGCGTTTCATGGCATCTGAATCTTTGGGGTAAATCCCCAGCAGTGCAATTGCTGGGTCGTAGGGCAGGTCTATTTTTAACTCTTTGAGGAACCTCCACACAGTTTTCCAGAGTGGCTGCACCAGTTCACATTCCCACCAACAGTGTAAGAGGGTTCCCTTTACTCCACATCCTCTCCAACATTTGTGGTTTCCTGCCTTGTTAATTTTCCCCATTCTCACTGGTGTGAGGTGGTATCTCATTGTGGTTTTGATTTGTATTTCCCTGATGGCAAGTGATGCAGAGCATTTTCTCATGTGCGTGTTGGCCATGTCTATGTCTTCCTCTGTGAGATTTCTCTTCATGTCTTTTATCCATTTCATGATTGGATTATTTGTTTCTTTGGTGTTGAGTTTAATAAGTTCTTTATAGATTTTGGATACTAGCCCTTTATCTGATACGTCATTTGCAAATATCTTCTCCCATTCTGTAGGTTGTCTTTTAGTTTTGTTGACTGTATCCTTTGCTGTGCAAAAGCTTCTTATCTTGATGAAGTCCCAAGAGTTCATTTTTGCTTTTGTTTCTTTTTCCTTCTTGGATGTATCTTGCAAGAAGTTACTGTGGCCGAGTTCAAAAAGGGTGTTGCCTGTGTTCTCCTCTAGGATTTTGATGGAATCTTGTCTCACATTTAGATCCTTCATCCATTTTGAGTTTATCTTTGTGTCTGGTGAAAGAGAGTGGTCTAGTTTCACTCTTCTGCATGTGGGTGTCCAATTTTCCCAGCACCATTTATTAAAGAGACTGTCTTTCTTCCAATGGATAGTCTTTCCTCCTTTATTGAATATTAGTTGACCATAAAGTTCAGGGTCCACTTCTGGATTCTTTATTCTGTTCCATTGATCTATGTGTCTGTTTTTGTGCCAGTACCACACTGTCTTGACCACAGCTTTGTAGTACAACCTGAAATCTGGCATTGTGATGCCCCCAGATATGGTTTTCTTTTTTAAAATTCCCCTGGCTATTCGAGGTCTTTTCTGATTCCACACAAATCTTAAAATAATTTGTTCCAACTCTTTGAAGAAAGTCCATGGTGTTTTGATAGGGATTGCATTAAACGTGTATATTGCCCTGGATAACATTGACATTTTCACAATATTAATTCTGCCAATCCATGAGCATGGAATATTTTTCCATCTCTTTGTGTCTTCCTCAATTTCTTTCAGAAGTGTTCTATAGTTTTTAGGGTATAGATCCTTTACCTCTTTGGTTAGGTTTATTCCTAGGTATCTTATGCTTTTGGGTGCAATTGTAAATGGGATTGACTCCTCAATTTCTCTTTCTTCAGTCTCATTGTTAGTGTATAGAAATGCCATTGATTTCTGGGCATTGATTTTGTATCCTGCCATGCTACCAAATTGCTGTATGAGTTCTAGCAATCTTGGGGTGGAGGCTTTTGGGTTTCCTAGGTAGAGTATCATGTCATCGGCAAAGAGGGAGAGTTTCACTTCTTCTTTCCCAATTTGAATGCCTTTAATGTCTTTTTGGTGTCTGATTGCTGAGGCTAGGACTTCCAATACTATGTTGAATAGCAGTGGTGAGAGTGGATATCTCTGTCTTGTTCCTGATCTTAGGGGAAAGGCTCCCAGTGCTTCCCCATTGAGAATGATATTTGCTGTGGACTTTTCGTAGATGGCTTTTAAGATGTCGAGGAAGGTTCCCTCTATCCCTACACTCTGAAATATATTTTATATTTGAAGTGAGATTCTTTTCACCACATGTAATTGGGTCCTGCTTTTTTTATTCAGTCTGAAAGTCTGTCTCTTAATTGTTATTTTTATATTAAATATTTTCTAGGGGTGCCTGGGTGGCTCAGTTGATTAAGCATCTGCTTTTGGTCTAGGTCATGATCCCAGAGTTCTGCGATCGAGCCCTGCATTGGGCTCTCTGCTCAGTGGGGAGTGTTTCTCACTCTCCTTCTGCTGTTCCCCTGCTTGTGCCCTTTGGTGTGCTCTCTCACTCTCTCCATTAAATAAATAAATAAAATCTTTCAAAAAATATTTTGTGGGGATCCCTGGGCGGCTTGGCGGTTTAGCGCCTGCCTTTGGCCCAGAGCACAATCCTGGAGTCCTGGGATCGAGTCCCATGTCGGGCTCCCGGCATGGAGCCTGCTTCTCCCTCCTCTTGTGTCTCCGCCTCTCTCTCTCCCTCCATCTCTATGTCTATCACAAATAAATAAATTTAAGATAAAATAAAATAAAACAACACCTCAAAAAAATACTTAAATATTTTGTGTAATTACTTATATGCATAGAGTAAAACCTACGCTCTTGCAGTAGTTTATTTATTATTTATTTATTTATTTATTTATTTATTTATTATTATTATTTTTTTTTTTACTTTTCTGCCTTTGTTTGGTCTAATTGAGCCTTTTTTTCTTATTTGACTTCCTATTTTAAAAAAGTTTAGTTGTTACTATAAACTTTAAAATGTATATTTCTAAATATTCAGAGCTCACTTTCAAATCACATTATAGAATCTTACAAGTAGTATAAAGAATTTACAACAGTACATTCCCAATTTCCACCTCGTACCCTTGCTGGCAGATATTTTACTTTTATATGTATTATAAACATAAACTATATTACTATATTAGTTTATATGCTTTCCTTTTAGAGATATTAAAAGCAAAAAACAACACATTTTATTTTTATCTTCATTTATTATCTTCCCAATTCTCTTTCTTTGTGTTGATTCACTTTTCTGTGTGACATCATATTCCTTCTGCCTGAAGAACATCTTTTAGCAGTGCAACTTTCTTAGAAATGTGTATTTAAAATTTTTGATTCTTCAGAAAGTTTTCATTTCTCCATTTTTGAGGAGATTTTCTTCTAGGTATAAAACTCTGGGATAAACAACAACAACAAAAAATAAAACTCTGGGATGGTAAATTTTTTCTTCTAGCTCTTTAAGACTGTGATGCCAGGGATGCCTGGGTGGCCCAGAGGTTGAGCATCTGCCTATGGCCCAGGGCCTGTTCCTGGAGTCCCAGGATCCAGTCCCTCATTAGGCTCCCTGCATAGAGCCTGCTTCTCTCTTTGCCTGTGTCTCTGCCTCTCTCTCTCTGTCTCAGAAATAAATAAATAAAATCTTTAAAAAAAAAAAGATTATGATGCCATCATTTTCTTTCACTGTTTCTAATGAGAGATGGGCTGTAATTTTTCCTCTGTATGTAATGTATTATGTAATAGTGTCATTTACTATCTACTTTCAAGATTTCCTCTTTTGTTTTCAGGAGTTAGAATATGATATTTCCGTGTGTGTGTGTTGGTATTTGTACTTTTTGGTGTTCTTTGAAATTTTAAATCTGTGGTTATTTGCCTGTTATTAAATTTCTGAAAAATCTATTTCATAATTTTTTTTCAAATATTCCTTCCACCTTTCTTTCATCTCTCTGATTCCAGTAGTGTGTGTGTTAGATGCTTGATATTATCTCAATACTGTTGCATGCTTTGTTTATTTTTAATGTTTTACTCATTTCTTTCCTTTTTGTGTTTCAGTTTGGGTATGTTATATTGATCTATCTTCAAGGTCACTGATTCTTTCTTCAACTTCTTTGAGTGTGAAATTATTTATTTTACCATGCATTTTTTCCTACCTTTTCCATTAAAGTTTTTAAAATATAAATTAGTGTTTTAAGTTTCAACATAATTGGATATATTTCCATTATCTGTGGCATACATAAATTTCATTCTATTGAATGTCTTTTCACAGGCAATGTGCCGGTTTTTCTTGCTTTTTCATGTGCCCTATTACTTTTGTTGTTAAAATTTTATGTATTCTTTATGGCAGTAGAGACTGAGGTAAATAGTTTTTATACCAGAAAATGGTCATGCCTTTTCTTCTGTTACCTCTATTGTGTGGTAATGTGAGTCAATCTAGTTTGGAATTGAGCTGAGTTAGGGTTTGTTGTTGCTATGGATATCTTAGGAGAACCACAAGTTTCAAGTTTTTCTTGGGCTATTCTTTATGTAGGGCTGGAGATCACTTACCAGAGGGCTTTCCTCATTATATACTCAACTCTGAGCTCTGGGTCTTCCCTAGGAGATGGTATTGTTGTTTCATTTTTTTGTTTGTTTGTTTTTTGAAAGGAAGAGAGAAAGGGAGTGGAGAGGGGCAGAGGGAGAGGAAGAGAGAGAAGCTTATGTAGGTCTATGCTCAGCATGAAGCCTGATGCAGGGCTCAATCTCAGGATCCTGAGATCATGACCTGAGCCAAAATCAAGGATCAGATGCCCAACTGACTGAGCCATCTAGTTGTCCCAGTTTTATTTTTTAAAAGATTTTATTTATTTATTTATTTATTTATTTATTTATTTACTTACTTACTTACTTATTTATTTATGAGAGAGCAAGTGAAGGGAGGGTGGATGGCAAGGAGAGAAAATAATCTTGAGCAGATTCCTTGCTGAACATGGAGCCCAGCTCAATCTCACAACCCTGAGATCATGACCTGAGCCAAAATCAAGAGTCAGATGGTTAACTGACTGTGAGCCACCCAGGTACCCTTTCCCATGAATTTTGCCTTAAGTAGCTCCTCTTTCCACTGTTTGTCTCTCTCCTATCCTTTTTCCAGCAACACTGTAGTGTTGCTTGTAATATTTGTTTTTCTGTTGGTGGTGGGTAGGAGAGAAATAATCCCTATATACACTGTAGCTTTCTATATTCTAAGCAGAAACTGTAAATATGTCTTAATTTCAGCTTATGTGTATAGACAACACAATAGTTGCTAATTTCAGAGTCCTTCTCTGGGATGACCACCTAATAGAATAATTAATAGACTATGTGTCCCAAAGCATCCAGCCCAGTAAGGAATTTATCCTTCACCCATTAAGTCACTTATAAACTTTCTTCAGGAAACCAACAGGAAGCTAGGTGCTCTGAGATAGTAGCATTGTAAGCACAGTTGGAAACTTACAACATTTAGTTTTGAAGATGTTTTCGGTAAGACAGGATCATCTCCCTGTAAGTTGAATGTGCTCTAGTGCATTGGCAGAAAACGAGAAACTTCCATTTGAAGTCCAGATCATCTTTCTTACTTACTTCGTGGCAGATCTATAAGGCCTCTCTTTATTATATATAGGGTATTATGATCCTCAATAAAGAGAAACTAATAATTTAATCCATTATTTCCCAGCAGAGTAACTGTCTCAACAATTTTAGAATTGCCTTTTTGTACTGCAGATGATTTAAGTGCTGAGGTGAGTCCCAGTTTTCCGATATTATACTCACCCTAGCCTTTGTTGGTATTTTGACTCCTGGTTTAGAATTGGAAAAAATATATACTAGAACAGCTAGTTATTGCAATATGATAATTTTTCAGTTGAAACTTTTAGCTGATGTAGGAAGCTTTAAATGACAAATTAGGTTTCATAATATATTAATATGAGAAATCTTTCTCCTTTTCTGCTTGAAAATGCTCTAAGATGAGTGATTGCTGAATCTGAGAGGAAAAAAAAACATACAATGTCCCATTCCTTTATATAGGAGTAAGGATATTTAGTTTGAATCAGTAGGAGCTGCTGTTTTCAATTACGTTGGGTGATAGCTTAAACTCCTAGGGCACAAAGTTATAGGGTGGCCCTTACACTTTCATGGTATCTAGCTCCAGGAATTCATGGCGAAGCTCTGAGAAATATCACCTCATGGCTCTAGGAGAGTTAAAGAACATCATTGTAAAACACATCCAGAGCATTTTCCATAAATAACAAAGATGTGATCTCTAGGTAAAAGAGTTGGGGAAAGGGAGTTGCTTTAATCCAAGTTCCCTCCAGCTTTCCTGGCTCACTAAAGGTAATAAAATAGTCAACATAGGTTAGGGTTTCAGTTAAATAAAACTATGAATACTGCTGCAAGGGAAGGAAGAAAGAGGGTGGCACTGGAGAAAAACATGTGACAGTTGTAGCGATACAGGGCTACTAAAGTATTGAGATTGGAGGATACCTGGGTAGCTCAGTTGGTTGTGTGACTGTCTCTTGATTTCAGCCCAGGTCATGATCTCATGGGTGGTGGGATCGAGCCCTGCTATGGGCCTCATGATCAGCAGGGAATCTGCTTGAAGTGTCTCTCCCTCTGCCCCTTCCCCAACTCTCTATCTCTCTTGAATAAATAAATCTTTTTAAAAATATTTTTAAAAGACTAAGATTTAGTCACATTATGGAATGCTTGCCTCCCCTATACCTTACCATCATCCCAATAGGGCTCTAGTATAAAAACAGTGGATTGCAGGGCTGCAAAAGTGGCTCAATTGGTTAAATTTCTGACTGTTGATTTCAGCTCAGGTTGTGATTTCAGAGTCATGAGATCTAGCTCCTCATTAGGCTCTGTGCTCAGAGGAGAGTCTGCTTCCCTCTCTCTCTCTCCCCTCTCCCCCCTCTCCTTCTGTCCTTCCCCTCTGCCTCATTTTCTCTCTCTCCAAATTAAATATTTTTTTAAAATCTTTAAACCAAACAAAGACAAAAAAAGTGGATTGCAGCTGAAAGAGCTGCAAATGCAGACTTTCTCTGAGGGAGGAATATTTAGGGAAGCCCAAAGTCAAGAGAAGACCAAATAAAAAATGGATATGAGAGGAATTCAAAGCCTCTGGCAAACATTAAACATGATTTAATGTCTAGCCAGATTAATTTAATTAATTTAAATCCTCATAGTATAGGCCTATTTATTTCACTTCCTATATCTCAGTACTATATATACATTATATATATATATATAACTGATATATATATATATCAGTTCGTATATCTCAGTAATACATATAAATATGCATATTTATCTATTCAGTTCCTATATCTCAGATATATAGATATAGAATAGATATAGATATCAGTAACTTTGCCACAGAAAATTACAAGTCATGCCAAAGATGAAAAAAAAAAAACATTCTGGAAGGCAAAGCAATCATCACAATCAAACTCAGATGTTAAAATTATCTGATAGGGTTTTTAAAAAGAACTATAATTCTTGTGCCAAAGGCTATAATAAAAAAAGTAGACACCATACAACACCAGATGATTATGCAAGCAGAAATAATTAAAAGGAATTCTAGAAATTAAAAATAGTGTAACAAAAAATGAAGAGTGCCTTCTAGGTACATATCAGAGTACCTAGATACCTTGATACCGCTGAGGAAAAAAAATCAGTGAGCTTGAACTTGAAGATGGAGCAATTGAAACATTTCAAACTTAAATGCAAAGAGAAAATAGAATACAAATAATCTAGGGGTAGTATCAAAAGGTGTGACATACATGTAATTGGAAAACCATAAATAGAAGAAAGAAAGAAGCAGAAGACTTAGTAATAATAGCTAAGAGATTCCCCAAATTTAGGACAGACAAAAAACCATAGTTCCAAGAGGCTCAAAGAACACTAAGCAGAATAAATCTGAAACTAAACCAAATCAAACATACTTAGGTATACCATATTCACATTAAGACAAAAGGAAAATCTTGAGAGATTCCAAAGGGGAAAACATATATTATATACAGAGGAGCTAGGATAAGAATTAAAGCAGACTTCTAGTCAGAAATCATGTAAGAAGGGTGGAGTGAAAATTTAGTGTTGAAAAACACAAAACCACCAACCTAGAATTCATTACTAGTGAAATTATTCTTTAGAAGTGAAAATAGATACTTTCTCAGACAAAAACTTAGGGAACTCAGCACCAACAGACCTTTCCCACAAGAAATGCTAAAAGAAACTTTTTAGGAATAAGGAAAATAATATGAGTCAAAAACATGGATCTACATAAAGAAAGATAGATCACTGGAGAAGTAATGAGTGAAGATAAATTTGTTTTTCATTCTTAACTAAAAGAATGTTTAAAGCCACAGCAATTATAGTGTTTTGGTGATTTAGGGCGTGGATAATTGAAATCAATATGAGCATGCCATAAAAGATCTAAGGGAGGAATTGGGAATATTCTGTTTTAACGTGACTGTACTACACTTGAAGCTGTATAATATTATTTGAAAGTGGACATAGATCAGTTTAAAATATATATTGTAAACTCTAGGGCAGTGGCTAAAGTAATTTAAAAAATTTAATAGACTAAGGAGATGAAACTGACTCATATAAACTGTTCACTTTAAAACAGAAAAAGCAGAAAGAGAGGGAAAAGAAACAAATAGAAAACAGTAATAAACATGGTAGACAGTAATCTGGCTATACCGCTAATTACTTTAAAAGTAAGGAGTCTAAATAAACCAATAAAAAGACATTGCCAGTGTGGTTAAAAAATGAGACTCAGGGATCCCTAGGTGGCGCAGCGGTTTGGCGCCTGCCTTCGGCCTAGGGCGCGATCCTGGAGACCCGGGATCGAATCCCACATCAGGCTCCCGGTGCATGGAGCCTGCTTCTCCCTCTGCCTGTGTCTCTGCCTCTCTCTCTCTCTCTCTGTGACTATCATAAATAAATAAAAATTAAAAAAAAAATGAGACTCAACTCTATGTTGTTTACAAAAGAAATGAAAACAAACAAACAAAAATACCCCAGAACACTTCAGATATAAAGATGCAGATAGGTGAAAAGTAAAGGGGAGGATAAAAATACCATGGCAACTTGAATAAAAAGATAGAGTAACTATGTTAATTTTAGAGCAGCCTTCCAAGCAGACTTCAACTATAAAGAGGATCATGACATAATGATAAAGGGGCAAATTCTACAAGAATATAAAACAATTGTAAAAGTGTATACCTTTAACAAAATAACATCAAAATATAGGAGACAAAAAATTATAGAACTGAAAGGAGAAACAGATAAATCCACTGTTGCAGTTGAATACTTAAGTACCTCACTGTCAGTAATTGATAGATGAAACATGTAGATAACAAGTAACGATACAGGAGACCTGAACTTCACTATCAATCAGCTTGATCTAATGGACACTATAGAATATTCCGCCAACAATAGAATTAAATTTTTCTCAGGTTCACAGGGAACATTAACCAAGATACAATATTTTTAGAGCCATAAAATACTCCATATACACCATAAAAATTTAAGAAAAGAGGAATCATACAAAATGTTCTCAAACCATAATAGAAGTAAGCTGGAAATCAAAAACACAAAGCTGGAAAATCTCCAGATCTCTGGAAATTAAAGAAAACACTTCTAAGAATACACAGGTCAAAGAACAAGTCTCAAGAGAAATTTAAAAGTATTTTAAACTAAATGTAAGTGAATGTAACAACTTACCAAAATTTGTGGAATATCATGAATATATAGCTTGGTGGGAAATTTATAGCATTAAATAGGTATGTTAGAAGAGAGATAAAAAATCAATAACCCAAGTTTTCGCTTTAAAAAGATAAAGACACAGATGTCAAGTCAAAGTCAGGAGTAGGAGTCATAAGCACGTAAGCACAGCAGAATCATAAGAAGAGAAAAGATACCTTTGGAGAGAAAGTGAAGGGAGAAAATAAACTGTGACATAAGACAGGTCCTTGGGAAAGGAACAGCATTAAAGGAAGGGGCAGATTGAAAAGAGTCTGTGATGAAGACTAAGAGTAAATGGTCAGAGAGAGTCAGGGAAAGGCAGGAGAGGATGAAGGTTATGGAAATCAAGAGAAAATGGAATTTTGAGAACAAGGCAGTTGTCAATTCTAAAAATTCAGGAAGAAAGTCTAATAAGATTAGGATTGCAAAACACCAATTGAATCAGGATATTATGTCGTTGGTAACTTCAAACACGGCCATTTCAGAGAAATGGTGAGGGTCACAGGAAGAGATTTATGACCATTGCCAGAGACCCTGCAAGTGTGGAGGGAGCAGAACCTGAGAGTAGCAAAGGGAATTATTGTTAAGAAAATTAAGATTAAAATTAAGACAATTTATGAAGTCTATTCATTATAGGGTAAAAAGGGGGAGCTTCAGTGGCACACATGGTCAAAGTACTTTGCTTTTTAAAAAAGTACAAGAGAACATTGGTAGTTTTATATTTGAGGTAAAGAATCAGCTGATAGGGAGACGCTGAGCATGTAGCAAGGAAAAGGAAACTCTCAGAAAAGAAAGTGGAAATACAAACAGTACAGAATTTTGGAATAGGAGCTGGTTTCAGGCTGGTTATGAACATGGCCACCTCATCCTCTGAAATTGGATGGTAATAAGTACAAATAGAAGTCTGTTTTTTTTTCCCCCAGGGGTAGGGACATTGGGACAATTCAAGTCTGATTATCCTGACTCATGTGTGCTTTCTTGGTGATATAGGAGGTCATATCACTTGATGAGGAACAAATGAGAAAATATTGGATTAAGATACTTGGGTAAAGTGTTAAAATTTTAGAAAAGACACCAAGAGAATGAGGATGAAATTTATGAGTAGACAAAAGAGATTTCTGTGAGACACTAAAATTATAATTCTCAAGTCTGTCATGGCATCAATTCAAGTGATTGCATAGGTAGATAAATATGAGTATAGAGCAGATGAATTATAGGATTGACCTCTGACTGGGGAATTGTAGTAGAAGGGCCATTATAGTAGAAGGAGGGGGTGGGTTAGGTCGATGAGGTTGTGTGAGAGAGAGCGCTTTAGGGAATCTGCCATGGTGCTTGGAGTGGAAATGAAGACCATTTGAGCTGATGAGATACAGGAAGCATGGGGCTTGAATGGATAGATCACATGGTTCTTGCAAGCATCTAGGATGATGCCAGGAATTGGCAAAGAATTATGTTAATGTGGGCGAGAGCTGGCATAGTTTAATTTGGTAGCTATTTTATTAAAATTTATTCAATTTTCTTGAAACTCACTTAAATGCAGTAACTATGTCTGTATCCCAAAGCCTTCAGCTTTTCTTGTACTTTAATATATGCTTGGCTGCATGTTTAGATGATATACTCATAGTCTAATTTTTCTAGGAATCCAGGAGGATTCAAGACTTGTGATGAGTCTTAGTGGGAATTTCAGCTAAAACAAGATAATGAAAAAATAGTGGGTGATTCATTTTTCCAATATACTATGGTTTGACTGAATTGTTAGTGAATCCTGGAGTAATTATGCATATTCTATTAGCTCATGTAGAATACATTCAGAATCTGAGGAATTTAAAATTCATTGTTTCTATACACGACTTAAGGCTAGTTATAGGACTGACACAATTTTCAACAGAGATTCAAGTTCTATTCCTTACAAGTTATGGATTGGTATGACATTTAACAATGCTCACAAATAGTAGCGTGATATAGAATACTGAGCTTTGAGATACAGTACCTAGAATTGTTGAAATTTGTAAGGCAAAAAGAAAACACAAGCTGTGTGGGGTAGATGGATATCTAGGATAAAAGTCATAAAATATGTTTTTTTTTTCATTTTTTCATCTTATTTTATTAGATGACACACAGTATTTTATTAGTTTCTGGTGTACAACATAGTGACTTGACAAGTTTATACATTGTGATGTTCACCACAAGTATAGCTACCATCCACTTCATTATATCACCGATTGTATTCTTTATTCTCTGCTTTTTATTTCTGTGACTTATCGTCCGTCCATAACCACCTACTACCCCCCCTTCTGTCACCCATCAGTTTGTTCTCTGTATTTATAGTTCTGATTCTGCTTTTTGTTTACTCATTTCATTTCACATTCCCTTTATAAGTAGAGTCATATGATATTTGTCTTTCTCAGTCTGATTTATTGTACTTAGCATAATACTCTCTAGGTCCATCCATCTGTCTCAAATGGCATGATCTTACCCTTCTCAATGGCTGTATAATACTCCATTATGTATATACTACATTTTCCTTATCCACTTATCTGTTGATGGGCACTTTGGTTTCTTCCATGTCTTGGCTTTTGTAAATAATGCTCCAATAGACATAGAGGTCCTATATCTTTTAGTTAGTGTTTTCATTTTCTCTGGGTAATTACCCAAAGTGAGATTATTAGATCATATATTTCTATTTTTTAATTTTTTGAGGGAACTCCAAACTATTTTCTACAGTGACTATCCCATTTTACATTCCCCCTGATAGTACACAAGAACTCCTTTTTATCTACATCCTCACCCATACTTATTGTTTCTTATCTTCTTGATTTTAGCCATTCCAGCAGGTGTGAGGTGTATTGCACTGTGGTTCTGATTTGCATTTCCCTGATGATAAGTGATGTTGAGCTTCTTTTAATGTATCTATTTACTATATGTGTATCTTCTTTGGAAAACGTCTATTCAGGTCCTCCGCCCATTTTTTAATTGGTTTGGGGTTTTTGTTGTTTTGTTTTGTTTTTGGTGTAGAGTTGTATAAGTTCTTTATAGGTTTTGAGTATTAATCCCCTTATCAGATATATCATTTGCAAAACAACCAGAAAAGAAATTTTTAAAATGGTAATAGGTACATACCTATTAATTACTTTAAATGTAAATGGCCTAAATGTTCCAATTAAAGACAGAAAGTGGCAGAATGGATAAAAAAAGCAAGACCCATCTAGATGCTGCCTACAAGAGACTCACCTCAGACCTAAAGATGCATATAGGATGAAGTGAGGGGGTGGAAAAATGTCCACCACGCAAATGAAAGTGGGGAAAAAAAGCTGGAAGCTCCGTAAAATATGAATTTTGTGCTGTAGTTATTAAAATCCTGCCTGAACCTGAGTGACACTGCAGTGCTAAAGTTCTTTTTTTTTTTTTTAAACATTTTTTTTAATTTATTTATGATAGTCATACAGAGAGAGAGAGAGAGGCAGAGACACAACAGGCAGAGGGAGAAGCAGGTTCCATGCACCGGGAGCCTGATGTGGGATTCGATCCCGGGTCTCCAGGATCGCGCCCTGGGCCAAAGGCAGGCGCCAAACCGCTGCGCCACCCAGGGATCCCCGCAGTGCTAAAGTTCTATGATTAATAAAATGAAGGGATCAGAGGTATGCTGGAACTTCTCTAACTTTGAAATTCTATTACTTTTCTATGTCATAGTTTAGTTTGCTTTTTTTTTAATATTGAAAATGCCTGCATTTACTTCTGTTGTGTTCCTTCCTGAGTAGAAGGTAATGCCAGGATATGGAGAAACCACCATTACAATTGCAGTAATCTTTACTGACTTTCAATTCCAATCCAGACTTGCGTATATTTTATTCCATCTTCATGTTCTTGGTGTTTAGGAAGAAAAATTAAATTCTTGGAACAATACTAGGACTTTCTGAGTAAGTGATGGTTAATGATACAGAAATGACTTGTAACTGATTACTTTGTATCCAAAACCAGATGTTTGAGGGAGAAAAAAACTTTGATCAACTTTGTTTTTACTACTCAGCAAATAGATCCTACACCCAGCAGAAGAAGAGAGTTATTTAAGATTTGAGCAGAACTCAACAAAATCGAGACCAGAAGAACTGTGGAACAGATCAACAAAACCAGGAGTTGGTTCATTGAAAGAATTAATAAGATAGATAAATCATTAGCCAGCCTTATTAAAAAGAAGAGGGAGAAGACTCAAATTAATAAAATCATGAATGAGAAAGGAGAGATCACTACCAACACCAAGGAAATACAAACGATTTTAAAAACATATTATGAACAGCTATACGCCAATAAATTAGGCAATCTAGAAGAAATGGACGCATTTCTGGAAAGCCACAAACTACCAAAACCAGAACAGGAAGAAATAGAAAACCTGAACAGGCCAATAACCAGGGAGGAAATTGAAGCAGTCATCAAAAACCTCCCAAGACACAAGAGTCCAGGGCCAGATGGCTTCCCAGGGAATTCTATCAAATGTTTAAAGAAGAAACCATACCTATTGTACTAAAGCTGTTTGGAAAGATAGAAAGAGATGGAGTACTTCCAAATTTGTGCTATGAGGCCAGCATCACCTTAATTCCAAAACCAGACAAAGACCCCACCAAAAGGGAGAATTACAGACCAATAGCCCTGATGAACATGGATGCAAAAATTCTCAACAAGATACTAGCCAATAGGATCCAACAGTACATTAAGAAAATTATTCACCATGACCAAGTAGGATTTATCCCCAGGACACAAGGCTGGTTCAACACTCGTAAAACAATCAATGTGATTCATCATATCAGCAAGAGAAAAACCAAGAACCATATGATCCTCTCATTAGATGCAGAGAAAGCATTTGACAAAATACAGCCTCCATTCCTGATCAAAACTCTTCAGAGTGTAGGGACAGAGGGAACTTTCCTTGACATCTTAAAAGCCATCTATGAAAAGCCCACAGCAAATATCATTCTCAATGGGGAAGCACTGGGAGCCTTTCCCCTAAGATCAGGAACAAGACAGGGATATCCACTCTCACCACTGCTATTCAACCTAGTACTGGAAGTCCTAGCCTCAGGAATCAGACACCAAAAAGACATTAAAGGCATTCAAATTGGCAAAGAAGAAGTGAAACTCTCCCTCTTTGCCGATGACATGATACTCTACCTAGAAAACCCAAAAGCCTCCACCCCAAGATTGCTAGAACTCATACAGCAATTTGGTAGCGTGGCAGGATACAAAATCAATGCCCAGAAATTAATGGCATTTCTATACACTAACAATGAGACTGAAGAAAGAGAAATTAAGGAGTCAATCCCATTTACAATTGCACCCAAAAGCATAAGATACCTAGGAATAAACCTAACCAAAGAGGTAAAGGATCTATACCCTAAAAACTATAGAACACTTCTGAAAGAAATTGAGGAAGACACAAAGAGATGGAAAAACATTCCATGCTCATGGATTGGCAGAATTAATATTGTGAAAATGTCAATGTTACCCAGGGCAATATACACGTTCAATGCAATCCCTATCAAAATACCATGGACTTTCTTCAGAGAGTTGGAACAAATTATTTTAAGATTTGTGTGGAATCAGAAAAGACCTCGAATAGCCAGGGGAATTTTAAAAAAGAAAACCATATCTGGGGGCATCACAATGCCAGATTTCAGGTTGTACTACAAAGCTGTGGTCATCAAGACAGTGTGGTACTGGCACAAAAACAGACACATAGATCAGTGGAACAGCATAGAGAAGCCAGAAGTGGACCCTGAACTTTATGGTCAACTAATACTCGATAAAGGAGGAAAGACTATCCATTGGAAGAAAGACAGTCTCTTCAATAAATGGTGCTGGGAAAATTGGACATCCACATGCAGAAGAATGAAACTAGACCACTCTCTTGCACCAGACACAAAGATAAACTCAAAATGGATGAAGGATCTAAATGTGAGACAAGATTCCATCAAAATCCTAGAGGAGAACACAGGGAACACCCTTTTTGAACTTGGCCACAGTAACTTCTTGCAAGATACATCCACGAAGGCAAAAGAAACAAAAGCAAAAATGAACTATTGGGACTTCATCAAGATAAGAAGCTTTTGCACAGCAAAAGAAACAGTCAACAAAACTAAAAGACAACCTGCAGAATGGGAGAAGATATTTGCAAATGACATATCAGATAAAGGGCTAGTATCCAAGATCTACAAAGAACTTATTAAACTCAACAGCAAAGAAACAAACAATCCAATAATGAAATGGGCAAAACACATGAAGACAAATCTCACAGAGGAAGACATAGACATGGCCAACACGCACATGAGAAAATGCTCTGCATCACTTGCCATCAGGGAAATACAAATCAAAACCACAATGAGATCCCACCTCACACCAGTGAGAATGGGGAAAATTAACAAGACAGGAAACCACAAATGTTGGAGAGGATGCGGAGAAAAGGGAACCCTCCTACACTGTTGGTGGGAATGGGAACTGGTGCAGCCACTCTGGAAAACTGTATGGAGGTTCCTCAAAGAGTTAAAAATAGACCTGCCCTACGACCCAGCAATTGCACTGCTGGGGATTTACCCCAAAGATTCAGATGCCATGAAACGCCGGGACACCTGCACCCCGATGTTTATAGCAGCAATGTCCACAATAGCCAAACTGTGGAAGGAGCCTCGGTGTCCATCGAAAGATGATGGATAAAGATGTGGTCTATGTATACAATGGAATATTCCTCAGCCATTGGAAACGACAAATACCCACCGTTTGCTTCGACGTGGATGGAACTGGAGGGTATTAGGCTGAGTGAAGTAAGTCAATCGGAGAAGGACAAACAGTGTATGTTCTCATTCATTTGGGGAATATAAATAATAGTGAAAGGGAATATAAGGGAAGGGAGAAGAAATGTGTGGGAAATATCAGAAAGGGAGACAGAACATAAAGACTCCTAACTCTGGGAAACGAACTAGGGGTGGTGGGAGGGGAGGAGGGTGAGGGGTGGGGGTGAATGGGTGACGGGCACTGAGGGGGACACTTGGCGGGATGAGCACTGGGTGTTATTCTGTATGTTGGTAAATTGAACACCAATAAAAAATAAATTTAATTAAAAAAAAAGAAAAAGAAAGAAAAAAAAAACAGAAAAAAAAAAAACCAAAAAACAAAAAACTTTGTTTTTACCACACAACAGGGACTGGGAACTGAAGGGTAAGATAGTTAAGAAGTATGAACTGACATTTTCTTTCTCTCCTTCCACCCACTGCTTTCTCTGGGTGAGTCACTTCTACTACGCTATGATTCTGCTCCTGTTTTTGCAGGAGGACCAGTTTTCATTATGGGTGGTGCAAGCACCATAACACATGGCTCCTTCTTCTTCATCTCACTTTCCAAGAATGGGAGCTTGAATTTGAGAGTTTTGCAGCTTTATATCAGAAATATCATGTCTCTCACCTTTCATCTTCAGGACTTTAATATTTCAAGTAAATAAGCAAACTGGTTCTAATATTGAAGCTTGTGACATTTGTCTGGTCATTCATTTCTAGGTCAAACTGCTTCCTTACCCTCTGTACCTTAGCTGGGCTGTTTCCTATCATGCCAAAGGATCTTGAGTCCATATTTATTAACCTTCTGGCTAAATTCTTTATATAGTGTTTAATCATCAGCCTTTTGTAAAGTGTAAATAAATTACAGACCCCTTATCTGGGGCAATCATTGCCATTTTTCAGATGAAACCAATTATATTTCCTGAAAATAATCATTGAATGGGTCTATACAGCATACACTTAATTTTTTCACTCATTTTTAGTTGTTCCTTTATTACAAGTATGAATTGCATTTCTAGACTGGTATATGTACTTTTCTTTCTGCTGATGCCTTTGTAGTAGTCTAAAAAGCATGTCTTCAATGAGGAGTAGTCGAGAAATAGTGCCTCCTAATTTCTATCTTCCCAGGAGGTACTTAAGAATTAAATTCCTCTATTTCACAAGTTGCCATGATGTTTGACAGAGGAATACACACTGCAGCAGTTTTATAGCGTGGCAGAGGAAGATGCCAGTCTTAAAGGTAAGAGAGCAGAGAATAATGGCTAAACTCTTCCCTTAATGGGGGTCTCATTGCCATATAATCATTTAGCACCTTGAGTACTGAGATGACTAGTAAAATCACTGTGTTGCAGTTGTCTGATAATATTAGAAAGCTTTGGACTCTAAGAAATTTGATAGAGTCATTAAATATTTGATTACATGAATTCATATGTGCTTCCTTTCCAGAAGCCTCTGAGTACATGCCAGATATCTATGAGGAAGCAGGGATGGGGAGATATTCGCTTAAGCAATAGTCAGACCTCCTAATTTATTTCTATATGCTGAAGATTGATATAATTTGGGAGGGGGGGTGAATCAAGGACTTTAGTGGAATTGGGGGAAGAGTTCTTTTAAAAAAATTCTATATAAGTAGATAAAGAACTTTGCATATGACCGTCTTTTTGGTTTAGATCAATCTGACATGCTCAAAATTATGAAGTATTATGATACAGAGTATTTTTACCCTTCAGAGCCAATAGTGGGGAATATTGTCCTGTACTCTATACTATTTTTAAGCAGCTCTTCTTGTTACAAAGATGTATATTGCTGCCTTAAATGAGCCTCTGCCTCATGCTGACTTAATAATGGCATGAAGCCACAATTGTATTAGCTCTGATATGGAGGAGCCCCAAATAATTCATTGTGATGTTATGACTCATTTCTTTAATATTGCTCTCAAAGGCTGGACAGAAGGCAGCCAGATACTCAAGATGGCAATAAAGCAATCGTCTGCTCCTGGAATGATTTGAATATATTTGTACACACCTAGAAATAATTTTAAAATTTAAGAATATATATCTTTCTTCCCCTTAACAAGTTTACTGGCCACTTCCACATCCTACTTATTTTCCCCTTCTATTTCTCCTTCTGATACTAAGAAAGGAAGAGCATATGTTTTTCAGTCTTCAGGAATTGAATTTGGAGGGTTTTCCCATCCCACATATGTACTGCCATGAAATCCACAAGATGAGCTACAAACCTTATTAAATTATCTGAGGAAAGCCCCAGCTTTAAAAATCTTGCCTTTGTGCATCTAAATTTCCTTAGATCTGGACATGGAAACTTACCATGCTTTTCCTGATTGTCCTAACCAGTGACTGACTAGAGATACTGATTAATGTTCCTCTACTATTTTGCATGTTGGTCTCTTTCCTTCTTTTCCAGTCTCTTTTCTTTCTTTCCTTCTTTCTTTCTTTCTTTCTTTCTTTCTTTCTTTCTTTCTTTCTTTCTTTCTTTCTTTCTTTCTTTCTTTCTTTCTTTCTCTTTCTTTCTTTCTTTCTTTCTTTCTTTCTTTCTTTCTTTCTTCTTTTTCTTTCTTTTTTTTGTATATATTTTTTTTATTGGAGTTCGATTTGCCAACATATAGTATAACACCCAGTGCTCATCCCATTAAGTGCCCCCCTCAGTGCCCAACTCTTTTCTTGCTTTAAACTGTATTTTAGCTTTTTTACCTCCAGCTAATGGAGATACTCCCAGGAATATAGACCGGTGATATAGAGGTTGGAAGTGTGCCAGCAGACACATTAGGTTTCTTCTCCCACCCCAAACCAATCGTCTGAAGTTCTTAAATGAGAATTTTGAATTCGGTTTAAAAAATAGAGGGAGATTAGCTCTCGTGTTTAAAGAGTTCACATCTTCCTTCATTTTTCACATCTGTCTTTTTCAGGGAAGAGTTTGCAGATGGCCAAGTGATATGACAGTGCTGTTAGTATGGAGTAGAGTTCTCATTTCTATATGATCATAGTCATGTTCTCTTAAGATTCTGTACTGCATTTGCATCTTATTCCAAAGGAAAACAAAAAAAAAGTTAATAATAGAATTTATAGGAAATTTATTTAGTAGACATCAGAGTAGACTGTTGGGCTACTATACACTAACAATAGGGTGAGTATCCTCCAGTTATCTGAATAGGGTTCTTTTAAGTTATTTTGTGAAATAAATAGCATAAACTTGTAAATTGTCAGCCATAACTCTAGTATTCTTCTTTATCTGAATTTTTCTCTTAATGAAGGATTCACAAAGAAGTAGTTCATAATTAAAATTATCTAGAAATATAGCAAATTTTATTTCTAGCTATTATTTTTTTGAGTTCAAAACAAGCACGTTTTTCCTCAATGGGGAAGAAATGACAATTTATATCTTCCTTATGCAGATGCCCTGCTCGCAAAGGAATATTTAATTTAGGATTAAATTAACTTGGTTTCAACAGTTGTACTTGTGATCCTTGAGGACCTGACCCTTGAAGAAGCTCTCTTTTCCTCGTCGTGTATACCCTGTTATTTTTTTGTGGTGTTGCGTGGTGGTTTTCAGCTGCTGGAAAAAAAATGCTGAAACATGCACTGATCCTTGCCAATGCTCAGGAAGGATGTCAGAGTAACATTAACCTTTCATTCCAACCTCAGCACCTGTTTTTTTTTTCCCCCAAATCGATTTCAGTGCAACAAAAACACATCATTGAATGTGCTCAGAAATTAATGGATTTTTAGTGAAATAATCTGTGGTAAAGGCATAGGGGGTAGTAACTCAGTCATAGCAATGAGTGCCTCAATGTTATAAAACCTAAACCTTAAATACCTTACATTCATATTTGAATACAAACTCTCTGATTGTTTAAAGACCTTTGGAGGCTGTTTAGAGAGTATTTATCATTCATCACATTGTACCTTCTAGGCGAGACTATTTCATTTCTATCATTACCTAGAAATTCTAATAAAGTGAATTCGCTTACTTTATATATAGCCCTCTGCTTTTGGGCCATACCTACCACAATGTAAGTCTATATAATTCAGGCCTCTCAATAATCCCGGATAATCTTATTCTACCTGCTTTCTTACTAGGAAATTCATTCATCTCTGTAAGTTGTGTATTGGAAAATGGCAAGCCTCATAGCCCTTAGCTTTCAGTGGTGACTCATTCTGAGATGCTGGAGATGGGTAGCATATGAGAGGATGGGTTGGCAGATACTGGGAGTGTAGTTGCCAACCTAACCCTCTTATCTATTACTCCAAAGAGCAGGGTGTCTTTCTTGGTTGCCTTGCCTAGCTACTCTTTGCCCAGGAGGCTCACTCTGAACCAATGGCTCATGGAGCCTCTTCTCAACCCACGTTCTCACCAGGTTAGTGCCCTGGTCACAGTGATTCCTCCTACTGGCCAGCTTCATTCATGGCTCTCCAAAGTAGCTAATTCTTTTTTTTTTTAATGTATATTTTATATTGGAGTTTGATTTGCCAACATATAACACCCAGTGCTAATCCCACAAAGATACACTAAGATTAGTTTAGGAAGTACAATTGCCCATCCTGAGGTTTACAAACAAATAAATAAACAAATAAATTTATCGGCTGTATAATGTCAATTGTATCTCAAAGTATGATGTACAGTGTGAATATCATCAGTTTGAATTCACATTTTCATTTCAGTAAGATTTTAAAGACAGGGACACCTGGGTGGTTCAGTCAGTTGAGCAACCGACTATTCGTTTTGGCTCAAGTCATGATACCATGGGGCATGGACTAGAACCCCACATCAGGTTCCCCAGTTGGCTGGAAGTCTGCTCGAGGGTTCTCTCCTGCCCCTCCCCTCACTCATACGAGTGCACACACACTATCTGTCTTTCACTCTAAAATAAATAAATATTTTATCTTATTTTTATTTATTTATTTTTGCATTTTTATTGGAATTCGATTTGCCAACATATAGCATAACACCCAGTGCTCATCCCACCAAGTGCCCCCCTCAGTGTGCGTCACCTAATGACCCACTCTCCCACTGCCCACCTCCCCTTCCAATGCCCCTTGTTCCATTCCCAGAGTTAGGAGTCTTTCATGTTCTGTCTCCCTCTCTGATATTTCCCACTCATTTTCTCTCCTTTCACCTTTAATCCCTTTCACTATTTTTTATATTCCCCAAATAAATGAGACCATATAATGTCTGTCCTTCTCCGATCGACTTATTTCACTCAGCATAATACCCTCCAGTTCCATCCACGTCGAAGCAAACGGTGGGTATTTGTCGTCTCTAATGGCTGAGGAATATTCCATTGTACACACAGACCACAGCTTCTTTATCCATTCATCTGTCGATGGGCACCGAGGCTCCTTCCACAGTGTGGCTATTGTGGACATTGCTGCTAGAAACATCGGGGTGCAGGTGTCCCGGCGTTTCACTGCATCTATACAGATGGGGTACAACTGGGTACTCTACTTTAAGTCTTTGAGGAACCTCCACACAGTGTTCCAGAGTGGCTGCACCAGTTCATATTCCCACCACCTGTGCAGGAGGGTTCCCCTTTCTCCACATCCTCTCCAACATTTGTGGTTTCCTGCCTTGTTAATTTTCCCCATTCTCACTGGTGTGAGGTGGGATCTCATTGTGGTTTTGATTTGTAGTTCCTTGATGGCCAGTGATGCGGAGCATTTTCTCATGGGCTCGTTGACCACGTGTATGTCTTCTTTGGTGAAACTTCTGTTCCTGTCTTCTGCCTATTTCATGACTGGATGGTTGGTTTCTTTGCTGTTGAGTTAATAAGTTCTTTATAGATCTTGGATACTAGCCCTTTATCTGATAGGTCATTTGCAAAGGTCTTCTCCCATTCTGCAGGTTGTCTTTCAGTTTTGTTGACTGTTTCTTTTGCTGTGCAGAAGCTTTTTATCCTGATTAGTCCCAATAGTTCATTTTTGCATTTGTTTCCCTTGCCTTCATGGATGTATCTTGCAAGAAGTTGCTGTGGCCAAGTTCAAAAAGGGTGTTGCCTGTGTTCTCCTCTAGGATTTTGATGGATTTTTGTCTCACATGTAGATCTTTCATCCATTTTGAGTTCATCTTTGTGTCTGGTGTAAGAGAATGGTCTAGTTTCATTCTTCTGCACGTGGCTGTCCAATTTTCCCAGCACCATTTATTGAAGAGACCGTCCTTTATCCAGTGGATAGTATTTCCTGCTTTGTCGAAGATGAGTTGACCATAGAGTTGAGGGGCCATTTCTGGGTTCTGTTCCATTGATCTATGTGTCTGTTTTTGTGCCAGTACCACACTGTCTTGATGTCCACAGCTTTGTAGTACAGCTTGAAATCTGGCATTGTGATGCCCCTGGCTTCCCCTGGCTATTCGGGGTCTTTTCTGATTCCACACAAATCTTAAGATGATTTGTTCTAACTCTCTGCAGAAAGTCCATGGTATTTTGATAGGGATTGCATTAAATGTGTAAGTTGCCCTGGGCAGCATTGACATTTTCACAATATTAATTCTTCCAACCCATGAGCATGGAATATTTTTCCATCTCTTTGCGTCTTCCTCAATTTCTCTCAGAAGTGTTCTGTAGTGTTTAGGGTATAGATCCTTTACCTCTTTGGTTAGGTTTATTCCTAGGTATCTTATGCTTGTGGGTGCAATTGTAAATGGGATTGATTCCTTCATTTCTCTTTCTTCAGTCTCATTGTTAGTGTATACAAATGCCACTGATTTGTGAGCATTGATTTTGTATCCTGCCACACTGCTGCATTGCTGTGAGTTCTAGCAGTCTTGGGGTGGAGTCTTTTGGGTTTTCCTGGTACACTA
Source organism: Canis lupus familiaris (assembly GCF_011100685.1). Lineage (NCBI taxonomy): Eukaryota > Metazoa > Chordata > Mammalia > Carnivora > Canidae > Canis > Canis lupus. Next base: position 322,005 of record NC_049257.1, read on the forward strand.
TCATGTCATCGGCAAAGAGGGAGAGTTTGACTTCTTCTTTGCCAATTTGAATGCCTTTTATTTCTTTTTGTTGCCTGATTGCTGAGGCTAGGACTTCTAGGACTATGTTGAATAGCAGTGGTGAGAGTGGACACCCCTGTCGTGTTCCTGATCTTAGGGGAGAGGCTCCCAGTGTTTCCCCAGTGAGAATGATATTTGCTGTGGGCTTTTCGTAGATGGCTTTTAAGATGCTGAGGAATGTTCCCTCTATCCCTATACTCTGAAGAGTTTTGATCAGGAATGGACACTGTATTTTGTCAAATGCTTTCTCTGCATCTATTGAGAGGATCCTATGGTTCTTGTTTTTTCTCTTGTTGATATGATCTATCATGTTGATTCTTTTATGACTGTTGAACCAGCCTTGCATCCCGGGGATAAATCCCACTTGGTTGTGGTGAATAATCTTCTTAATGTCCTGTTGGATCCTATTGGCTACTATCTTGGTGAGAATTTTTGCATCTGTGTTCATTCTCATTTATGGTGGGGTCTTTGTCTGGTTTTGGAATTAGGGTGATGCTGGCCTCATAAAAAGAGCTTGGAAGTATTCCATCCTTTTCTCTTCTTCGGAACATCTTTAGTAGAATAGGCATTATTTCTTCTCTAAATGTTTGAAATATTTCTTTTTTAAAGAGAGATTGTAAAGACACATGTGATTCTCTACTATTCTACTTATCACAACAGTGGTTTTTCAAAGCTATTCAGGTCTGTTTTAATGATTTGTCACATATCTAGTAAAGGACTGATTTAGCTTTAAAAGATTAAAGAATAGAATTTAATTAAATTTTGGACTTCTTTTTAAAAAATGCATTAGGAGCCAAGCTAGAGTGGGATAAGGTATTTCAATGCATACAATTGAAACTGTCAAAAGATCTAAATCTAAAATATATGAATTACATCTTCATGATATCATGACTTGAGCCAAAACGAAGAGTCGGTTGCTCAACTGACTGAACCACCCAGGTGTCCTGTCCTTAAAATCTTACTGAAATAAAAATGTGAATTCAAACTGATGATCATTCACACTGTACATCATACTTTGAGATACAATTGACATTATACAGCCGATAAATTTATTTGTTTATTTATTGTTTGTAAACTGCAGGATGGGCAATTGTACTTCCTAAACTAATCTTAGTCTATCTTTGTCTAAGTCACTCTATTCTTCATGGCCAATTAATTATCCAATGAAGGTGAATCTATTTATCTTAACAAATACTTGCAATAACTTCTCACTGATTAAGGATAAATTCCTTCCTTTCTTCTTTCTGAGACTAAATACATATTTTCCTCTTTTTATTCTTCCTAATTTGCATTTTTTTTCACCTTTTGACCTCCTTTAGCCCTTTTTCCTACCCCACCCCCTGCCTCTGGCAACCACTAATGCACTCATTATATCTATGACCTTTTTTTTTTTAGATTCTACATATAAGATCATATGATACTTGTCTTTCTCTGTCTGACTTATTTCACCTAGCATAAAGCCCTTGAGATTCATCCATGATCCATGTTGTTGCAAATGGCAAGATTTCATCCTTTTTTTATAGCTGAATAATATCCCATTATATATATGTATATCACATCTTTATCCATTCATCCATTGATGGACACTTAGGTAGTTTCCTTGTTGTAGCTATCATAAATAGCACTGTAATGGATGTGAGGATGTAGATATATTTTCAACTTGTGTTTTTGTTTTCTTCGGATAAGTACCCAGAAGTGGAATTGCTGGATCATATAGCATTTCTATTTTTAATTTTTTGAGGATCCTCTACAGTTTTCCATAGTTACTGTACCAACATTCCCACCAATAGTGCATAAGATTTCCCTCTCCTCCACATCCTTGCCAACACTAGTTATCTCTTGTCTGTTTTATAATAACCATTCTAACAGGTATGAGGTAATATCCCATTGTGGTTTTAATTGACACTTCCTTGATGGTTAGTGATATTAAGCACCATGTGTACCTGTTGGCCATTTGTATGTCTTCCTTGGAAAAATGTTTATTCAGATCATCTCTCTTGTCTTAATTGGATTCTTTTTCCTATTGGGTTGTATAAATTCTTTATATATTTTGGATTTTAACCCCTTATCAGATAAGTGATTTGCAGTTATTTTCTCCCATTCAGTAGGCTGTGTTTTTGTTTTATTGATGATTTATTTTGCTGTGCAGAATATTTTAGTGTGATGTTATCCCACTTTTTTTGCTTTTGCTTTTGTTACTTTTACTTTTGGTGTCAGATTAAAAAAATCATTGACAAGACCTATATGTCAAGGAGTTAAATGCCTATGTTTTCTTTTAGGAGTTTAATAGTTTTATGTTTTATGTTTAAGTCTTTAATTCATTTTGAATTAATTTTTGTGCATGGTGTAAGAGAGTGGTCCAGTTTCATTCTTTTGCATGTGGCTGTTTCGTTTTTATCAACACCACTTATTGAAGAAACTGTCCTTTTGCCATTGGATAGTCTTGGCTTCTTTTCATAAATTAATTTGCTGTGTGTGCATGGGCTTATTTATGGGGACTCTGTTCTATACTACTGATCTGTGTCTGTTTTTATGCCAGTACCATACTGCTTTAATTACTATATATTTGAAAGAGCATTTGAAATTAGGGAACATAATGCTCTAGCTTTATTCTTCATTGCCAAGATTACTTTGGCTATTGGGGGGTCTTTTGTGGTTCCATACAAATTTTAGGATTGTTAGTTCTCTTTCTGTGAAAAATTCAATTTATAGATTGCTTTGGGTAGTACAGACATTTTAACAGTATTAATTCTTCTAATCCATGTGCACAGAATATCTTTTCTTTTTATCAGTCATCTTCAATTTCTTTTCTTAATGTCTTATAATTTTCAGTATACAGGTCTTTTACCTCTTTGGTTAAATTTATTTTAAGCATTTTATTATTTTTGATGCAATTATTAAGTGGGATTGTTATTGTTTTTATTTAAATTCAATTTGTCAGCATATATTAAAACACCCAGTACTCATTTCATCACGTGCCCTCCTTAGAGCCCATCACTCAGTTACCCTATCCCCCCACCCATCTTCCCTTCCTGCAACCCTTTTTTTGTTTCCCAAAGTTAGGAGTCTCTCATGTTTTGTATTCCTCTCTAATTTTTCTCCACTCAGTTTTCCCCATTCCCTTAGGGTCTCTTTCACTGTTTCTTATATTCCACATATGAGGGAAATCATATGATATTTGTCTTTCTCCAATTGACTCAGTCTAATACCCTGCAGTTCCATCCACATCGATATCAATGGTTTAAGTTCTATTTCTGATAATCCACTATTGATATATAGAAACACAACCGATTTTTATGTATTGATTTCATGTTTTGCAACATTACTGAATTTATTTTAACAGTTTTTTGATGGATCATCTAGGGTTTTCTACATATATTGTGTCATTCACAAATAGTGACAGTTTTCGTCTTTCCTCTCTAATTTATTTTTATTGCCTGATTGCTATGGCTAGGACCTCAAACACTATGTTGAATAAAAACAGCAAGACTGGACATCCTTGTTATGTTCCTGATATTAGAGGAGAAGTCTTCAGCTTTTCACTGTTGAGTTAGCTGGAAGCTTATCATACATGGTTTTTTTTTTTTTTGTTGTTGTTTCATACATGGTTTTTTTAATGTAAGGTACATTCCCTCTATGCCTATTTTGCTCAGAGTTTTTATCACAAATAGATGTTTAATTTTGTCAAATCCTTTTTTTTTGCACCTATTGAGGGAATCATAAGATATTTATTCTTCATTTCATTAATTTGGTATAATCTGTGGATATTGAACCAATACTATATCCCTGGAATAAATACCACTTGATCATGCTGTAAGAGCTTTTTAATGTGTTGTTGAATTCGGTTTGATAACATTTTGTTGGAGAATTTTGCATCCATGCTCATCAGAGATATTGGTCTGTAATTTTCTGCGGCATCCTTGTCTGGTTTTGGATCAGGATAATAGTGGCCTCATAAAATGAATTTGGAAGAGTTATGTTCTCTTCCATTTTGAGGGAAGAATTTGAAATGATTGGTATTAATTTTTCCTTGAATGTTTGGTAGAATTCACCAGTGAGGTCCTCCAGTCCTGGACTTTGTTGTGAACTGTTTGATTACTAATTCAGAGTCCTTACTAGTAGCCAATCTGTTCAGATTTTCTATTTCTTCATGATTCAGTCTTGTTAGGTTGTGTGTTTCCAAATATGTATTCCATTTCTTCTAGGTTTTCTAATTTGTCGATATATAATTGCTCAGAGTAGTCTCATTACTTTTTTTTTTTTAAGAGAGAAAGAGAGCATGAGAAGGGAAGGGGGAGAGTCAATCTTAAGCAGGCTCTATGCTCAGCTCAGAACACAAAGTGAGGATCAATCCTATGATGCTGAGATCATGACTTGAGCTAAAATCAAGAGTCAGACGCTTAACCAACTGAGCCACCCAATACCACAGTCTTATGATTTTTTTATATTTCTGCAGTATAAGTTATAATATCTTCTCTTTTGTTTTTGATTTTATTTGAGTTCTTTCTTGTTGAGTCTAGCTAAAGGTTTGTCAATTTAGTTTATCTTTCAAAGAAACAGCTCTTTCATTGATCTTTTCCATTTTCTTTTTAGTATCTCATAATTATTTCTGCTCTAATCTTATTTCCTTCTATTACCTTTGGACTTTGTTCTTTCTTTTTTTATTTATCCATTAATGAGAGAGAGAGAGAGAGAGAGAGAGAGAGAGAGGCAGAGACACAGGCAGAGGGAGGAGGAGGCTCCACGCCTGGAGCCCGACATGGGACTCCATCCTAGGTCTCCAGGATCACACCCTGGGCTGAAGGCGGCGCTAAACTGCCGAGCCACCAGGGCTGCCCTGGACTTTATTCTTTTCTTAATTCCTTAAGTTTTCAAGGTAGGTTATTTATTTGAGGCATTTCTTGCTTCTTGAGGTGGGCATTTGTCACTAAAATCTTCCCTCTTGGAAATGCTTTTGCTGCATCCTATAAATTTTGATATGTAATATTTCCATTTTCATTTGTACCAATAATTTTTATTTCTCTTATCATTTCTTCTATAGCCTTTTTGTTGTTCAGGAGTGTGTTTTTTTAATTTCCACGTATTTGTGAATTTTCCAGTCTTTTTTCATGTAGTTGATTTTTAATTTCATATCATTGTGGTATAAAAAGATTTTTGATGTGATTTCAGTTTTCTTAAATTTATTGACTGGTTCTGTGGCTGAACATATGATCTATTATGGAGAATGTTTTATATGCACTTGATAGGAATATGTATTCCATTTCTTTTGGGTAAAATGTCCTCTCTCTCTACCTCTCACTTTCACTTCTTATTTGCTGAAGAAAATAGAATTATGTAGGATGGAACTATGAATGTTTAATATAAAATCTGTCATAGAGATATAGTTACTAACATGTCAGAGGAGAAGAAATTAATATTCACACCAATATATGTAAGATGTATATAATAAATTTTGGCATTTGTGAGAAAAACCCAGTAAGTTAGTATGTGATGGATATACTTTTAATATTTATTATTTATTTATTTATTTATTTATTTATTTATTTATTTATATTAAATATTTATTTAGAGAGAAAGAGAGGGAGAGAGTGAAAGAGAGAGCATGAGGGAGGGGCAGAGGGAGTGGGAAAGAGAATCTCAAGCAGACTCTGTGCTGCGTGGAGCCTGACTTGAGGCTTGATCTCATGACCCTGAGATCATGACCTGAGCAGAAATCAAGAGTCAGAGGCTTAACTGACTGAGCCATCCAGGTGTCCTGGATGTACTCTTAATATTTTAAGATTCATGCTGCAAATCAAAAGTCCATATTATGTTAAATGAAGAAATAATAGAAGCAATACTATTAAAGATATGAGCTGTAGAAGGTTGCCAATTATCATACTTGAAATATAAAAATTTGGAAGCATAAGGTTTATTTAAGTATAAAACTTATTTCCACTTTTCTAAAAATAGTAGCCAATATGTTAGACAAGAAGGAAAATAAGTATGAATACTTAAAAAAAGAAGGTAAACTTATCTTGTGTTAAATGACATATTTTTAGCCAATATAATTAAAAAAAGCATAAAAACTTAAAAAAAGCTCATCATTATTTTATTATTATTTATCATTGTTAAGTGACATGATTGCATTTAGAAAACACAAGAGAATAAACTCAGGAATTGTTGCAAATGGTAGGATAATTTAAGTGTCAGTTAATAAAATCAATTATGAGAAAATATAATGACTAGTAATGCAGAGAGACTCCTTCAAAATCAGTTAACAAAACTCTTTAGAATCTATATAAATGAAAATTTAAAACCCTAAAAAATGACATAAAGGATATCTGCTTTGAATTATTGGGAGGATTTAACCAATTCTTTGTAGAAAACATGATATCATAGATTTGCCAATTTTCTCTAAATCATTTCATAAATTACGATAGAATCATTACTATTTATAACATTTGTCATGTTCCAGACATGATACTAGTGTTTTATTTGCTTTTGTTTCTCCATGATTTTCACGGTTATGAAAAAAAAATGGCAGCATTATGGCTATTATATGGATGAGGAAACAAAGGTACAAAGTACTTAAATAGCTTTCTTATTACACAATAGCTTTATTACACGAGTAATACTAACCTAGGACACTCAAACATGCCATATTGTCTCTTAAAATTATCAATCAGACTTTGTCTTCAAGAAAAGTCATTTTGAATACGAACTTCAGAAAATTTCATGAAAGAGGAATAATGTGAACAATTTATTTGATATATTTAAAAGTTAACATATATTACACAGGCTCTGATATACAAATTGGCAAATTAGTGAAACAATTAGATAATATAAAATAAAAATAATACATTTCAGTGCATATGAGACTTTAGAATATAACAATGTGAAATCAATGGGAAAAGCATTCGATGATTTATGTTGTCATAGCTGTATATATAGTGAGGGGAAAATTACAATGTATTTCTATATAATTAGATAAACTAAAATAGAATCACTATAGAGGGATTATTTATATGGAAATAGTGGAACAAAAGCATGAAAATGAATTTTTATGTGATTTTATAAATACTCATGAAGGGGAAAGACCTTTGTACAAATAAACCAGCATCCAAAATTCATAAAATGACTGATAAAATTAGTTTAAAATGTTTTAAAATTGTTAAGGACAAAAATAACATTTATAAGCACAAACGACAAAGGACAATGTAAGAAAATATTTACAACTCTTTAAAAGGTCAATTTTAATTTATTAGCAATGCTTTACAAAGGTAATTTCCTTTATATAGAAAAGTCCCTCACAAATTAAAAAATATGAAAATGAGCTAATGATAGTTCACAAAAAATATTTGCAAAGGCAAAATAATGTTTTCAGCTTGAAAAATGATTAATGAATTTACATTTTCTTATTCTCACATTTTCAAATATTATGCAGGATTGGAGACATTATGAGTGAATAAACACTCATATGCTATTAAAGGATGAGCCACTTTTTAGAATATAGTTGATAATACCTGATAATACCTAGCACAATTAAAAATGACATGTGTGAGAACTACTCCTCTCATAAATTCTAGAGACAGAGCTTCAAACATGTACAAAGATTTATCTTTGTTGTAGTATCCTTTATTAGCTCAAAATGGCTTAAAGATGACAGAAAAATTCTGAATTATGGAGTAGTAATAGATGTTGTAAAGAATGTGCTGTATTTAGTATCAATATATGCATGTATGTGCATGTATCTATATAAACATATGTGTATGTTTTTGTGTGCATGTATATATCCATTGTGTGTAGTATGTCTAGGCTGGGGGCCGATGCAGAACTCGATTCCAGGACTCTGGGATCATGACCTGAGCCAAAGGCAGACGCTTAGCTGACTGAGCCACCCAGGCATCCCTATAGGCTGTTTTATATAAATAGCTACATATAAGGTCTAAGAAATGTGTGTGCGTGTGTGTAATAACAAATTTTAGAAAGAACATGAAAAGTAATAGGAGAGGTTGGACACACAGACGGTGGAAAAGTAGGGTCCCCAAATCACCTGTCCCCACCAAATTACCTAGATAACCTTCAAATCATCCTGAAAATCTACGAATTTGGCCTGAGATTTAAAGAGAGAACAGGGATCCCTGGGTGGCGCAGCGGTTTGGCACCTGCCTTCTGCCCCGGGTGTGATCTTGGAGACCCGGGATCGAATCCCACGTCGGGCTCCCTGCGTGGAGCCTGCTTCTTCCTCTGCCTGTGTCTCTGCCTCTCTCTCTTTCTCTCTCTGTGACTATTATAAGTAAATAAAAATTAAAAAAAAAAATAAAGAGAGACCAGCTGGAACGCTACAGTGAGAAGAGTTCGCGCTTCTACCAAGGTAGGAAGACGGGGAAAAAGAAATAAAGAAACAAAAGGCCTCCAAGGGGGAGGGGCCGGGGCGAGTGTCCCCAGGACAGGAGAGCCCCGTCCCGGAGGAGCAGGAGCTGCACCAACCTTCCCAGGCGGAAAGGGGCTGCAGGGAGTGGGAGCAGGACCCAGGAGGGCGGGGATGCCTCGGGCTCCCGGGGACACTAACAGACACCTGCGCCCCGGGAGATGCGCCGAGCTCCCTAAGGGCTGCAGTGCGCACGGCGGGACCCGGAGCAGCTCGGAGGGGCTCAGGGGCGGCTCCGCGGGGAGGGGCCAATTGCCCTGCTGGGGGTTTACCCCAAAGATACAGATGCAGGGAAACGCCGGGACACCTGCACCCCGATGTTTCTAGCAGCAATGTCCACAACAGCCACACTGGGGAAGGAGCCTCGGTGTCCATCAAAAGACGAATGGATAAAGAAGCTGTGGTCCATGTATACAATGGAATATTCCTCAGCCATTGGAAACGACAAATACCCACCGTTTGCTTCGACGTGGATGGAACTGGAGGGTATTACGCTGAGTGAAGTAAGTCAGTCGGAGAAGGACAAACAGTGTATGTTCTCATTCATTTGGGGAATAGAAAAAATAGTGAAAGGGAATATAAGGGAAGGGAGAAGAAATGTGTGGGAAATATCAGAAAGGGAGACAGAACATAAAAACTCCTAACTCTGGGAAATGAACTAGGGGTGGTGGGAGGGGAGGAGGGTGGGGCTGGGGGGTGACTGGGTGACGGGCACTGAGGGGGACACTTGACGGGATGAGCACTGGGTGTTATTCTGTATGTTGGCAAATTGAACACCAATAAAAAATAAATTTATTATTAAAAAATAAAAAATAAAATAAAAAAGAAAAGTAATAGGAGTATTAATGTAATCAGCAGTGATTATTTCTAGAGTATTGTTGGAGCTTTCAATCAGATACCTTATAGTTACCCTTTGAATTTCTTTTTACCATAAGCATATATTCATTTTTATAATTAAAAATCTAGTTAAACATTGATTCCCTTTTCATTTAGCTTGAGAATATATTGATCTTACTCTTTCACTTTAATTAAGCTTCTAATCTCTATTCACAGTGGTGGGTAGGATCATACCCTGGAGAGAGCAGACGGGATCTTTATTATCTTATCTACTGACCTCATTTCTTCATACACTGTTAACTTGGTCCTCAATCATTAATGACAGAAAAAAATAATTTTTATTGAGAATTTGTTAGATGACAGACATTCTGTTGGAGGGCTTATCTGTATAATTTAAGCCTCCCTACACTCAGTAGAAATGGTAATACAAGCACCATTCCAAGGGGATGAAACTAAGGTTTGGATGGTTTTAGCAACTTGCCCCGGCATATTCAAATGAGAATCTGCATTAGAGCTGCGCTCCTTGCGCCGCTCACAGTGTGGTCCTTGATAGGTTATGTGAATTTAAGTGTCTGTCCACTCATAGGAATAGCACTGCATGTCTTGTTAACCTTTTGGTTTATTCTGAGCAGTACAGACAATAAGAGAAGATACTTTGAAAATAATTTGAAATGTGGACATGTTATTTCAGAGGGTACAACTCCTGTATCGTCAGGCCCAGGCACATGAATGAGCTGGGGTGCGAAGTAGCCGAGTAGAACATATCTGTGGCCTAGCTTGGCACCCTGAGCTGCCATGTGGGACCCCCCCACTAAACAAATGCAATGAAATATTCAGGAAAGTATTTGAAACATGTTTTCTAATATTTGGAGGCTTTACAGCAAGATGGTTAGGAGCATAGAAATGAAGTCAGACCAGGATCAAAATCCTGGCTGCATCATTTTCTACCTGTGATTAAAGATGGGTTGCTTACTTCTGTGATACTCAGTTTTACAACTGAGTGTTTTGCGACTCATTTTAAAAAATTGATTTATTTTGAAAGAAATATCTGGTTTTGTATTTTTATTATTCTCTTCTTAACTTTAAAAATCATCTTGTTAGTATCTATTAAAAACCCAGTCAGGATAAATATTAAATGAATAAATGCAATCTAGGTAAATAGAGACCCAGTCTTTCTCATTTTCAATTGACTGTTTTGCCCCAAAAATGCTAGCTATAATTTTTAATGTTCTCATACTTTTGATTTACTCTCTAAAGAGTCATTACAGAGTTTTGGTAGCACTGGCCACTAAAACACTGTCACTGTTAAGCAGCTCCTCTAGTAAGATTCACTTTATTATGCATCAGCACCAAACTATTGTTATTAAGCACCTAGTTAGTAGGGCCCAGAGCACCTTACCAGTCCCCTTATTCCATTTGTTTTGCCTTCTGTGACTCTCTGTGACAGAACTTTTTTCCATGTCCAGTATTCTCTATAGAATAACTGCGAGAAGGACCAAGGTATAATTTTTAAAATTCCCACGTCTTATGTCCTTCTGTCCCTTAAAAGCCTTATCATGTACCTTGCATGCCGTCTCTAGATAGTTTCTTTAGTAAAACCGATGATAGACTTCAGTGCTGCAAATCTGTATGTAGAAGAAATGCAGTATGAGGTCAATTCGGTATTTGTCCATTTTGGAAGATATAACCTGATGTTGTAGTTACTGAAAGAGCTGTATAAACATGACAGAATAAATACCATTTCTGACTTGTTAGCTCTGAAATTTAGAAGATCTGAACATAGACACTGTTTTTTTTTTTCCTTGCCTTTTCACTTATTTCTTCCCTAAGAAATTCCAATAAATTATTCTTTAAATATCTTAGCCAAAAAAACCTTTCTCTTTTAAAAAATAAACAAAATTGGTTCCTAAGGATTTATTTGACAGAGGCTCCAGGATCCATTAACCTGACTGTGGCTACCAGTCGCAGCCTGATTGTTAAACAGGCAGTATTGATAGAAATACCAGGATTAAGATAAAAGACTCACCAGTTGGGTTGTAATTACGGAATGATATAGTGGCTACATCATTTCAGAAAACAGCCCTGATGCCATACTTTTTACTGTTCCAATATTTATATAATATGTTATATCTTGAGTTTTAGTTTGAAAAAGAAATCACCTCTGTACTGTGAAAAGACTGCTCAAAATATCTGTCTTCCTCACTAACTCACTGGAGTTGGAAGCTGTGATTTTTCCATTATTTTACTCATAACCTAGGGTCACAGAGTTGCATCTGAAACAATACATTTTTTCAAAAGATTTCATATATAAGCATTTCCTTTCTTTACTCTGGTGAGGGCCTGAGGTCGGCCTTCCTAAACCACCATCCTTGTTGCCATGCTGTCTAGGAGGCTACCCAAAACCTGTAACTTTAAATAATTAATTTACCTTTCCTTCTGTGCTGAAGCTTCTGGCAGATGGTCTAGCCCATGGAATAAAAATCATATCCATGGCGATGTTATTGGATATTTGCTACAAGGCTGCTTTGAAAAAGGGGGAAAAAACCACTTCTGTGGACCAGCAAATAAAGTATCAAATCTGTTAAATTTGTATATGTGCTGCCAAAGCGAACACCAAATCTGTCAAATTTGTATAAAAAAAGCTAATTATCTGGAAACATGTCAGAAAAACACTCACCACTAGACCACACTCAGTGGTGTGCGGCTGTGTCTTCATACGTGTGTGTAACGCTCTGTCTAGCTAGGTCAGTGTCAATGATAACAAGCACTTTCCCTGAAAGGAGATATATGAGCCAATTTGAAAAGGATTTTGAAGAGAGGAACTGCCCCATAATGCCATTGCAGTAAAAAGGCTATCTTAGATTTTCAAGAGATCTGGTGTTTGCATGCACTGCTATTCATGCTTTACCTCACTATGCTCACAGTTCATCTATACTTAGTAATCTCTGTGCTGTCTCAGTGATTGGTTTTCTGAAGCATATCACTGTGGGCCAAAGGATGTGGGCCAGTGTCTGCTGGGTTCTCAGCACTAAGGTTCTCTCCTGGAAACGGTAGCTGCAAAGGGGGTAGTGGAGAGAGCAGAAGCACTGTGTTCCTATTTGAAAAGACAGGGAAAAGTATCTTTATTATTATTATTTTTAAATGACTTATTAAGCACATTTGCTAGAAATTATTATATGCTGGACTACATGTTATGCTGGGGATAACAATCCCTGTCTGTTTTCTTTTTTTAAGATTATATTTATTTATTCATGAGAGACACAGTGAGAAGCGGAGACACAGGCAGAGGGAGAAGCAGGCTCCCTGCAGGGAGCCTGATGTGGGACTCGATCCCGGGATCCCAGGACCATGATCTGAGCCATAAGCAGACGCTCAACCGCTGAGCCACCCAGGTATCCCAACAATCCCTGTCTTTGTGGAGATTAGGGAAAGTCTAGTAAGAAATTGAGACAGTATGAAATGGTAGGAGAGGTACTCAGGGAATTTGGGGGAGAACATGTGGATGGTCTAGCACCAAGTGTCATCACAAAGTTCAGTGTGGCTGAAGCAGAGTGTGAGAAAGCTAGCAGAAAGCTGAGGTTGGAGAAGCAGTTGGGGGGCAGGTGGCAGATATGCAGTTTAGAATGATTTTTGTGGGTGATACATGGAGAAGGGATTAAAGGAGCAAACATATTTGCACTCATATGTGGAATCGAAAAAAATGAATAAACCAGCAAACAAATAAATAAAAAACAGAACCAGACATATAAATACAGAGAACAAACTGATGGTTGCCAGAGGGGAGAGGGCCAAGAGGATGGGCAAAATGAGGGGTGGAGGGAGGTGCGGGCTTCCAGTTATGGAAGATTAAGTAACGAAAATGAAAGTCATAGCATAAAGAATATAGTCAGTGCTACTGTAGTAGCGTTGTGTGGTAACGGATGGTAGCTTCAGTTGTGGTGAGCACAGCATAATGTAGAAACCTGTGAAATCTCTGTGCTGTACACCTGAAGCTAATGTAACATTGTGTGTCAATTATATCCAAATAAAAAAAAAAGGTTTTAATAAAAATAAAAGAGCAAACACAAAAATAAAGAGACATTTTAGAGGCTACTGTAAGAATCCCAGGGAGAAGAGATATAATCTAGATTAGGGCAGTTCACAGCAGGAGTGGAAAATATTTAGAAGGTAGAATGAAGAAAAATGACAGGAAAAAATAGAAAAAATTACCCTTGTGACACCACCAAAAAACAACTGGTATAATTCCCATCAGATATCTGTAAATGTATTTCTGTAAATATATATATATGTATATATGTATATATATACATATATATATATATTTACATTTATATAATATATAGCCATAAGCATATTTGTCCTAATTGCCTACGTATTTTTCATTTTGTAGCCGAGCCTAAATAAAACTGTGAAGTAGATGAAGTTTGACTTCATCTCTCTTCCTCTCCTGTTAGGGCTTTTCTCCCTAATATGGGCATACCTTCTCTTTCCCAAGAACTCCTGACCTTGAGATAAGATTATTCTGGATTATCTGGATTGGCTCATTGTTATCATAAGAGTCCTTTAAAATGGAAGATGGAGGCAGAAGAGTCAGAGAAGGGGATAGGAAGACAAAAACAGAGTCAGAGAAAGAGATACTTGAAGATACTAGGCTATTGGGTAGGGAGATGTGGGATGGAGCCATGAGCTGAGGAATGTGGGTAGCTTCTATAAACTGGATAAGGCAAGGGAATGGAGTCTCTCTTAGAGTTTCCAGGAGTAGAGCCTGTCAACATCTTGGTTATGGCCCAGTGGAAATTCCAGAAATGTAATATAAATAATTTGTGTTGCTTTAAGCCACTATACTTGTGATAATCTGTTAGAGTAGTGATAGGAAACTAATATAGAAATATATCTGAAAAAGCAGATTTACTCACATGATATATACAATTGGCAAAGTTCAATGTGGTTTTTTCTTTTTAACTCCAAAGATAGACTTTCTATGTGACAATTTCAGAGGAAGATATTTGGGGTTTGGGTGCATGCAGATGACTGCTAAATGTATGTGAAGAGAACTTTCCTGAAGTTTTTCACAATACTCAGGCCCCTGCAAGTTTTACAAAGAGTTACCAACTCAGTGCAAGTTTTGCATGTGAAAATCTTTTGAGTTAAAAAGGACTTTAAAAAATGCTTGTGCATATGTGTGTGTGTGTGTGCATGTTATGTGTATATATCAATATTTTGAAATGAATGTGGATTCAGATACCTGCAGTGCATTTTTACATATTCAATTACACTTATTTTTAAAATCAATATTTTGGATTTTGTATCGGCTCAGATAATTATTTCCAAGGGATCATACAGTCATATATCTTTGAATTATGATCTCTTCCAAAAGGGAATTTCTTGCATCTTGAATAAATAACAGATATTGAATGAAGGGACCTGGGGAGGAGGGGACACACTTGGAAAGATGAGTAGATATTTTCTGTTGGCTGATGGAATGATGAGATTGAATAGATGTTCAATGGAGTGGAAGAAATAGAAGAGCTCTAGTATCACTTGACATATGTACTGTTTTCAATTTATCAAAACCCCTGTTGTAGTCTCAGAGTCATGCAAACACGAAATCACAGATCCTCCTTTTTTTTTTTTTTTTTTTGCCAGTAGGGAGGAAAAAAATGTTTCATCACTATATCCTACAGGTCACTTAAAGCTTTAGGCTCCAAGAATAAGAGAATATCAAAGGTATGATTGGAGCATGAAGAGAAAAGTGATTTCCTGGAAACTGGGGCTTTGTAGATTCAAATTTGCATCTGCAATTGTTCCTGACTTGAATGAAGTCTGTCTCTCTGACTGACTCCCCTAAGTAAATGCTCTGCTGCATTTCTAGGCATCTGGGGCTTCCTGGTGAGGTTCCAGGACTCCCTCTGTTCATTACTGTGATCCTCTCTGAATATTTCAAAGGATGGAAAAGCGGAGCTGGTGACACATCAGGAAGAAGGTGATGACATGGTGGTATCAAATGACTGGAAATGATTACAGAAGGTTGCAGACAACTTACATTTGTATAGCCTGTGAACATACATGATCCCGTCAGAACTTCACAGCAATGGGAGGATGCCAACAGAGCAGACAATAGAAAACCATTTTTTCTTTTTTTTTTTTTAGCTTTGGGAGCTATGCCTAAAAGATGTTTAATTACTTATCTCAGATCACAGACTCCATTAGCTGTAAAGCAAGATTGGCAGCTTGGTCAGATACTTTGCCCAAAGCTGAATCCAGCACACCCTGAACTTGTCTTTCTTGAAGAGATATACTGATGTCCTGAAGCCTGAGCATCAGGAGTACTTTTAAAAAAAAAAAAAAACTGATGTCTGGGCTGCACCTGAGAAGCTCTCAGCATGGAGTTTGGGACTCTGTATTTTAAATAAGTTCTCCAGGGAGTGCTGTTACACACCACAGTCTGTAAACTGGGCTTCTGGAGTTTTGTGTTTGTCAAAAATGGGATCTGTGAACCAGCATCAAACCAGCATCACCTGGGAGATGGTTGGAAATGCAGAATCTCATGCCAAATCCCAGACCCACTGAATCAGGATCTGCATCATAAGAAGATTCTCAGAGTCACAGACACATTAATGTCTGAGTAGTACTGATAGAAATCTCAGCATTAAAGGACTAATAAATGTCTCGTTAAGATTGAGGGAGACACAACTGGGAATTAATACATTTGACTTTTGATTTCCCTGAATGAAGTGCAAGTCAGCTGATTCTTATTTCTAGGTCTGACATAGGAAGGGTGGAAGACCTACTCTGTCTCTGACTCTATGCATCAGGCTAGTTTATGGAAAATGTTGCTCCACTGTCCAGACTGATGTAGCATGGGGGCCCATCAGATATGAAAACTTGAGCTATCTTATTATCTCTGCATGCAGTCTGCTACACAAAACCGAGCCCTGAGATAATCCTGATTAGCGTTAAGAACTGAAACTTGAGGAAGGAGATTTTGAGCAAGTGGAAAATTCTGGAAAGGGAACCCCCCATAGGAATTAGGACCAATACAACTTGCTTGTACCTCCCATTCCTGGAGAACTTCTGTTTTCAATACTATCATAGTGCATAGAAGACTATCCACCAGGGTTAAGATCCCTGAAGAAAGATTTCTGATAATTGGCACCCACCTTATAAAATCGACAACTCCTTATTCCTTTGGGGAATGTAATATTTGTTCCAGGAAATCCAAGTGTTTTCATCCCAGGAAATTCCAGGGTTTAATATTATTTGAGTAATTAGGAGTTTGTGACAGAGAGAACGCAGCAGCTTTTCTGAACTATTTCTATTATGGGATTCATATATAATAGGTCACCTGTGAAAAGTTATATAAAATTGCCAATAGACTCCTATGCTGTGATGTATTCTGACACAGAATGAAAGGGTAGGATTGAAAGGCCTAGAGAAACAAACTGCCCCTTGTAGTTCCCTGTAGAGGTTGGGTAATTTTGACTTTAGTCTTAAGTGTTCTGATAGAAGAGAGATAGAAATGTACACAGAAAGAAATGTGCAAATATGGAACAGAAAGGGATTCTGAAAAAAGAATTATTAAGGAAAAACACTGATTTCAATACTTACGTTAAAGTTTTTAATTAAAATCTCAACTATTAGAGCTCCCCAAATCTTAAGACCAAGTGATAATGTTTCCCAAGGGATTACATGTTTTATATTTAATTTCAAGTAATGTGGTGTTTTGAGGCTGCATTAAATTTAATCTTAAAGAACACATATAGACAGTGGAATGGAAGAGGATATATTAAATCTATTTTGAGGAAAAAAAAATCCTAACAAAGCAATCAGACTCCAGCACAGCATTAGCACACCCTTGAAAAGCAAAAGCGAACAGTATTAAACTTTTAAAAGCTTACTTTGAAGGAATGTGGAATTGGTTAATATCATTTTAGTGAGGAGAAAAGGAAGACTATGTTACATTATTTATCCCAGGATCTTTGAAGGCAAGTTTTTTTTTTTCTTTTTCTCTGCTGGTCCATTTTAGTGTTAATGAGCATTAAGCTCATATATCAAAGAGAGAATAATAAACCTTTAAATGTCAACCCAAAGGAGGTCTTTATTTTTCTACCTGCAACTGTGAGACACAAAAGATAATTTAAGATATGAAAACTAGAAAAGTTACATGGAAATGTATAAAGGGGAAACTGGAAGAGGCATGAAATTGCAGAGTATTTGAAGAAGAAATGATGTTACCTGCATATTCAGCACACAGTGGTGAGGAAAAAGAATAGTCCTTTAAAGAGCTGACAGCGTGGAATTAGAAATTTGGAGTAAAAATTGGGAAATGTAGCCCCTACATTTGTCTTTGAAATGATAAATGTGAGCATTTAGGTACTAACTTTATCATAATCTATAAAGATGAGCTGACTGATGGCTTAGAGCACAAGATTTCTGTCCTGTACATGATACTAAATTAGAAATGAAGGTAGATAATGAAGGGCCATTGAAGGTGCTGCAAAAGGACTTAAATCATTGTAGTGCAATTACTGAGGCTAACAGGAGTGAATGTGCTTAGAGTTTAGGGCAGAGTAAAATGTTCCTTTTGAAGACAGCAAAAGCAGTCATCTCCAAATGAGAGTGTCACAATGTGCCTACTGAGAAGAGGTTTGAGTTAGAAAAGTCCTTCAAAATGAGTGATTCAACAAATTCCATCAGAGAGAGAAAAAGTTATGATTCAACACCAGAATACGCACCTGAGCATAAAGGAATTCTCATGCAGAGCCCTGCACGCAGCACACCCAAGGCTAGTTCTGAACATATAACTGAGGAGAAAGCTGGAACACATTCAAACAAACAGGTTATCTCAGAGAATTAATATGCCCCCCCCCACCCCCGAATCAGGCTTTTCTTACAGGGTTATTGTGTTATTGTGGTTATTCTTGACTTTTCTCCACTACGTGTCCTAAATCTGATTCCTTTCTTACTTCCTTGATACCTAGACGGTCTATAACTTTAAAGACACAGAAGAACCAAGGTGAACTTTGCAGAGGAGCCATGCAGATAATCACGAATGCCCAGGTTAAGGCCGATGGACACGTTGGCAGGCTTTTTGGTCACCTGTGGGATGGGACTGAGGATTCGGCCCGCCCCCCCAACCAAGGCTTCCCGAAGCTCAAACCATCTGTCCTCAGAACTGATATGCTAACATGAAAAATTCAGTCCTTGAGGGCTTTTTTAGGTTTTGCAGTTTCTCATTCACAAGTAAAAGCTTATAAGAGTGGTGATCTCCTATGTCTCTGTGAGGTCAATCTTTAGCAAAAGGCTAAAGAACAGTTTATTTTATCACTGGTAGGGAATAGGGAGCCAGAAATTATTTCATTAAGTTCGCTTAGGACAAGGGATCTATGAGTTGCTATGTGGATTTAGTGGAAGGCTTCAGAAGAGCTACTGCTGTCTTTCCTTTTTTCTTTTCCCACTTTTTCTTTTCCTCCTTCCCTGTCTTCCTCTTTTTGAGAGCTTTACTGAAAATGTTTTGCTGCTCACCAACAGAAAAGTGGATAGTGAAGAACATCAAGCATCTCCATGCTGCTCTTCCCTGCTCTGTTTGCTGGTCTGGCCTCTCATGCTTACAAAGCCCCTTTCTCCTAATAGCGTAGGTGCCGTCCTCTGGCTCATGTGAAAATCTGTTAGAAAATTCAGTGTCGGGATCCCTGGGTGGCGCAGCGGTTTGGCGCCTGCCTTTGGCCCAGGGCGCGATCCTGGAGACCCGGGATCGAGTCCCACGTCGGGTTCCCGGTGCATGGAGCCTGCTTCTCCCTCTGCCTGTCTCTCTTTCTCTCCCTCTCTCTGTGACTATCATAAATAAAAAAAATAAAAAAATTTAAAAAAAAAAAAAAAGAGCTGCTTTTCATTGAAGAAGCCTGGAGCAGGAACGGAAAGGAATTGAGAAAGGGCTACTAGTTACCAGAGTAAGTGCAACAAACCTGCAGAACATTACACTTAGAATAAGAAATCTGGACCCAAATAAACACATGTTGATTGTTTTAAAAAAAAAAAAAAAAAAAAAAAAAAAAAGAAAATTCAGTGTCAGCTGTTTGCGATTTATTATGTGGCTCCTGCCATATAGATGAATGCATCTGCGAAGAAGAGGATACAGAGAAGCTCGAAGAGGGCAAAGCTTAACAAACCCAAGGAATAACTAATGCGGAAGCCTTTCAAGGATCTAACACTTGTAATAAGGAGACAATTTGGGATTATTAGAGGGCCCCCTAATATTCTTCACACCATTCTATTTCCATGTGAAGCTAATGTGACTTGTATTTACAAAGAAATTCATGTGTAGTAGGGAGGTGAGGACAATACTTTATTAAAATTAGTCCTATTTTCATCTCAGCACAGATTTTTTTCTTAATCTAGTAGTCTTCTGAGAGGCCATTTTACTCTCAGCCCTCTAAAGCAAACTGAATTTGGGGCACAAACACAAGATATCTTTGAAAACAAATGTATTCCCCATCTCATATCAAAAAATAATGTAACACAAAGCCAAATAATGTAATTTCCAATAAAAAGTTTTTAACTGTATTGTGCTAGAGTTTTTTTCTTTAGCTCAAGCATATGAGGATACACCATACTATAAAGAATATTGATGGGGGAACAATTTGGGAAGTTGATGTATGATAAGAACAAGGGAAATAATTTTGTTGGGAAATTATTTTCAGTGTTTAAGAGCATGGTGATCTTTTTTATTCCTTTTAAGAAATCTGAATTGGGATGCTATCAAGAAATGGTACGCTTGAACTTAGTAATGGAGTGGAATTTGTCAAGGAGCCAGTTATAAAAGAATGGGTGGGATATAGGGAAATCAACAAGAGATATTGCAAGACCAAAAGGCTAGCAAGAATCGGAAAGGAAGAAACCAGAAAGAGTAACTGCATTGGCAGGGCTGCCTGATAGCGCTTTGGCCTCCTGTAGAGGATGCAGCCATATCATGATGACCTCGTGGAAGAGAGATGGAAAAATAAAAATGTTGGCCAGCCTCCTTCTCTTCCTATCCAACTATTTCCTGTCCCTACTTCTGTTTGACAGAAACAAACAAACAAATAGAAATGGCCAATCAAAGGGAAGCCAAACTGCAAGGAAGCTTGTGGACAAGAATCAATACAGACGAGCCCTTTGGAGCCTAGAGCTTGTTGGGAAAGGGAAAGGAATAAATCCAGAGGGCCAAATAGAAGATATCCAACACAACTGTCATTAGCATTTTATCAAATTTAATTCAGCATTTTTCAATGTATTTTTCTGTATTTGAATTGTCCATCTTCCCATCTTCTAATCAGTTTCACTGTAGCATTTTAGTCATCTGCACGCCGGAGGCTCTCCCTAATATTTCAGATGATTTCTTTTGTTCTCATTTTGTCCTTAACAATATCACAAGATTTTTATCACCTCTCTCCAGCTAGCATCATCCCATGGTGCTGAATACACAGAGCAATATTCTGACAGCTATGCTTAGATCCCACAGCTTTCTAGAAATTGGGAGGGCTCTGCTCTATGAAACATGTAATAGTTTCTCAAATTATACTTATTGAGATTTAATATCAAGAAAATTAAGTTGGTTCATTACTAGGGAGGGTAAATAGCAGAAACATTCATTCAAATTGTGCTGTAGTTTGGAATCTCTAGTGATGCAAGAGTTAACACTGGCACACTCACAGGTTTGCCCTCTCTAGAAACCTGTGTTAGTGAGTCCAATTTTGCTCTTCTCTCTCCTCTTCTGGAGAGAGTGTTTTTAATTGGTAAGAGATGTTAGGTCAAGTTACATCAGACAGTGATATGATTGCAGGAGAGTAGAAAAGAAGAAAATACTTGTATGGGGCTGTATATGGAGGGAAAGATGGAAGAATTAAGATGAAATTGTCTGAAATATCTAGAGTATGAAGGAAGCAGGTAGGCAAAGTGCATTCCTAAGGACTGTGTATTTAGACATTCGTCATTTTTCATGTAAGCAAATATTTTGAACTTCCATTAAAATTTCATTGGTTGCTAACTATAATTCCTCAAACCATGCTACTACTTTGAATTAAGACTATGTAAATACTAAATTTATTTTAAAGAGTACTCTTTTGGAGGTTGTCAGGATTTTAGACTTTACATAGGCACATGATTGTACTTTAAAACCAAATCCTCTCTGTACAAGGGTTTAGAGAGACTATTATAATTGCCAAAGTGTTGAAATATTTATGGAAGAAGGGTGTTGGTAGAAAGGAATATTACACCTGAATTGATGTTATTGCAATAATAAAATCATGAAGGCCACACTGATATTAATTACAAAATTTTGAATCAATCAAACCTCTGAAAATTCGCTAAGTTAACAAAGACATAGTTCAGTAATTGGCTGTTCTGGAAAAAAAAAAATAGCCATTGTTCTTTGAAGAGCCTGCCAGGTTGACACTAAAGTATTATATGAACTCAAAGTTACAAAGTCTGAGGTCTCTGGGGAGACTGACTCACTGCTCCAGAATGATTGTATGGTAGGCTGAACCATTACTCAAAATCAGATGCCACAATTATCAGTAAATATTTGTGAGCAAAGGAATACTATTCTGTCTTTGTGTCCAGACTAGAACTATGGCATGCCATTTGCTAAGAGACAGTATGAGAAGTAGACACTTAAAGGCATCTAAGTCAACTTTATATGAGGGCAATTTGCAGAAATTAAGAACTGGAGTGTGTTGTGTCTCTCCTAAGCCTGCAAATTTAATCCATAGGTGAACTCAACTGAGCTAAGGTAGAAAAAGAGATAAATTTATTAATTATCAAGGAGCAGAATGAAATTCAAACCTGAGGTGCTAGAGCAAATGTAAGAAGCCAAAAGTGACTAGAGTGTTCCCTCGTTCTTGAAAGTTGGCACTTGAACTGAAATTCCATTAGGTGGGTGTGAAGAGATCCACTCGTGTTAATTATAGGATGCCCCTCTGCCGGGGTCATGGGAATTAGATCCACTAATATACTGCCAGTGAGGCATAAGCAGCATCACTTTGTGACTTGTGGCATTAGTGGGTATCTAGTGGAGCTCTCTACTCCCATGCAGTCTTCCCCACCTATAAGAAAGACAAAGCCTTGAAGAGAGAAGTATTAAATGCTAGAGCCTCATGTTGGTTTCCTGGAGAGTCACTTATTTCCCAGTTTCCCCAAAGTGTGGCCTCAACATAAATAATTAATATGGGGATGGCCACAGATTTCACTTCTCCTCCACCCCACCAATAGTTAGTTATCTTATTGTTTCCAAATCAATGTTCCTCCTTTCTTTCCTCTCCTAAAAAGGAAGGATTCTTTTCTAGTGCAATTGATAATAAAGAGATTTACAAGGAGAGGGCTAGAGGCTGAAGGCACATGAGACAAAGTCAAGTGAAGTAGCTGAGTGAAGGGACATGGGCAGGATGGAGACAAACTTTAAAATCTATTTACTGAAGATTATGTAATCTCACATACTGTTTTGAAAAAATGCAATTGGATATTTTTGGGTAATTCAACATTTTAATTTGACCCTGTCATTCAAAAATATGTGACTTAGAAGTAGCTGGGGAGAGTAGGAGGGCAAAAGGCCAACCAAGTACTGCCTCTCAAGGACTTCAGCTTGTAAGTACTTTGTATGTTGTGGTCTCTTCTGGATTGCAGATTGTCCATCCTCGTCAGTATGCTGTGATAGACCACACAGGCTCTGGGTTTATAACATTTACAGTAGGAACAACAAAAAAATCACAGGCAAAATTGGCTCTGGCGACCTCAATCTCATTTTTGCACAAGTTCCTCTTGGGTTCTGGGACTTCTCAAACTTCTTAGATTTCTACACCTCATCGTTTGCTTCCTCTTTCTTTCTTTCTTTCTTTCTTTCTTTCTTTCTTTCTTTCTTTCTTTCTTTCTTTCTTTCTTTCTTTCTTTCTTTCTTTCTTCTTTCTTTCTTTCTTTCTTTCTTTCTTTCTTTCTTTCTTTCTTTCTTTCTTTCTTTTTTCTTTCTTTTTCATCCTCTTTCTGATCTTAAAACCTGTACCCTGTATTATTTGGGGCAAGTTATTTCATTTCTTAGGACTTCCGAGGTTTTGATTCATAAAATGAGGATTCTAATCTCTGACCCATAATTCACTGTGTTGCTATTGAGGATCAAATGAGATAATGAATGAGAACAAGTTTTAGAAATTGTAAAGGACTATGGAAATATAATTAGGAATAAAATTGTTTACAGCCTGGCTGTAAACCTTTACTAGACCTTAGAACACGAGGAATTTTCAAGAGTGTTATTTACTGGGCTCCTCTGCCTGGAGATCCTGATCCAGTTCATGTGGAGTCTTGACATCAAACTATCTTAGAAGTTTCCCATGTTTCTTCTAGTGGGTAGCCGGTGTTGAAGACTGGTTTATTTTTGAGAGTACATTACTTCCTCATGATAGGTTTTCATTACTGTATTTTAGATCTTATTATGAGTTATGAAATTAGGGACTTTGCTTACTTTTAAAGGAATTTTAGCTTCGAGGAAGATATATGCTAGACTACTTTCATAGAATTTTTGATACCTCACATAGGATTTGTCTTTTGCTTTCACATGTGAGGATGAACCTTGAAAAAGTCATAGAAGTCCTAATTAGGAAATGAAATGAACCAATTACCAAATCAGTCACATACTAGGAAGGATTAATGTGGAGTATTTTAAGTCCCAGAATCATAAACAGCAATAGAATCTGTGATAACAGCTACTACCTTTATGACCCAGAGCCTTTAGAATATTCTGATGAAACAGAAAATTTCAGCAGTCCCCTTTTCTATCTTGCCCACTCTCCCCAGCAAAGACAGATTGTTCCTTTTTCCTTTGAAAATAAATATACTCTAGCCATTGGAACGGCTTGGTTGGAATTTTATCATTGCAATTATAACCAGCTATGTTTTGACAAGAGGTTAATTAACTTTAGCTAATTTTCCTTCTGCCAGAATATATGTAACATAAATTACTCATGTGTAATACAATATTTGATTAATTTACATATAGCTGTAACTGTATATATGTATTTAGCATTTTATTTTTAATGTTAATCACATGACAACTGGCATCAATTTCCAATTACTTTTGTTAAATATTTGTACACTTTATTAGCACATTTATATTTACATTTTTCTTAGATTAAAAATATTCCTGGGCAGCCCCGATGGCTGAACGGTTTAGTGCCACCTTCAGCCCAGGGTGTGATCCTGGAGATCCTGGATCGAGTCCCATGTCGGGCTCCCTGCATGGAGCCTGCTTCTCCCTCTGCCTGGGTCTCTGCTCCACCACCCCCCTCTCTCTCTGTGTGTCTGTCATGAATAAATAAATAAAATCTTAAAAAAAAAGAAAAATTAAAAAAATATATTCCTATCTTTTAAATTGAATTTTTACATGACTAATCAGCTGCTTGTCTCCTGATGCTGAAGACAAGTCTAAAAATTCCCAGTGGAATTCAAAGCAGTTATTCTAATCATCACCAGCCATCACCATACCTGCAATTGTTGTGCTGCTATTTTTAAAAATAATATCATAATGATTCTTTGAAGAATAAAAATCAGAACTATTGAGCATTGCAATATTCTTTACTTTCATAGAAAGTAATAGAGAAGTAATTCTGTATGTCAATGGCATTGATTGTACATTGGAGAAGTTTAGATTTTAAGCATTCATGTATGCCTTGACTTAAAATAAGCTGAAATATTAAGTATAAACTCACACATCTGGTAAGCCAGGAACAGGTATCTGAATTAAGAAAGTGATTTGCCATAGAGGTCTTTTACAGTAGCTCTGAAACTGTTAAGCTCATACATTGCTGTTTACACAGTAAATTGAAACTAGTGATTCATTTGTGGGAAAAATGTCTTTTATGAAAAAATTTTAAAACTTAAAAATATATAAACAAATTTGTTCATCATCATACTATGTAGGCTTCAAAAAAGGGAATTGTTTAAATATCTAACAATCACACAATAGTAGGGTAAATGACATTACATTTACTGAATGAACAAGTATAAAGTTTTTTAAATGAACACTTAAAAATCTTTTTTTGTATATTTTTTATTGGAGTTCGATTTGCCAACATATAGTATAACACCCAGTGTTCATCCCATCGAGTGCCGCCCTCAGTGCCCGTCACTCAGTCACCCCATCTCCCCACCCACCTCCCCTTCCACTACCCCTTGTTTATTTCCCAGAATTAGGAACCCTTAAAAATCTTCTAAATTATATTTTAAAAATCTTTGAAATGGTTAAAAAAACTAATTTTGTTAAGTGTACTTTACTGCTAGAAAAAAATCTTATAAGAAATGGAAGCAAATGTTTATTAACATGTGATAGCAGATGAAAAACAGAGGAGACTGTGAATAGAACATTATTAGGCAGCAAATGTGTGCAGGATGGAAAAAGACAAAGGATATATTCAGATATAAAAATTATATTATTTGGGGGCACCTGGGTGGCTCAGTGTGGTAAAATCGTGGATAATTCTTTTATTTACTATTCAATATTTCTGAAACTATTTTACATGAAAACAAGCTTTAAGTCTTTGAAAATAATAATAAAATAGATTGAATCTATGTGCAAGAGATGAGGGACTCATTTCAAATTATTATTGTCATTAGTCCTATCTAATTAGATGTGTAAAGGAACTCAGTAATTTGCTTTTATTTTGGTAGTGCATGTTTCATGCAAGATGTTACTGCAAATAAACATATTCTCAGATACAGACAAGGGAAAAACTAGATATATTAGAATTTGTGTGGGTGAGAAACAGAGGTAGTTATTCAACATTTCGGTTGACGAACAAGACAAAAATAATCAGAAAGAGATACCACTGATGAAAGCATAGCGGCTATTTTTCTCATCTCTGGTACAGGAATGCCTCATTATTCTAAAACTGCTGAGCCCTGAGGGGTGCTTAATAAGGCTTAAATTTATCTTTTAAGCATTAAAACTAAAGAGCAAATAAACACAAATATTTTGATGGAAATCTTTCTGAGATGTATAACACGTCTCTGCCTTCGTAAGTGATTTCCACTGAATTGAATCCGATTCCTTTTGGTTCCTTACATTAATTTACCTACATAAATGGTTCTACACTGCCAAGTTTGTATAATACTTCTGTTTTCATAGTTGCTCCATCTCTTCTCTTATTATTAAATATCACTTTAACAAGTGACACGAGTTAGCTTCAGTAGAACCACCTTGGATTTCCTGTGTCCAATTTCCTCTGAACTGGTAAACTCTATAGCAAGCTTTTGAGAGCTTCGCCTATTATGTGGTTAATGAGGTAAATCATTTGGCATCCTAAGGAGTAAAGGGCTTGAGTTTTTAGGAAGTTCTTTTGACAGCTCAGATATTATGTTCTTAATTCTGAACATACAGCTATATTCTGGAATGGTTAGGCTTCCAAAAGTCTGGCTCCCCGATAAGTGTAAAGTCACAGAACTATTATACAAAAGCAAAAGAAAATAGGGAGAAAATGCTGATAAGCAATTTATGTTTTGTCAATGTGGAATTAATGTGTAGAATGGAAGAAATAATCCAAAAAGGAAGCCAGGGATTAGGAGACTCCAAATGGTCAGAAGTTGGCTCATGGAATGCTGCAGAGGAGAAAGGGAAGAAGAGTCTATCATTAGACCTTGGTATTCAATATGTATGAGGCTTTGCTCAGAGCAGCTGAGTGTGGTTTTTCTTGAATGTCCAGCAATCCATACTGAAGGAAAGAGAACTATAAAGTTTCCCAAAAACATAGTAGAGGCTAAAAAGTTATAGTGTCTTGGGCAGCCTGGGTGGCCCAGTGGTTTAGCGCTGTCTTCAGCTCAGGGCCTGATCCAGAAGACTGGGACCGAGTCCCTCGCGGGCCTCCCTGCATGGAGCCTGCTACTCCCTCTGCCTGTGTCTCTGCCTCTCTCTCTCTCTATGTCTCTCATGAATAAATAAATAAAATCTTTTTAAAAATTATATTGTCTTCATTTGTTTATTTATTTTTAAATTTTATTTCTTTAACCATGACACACACACACACAGAGGCAGAGACACAGGCAGAGGGAGAAGCAGGCTCCCCGCAGGGAGCCCAACGTGGAACCCGATCCCGGGACCCGGGGTCACAACATGAGCCGAAGGCAGATGCTCAACCACTGAGCCACCCAGGGCCCGTATAGTGTCTTTAAATAAAGTCATTGCTTCTCATCGTTACATTCCGAACGATCAGATATGAGAGGAGACCTGTCCAAACTCATAAACAGTCTCACTCACTGGGGCCAGAACAAAACTTGTGATTCTTGTACTGGGTAGGAAGTCACTGAACTCAGTCCTATTTCAAGAATTCCCCTTCTATAACAGTACAAGTCCTTTCCTCTTTCTGGACTCTTTCATCGCCCCTCCTTCCTTCTCTTCTTCCCTCCCTCCCTGCATTCCTTCCTTCCTTCTTTCCTTCTCTCCTTTCTTCCTTCTGTCCTTCCTTTTTCCTTCTTCCTTCCTTTTTAAATCTCAGGTGTAAAATGAAGGAATGGAATGGAACATTGCTAAGATTCCTTTTAGAGCTCAAATAAAAAGTCATCATCTTGTGCAACTTCTTGTAACATTGGAAGAAACTGACCAAATTCTCCCTGAAACACTGTTTTTTTTTTTTTTCATTTTCATGACACATAATTCTTCTAGATTTTTAATTCCTCCACTAATTGCTTTTCTTTTACTTTGTCAGCAATTTCTTCTCTGCTGACCTTCAAATATTAATTGGAGTTCCTTAGAGTTCAGCTCTGGTACCTCTTTTGTTCACACTCAATTCTATTTTTAGGCAAATTCATCCATTCCCATATTTTGAACATTTTTTTGCGATTTAATAAAAGTATATAAAGCATAAATATATACTTTTATAGGTTTAAGAATAATTATAAAACATACAACCAGATAAATAACACCTATGTCGAGAAATAAAACATTGGCAGCAAAAAAATATAAATGTCTATGGTCACAAGCCCCTGAAATTTGCAGTGTCATTTGTTTTTGCAGCAAATCTAATACAACTTCCCCTAAAATTTTTATTTTAAAGTCTTATTTTAATAAGTTTTATGGCTACCCTGACCATTATGGTGGGTTTTTTTATTTTTTTCCTTGTTTGTTTTTCTGCTTTGTTTTGTTTTTGTTTTATGAGAAATATTTCATTACTTCCTAGGGATTCATATTTTGTTATCATAGAATATTTGAGAAAATGTATTTTTTAAAATCATGCATGGATATCAAATTTTATAACATAATTTTTGTTCATCTATTTTCCTGTAGTTTGCTAACATAGTAATTACATTGTTCAATTTATAAATGTTGAGTCAACCTTTCATATAACATTAATTTTGTCATGTTGAGTTACTCTTTTTTTAAAAAAATAGTTTTGGGGATCCCTGGGTGGCTCAGCAATTTAGCACCTGCTTTTGGCCCAGGGTGTGATCCTGGAGTCCTGGGATGGAGTCCCACATCGGGCTCCCTGTGGGGAGCCTGCTTCTCCCTCTGCCTGTGTCTCTGCCTCTCTCTCTTTCTCTCATGAATAAATGAATAAATAATCTAAAAAAATAAAAATAAAAAATAGCTTTGAATTTATATTATCAATATTTTGTTCAAGAATTTTACGTTATAAATCAGTGAGACAATGATGGCTACATCTCTAGGGCAGCTCTAACCCACCTAACTTCCCATTCTAAAAGTCAGTCCGGAGTAGTCCCTATCTGGGACACTACATTGTCCTACAGAGGAACAACTTCAATGCTCTTAAAGCTTCAAAAACAATGAACCAGATAGAGGGGTCATTAAAATCCTGGCCCCAAACAAGACCATATATAGTAGGCAAGATCTTTATTTCGGGGAATCACGTTTATGGCAGAGTAAAAGATGAAAGATAATTTTTAAGAGCCAACATGTACAAAAGCATCATAAACAATATCTATAACATACAGGTTCATATACAATGGAAGTTTTGATGATAAATAAGAACAATTTATTTATCTTGATTTGGAGGAGTGGGAGTTGTACTTGGAATATGCAAAGAGAACATAATTTAATCAAAATAAATATCCAAATATGAAGAAATGTGTATCAGAAATGCATATTAAGAAAATGTATTAGATTTCCATTGCTGCATGACAAATTAATTTAAACTATAACAGCTTAAAGCAACATTTATTATCTCACAGTTTCTGGGTCCGGAATGTGAGAGCAGCTTAGCTGGGTGGTTTAGGCTCAAGGTTTCATGAGGATGCAGTCAAGGTGTTGGCCAGTGTTGCAACTATATTAAGTTGACTGTGGAGGAGCCACTTCCAAGTTCACTCATATGGCTGCTGGCGGACCTCGGCAGAACTGCTTCCAAGGTCACTGACATGTTTCTTTCCACTGGGCTGCCTTACAGCATGGTAGCTGGCTTCCCCTGCAGTAAGTTGTCCAAGAGAGAATGAAACTGCACTCAAGAAGGAAGTTTTTTAGTAACCTAATCTCAGAAGTGACATCCCTTCATTTCTGCCATATGCTGTACATTAGGAGCAGTTCACTCAATCCAGTCCACAGACAAGGAGACCATGTGACTACTAGGAGGTGGGAGTCATTGGGGGCCATTTCAGAGATTGCTTTATACAAAAAGTGTATACATCTCTATGGAAATCCATAACTCTGAAAATGAATAAGGCAACATTCTGAAGGACAATGAATTGATAATGGGCAACTCTCATTTTTTTGTTCTATACACATCTGTATTTTTAATTTTTTAAGTGATTGTATTCTATAACTAAAGAGCAAGAGTAAATAAAAAATTATAAGTTACCAAGGTGATTTTTAAGGTCTTCTTTTACAGTACGTAAATATTCAGGTTTGTTTCATAATTAAACTATTTATCACTATAGGGATTGATAAGAATGTGAAAGAACTGGTATTGGTCAAAAGTCCCACCTTTCCACGGGCCAGTCCTCATGGACTTGTCCTGGGAGAGGGTCAGTAATAATGTAGATAATCATGTAGATTGAGCGATGAGGTTAGTTCTGTGAGGTTGAATTAAGGCTTCCATGGCATGGGGATTCTGCTACTAGATAAAGATTCTTCCCCAAAATCTTAACCTACCGTGGGAGGCTTTTTAAACCTAGATAATTATGATGAGAGTAAATAATTTGGGAATATTTTGGTTGAAAGTGAAAAAAAATCCAAATCAAACTGGTTTTTAGAAAAAGGAAATGTGTTAATTCAAATAAAAATTTCCTTGGTTGAACAGGCTCCATGAGCTGTTAACATGATTCAGAGTTTCAAAAGGTCTTTGGAGTTCTGATTCTTTATGTTAAGAGTTCTTTCAACTGTGCATTCCTTTGTGTGTTGACGAGCTGTCGTGTTTGCAAAAGTGGCAGCAAGAGTTCCAGGATCCACATTCTTTGTCAGCTAATCCAATTAGAAGGAATAAAAAAAATGTTTGCAAGCATTACCAGTAAGTTTTGTTTACAATGACAGGCTTAGACCATGTCCATATCTGACTGGGTCACTGTGTCCAAGGGGTCATAATTTAGATTGGCTTTGGCCTGATAGAGTCCATTTTTCAATCTAGGAGTAGGGTCAATTTCATCTAAAATTCAAGGCAGAGTTAGGAGAATGAGTAACATTCTGAAAGAAATTAAGAGTAATGTTACCAGGGTAAATTAGAAATTGATACTAGGCATCAAACAAAATAACCCATGTTCACTACTTAGGGATACAACAGTTATAATTAAGAATTTATTGTAAAGGCTTGTCTTTTGCTTAAATTTTGTAACGTGGTAGTATGATTCAAGCCAAGGTAAGTAAGAAATATTAATAATCATGTAAAAATTACATATGCATCTTATTACTGGAAAGATATAAGCTAACAGGTTTAAAATGTTTCTTTGGCTAGTTTCAATAATATATAAAATTTCTCTCTCAAAAAAATATGTATATACATATATGGCTCTATTTCTGCATAATTCGTTCAATTATGTCCTCTTTTGTGTGTTGATTCTTCTTAGCCTGGTTTCTTTTGTAATGGCAAAACTATAAAAGTGGACAAAATAAATGAAAAAAGAAAAACTTGTGGATTTCAAAGCAAAGAAGTGAACTCCATATTCACACTGAATTTTTGACTAGGTGTACTTCTCAAACTGTAAAAAAGTAGAGCCCAAAAATAAAACAGGATTCTTACTAGGTGGAATAAACAAATCAAATCTGGAACTTCTGAAGTAGGTCGGATTTTTAGGTCAAAGTATCAGAGAGGAAATAGTTATATAGAGGAAGAACCCCAGAAATGAGTTATTGTCTGGATTTTCAGCTGCACATATTCAGGGACAGATTCTTTTGGGCCAGGCAGAAAACAATCCTGGGAAAGTCATGAACTGGATACAGATTCCAGAAGTGACATAGTGGTAGGAGATATTGGGATTTTAATTAGTCAGAGTGAGGAAACATTGCTGAATACCTCAAGCATCATTTTGAGACCTCAAAAAGGCTACACGATTGGAATATGCTAGAATAGGACTTGTATGGGACTGGAATAGGACTAATACCTCTATGGCAAGGTTTGAATGATAGAATTGTTGACATTTTGGTAAGATAACTCTTCATTCTGGAGGCTGTCAGAATGGTTAACAACACCTCTTATCTCCATTGTATGACAATAGCATTTATCTTTCAATTACAATTGAAAGTATTCCTGTATAATGCCAAATGTCCCATGAGAAACAAAATTTCCCCCAAGAACCACAGCTCTGGATTAAGGGCTACTTTAAAGATTTCATTTATGTATTTGAGAGAAAGAGAGAGAGTGTGTGCACACAGGAATGGAGAGGGAGATGGAAGGAGAGGGAGAAACTGAGTGGGGAGCCCCAGGACTCTGAGATTGCAACTTGATCTGAACGTGAATGCTTAACTAACTGAGCCACTTGGGCACCCCTAAGGGCTACTTTAGATCAATCCTAAACATATTTATCACCAAGCCTTGAGAGGAATACACTGAGCCACCAATAAGTCAAATGCCCACAAGAACAAAACTCAACACCCGTTAGAGAAAAATAATATCATCCAGATTCTTAACAGCATCCAAATGTTCATCATACAGTAGCAAATTATTACATATACAAAGAGCAGAAGAATATGATTTATAACCAAGAGAAGAAACATATCCAGAGATGATCACAGGTGGTGGAGTTAGCAGACAAGGATTTTAAAATGGCTTCAATAGGTAACATCAGTGAAAATAGAGGAAATGTAAAGAAATGTAAAGGATTGTATCTCTTTAAGAGCAACAAAAAACTGTCCCAAACTGTCAGAATCAACTTTTTTTGAATCCTGGAAACTCACCAAAAGCTTGTAGCCTCCAGCAGGTGCTTAAAAACACCTGAATTTCAGTAAGAACAGTGAGTTTTGTGACATTTGGACTTCCATTGGTGGCATCTCTCCCTCCTCAGCCCAGTGTAGGCTTGAAAATAACAGCTTTCATTTCTGGTGCTGGTACTGCAGGGAACAGAATAGACTGAGTTGACTTGACCTTTTTTACACTGATCTCAGAATTCATCCACTGCTAATGTGGCTAGCTGGGGTCATTTGTCCAAAATATTAACAGGCAAATATTTAGTTGCTGCTGATCAAGGCAATGGATGAGAATTGGGGCAAAATATAGATTAACCAAAAAGCTTAGGAGGAAAGGCTAGGAATAAGATGCTTTGGGGACCAATCCCTTTGAAAAGCTCTAATATATACCTAGGAGTCCAGAAGACCATGACCAGGGCTCTGTGTACACTCAGAAAAGACCTAAGAAGGGCCTAAGTTCTCACCTCTGACTAACATTCAGGCTGTGGAAGCAGGAACTGAAAGCTAAGGCAGAGTTGTAAACTGCCTGAGTGATGAAGGCATGTCCCAGCCATGCATAGAGCCAAATGTTAGCTGACCACACAAATAACAGACACTGCAGAGACCACATGCAAGGAAGGATACAGATTTTACAAAATTAGGTCAGAAAAGTCACTAAACAAACCAACAATAAAAACTACAACAAATAGCAACAATAAATCCTTGGGAGAAAGGGAGAATCTAATTTCCAAAATTGCCATATTAAAACATTCCAAATATCCAAGTTTCAACAAAAAGTTACAGAGTGTGCAAAGAAACAAGAAATATTTTCCTATAAACTGGGGGGGGGGGGGGGAGCAACCAATTGAAATTGTCCCTGAGGAGGAGTAGGCAACAGATTTACTAAAAAATACTTGAAATCAGTTATTTTCAACATGTTCAAAGAACTAAAGGAAATGATGAGAACAATGACTCTCCATATAGAGAATGAAAATAAAAAGACATTATAAAAAAGAAGTAAATATAAATTCTGGAGTTGAAAAGTATACTGAAGTAAATTGAAAACTTCTTTCTTTTTCTTTTTTTTAATAATAAATTTATTTTTTATTGGTGTTCAATTTGCCAACATACAGAATAACACCCAGTGCTCATCCCGTCAAGTGCCCCCCTCAGTGCCCGTCACCCATTCACCCCCACCCCCCTTCCTCCTCCCCTTCCACCACCCCTAGTTTGTTTCCCAGAGTTAGGAGTCTTCATGTTCTGTCTCCCTTTCTGATATTTCCTACCCATTTCTTCTCCCTTCCCTTCTATTCCCTTTCACTATTATTCTTTCAACAGTGTATTTGAATAGGCATAAGGAGGAATCAATTAACTTGGAAACAAATTATCCAGTCTGAGGATGTGAAAAAAATGAAGGAAAATGAACAGAGCTTGTGGAACACATCGAGCATAACAACTTATGCATAATATGAGTCCCAGAAAGAGAGGAGAGATACAAAAGGGCAGAAAAAATTTGAAGAAATAGTAGCCAAAAACTTCCCAAATTTGATGAAAAATATTAATCTACATAAATAAGAAACTTAAATAACTCCAAGTAGGACCAACTCAGAGATCCACCCCTAAACACATTACAGTCAAAATGTCAAAAGCTAAAGCCAGAGAATCTTGAAATCAGCTATGAGAGGAGACTCATCACATGTAAGGAATCCTTCTTAAAATTAACAGCTGATGTCTTATCAGAAACCATGGAGGACAAAAGACAGTGAGATGATATTTTCAAAATACTGAAGCAAAAAAAAAATCTATTAATTAAGATTTCTATATCTGGCAAAGTATCCTCAAAAATGAAGGAAAATGAAGACATTACCAGATAAACAGAAACAAAGGGTTTTTCACTAGGAGACTTGCCATGTAAGAAATGCTATAACTGGTCCTTCAGGCTGAAAAGGAAGGACACTAGACAATAAATCCCCTGTGAATCCATAGTAAATCCAAAGAATATAGAACACTCTGAAGGTAACTACATAATTAAATTTTTAAAAGATGGTATTATTGTATTTTTTGCTTGTAATTCCTCTTGTTTTCCATATGACTTAAGAGACAACTACATAAGATAATTACTGGTCTCTATATAAAAATACAAATTGTGACAATACCAATGTAAAGGGGAGGCAGAGTTTATAGGAACAAAGTTTTTGTGTACTATTGAAATTAAGTTGGTATTGATTCAAACAAGATTTCTATAAATTAAGTTGTTAATTTTCTCCCTAAGGTAACCACCAAGAAAATAACTCAGAAATATGTAGTAAAAGAAACAAGAGAGTTATAATGGTACACTATACAATATTTATGTAACAGCAAAGGATGGCAGTATTAGAGGAAATTGAGGAACAATAAAGATATATATGGAAAGTAAATAGCAAAATGGCAGAAGTGGGTCCTAACTTATGGGTTAAGATTTTCAATTAACAGGCAAAAATTGCAAGAATAGATAATAAAAAATGATCCAAGTATATGTTGTCTACAAGAGTCTCACTTTAAATTAAAAGAGTTGAAAGAAAAATGATGAAAAAAGACATTCTATGCAAATGGTAACCAAAAGAGAGCTAAAGTGCTGCAGCATTACTGTCCTACAAAGAAGGCTTTAAATAAAAATGGTTACAAGAGACAAGGACACTGACAAAAGATTCAATACAACAAAAAGCTATAGCAATTATAAACATTATACATCTAGCGAAACAGGAAAATACATTAATTAAAAGCCGAATTGAAAAGACAAACCAACAATATAGCTAGAGACTTTAATACTTTACTTTAGATAATGGACAGAACTAGACATTTAGAAAAGCAATGAAAGAGTGGAGTTGAACAGCACTATGAAGCAACTCGCCCAAATGGACATCTATGTACACACCACTCACTAACAGTGGAATACAAATTTTTTGCAAGTATATATGGATCATTCTCTAGGAAACACCATTTGTTAAGCCACAGAACAGTCTGAAAATTCTA
The DNA here is from genome assembly GCF_011100685.1 of Canis lupus familiaris. Taxonomy (NCBI): domain Eukaryota; kingdom Metazoa; phylum Chordata; class Mammalia; order Carnivora; family Canidae; genus Canis; species Canis lupus. The sequence continues at coordinate 357,662 of NC_049257.1, forward strand.
AAATGCTGAAATCATACAAAATGTATTTGCCAACAATAATTCTAAGTGAAATTAGAAGTCAAGCACATAAATAAATTTGAAAAATTCACAAATATGTGGAGACTAAACAACACACTCTTCAATAACTAGTGGGTCAAAGAAGAAACCACAACAGAAATAATACTATGGATGAATAAAATCAAAATCACGGCAAATTAAAACTTATGGCATGCAACAAAAGCAAGGTTCAGAGGAAAATTTATATCTGTGAATGTCTACATTTAAAAAAAGATATCAAATCAATAACCTAATCTTCCACCTTAAGAAATTAGAAAAAGAGGGCAAACTAAATCCAAAGCAAACAGAAGGAAGAAAATAATGAAGATTAAAGTGGAGATAAATGAAATAAAGAGTAGAAAAATCAGAGAATTGACAAAACCATAATTGATTCTTTGAAAATATCAACAAAATTGACAAACCTTTATCTAGATGGACCAACAATAAAAAAAAGAGAGATGACTCATTTTGCTTGAATCAGAAATGAAGAAGGAAACATTACTACTTTATTTCCTTTTAGAAATAAAAGATTATAATGGAATACTATGAACAATTATATGCTAACAAATTCAATTACCTAAATGAGATGGGCAAATTCCTAGAAACTCACAAACTACTAAAACTTAATTAGAAATAGGAAATCTGGAAAAACTTATAAGTACAAGACATTGAATCAGCAGTCAAAACAACAAGAAAAAAAAATCCAGCAAAGATCCCCAAGTCTTTCAAAGTACTTATGTAGCTGTAATACAAATGCCAAAGCTAAGCAAAGATATCCCAAGGAAAAAAAACTACAGATCAATATCCCTTGTGAATACAGGTGCAAAATTCCTCAATAAGATATTAGCCATCTGAATCCAGCAGCACATTAAAAAGATAGTATATCATGACCACATGGAATTTATCCAGTAATATAAGGGTTATTCAACATAAAAATATCCATCAAAGTAGTATGTCTTGTATTCAGCATTGCCATGGAATATCTAGACTGTGAAATTATTCAAGAAAAAGGAATAAAAGGCATCTAGTTTGGTAAGGAAGAAGTAAGTCTATCTATCTCTATTCTGAGATGATAAGATCATATGTCTTGAAAACCCTAAAGCACCTACCAAAAATATGAGCACTAATAATAATAAGTTAATAATAAGCTCAGCAAAGTTTCAGGACAAAAATCAATTACCAAAAAATCAGTTACACCTCTATACACTAGCAACGAACAATATGGAGATGGCATTAAGAAAACAGTTCCATTTATGGTAGCATCAAAAATAATAAAATAGGGGAAAAAATCAACCAAAATGTGTAAGACACATACATTGAAAATTGGAAGACGTTGTTGAAAGAAATTGAAGAAGATCTAAATAAATGAAAAAACACTTTGTGTTTATGGATTGGAAGTCCTTGCATTTGGAGTTCTAGAAGAGGGAGAGACTGGGGCATGAAAAATTATTTGAAGAAATAATATCTAAATAGTTTGCAAATTTAGTGAAAAATAGAAGTCTACATGTCCTCTAAATTTCAAGCAGAACAAATACAATCACAACTAGACCATTTAAATACTATTAAAATGCATGGGGTGCCTGGGTGGCTCGTGCCTCATTTGATTGAGCATCTGACTCTTGATTTCAGCTCGGGTCATGATCTCAGGATCATGAGATTGAGTCCTGAGTTAGGCTCCACGCTCATCAAGGAGTCTGCTTGAGATTTTCTCTCTCTCTCCTTCTGCCTCTCCTCACCCTCTCTCTAAGATACATAAATAAAATATTTAAATACCCCTAAAATTCAGTAAAAAAGAAAATCAATCCCCCAAATGGGCAAAAAATTACACTTTATAAAGAATGATATACATATGGCCAATAAACATATGAAAAATGCTCACCATCATTAATCATCAGGGATATGCAAATAAGATATCATGTAGAGTGGTATAAAATTGAACATATTGACACAACCCATATACTGATGAGGTTATAGAGCAACTGGATTTCTCATGCATTGCTAGTGGGAAGGTAAAATGAAAGAGCCACTTTGGAAAACTGGAAATTTCTTGTAAGGTTAAATGTTTATCCCTAATCTGACCCAGGACTCTAATGCCTAATCATTCATCCAACGGAAATAAAAATACATGTCCGCAAGAACGCTTTACAGAAATGTTCGCAGCAGTTTTATTCATAAAATCCCGCCAAATGGAAATAAACTAAATATCCACCAGAAAGAGAAAGGAATAGGAGCTACCACTCAGTAATAAAAAGGAACAAACTGGTGATACCAATAGGGCTACAGAAGTGGGTATGAAAGATAATTGACATAGGAGCTTTCCAGAATAAAAATTCTGGAGTGATATAAATATTCTATACTTTGATAGGTGTATGGATTGCAGGGATGTACACATTTGTCAAACTAATTGAACTGCACTCTGAAAATTTGAACATATCTCCATAAATTAATAAAAAGTGAAATCCTTACTGGGACAAGATAGGTACAAAGAAATGTGAACTTCAATGTTTTTCTCCCTAAATATAATTTAGTCTCTCTCAGTTTTAAGGTTGTACCAGACACAGTATGAGAAATTTAAAATTTTGGTTAAGGCAAATAGTTGTATTTAGCAAGTCAGAGAACACCTTAGAAATTCAACCTTAATGTTGTGCTCCTTTTGGGTTTCTATAGTTTTATACTGCAGAGATGGAAGTTAGGATTTATTCAATTTACTATACATTTCAAGCATTTATATTCTGTCAGAAACTATGAGGGTAATTTTAGACACTTCATCAAATTTATAACTTCCATCTATTCAATGAAATAGTTATAATTATCGCCCTTCACAAATAAGGGATCTGGGGGTTTAGACAGGTTATGAAATATTCTTCAGGTAATGTAATTGGTAAACAGTAGAGCCAGGATCTGAACTCTTATGTGTTTGACTCAAAATAAGTGCTATTTAACTACACTGAGTGGCTTTCTATAAATTATGAATAATGTTTCCCAGCATTAATATACTATAGCCTTTCTTCTGGGATGACTCATAGGACTGTAAGGTATGAGCCACTATATCATGTTTATATTTTTTCTAGAGGATTTAAATGCATTCATTAGCAATATTATTTCCCATGTGTAGTTTGTCCATATTTGAGCTACAGGTAGATGTCTGTGAGAGCCATTGTTAAGTAAATTTATAATTTTTGACATCTGCTATACTTACCTTTTATTTTTGACACTCTGACCTGAAGTTCACTCTTTTCACCTGAAGTAATGGGCACAAAAGCTTAACTAGTTTAAAGAAATACATTAGCTTTCATGGCCCCCATTTGTCAACCAAAAGCTCAGGGATGAGGCAGGGTGGGAAGAGAGCACAAATTAGTACTTGGAGATGAAAACACAGGGAATTTCGGATTGAGAGATGCAGTGTAAAAGATGGAGGGCTGAAAAAGAGTTCTGTGATTCAGAGAGTGGGCTAGCTGTTACTTTCATCCTTGGCCACACAATGGAATTACAAATCGGTCTTTCACAAAATACTCATGTCTTGCTCTCACTATGGACCGATGAAATCAGATTTCATGGCTGGTGCATCTGATATTTGTCTCTAAAGCTCCACAGGTGATTCCACGGTGTTGGCAGGAATGAAGGCCACTAAGATAATGCAGGAAAAATGGCATTTTTCTTTCAGTTTATGTAATTTTAGTCATTTTTATGTTTCAATTATTAATCCACCTGTTAATTCATTAACTTGTTAATTTGTGTATCTATTCATGCATTTATCCTTTCATTTATTTGGTTATTCATTCTTTATCTACACACTCATTCACTCCACCACCCGTTTATTTGGCCACTCATCCACTGATTTAGAGCCAGTCACATAGTCAATCCACAAATATCTATAAAGCGTCTCAGCTCTGTGCTTCTGGAGGTACAGAAGTGAACATTGCAAGTAGGTCATTGCCTACCAAAGCCACCAGTTGGTACAGCAGTCTAAGAGTTTGTGTTGAGAAACATTACTTCTCTGTCCTATTAAAAGGGATTATGGAAAACACTGGTTTGGGGACTAATTCTGAAGTTATGAAAACTTCCCCTTTAATGTCATTTGCAGGGAATGGTAATAATTCTGCATCTTTGACAAATTAAAGGATACTGAAAATTCTAATTTTAAATTTGCTGAAGTGAGATGAGTGAGGAAAATAAATAAATAATGTGTAATTACCACTTCCCTCCCACCTTACACCAAATAAAGTTTAGTTTAATATCTTCAGCTGAAAGATGCAGAAAATAAATGTAATTAGCTTTGGTTTAGTTCTTAGTTGTTTTTCTATTTCCAGATATTTCTAATTTCCATAAAAAGGCTCATTTATATATCTTTTAATCCATTCAACTAAAACTTATTCAACCCCCACCTTATTAAATTGAGCCAAATTTTGTGTTGATATGCTTTGTTTTGGGTTGCTGCTTACTTATTTATACTGATTCACTCAGCCTTAAATAGCTCCTGTTACAGAGTCTATGCTTGCTGCTTATTTCTGAGTGAGAACAAGATGTAAGCACTACATGTTCTTGGACATCAATTCCAATTTGATCTTTCTCACTTTCTAAATCCTGGATTGTTAAAGAAGTTTTAATCCTATTGTATGTTATACATTTTAAAGTATTAGTTGTTTGACGTAAAAAGAAGGATTTTTTAGGCTTCATCACAAATCAACATGTCCAAACTGTGTCAATTTTATACATTCTTGAATTTTTACAACTCTCAGGTTTTGTACGCAATTACTTTGAACAGAGCTTCCCAAGTGAGTTACTAGAAATGTCCCGCAGAGTTGCTGTGTTTTTGACAGCCTAAGCTCTTTAGAATTCTTTTAATTTAACTTGCCTTATGAAATTTTTAATTTTTAAAATATAGGTATTTGTTAAATTATTTTTAGTTTAAATATAAACACAATTTTCAAATGTCACAAAAGGGTATAGAAAGGTGAAAATACATTACTTTTGTTTTCTCCTTACCAGTCCTACTCCATAGAAGTTAACCAATGTTATTCCTTAAGTACCTCTTCCAGAAATTTTATATTTAAGTGATGCTGTAGCCTGGGTTCCCCAAAAAGACAGAGAGGAAGAAACAGAGAATTTATCAAACTGCCTCTGCCTCCAATTGATGGAAAGTTTACCCAACAAACTGTAACTCCTTTAAACTTTCCGGTTGAGCATGCCAGGTGGTAGGCAGTGTCTCTCCAGAAAGCCTCAGGGCAGGATTGAGTGAGAGATGTTTGGTGTGGATTTGAGGTAAAATATTGTCGTTAAGTCTCCTTTTCCTTCATAAATACTTGACTTTTCCCTTTACCAGCTATCACTGGAAAAAGAGACAATTGAGATTGTCTTAACTGGTATATTAGAGTTGCTAAATGTGGTTTGTATGTTAGGGCATGTACACGTGCGTGTGCATGTGATCTTAGTTTTTACACATTGAAAAATCATCAATCTTTTAATTCATGACCTAGGGCATTACATTTCATCACTTTAGGCAGATTAGATATTTTCCACTTCATAAAAATTCCCAATTATTATCCACATTGGTTGCCAGAAAAGTTATAGCCAAACTGAAGAAAGTTACTCATGGCCAAATAACTTCAAAAGCAAAATTATAAAAAAATCTTTGAAATATTGTATAGCAAATATCATATTTATTGTGGCATGTGGATATAGTTTAATGAATTTGTTTTACTTCATGTGGTGCCTCTGAAAATAAGAATCTCATGTTTAGTAAGGATTTTAAAATGGCCTTGTGCTTACGGGGTCATATATAAACCCTAGAATCGATATAGATTTTCTTTGAGTCTTTGTTTGAAAATTCTCATTTTGTTTTTTTTTTAAAGATTTATTTATTTATTTATTCATAGAGGCACGGGGGGCCGGGTGGGGGGAGGCAGAGACACAGGCAGAGGGAGAAGCGGGCTCCATGCAGGGAGCCCGACGTGGGTCTCGACCCACAGCGCTAAACCACCGAGCCCCCCCGGCTGCCCAAAAATTCTCATTTTAGAAGACTCGGACATAGTATCAGAAGAGAGTTATTGGCTAGAAACAAGGGGAGTAGCTAACATGCATGTGTCCATACATACATAAAAGAATGTCTTAGGAAAAGTGGGCAGAAACTTGGAAGATCTAATACACTCAAAATATTAATGAAAAAAGTGAGAGAAATGAAACTTGATGACCCAAGTAAACCTACATCAGTTGTTCAGATAATTTTCATTGGATTGAACTGAAAGATACTATGGGAAAGTTGGGGATGTCTGCAATCTCAATTTTTTCTAAGCCCTGGCATTGGTTGGTGTAAGTTGTAACATCAAAGATAAGAAGAGCATTGTTCATCTAATGAGAATTTCTTTATTGGACTGGGAATAGAAGCTGTGCTTCCAATGATAGCTTAAATATTCACTATTCCTAAACTATGAAAGATAGGTCTTTTGGAAACTTTCCTGGATAATCTCTGAAATTGATGAAGCTAATTAAAGCTAAGGACTTTTACTTAGTGATTGATTCTACTCCAGCTTTCTCCTTTATACACAAACTTATGGTTTTGTAAACCAATGGTGTGTGAACTGAAATGGGAATCTTAGAAATAAGCCAAAACTTTAGCTGATTTTTCAGTTTGCTTTCAAAATGTGAATTTTTTTACATTCTAATACTTTGAATTACAGATGAAATAACTTGATATGATAAAAATACAACAGTCTTTCTGAAATATTTTGATTACATATTTTTCTGAAGACTACTTTTTCCTTCAAATATAGAGTCCATTTCTCAATGCCTCCTACACTTGAGGATGATTCTCTGAAAGATTAAGCTTGCTGTGTGCATGGCAAGTCTATGAAATATGTGGGTAAGAATAAGAATTTGTGATTAACACAAGCTACCTTTGTGTTAGATGCCATAATTTGCAAACAGCCTGAGAAATATAATTTCTTGAGATTTATAGCTTACTGATGATCAGTGGGAATGTTAAAAAGCAGCAACTCCACTACCTCCACCAACGCTCACTCTACTCAGTTACCTCCTTTACAAAACTTTTTCTTAAAAATTGCTTTGAGAAAAGTAAGTTCCTTTTTCTTTTACTAATGATTATAATAAAATAATATTTGTTCCAAAGCAGAATAATCTGAGACAGAGGAACAACAAGGGGAAAAAATACGTATAATTCCCAATACTCAGAATCTCTTAAATTCAGGATATTTAAGAAGGAAGCAACAAGGCTCATCCTATTGTCTCATTTTTTAGCAAGTCCAATGAATATTAGTATTGGTCCTTGAATTGAGAGAAGGCAGTCAGCTTTAAAACGATTTAATGGGGGATCCCTGGGTGGCGCAGCGGTTTGGCGCCCGCCTTTGGCCCAGGGCGCGATCCTGGAGACCCGGGATTGAGTCCCACGTCGGGATCCCAGCATAGAGCCTGCTTCTCCCTCTGCCTGTGTCTCTGCCTCTCTCTCTCTCTCTGTGACTATCATAAATAAATAAAAAATTAAAAAAAAAAAACTAATGGAAAAAAAAATAAAACTATTTAATGGAAAAAAAAATTTAATGGAGGAGGCGGGCGAGCTGGCGGGGGCAGGTCCTCACCCCCACCCCCCGTCACCCCCGCACCAGCCTGGGCCCCCGAATCCCACCTGACAGGTGCACGGAGCGCCGGGCGCTGGGGACACGGGCTTGCACCCCTGACCAGGTAGGAAGGCGGGGAACGGAAGATGGGGGGGGGGCCGGGGACCCGGGCTGGGGGGCCTCGGGGACTTTACCTCCCCCCGATTCTCCCGGCGGAAAGGGCTCCGCGGGGGTCGGGGGTCGGGGGGCTCCAGTCCCCGGGTCACTGTCGGGGGTCACCCGGGGGGAGCGCACCCGCACCGGGGAGCTCGGTAAAGGGGGGCGCCCGGGGCCTCGGGGAGAAGCCGGTGGGGGGCTCCGGGCGGGGGGCTGCGTCCTCTGCCTTCGGGCCGCGGCGGGAGCGATTCCAGCAGCGCAGGCCCCGGACCCCAGGGCGCGGCGGGCACAGCCCCCCTCCTGCGGCTCCCGGGGGGGCGTGGGGGGGCACAGGACGGGGGACCCTCCTGCCTGGGGGAGGGGGAGGGCACAGGACGGGGGACCCTCCTGCCTGGGACGGAGCAGCTGCCGGGGAACAGGGGCGTCCCGGGTCAGCGGCTCCCACTGAGCCCGGCACCCCGGGGGGCATCTCCCCAGGTGCACACACCTGGGAGTCAGCACAGCAGCCCCTCCCCCGAGACCAGGGGAAGGACGCGGAAGAGCGGGTCCGGGGCGAGCAGCGCTGGGAAGCTCCAGGGGAAGTCGACGGATTTACAGTACAGAGAACCAGAGGGGACCCCTCCTTGGTTTGTTTTCTTCCTTTTTCCAGTACAACTCGTTTTTATATCAGACTGTGAATTTACAATATTGTTTCTCTTTTCCCACCTTAACTACAATATTTTACCAGCTCTTCATTTTTAAGTTTCTTCCTTTTTGACTTTCATATTTCTACAATTACAGGTCCTAGATATATTTTCCACTTCTATATTCCCTTCAACATATTCAATTTAATTTTGGAAGATACAGAAGATATGGGTTTTTGTTTTGTGTTTTTTGCTTTCTCTGCCTTATTTTGTTCTACAATGGTGGAACTTAATACCTTCTAACACACGACCAGCAGCACCCAGACCAAGTGGCACACCAGGCTGGTTCATTCTGTGAGATTCCTCATTCCCATTCTGCCCCCCTCTTTTATCTTGTCTATGTTTGGGGGTCAGTGTTGGGGCCTCTACAAGTATTGCTACTTTATATAAACTTGCGATCGAGCATTTTCTAACATACAGAACTTAATATACTGAGAACCAAGAGGATCACCCTCCAGGACCTGGCAGGTAGACGACATTCTCCCTCCACTACAACTTCTTCAACACCATCATTTCCCAGTCCCTTCCATTTTTTTCTTTCTCTCTCTCTCTCTCTCTCTCTTTCTTTTCTTTTGTCTTTTTCCTCTTTACTTTTTTTCCCCTTCTTTTTTCTTTTTCATTTTTTTCTTCTTCTTTGGGATTCTGGACTTTTATTTTTAACTACTTTGTTTTAAATTTTCTTTTTCATTTTAGTGGCCCTTTTGTTTCATTTTGTTCTGATCCTTGTTTTCATTTTCTGGTCTCAGACCTTGTCAGAATCAACGAGGGTGGAATTTACTTATGTCGTGGTTGATATTCTTGACTCAGCCCACTCACACACCCACTCTACACTGAGCAAAATGATTAGAAGGAAGACATCACCACAAAAGAAAGAAGCAGATACAATACTCTCTTGCCACAGAGTTACAGAATAGGGATTGCAATTCAATGTCAGAAAGCCAATTCAAAAGCACAATTATAAAGCTACTGGTGGCTCTGGAAAAAAGTAAAAAGGACTCTCTAGACTTCATTACTGTAGAATTTAGATCTAATCAGGCTGAAATTAAAAATAAATAGAATGAGATGCAATCCAAACTGGATGATGTCCTAATGGCTAGGGTGAATGAGGTGGAAGAAAGAGTGAGCGATATAGAAGACAGGTTGATGGTAAGGAAGGAAGCTGAGGAAAAAAGAGAAAAACAATTAAGAGACCATGAAGAAAGGCTTAGGGAAATAAATGATAGCTTGAGAAGGAATAATATTCGTCTTATTGGAATTACAGAAGAGGCTGAGACAGAGGATAGCAAAGTATATTTGAACAAATTATAGCTGAGAACTTCCCTAATTTGGGGAGGGAATTGGGCATTCAGATCCAAGAGACAGAGTGGTCCCCCCAAAATCAATAAAAACCCTTCAACACCTCGACATTTAATAGTGAAACTTGCAAATTCCAAAGATAAAGAGAAAATCCTTAAAGCAGCAAGAGATCACTTATATGGGGAGAAATATCAGATTAACAGCAGACCTCTCCACAGAGACCTGGCAGGCCAGAAAGGGCTGGCAGGATATATGCAGGGTCCTAAATGAGAAGATCATGCAGCCAAGAATACTATATCCAACAAGACACTCATTCAGAATAGAAGAAGAGATAAAGAGCTTACAAGTTGGGCAGAAACTGAAAGAATAGGTGACTACCAACCAGCTCTGCAAGAAATATTAAGGGGGACCCTGTAAAAGAAAGTGGAAGCCCAAAGAAATAATCCACAGAAACAGGGACTGAATAGATATTACGATGACACTAAATTCATATCTTTCAATAGGAACTCTGAATGTGAATAGGCTTAATGATCTCATCAAAAGGTGCAGGGTTTCAGATTGGATAAAAAAGCTAGACCCATCTATTTGCTGTCTACAAGAGACTCATTTTAGACCTAAGGACACATAGAGCCTGAAAATAAAAGGTTGGAGAACCATTTACCATTCAAATGGTCCTTAAAAGAAAGCTGAGGTAGCCATCCTCATATCCGATAAACTAAAGTTTATCCCAAAGACTGTAGTAAGAGATGAAGAGGGATACTATATCCTACTTAAAGGATCTATCCAACAAGAAGACCCTAACAATCATCAATATTTATGCCCCGAATGTGGGAACTGCCAAGTATATCAATCCATTAATAACCAAAGTTAAGACATACTTAAATAATAATACACTTATACTGGGAGACTTCAACATGAACTTTCTACAAATGACAGATATTCTAAGCTCAACATCTCCAAAGAAACAAGAGCTTCAAATGATACACTGGACCAATGGATTTCACAGATATTTACAGAACTTTGCATCTGAACAAAATTGGATGAATACACATTCTTCTCATGTGCACGTGGAACTTTCTCCAGAACAGACCACAAACTGGATCACAAATCAGGTCTCACCCATAGGATTGTCCCCTGCATATTTTCGGACCACAATGCTTTGAATTTGAAACTATAACTCAATCACGAGAAGAAATTTGGAAGAAACTCAAGCACGTGGAGGTTAAAGAGCATCCAACTAAAAGATGAATGGCACAAACAGGAAATTAAAGAAGAATTAAAAAGACCCATGGAAACGAATGAAAATGAAGATACAACCGTTTAAATCTTTGGAATACAGCAAAAGTGGTCCTAGAGGGAAATACATCTCAATGCAAGATCCCTCAAAAACTTGGAAAAAATTCAAATGCACAAGCTAACCTCATACCTAAAGGAACTGGAAAAAGAACAGCAAATAAAATGTACATCCAGCAGAAGAAGAGAGTTAATAAAGATTCGAGCAGAACTCAATGAAATAGACCAGAAAAACTGTAGAACAGATCAACAAAACCAGGAGCCGGTTCTTTGAACAAATTAATAAGATAGATAAACCACTAGCCAGCCTTATTAAACCACTAGCCAGCCTTATTAAAAGACTCAAATTAATAAAATCATGAATGAAAGAGGAGAGATCACAACCAATACCAAAGAAATACAAACAGTTTTAAAAACGTATGAGCAGCTATATGCCAACAAATTAGACAAATTAGAAGAAATTGATGCATTTCTGGAAAACCACAAATTACCAAAACTAGAAGAGGAAGAAATAGAAAACCTGAACAGGCCAATAACCAGGTAGGAAATTGAAGCAGTCATCAAAAACCTCCAAAGACACAAAAGTCCAGGGCCAGATGGCTTCCCAGGGGAATTCTATCAAACCTTTAAAGAAGAAATAATACCTACTCCACTAAAGCTGTTCTGAAAGATAGAAAGGGACAGAATACTTCCAAACTCTATGAGGCCAGCACCTTCTTAATTCCAAAACCAGCAAAGACCCCACCAAAAACGAGAATTCTAGACCAATAGCACTGATGAACACAGATGCAAAAATTCTCACCAAAATAGTAGCCAATAGGATCCAACAGAACATTGAGAAGACTATTCACCATGACCTGGTGGGATTTATCCCCGGGATGCAAGGCTGGTTCAACAGTCATAAAAGAATCAACGTGATAGATCATATCAACAAGAGAAAAAACAAGAACCATAGGATCCTCTCAATAGATGCAGAGAAAGCATTTGACAAAATACAGTGTCCATTCCTGATCAAAATTCTTCAGAGTGTAGGGATAGAGGGAACATTCCTCAGCATCTTAAAAGCCATCTACGAAAAGCCCACAGCAAATATCATTCTCACTGGGGAAACACTGGGAGCCTCTCCCCTAAGATCAGGAACACGACAGGGGTGTCCACTCTTACCACTGCTATTCAACATAGTCCTAGAAGTCCTAGCCTCAGCAATCAGGCAACAAAAAGAAATAAAAGGCATTCAAATTGGCAAAGAAGAAGTCAAACTCTCCCTCTTTGCCGATGACATGATAGTGTACCTGGAAAACCCAAAAGACTCCACCCCAAGACTGCTAGAACTCACACAGCAATGCAGCAGTGTGGCAGGATACAAAATCAATGCCCACAAATCAGTGGCATTTGTATACACTAACAATGAGACTGAAGAAAGAGAAATGAAGGAATCAATCCCATTTACAATTGCACCCACAAGCATAAGATACCTAGGAATAAACCTAACCAAAGAGGTAAAGGATCTATACCCTAAACACTACAGAACACTTCTGAGAGAAATTGAGGAAGACACAAAGAGATGGAAAAATATTCCATGCTCATGGGTTGGAAGAATTAATATTGTGAAAATGTCAATGCTACCCAGGGCAATTTACACATTTAATGCAATCCCTATCAAAATACCATGGACTTTCTGCAGAGAGTTAGAACAAATCATCTTAAGATTTGTGTGGAATCAGAAAAGACCCCGAATAGCCAGGGGAAGCCGGGGGCATCACAATGCCAGATTTCAAGCTGTACTACAAAGCTGTGGACATCAAGACAGTGTGGTACTGGCACAAAAACAGACACATAGATCAATGGAACAGAACCCAGAAATGGCCCCTCAACTCTATGGTCAACTCATCTTCGACAAAGCAGGAAATACTATCCACTGGATAAAGGACGGTCTCTTCAATAAATGGTGCTGGGAAAATTGGACAGCCACGTGCAGAAGAATGAAACTAGACCATTCTCTTACACCAGACACAAAGATGAACTCAAAATGGATGAAAGATCTACATGTGAGACAAAAATCCATCAAAATCCTAGAGGAGAACACAGGCAACACCCTTTTTGAACTTGGCCACAGCAACTTCTTGCAAGATACATCCATGAAGGCAAGGGAAACAAATGCAAAAATGAACTATTGGGACTAATCAGGATAAAAAGCTTCTGCACAGCAAAAGAAACAGTCAACAAAACTGAAAGACAACCTGCAGAATGGGAGAAGACCTTTGCAAATGACCTATCAGATAAAGGGCTAGTATCCAAGATCTATAAAGAACTTATTAACTCAACAGCAAAGAAACCTACCATCCAGTCATGAAATAGGCAGAAGACAGGAACAGAAGTTTCACCAAAGAAGACATACACGTGGTCAACGAGCCCATGAGAAAATGCTCCGCATCACTGGCCATCAGGGAACTACAAATCAAAACCACAATGAGATCCCACCTCACACCAGTGAGAATGGGGAAAATTAACAAGACAGGAAACCACAAATGTTGGAGAGGATGGGGAGAAAGGGGAACCCTCCTGCACTGGTGGTGGGAATGTGAACTGGTGCAGCCACTCTGGAACACTGTGTGGAGGTTCCTCAAAAACTTAAAGTAGAGTACCCAGTTGTACCCCATCTGTATAGATGCAGTGAAACGCCGGGACACCTGCACCCCGATGTTTCTAGCAGCAATGTCCACAATAGCCACACTGTGGAAGGAGCCTCGGTGTCCATCGACAGATGAATGGATAAAGAAGCTGTGGTCTGTGTGTACAATGGAATATTCCTCAGCCATTAGAGACGACAAATACCCACCGTTTGCTTCGACGTGGATGGAACTGGAGGGTATTATGCTGAGTGAAATAAGTCGATCGGAGAAGGACAGACATTATATGGTCTCATTTATTTGGGGAATATAAAAAATAGTGAAGGGGATTAAAGGTGAAAGGAGAGAAAATGAGTGGGAAATATCAGAGAGGGAGACAGAACATGAGAGACTCCTAACTGGGAATGGAACAAGGGGTAGTGGAAGGGGAGGTGGGCGGTGGGAGAGGGTGACTGGGTGATACACACTGAGGGGGGCATTTGGTGGTATGAGCACTGGGTGTCATACTATATGTTGGCAAAGTGAACTTCAATAAAATAAAAATAAATAAATAAATAAATAAATAAATAAATAAATAAATAAATAAATAGACACAGATTATAATTAAGATGTACTAAGAAAGCAATCAAATATGCAATCTAATTATTTACTATCCTTAATTTTTAAAGTAAAAATTCCCAGTGCTAGAGAGTCCTGCTAGAATGAGATAGAATCAACCCGTATGGAAAGTGATTTCTTACTATCAATCAGAAGTCTCAAAGATGCCTGTGCTCTTTGGCTCAGTAATTGCACTTTTGGGTTCTAGCCTACAGAAAAAATTATAATAGTGTAAATAATGCAAATATAGACAAACATTTATGCATAAAGATATTCATAATAGCTGACCACCATATAGCACTTATTATTACAATAGGAACAATGATAATTGTTTTCAGTCTATTTGCCTGTATAATCATTTTCAAAAGAATTCTATAGGATATTTACTATTATTGCCTCTATTTTATTTGTAAGAAAATGAGCTCAGATTAACTAATGATGGGGAAGCCTGCATGGCTCAGCGGTTGAGCATCTGCCTTTGGCTCAGGGCGAGATCCTGGGTCCCTGGGATCGAGTCCCGTATTGGGATCTCCGCAGAGAGCCTGCTTCTGTCTCTGTCTCTGTCTCTCACGAATAAATAAATAAAATTTTAGAAAAAGAAATTAACTAATGATGACACAACTAATAACTGGTGAAGCAGATTAAAATCTGTGTGTAGAAATTTAAGTTCCATAGTTTTCTTCCCATTTTGAAAATTTTAAGTCTATAGAAGAATTGAGAGCTGAGAACAATGAACCAGCCACTTTTTCAATCCAATTTACCATTGTTAAGTTTTTGCTACATCTGTTCTCTCTATATGCAAGCCAAAATATTTCAGCATGTATCACAAAGAATAAGAACATTCTTCTGTTTAAGCACATGCCATTTTTGCTGTTAGACATTTAACATCAATTCAAAACTATCACTTATCATACCCCTATTTTTTAATCATACTGCCCTCCCATTTTTTTAAAATTTTTTATTTATTTATTTATTTATGATAGTCACAGAGAGAGAGAGAGGCAGAGACACAGGCAGAGGGAGAAGCAGGCTCCATGCACCGGGAGCCCGATGTGGGATTCGATCCTGGGTCTCCAGGATCGCGCCCTAGGCCAAAGGCAGGCGCCAAACCGCTGCGCCACCTAGGGATCCCTGCCCTCCCATTTTTAATGAAGAAGATTCATATTTTATTTCACTGTTATACTGACTTCTTTACAGCAACATTGTGCTTTTTACAATATCAAAAATAAGGATGGGGTGTGATTAATAATATAAAATGTTTAAAGAAATTATAGTATAACCATGTGATAAAATATCATGAATTTTGAAGGAATTTAATGACGTGAGACAATTCTTTCCTCTTTTTTTTTTTTTAATTTAGATTTTACTTATTTATTTGAGAGAGCGAGAGGGGGACAGCACAAGCGAGGGGGAAGGGCAGAGGGGAGGGAGAAACAAGCTCTCCACTGAGCAGGGAGTTCCATGTGGGGCTCCATCCTCCAATCCTGAGATCATGAAGTGAGCTGAAGGAGATGCTTAACTGACTGAGCCATTCAGTCACCCTGCTGTGAGAAAAGTCTTATGATATAATGTTAAATGAAAAAAATTGGTTATAGAATGACGGTTGAACTCACTTGTACATTTGTTCTTTTAACAATTCTGGGTTTAATTTTTAAAGATGCAGGGCACTGGGCTACAAAGAAGAATTAGGATCTCTTTCATTTAAAATTTTTAGTAAAGAGGTGTTGCACACCTTTCAACAGATGCCTAGAATAAGATGGGGTAAGTAAGTGAGAGGAAATATGAATATTCTGGGTGAGGAAGTTGGTTTAGTCATGGTGTAAAGGCTCCCTAGAGGAAGTATGACATCCATTACTTAAAAGGTATGGAAAAGATATGCAAGAATGAAGTAAATATCCAATATGTTAGAGACTATTTTTAGGTGGTGTGATTATAGGTTATTTTTATTCTCTGTTGTATTCCTAAATTTTTTACAATAAACATCCACACTGCTGTATAAACAGAAAACGACAATTTGTTTAAGATTTATAAAAAATCCATTTTTAAGATGTACCCAATGCCATGATAAGTTGGCTAATTACAGAAGAGAGATAAAACAACTCTTGATCTTGGGGTGCCTCAGGCACCTAAGTGGCCAACTCTTGATCTCAGCTCAGATCTTGATCTCTGGATTGTGAATTCAAGCCCCACCTTGGGTTCCACACTGGGTGTAGATCCTACTTAAAAAACAAACAAATAAAAACACCTTTTGATCTTAAAAAATAATAGGTACTTTGAATAATGAATAGCTATTAGATTTTATCACCTTTTTTCATTGCTCAATAATATTTTAGTTAAAGATGTTGTGTTTGTAGCATCTCCCTTATTACATGTCCATTTTTATACAGCGTGGTAGATAAATAGTAACATAGAAATACATTTGCCCACAAAATAATGAGGCTTACTTAGATGCCTTCTGATCATGCGTGGCCATTCTTCCTATAGCCACAGGGATAGTGCATGCACCAGCAGCTCCGTAGTCCAACGAGACTTAAAGTTATTCTCACTTCTATTCAACGAATGTTGGAGATGACAAGTGCTATGCATTTTGTAAGGAAACTTTCATGGAGTTATGAAGTAGTAGATTATATGGCATGTAGATTTTTTTTACTTCCTTACAGTATTGGCTCTTTTTATTTTTTATTTTTTTATTATTTTAAAAAATATTTTATTTATTCATGAGAGACAGAGAGAGATAGAGAGAGAGAGAGGCAGAGACATAGGCAGAGGGAGAAGCAGGCTCCATGCTGGGAGGCCGACGTGGGACTAGATACCCGGGACTCCAAGATCACGCCCTTGGCCAAAGGCAGGTGCTCAACCACTGAGCCACCAAGGGATCCCCAGTATTGGTTCTTTTTAAATTTATACTTTCTTTGTTTAGTCTTTCTCTTGGCATGTTTTTTTTTCTTTTTTTTTTCTCTTGGCATATGTTTGATGTTAATTTGCATAGCTGTTAAGATACATAGTACAAATTGCCATGTTAAAAATATTTATAGTCTTTGATATGGACTGGGTTACAACTGGGATGCCTGTATAGTCAAAAAATGCCAGAAGCAAAGTAGAATCTTGAACAAAAGCCGGAGTCAACATGAAACAAATAGATCAGCTGATGGACGAAAGAGGAGGGAGAAAATTGGAAAGTTCAATTGATCTCCTCTCCAGTTGCTTCTTTACTACCTGCAATACATCTGACTCCTCCCCCATATCATTGCAATGTGTTTATATGATAAATCAGATGGCTCTTTTAAAGATAATTTAATGCCTTTTAATTAAGGAAGCCTATTTTAATAGTTAGCCTTTGATCAGAATCAAAGCCACTTTGATACATGTGGTGCTCACAGCTCCCAACACATTGAACACCACTGCTCATTAGGAAACCCTTTAAAAAGTCATTTAGTGCAGACAGTGGATTCTGCTTAGCAAATGCAAACCTATAATTCAGGCTCACCATAACTGCATTATTATTCACAAGCTCAAAGACAAATATTATAAACATCTAAAAAAAAGTTACACTTATGTGTAGAAGATCACTGGACACATATACCAGAATATATCTTAAATGGGCATTAGAGAAAACTCACCATTTTAATTTTTCTTTTACTGGGAATCTATGCACTGGCAAGAACTTAGCATTATCTAGAAATTAATAAGTCAATATTTCATTGCTTCTACCTCTGCAAATGGCTTTAGATTTAAAACATTTATTTTATTGATGGAAACAGAAGTCTAAACTCCAGAAGTCTAAATTAAATTTAATGACATTCTCTTTGCTGAGTCCGTGTCTCACCCAGACAGGTTAAAGTGCACGGAGAATGATTTGATCTCATTAACTTGCTGCGGCTGGTGGCCGGTGGTTATCACAGATGGTGAGGGTTTTCATCACAGAGCTATGCAACCTGAGACCCTGAACAAAGGCGGCCCTCCTAGCCTCCAGGTGGTCATTCCTGGTAATTAATGCCTTGGGGAAGGTTCAGCTCTGTAACAGTACAATAGCTGGTAAGCCTGCCGAGGAGGTGGCTCTTTCCAAAACTTTTCTTTCCTTTTTTTTTTTTTTTTTTTTTACCTTTTTCTTGTCAGTCTTATAACACAGTAGACAAGAGATTTGTTTTCTAACAGAGGAGCCAATTAGAAGGTAAGTATTCAGTGTAGTTTTTCCTCTTGGTCTTGTTGACAAAACCCAGATATTCTTTATCTAGAGCCTTCAGTTTTATTCATCACTTACCACTATCTGGATTTTCCTGGGAATGGCTTATGCATCTTAAGTGCCCGATTTGTGCCATATACAAAATCTAGTGAAGCTAATCACTTATATGTTGTGAAAAGGATTATTTGCTTAGTACTTGGCAGACTCTAACAGCTTCTCTAGTTGCAAAGGGCTAATTGTATGTTTCCAAGTAAGAAAGCTGTTAATAACTATTATTTCTGAATCCCAACTTGGAATTATATATTAGCTGCTGAAAAATCTTAAGAGATATGAATAAGAAGGATTAGGGATTTGTGAAGGATTGTAAGCTAAACCTTTCAGAATGAACCATCCTGTGGCAATGGCTACCATTTGCTGAATGCTTATGTGTCAGTCTCCTAGCAGATGTTATATTATGTAATCTTTATGACAAACCCATGAAATAGAAATCATTATTTTAATTTTTCAGAAAAGGAAATGGATCCTTAAAGAAGTTAAATAATTTACACAAATTCATAAAATCAGGTGTGGACTTGGACTACAGCTCAGGCCCCCTTGCATTAATTTTTTCTTCCCATATAGCGGTCCTCAAACTTTAGTGTGCATGAGAATCAAATGGATTTGTGTCAAGACACAGATCTCTAAACTTCAGTCCAGAGCTTGTGATTCAGAAAATCTGGGTTAAGACCCCAGAACTTGCATTCCTTCCTTGTCATACCTGTGTGATGCTGATGATGCTCATCTGGGGAATCACACTTTGAAATCCAGTGCTCTATACCATGCTGTGTTTCCTAAGAAGTAAATTGAATTTAGGAAAGTGGACTAATGGATATCAAAGTTTAGATAACAATAAACTGTAGAAAAGCTTTAGTTATAATTAACACCATTCAGTAACTTAATTTGGGGGCTATTTCATTTTTGACATTGTTGATAATGAAAAGTTTTTGCTTAGGGAGTATCAGTTCAACTCTACGAGCTTTAATCTATACGATACATATATCAAGTATCCAACTAGAAGCTGATTTAGGAGGTACAATGATAAATTAGAAATGATACTCCTTTCTCAAGGGTTTAAAAATCTCAAGAGATGTATATTTACAAATTAGTAGGCAGAGCACATAAATATACAAGGTAAAAACGATACATCTGAAAATACCAAGACTGGAGATATTCATTCCAACAGGATATTAATTTCACTTTGGGAAAAATGATTTCTGAATATTAGGTTTATTCTTTTTAATTTCAGATGTATTTCATGCCATACTTCTGTTAATCTTTTTGCTTTCATCACACTGTAGGTAAATAAAAATACTTTTATGAGTTTTATGTAGAAGGTGGGCATTATTCAGCAGGTGAGTCCATCTCCTGTTATAGTCTAGCAATAGTGACAGTAGTCTAAAAATGAGTTATAGCCTTCCCTCTCATGTGGATTTGCTACTGAGTTTGCCCTTAGAGTGTCTCCAAAGGGCCCCTGGCCAAGAGACAGGGAGGACCCAGAGCTCCATGAACTAAAAGGTTGTAAATTTTGCTGCAGGGTAATGCCTTGCCTGGCTGGGGATCTGCTTCACTCCGAGTGCCTCTCAGGAGTTTGATGTGTTCTCTGAGGCAGAAGGGAGGGGCAAAGGAGTTTTGCTCTAGATAAGAAATCATTATTAGGGTGGGATAGAGTATGAAGTGAAATCTGGGATTTACTAGGAGGTATATTCAGACATAATCATATTTAAATTCTTCCCCCCAAAATTATAGAAGGTAGATACTTTGTTTTTCTACACAAGAAATTAGCAAAGCCTTTTTATCCTTTCTCTTAACCCCCTCCTCCACTGTCCATTTCCTCTATGCAAATTGTTTTTAGAGATTAGTTGTAGCTCAGGCTGGAATATTTTCCTTGAGAATCCTCTAGAAGTGGAGAATGGGGTGCTTATTCTCCCCCCCAGGCTGCACTGGCAATCCTTTGAGGCCTTTGAGGCCTCTGGACATCCACAGAGCCTTTGTATCAAATGTTCTCTCCATGTGGTCCCCAGACACAGTGAGTGACATTCCAGCAATTGTTCCCTAATAGATCCTGTTTCTTAATATTTTCATTTAATACATTATTCTCTTTTTTAAATGAAAGATTCTCTTGGTTTTTCTTTAAATGCCAAGGTCTTTAGTAACGCTGAAAAAAAATATGCATTTAATCTAGTATTTGAACTTTAAGAAATTATGTGCCAAAGTATTTTTTATTTTCTGAGGGAACGAGAGAGGGAGGTGTAGGGGCAGAGGAAGAGAGACCATCTTAAGCAGGCTCCAGGCTCAGTGCAGAGCCAACATGGGCCTCGATCTCATAACCCTGAGATCCTGACCTGAGCAAAATATCAAGAGTTAGATGCCTAACCAACTGAGCCACTCAGGTGCCCCAGAAATCATGGGCCAAAGTATTCTTAATATAGACCCTACATTTGCTGAGATACCCTAAATTACATTTGTCTTGTGCTTACTCTGTTGTCCACAAAGGATGTGAAGTGAAAGTATGTTTTTGTTCTAATTTTGAAACTAGTAACTGATATTATGAGTCTTCTTATAGTACACTAGCTTCTATGTGAAGCCTTTCACATGCATTAAAAAAAATCCATCCCCACTATAACTAGGTGATAGGTGTTATTGTAATTCCTACTTTTTAGACGGAGAGTCTGAGGCTATATAGGATATATGATTTGCACAAGAACATACTGACAAGGCTGGCTATATAATTTGTGGGACCCAGTGCAAGATAAAAATGTGGGCTCTCCCTTGCTCAAAAAGTAGAAAGAAGCCTTCCCTTTTCTTTTGCAGTCTCTGTCTAAAGCTGTCATAGTGCTTTTTACTTGCTGTGGAGTGTTGCCCTTACTTGGATATGAAAATACTCACCTGATACATACACATTCTCCCAGATATCCAGAGCCTTACCCTGCATCTGGCTGCACTGAGGATACAAGCCTAACTTGCCTGCCCCCCATCCAAGCCCCCAACAAGGGGCAGAAAGCAGCAGCAGTCACAGGACAGACCCATGATGGGAGCTCAGGGTTCTAGGGGAAGCTGGAGCAGGCAGCTGAGAACAGCCCCAGGAGGGCAGGACTTTGTGGGAGGGAAGATCACGCATGAACCCAGACTCCAAGCACTTATTGAACGTGTCGTTGTCCCCTTAGACTTTGCTTAACAGTTGCAAGTTAAGAGATAAATTTATGGAGAATTTTAGGACACTGGCTATAAAGCACTAAAATCCAAACACAGGACGCTCTTCTGAGCTTTTCCTTCAGAGGGAAAGAGTTCATGAAAAGGACTGAAGTTCATGAAACTTCATTAGGTCAAACACTCGTGAAGCCAGTGCTTGTTAGTACCAAGTGCACAGTTTAGAATCAAACACTGTTATGAAGGGTTCCAAAGCCTAATTCCTTCCCATCTTGGAAGTCATATCATACCAAAGAGGAAATAGGAGTCACAGAAGTTCATCGAGGACCAAAAAATACCCATGGAAGCCTTTGACTAAGATAAGAGGCATCCTCATATAGATCTGATGTTGAGGTGGGAAGACCAACGTCTACCTTTTAGGCATCTGTGCCACCGTGTATGCTGGACTCTCGGTAGTCATTATGCTTTCCTTCAAATGGTTTGACCTGCATGTTGTCTATGTAAAAGCATGCAACATGAATAATGCATCATTATTATTGTTTAAAAAGTTTTCTTCTATTATAGTGACCTGGAAACTCTCTTCCTTAGCCTGTTAATTAGGTTTTTCTGAAGCAATGCTTAATCTTGACCATTTGATCCTCAGCCTCAGATGGTAGCCAACTGGGGATGTGATGACCAACTTCCCCAAGAAGTTAGGCTAGAGTCCTCTGTTTGGAGTGGAGGCTGACACTCGGCCCAACCCACTCTGCTACTATAATTTAATGACAAATTTCCCTATTAAGTCTGTGGTTCAAATTTCATCTGAGGAAAGAAAAGCAAATTCACCACCAGACCTTCACGTTTCCCATTACCCTTAATAAAACATATTCCACAGTGAGGAGTGACATTTTAAAAGAACAGACCTTTCAGCAGACTGTCTCTATGTCATTGTGCATAACTGAAGCCTGCCAGGTCACAAAGGGAGATGCTTGGGAAGTGGATTAATATGTAAACCAACCTAGGCGACTTAAAATGATGAATTCTAGGGCATACTTTGTGAAATTCATTTCATTTTGAGAGCAGTTGTACTCAGAAATGAATTTGTATTCATAAGGCTTCTCCCTTTTTTCTCTTTAGAAAATGAGAGGCTTTCTTCTTGAGAAGTTTGTTTTTAACAATGTGGCAAATTAATTCTGTAGAATAAATATTTGTAACCAAAGCATGATATAGAAAATTATGGATAGAGAATTAAATATATTTTCCTAAAATACATAGAGTGTCCTAGTTCTCCCATAGTACCTGACTTTAAAATTCAATGGATATAGTCTATTGTGTGTTTTTGGATTTTTAAGCAACATACTAAAATTCATATATGTAAGCCTTGCTGATTTTAACATGATAGACGTAAAAGCACTCTTAATTTTTAAACTAATCACTACAGCTAAAAGCACCAGAATTTAATTATTGCCCCATTCTGAGTGCTTGCCAGTCCGTCATATCAGATAGGAGCCAGTGGAGAACAGCATAGGGGATTTGAACAAGTCTCCTGAGGACAGGATCTGCATTGACCTGACATTCTTCTGGAAGTTTCTTTTTAAAGATTTTTTTAAGATTTTATTTATTTATTCATGAGAGACACAGAGAGAGAGAGAAAGAGAGAGAGAGAGAGAGGCAGAGACACAGGCAGAGGAAGAAGCAGGCTCCATGCAGGGAGCCCGACGTGGGACTCGATCCCAGGACCCCAGGATCACACCCTGGGCCAAAGGTGGCGCTAAACCGCTGAGCCACCCAAGGATCCCTCTTCTGGAAATTTCTATTGTGTATCACTCTATCAGTAGTATCTTTCTACAGGATGACAAAACATTATCTTAAAACTATAAATATTCAAGCCATTATTACATATAGTAGAATATCTATGATAATTACATTTCAAACTCCTAGGTCTTAGATCCCACCTAATGGATTGTCAGAGAGAAACATGGAGCCATGGGTCATACATTTGTCAGCTGGCAACTCCATACATCATCTTCAGTACTGTCTTCAGAGGGCAAAGTTCATTAAAAATGACTGAGCTCTGCAAACCATGCACTTCCTTTTTAAAAATAGGAATAAAGGTGCCTCTGGTTAGTCAGAGAGCATTAAAGGATGTGTTTGACTATGTGATGGGCATGCAGGTTTTGTTGGTGCAGTGACTCAGCTTTAACACTTTTCTTTCCTGTGGTGACTATTATTAAGACAATATTTCTACAGATTTCAAAATAATCCATTGACTAGAAAAATCTGCAGCACTATGGCTTTCAATGAGGAAAGTATTCAAGACAGTACTTGGAATTGCTGTTTGTCATTTATCCAAACACAAAAGGGAAAGAACAGAGGAAGATAAATACTATGTGACAGCTCTTAAAGATGGCAGCAGAGTCCCAGGAACAATGTTGAGTCAACCTGCATTTCTGAAAATGTACTCAGAACTCTTTTTCTTCTTGTATACTGCCCAAGTGGAATCGCTTCCAAATTTGCCTTAGATTAAATTTGCCCAAATAGCTAAATGAGGCTTACCTGCCCTAGTACCCTCCCTAAAGAAACCCCATGTTAAAGAAATATGCTGCAAGTGCAGGATATTCCTTTTTGACTTCTCTGGCTTGAATCCCACACGAGTCATCCTGTATCAGCACTGGAAAGGGGTGATCCCCTTAGACTCCAGTTAAACATAAAGAGCTAAAAAAACCCACACGTATTTTTCAAATGATAGAAGATTTAGACAGAAATTGTAACCAAAACATGACTGTCTTCTCAAAATTCTTAAAGTACCAGTTAGGTTCATGGTGACTCCTCACCTCACATACCTGCACCAACTTTCCACACTGCCTCCTGGCTTTCTCTTCTCTGGCCCGACTGATGTATAGATCCTTCCCAGGTTTGGCCCTTCCTCTCTCTTCTCTGGTCTTTATCCTGCACAACCTGCAAGTAGTTGAATTACATGTAATTGTATTGCAATTTTTAACCTCTCCGATACAGCCTCATATGTCATAACTACACATTTCTTCCATAATCAGAAGATTTTACTCGAAAAATAAAATAATTAAAATTAAGGGATATATAAGATGTTTAAAATAGTTTCCTTTGTAAATTTTCTTTCCTTATAACAGAATTGCCTACTTCACATTCTCTCTCTTCAGGAGCATGTCACTAAGTATTTTTTTTATGGCCACACATATCACAGGATGCTCATACATTTACGTAAGCACCACCAGTTTTTAATCCACATTACCTCAACCATCCTTGAGCTGGTTGGCAGCAGGAAGCATCTCTAACCCAGAGGGTGTAAGTTTTAATGTGGATGGACCACAGATTCATGGTAATAGTAATGGTGGTGATGTCACCCAGTTAAGAAGAAATAGCCTATCCATATAGTTTATTTTCTAAGCTCCTATTTATGTTTTGAAACAGAATGAGAAAATTTTCTTTGATTTAGTTTTCCTAATATAAAGAAAAAAAATGTAGTCCGATGTCTCAATGTAAAAACTATTGCTCCAATTTTGCAATCTCCTGCTAGAAATTATCAGAAAAATAATTTTTTTCATTTGATTTGTGGATTTTTTTTTCATTTGATTTGTGGATTTTCATCCTTTTAAGAAACATTCTCTGGAGAAACTAAATAAGCACCATCTAATGTTAATGTGTCTACAAGTTAGAATGAAGGAAAAGAAAAAAGTACTAACCATATTTTTAAGATTATTAGCTGGTGTGTGTGACGTACTTATTAAAGCTACTGAACTAAGTAATGTGTGTGTGTTTCCTTTCATTTTTTAAGCTGATTTTGTCTAGAAAACAAGTGATTAAATAAGGAAAAAATGACAAAACATAATAAAGTCTTTGGCTTTTTAAAACATTTTTTGGGTTGAAATTGTTTGACTCTTTCTCCTGAAGTGCCAGAATGTGAGCAAACACCACCTAAAGGGTAAGTTCTCAGAGGAGTGGGGACTCTTCTCCTTATGGCCATTACAAAGCTCTGTCTTTAATCCTGGGCCATTTTGTCAGAGTAGCAGAATGTTAAACTGATTTATTGATATTCTGGTTGCAAGTCAGCCTTTCAACTCACAGCGAAACATTATTCCATGTCCCAATAACTAATTAACCAAAGGATAGGATTTTATTTTTGGAGAGAGGAAGGTATGTGTGCATTAAGATAACAATGAGATGTAAAACAGAAGTACACAACTATGGCGAGTGTGTGTGTGAGAAGCCTATAAGGGCTATTACGTGCCCACAGCATTACTCGAGAGCAACTGTAAGTCAGTGATGATTCACTGTAGGTAAGATCGGCAGGAGCAGTGCTTGTGCACATTTTATCTGTCTCTGGTGAATTGGACCCATATGGTGTATTTTGGTTCAGTCCCATTGATTGCCCTCAGTTAATCTAGGAGAGTTTCATTTTAGTTCAGTTTGTATTTTTATAGCAAAAGGCCTATTTTTCTACCTATACCATTCTTCTCAAGGATCGCACTTGACATTTCAGGATGCCTAAGATTGTCATGTTCTGATGTTCATTGATAAGAATAGCTTTTCAGTAGGACATCATCCCTGTGCTGAGATGCGTGGGTTAGGACTCAGAATAAAGGCCAGTGTTTCAACTGCTGCAACAGAAGCACAAAGAACAGTTTGGCCAGGTACTTTCTGAAGTGCAGTGTCCAAATATATTGGATTTTTCAATTCCCAATCTATCAAATCAACAGCAACCTCTAGAGAAGAATAAATGGACAGCTTGCTCTCATCCAACACAGTCCACACCAAATATCACATTGTTTAGTAGAGTGAAAGAAAACTTTATTGATTTTTTTCATGGGGAATGTGAAAACAGGCTAATAATTTAGCTAGACTTGTCAGTTAATCTGGCAAAAAATGGTACCATGGAAGAACTTTTCCTCTTAAAAGTATTATTAAATCAGGAGAATCTGGAACAAAGATAATATAAATATTATAAGTATATTAAAAACATTTTTATGAAGAGGAGAAGCTTTCAAAAAATATGGTATGTTTGTACAAGACTCAGCTCATATTTCTTTATTTCTTCATTATGGATTAGGTATTCACTCATAATTAATCTCTGTATATGGCTGTCACAGAATACTGTAAATACTTTATTTTTTTTGCCTTCAATATAACACAATCTCTTTGCACATAAGGGTTTTGGCATTTTCACTCTGTGAACCCAGCATATGGTTTAATGCCTTGTGTAAAGCCGTAGAAAATAGGTATCTTCTATTTTGTATAAGTATGAAAAAAAATTGATCAAAAGGAGGGTGGTATTATAATTCCACACCTGATCTCAGTTGCATCTAGTGGCTAACAATGTGGGTTCCCTAATCAAACAGAATGTAAATCTAGAGCATTCTGTACTAACTCTGTGACCCGGGACAACTTACTGGAGCTCTCTAAGCACTCATTTCTTGATGTGTAACATGAGGGAAATTGTAGTGCATACAAAGGCTTCATGAGGATCAAATGAATCCCAAAGTTTTCTTCCAAAGTTTTCAGAAGACTGCCCGACTTATAGTAAGTGCTGAGTGAAGGTTATTTATATGTATCCTTTAAAAATCAAGCATCACATTATCACTCTTCTTACAAATTATAGCTTTTCTCTTGTAAAATAACATAAAAGAATAAAAGAACGAATTTGGAGGTTAGACACTTGGATTTGAATTCTAGCTTTGCCACTTCTTAGCGACCAGGAGGACCAATAGATTTGCTTCTCTAAGTATTTTGTGGATTAAGGATATTAAAATTTAATATTTAAACAAGTTTAATATTTGTTGTGAGTATTGAATGGAATGACATTTGCAAAGTGCCTAAAGCAATGCGATAGCACAATATATAACTCACTTTCCATTTAGCTAACTTACTGATTGGATTAGTTAGCTTTTCAGTGCAGAAATTATATATCAATTTACCAAAAATTCAGGAAAAGTAGATTTGAGGACCATATGTAATAATGAAGTTACATAGATATACATTATATTGCTGAGGGCAATGACTAAACTTTGACATTATTATAGGTCAAAGATACTTTTCCCACATGTTCTGATGGTTTTGTCTTTCTAGAAATGTCTTTTGGTGGGAGGGAAAGTTCACTTTTGTTTCAAGGTAGTAAGTCTTAAGGGCAGACAGGTTGTATCTGGTAATTTGTATTTTCCAAAGTATACCATGCAATAAAGAATTCATGACAGGAAACCAACAAAGAATTACTCATTAATAACTGATAGATTTGTGGGGTTTTTTAAAAGATTTATTTATTTATTTTTATGATAGACAGAGAGAGACAGAGAGAGAGAGAGAGAGAGAGAGAGAGATTGGCAGAGAGAGAAGCAGGCTCCATGCCAGGAGCCCGATTCGGGATTCGATCCAGGGACTCCAGGATCGCGCCATGGGCCAAAGGCAGGCGCCAAACCACTGAGCCACCCAGGGATCCCCAGATTTGTGTTTTATTACACAGAGCTGCTGAAATGAGATACTGCCTAATATGACCAATATACTAACTGGACAAAAGTGAGTAAAATCTCTTATAAAGCTTAAAGGCCATTCTGGTTTTCTTATCATTAAATATTTTCATAATTAACATATGAATCCATTTTCTAGATCTCAATAGGCTCTTTGCAAGTATGTTTATAGAGTACTCTATTACTCACCAGATTAGATTGATGGAGAAGAGAGTAACCAGGTATACAGACTACAGACAGAAGTAGAGATCTAGAAAATTTTCAATTAATTTGATCATTTAGATAATGGGTATTTATCTTCTTTTTCTGTGTAGATATATCCCTGTTGTGTTGGAATTTGATGCATGTAACAATAGGGAATAATTTAACTGAATACTTTCCATTTCATAAATATGTCATCTTGATTCAGAATTGGGAACACATTTAATGGAAAAATCATTTATATTTAAGCACTATATCTCAGCAAGTAATTCAGATTAAATCTAATTACTGAAGGTGTTTATTTCAACTGATTATTCTTTATTACACTGTATTACCAATTTATCCTAATTAAAATGCTGATGTTCTATGTTAATAAAGGATTATAATTAAATTTTTTAATTTTCCTAAATTAGCAAGACTGAAACATTTACAAAAAATTCTACTTGCCTGTGTACTAAATAATGGAATTATTTCAAAATAGGATCAGAAGCAAACTGGGGCGAGAAGCTGTTCTGGTGTTTTTTTATTTTTCTTGAGACATTTGTAAATCTTGCTTGCCTAGAAACTTTTTAGATGCCACTTCTGTAAATATTAAAATATAGGGATGGAAGTAGAATCTTGAACTATTTGTAGCAATTCCAAACTCAATTCTCTATCTTCCCTCTGCTTAGAGTTTATTACACTAGCCCTTATTTGTGCTAATAGTACCAAAAATACATTGCATATTAGTAGGTATATTTGTCAAAATAATGCATTTGAAAGTAGCAGATATTGGTTCTAATTATCTTTCCATTATCTAATTTAAATGGGAATTAAGTCTCAGCCACCATTTGTTTACTTAATTTACATCATGTTTATACTGTCACGTTAAATCCCCATAATGTGATATCATTGTGCATCCTAACAAGAGGCATTCAGGGACATACAGCTTGTTTATGATTGAACTGAATACTTATATATACACGTTTAGCCAGAGAGGTTTAAGAATTTTTATGAACCAAGAAATGAGGTTTCCCAATGTAAATAGAATATACTTTCTTGCCTGTAGTTCTGCAGGTTACTTAAAAATTCTATGCAAAAGACCTTTATTTACTTATATTTGTTTGTTTGTTTCAAGTTTTTAGTTACATTCCAGTTGGCTAACATATAGTATAATATTACTTTCAGGAGTAGAATTTAGCGATTCATCACTTACATATGACACCCAGTATTCATCCCAACAAGTGCCCTCCTTAATATCCATCACCTATTTAATCCATCCTCCCACCCACGACCCCTCCAGCAACCCTCAGGTTGTTCTCTATAGTTAAGAGTCTGTTTTATGGTTTGCCTCTCTTTTTTCTCCTGTGCCCATTTGTTTTGTTTCTGAAATTCCACATGAGTGAAATAAATATGATATTTGTCCTTCTCTGACTTATTTTGCTTAGCATAATATTCTCTAGTTCCATTCATGTCATTGCAAATGTCAAGATTTCATTCTTTTTTATGGCTGAGTAATATTCTGTTGTATACCTACACCCAACTTCTTTATCTATTCATCAGTCAGTGGACATTTGGACTCTTTCCATAATTTGGCTATTGTTGATAATGCTGCTATAAGCATCAGGGTGCATGAGTCCCTTCAAAACAGTATTTCTGTGTCCTTTGGAAAATGCTTTCTTAACGAAATGGGCAGAAGACATTTTTCCAAAGAAGACATCCAGATGGCTAATAGACACATGAAAAGATGCTCAACATCACTCATCATCATGGAAATACAAATCAAAACTACAATGAGATATCACCTCACCCCAGTCAGAATGGCTAAAATTAACAACATTGGAAACAACAGATGTTGGTGAGGATGCAGAGAAAGGCTAAAATTAACAACATTGGAAACAACAGATGTTGGTGAGGATGCAGAGAACTCCCTTACATCTTTGTTGGAATGCAAACTGGTGCAGCCACTCTGGAAAACAATATGGAGCTACCTCAAAAAGTTAAAAATAGAATTACCCTGTGGGAAAAAACTTTAGAAATAGCTTTCGATCTTGTTGGATCTTCACATTTTTTAAAAGGTTTTTAAAACCCCAGGATCATGACCTGAGCCACAGGCAGATGTCCACCCACTGAGCACCCAGGTGTCCTTGCATCTTCACATTTTTATCTTACTCTGAAATATACTACTACCTAAGTCTAGTGTTAGGAACATGCACTATGATGAAATGTTTGAAAAATGAAAGAATTTAAACACAAATCTGGGAGAGAAATCTTTATCATTTTAAATCTTTCTGAATTAACCAGGATAACAGCAACATAAAGGTGCCTAAAGGCATCACTAGCAGAATTTAATGTGGAACCACAACCACTACTTAGAGAACTACTTCTGCCAATCACAGGGAAGACAGATGGCAATGAACATAACAATGAAGGATTGTTTCTACTTAATCTGTAACTGCTGGGAGGTATACACACTAATGATGCCTTGTATACTAGTGAGTCTGAAAATTTACCCTTTAATTTTTATTAAACTGTTTGAAAAATGTTTGGTATCGGCAACTATTATCTATGATAGGTCCAAGTAGTTTGAAATAAATTATCTTTAATTGAGCCAAGAACAACTCACATGGGAGCAATAAGGAGTAGATTCCCCTTAAAATGTTTAATTATGAGATATTTTAAATGCGTGGAAAAATATATAACAACAGACACTCGTGTGCTCATAACCCATAGTTACCAGATATTGCCATATATATGCTATGATCTGAATGTTTGTGTTTTCCCAAAATTCATATGTTGAAATACTAACTTCTAAAAATTATGATATTAGAAGGTAGGGCCTTTGGGAGGTTTTTAGGTCATGAAGGAGGAGCTCTCATGAATGGGATTAGTGTTCTAACAATTGACACCTCACAGAGATCCCTCACCCTTTCCACCATGAAATGGTACAATGAGAAGGTGCTATCAACCAGGAAGTGGATTCCTACCACAACATGACCATGCTGAAGATATGATTTTGGACTTTTAGCCTTCAGAACTGTGAGAAATATGTTTCTATTGTGGTATTTTGTTATAGCTACCCAAGTGTACCAAGCTTGTACTTTTTTGGAAAAAAGGAAGTATCTCATATACATCTAAATCACTTCTTCTGTGTTTCTCCCTTCCTCCCTTTTTTACCACCAGAGATTATCACCATTCTGTGGCTGCTGCAACTCATCTCTAGATATGTCTTCATACTTTTTAAACATATGCATAGAACTGTAGGAATAAAGAAAATTGTTTTAGACATTTTTCAATTTCATAAAAATTGTATAGTATACATATCCGTTTGCAACTTGCTACTTTAACTCAATTTTAATTTTTATATTTATCTGTTTTAATGCATGTATATTAGTTAATTCATTTTAATGTGTATATTATTTCATACTGCATGAAAAAAGCCATTTTCTCTTTTTTATTGATGTGCATTATTAATGATTTCCATTCTATAAAATGCTATTGTAATACAAGCATTCTGTGCACAAGTACAAGAAATACTCTAGTATAGGGGCACGTGAGTGGCTCAGTTATTTAAGTGTCTGCTTTTGGCTCAGGTCATGGTCTTGGAGTCCTGGGATCCAGCCCTGCATCTGGCTTCCTGTGTAGCAAGGAGTCTGCTTCTCCCTCTCCCTCTGTGTGTTCTCTCTCTTTTTTCAAATAAATAAAATATTTTTTTAAAAAGAAATACTCTAGTATATTTATCTAAAACTAAAATTGCTAGATCAAAAGTGGGCATTTTAGCGATTTTAATGAATATTGCCAATTGCTTTCCTGAATGATTTTTCCAAATAATACTCTCATTTGCAGTGAATTTGAAAACAGCTCCAGTTACTTCACATACTAATAAGCAACACTTTTAATTTCTGCCAATGTGATAAGTATGAAATGATTGTTTTAAGTTATATTTCATGAAACTGTTACCATGAAGGATCTTTTCATCTAATTTTTAATTAAAGAAATATCAACATATAATTGAAGAATTAAGCAATTTTTCTAGTTCTCTCTAGGGCAAGAAGGAGGAACAATCCCACCATTTCAAGAAAAAAGAGCCATACTTTAATTTTAATTTCTTTCCATATCCATTAAATGCATGGCAAACAACTGGCCCCAAATATAAAGAGAAACAGTAGCTATAGAAGAGAGGGGAGGTGTAAGTACTCACTCACCTGGCTGTACAGAATGTAGCACTGACTTCCAGCTTTCCACAACAATTATAAGACCTTATGAGAAGGCAGGAAAAGGCACATTCAGAAGAGACAAAGCAATCATTGGGATTGCTTGGATCTGACACAGATGTTGGAATTATCTGATAGGGAATTTAAAATGATTGTGATTTACATATCAAAGATGCTAATGAAAAAGGTAGAAAACATGCAAGATCAGATAATTTCAGCACAGAGATAAAAATTATAAAAATGAACCAAATTGAGGGACACCTGGGTCGCTCAGTTGGTTGAGTGTCTCACTCTTGGTTTCAGCTCAGATTGTGATCTCATGGATTGTGAGATTGACCTGGTGTTGAGCTGCACACTCAGCATGGAGACTCTGCTTGATGATTCTCTCCCTCTGCTCCTTCCCTTACTCGTGCATGTGCTTTCTCTCTCTCAAATGGATAATTTTTTAAAATTATATTTATTTATTTGAGAGAGAGAACACAAGCAACGAGGAGAGCAGAGGAAGGAACAGAGTCCATGCTGAGCAGGGAGCTTGATGCAGAGTGTGATCCCAGAACACTGGGATCATGACCTATACCCAAGGTAGCCACTTAACCAACTGAGCCACCAAGGCACCTGATTTTCAAATGAATAATAAATCTTAAAAAAATGAATCAAATATAAATGCTAGAAATGAAAAACACTGTAGTAAAGAATTTTTTTAAAAGACTCATCAGTAGATGTGGCATAGTAAAGGAATAAGTAAACTTGAAGATAGGACAATAGAAATGATACAAAATGGAACATACACATACACACACACACACACAAAGAGAAAAAGAGAAATAGAAATGAGATATTAAGAGATACGGGACAATAGTTAACATTTTAACATAAGCATAATTGGAATCCCAGGAGATAAGAAAGAAAATGCATAGAAGAAATCGTTGAAGAAGTAATGAGCAGAATTTTCCAAGATTAATGGCAAACTCCAAGTCACAGATTCAGAAATTCAGAGATCAAACAGAATTAATCCCACCATATACCCACCCCCTCCTTAAGACATGTCATATTCAAACTGTTAAAAACAATAGACAAAGAGCAGATCTGGAAGGCAGCCAGAGAAAAAAAAAATTAATGTTATTCACAGAAGAACAAAGAAAATATTTATGGCAAACTTCTCTTCAGAAATCATGTAAGCTAGGAAGGAAGCTTCTAAAGTTCTTAGAGAAAACAAACAAAAAAAACCTGTCACAGCAGAATTCTATACCCACTGAACATAAATTTCAAAATTAAAAAATATAAAAAATTCTCAAACAAAAAACCTAAGAAATTCATTGTCAGCATATTTGCTCTACAAGAAATGATTGTTTAGGCACAACTAATATATCGGAGAAAAACTGAATCTGTACAATGAAATGAGGAGTACAAAGAATGAAATAGGTGGGAGCATGGAACAAGGAATGCAGATTGCTTCCACAGCCTGAAAAAGGCAAGGGAACAGCTTTCCTCTTCAGTGCCTCCAGCGGGAACTGCCTTGCCAACATCTTGACTTTGATCCACAAAGGCTGATCTTGGACTTCTGACACGCAGGACTGGAAGATAACAAATTTGCATTGTATTAGACTACTAAGTTTGTGGTAATATGATACAGCATCAGTAGGACACTAATATAGGTGCATATTGTAAATATTAGGGGAACCATAAAATATCTTTAAAGACATAAATAATAAAGACAATGAAAATTTTTAAATTCTTGGTTATTGTAAGAGAAGGCAGAGAAGAAAAATAAACAAAGAATAGATAGAATAAGCAAAAAGCAGTCAGCAATGTAGATTTTATTGCGACCATATCAATAATGACCTAAATGGGAATGGTCTAAACACATCGATTGAAATAGAGGTTGCCAAACTGGATTTTAAAAGCATACCAAATCATAAGAGGTCTGTGTGAAACCATTTTTAATATAAAATATATAGGTTGAAAGTACATGAATGATGCAAGCACTAGCCAATAGAAAGCTGGAGCATATTGATATCAGACAAAGTAGATTTTAGAATGAAAAGTACTAGAAATGAAGAGGGTCAGTACTTAATGCCTAGGGGTACAGTTCTCAAGAGAACGACTCTAAATGTGCCTATATCTAACAATAGAGCTTCAAAATACATAGGATGTATACTGAAGAAACTGAAAGGAGAAATAGATGAATCCACAATTATAGCTGAATACTTCACGACGCTTTATTGAACAAAGTAAAAGGTCAATAAGGATAGAGATGATCTGAACATCATAAGCCAACTACATCTAGCAGAGAGCAGTCTATCAAGAAAAATAGCATATACTTTATTTTCAACATAAATGGAATATTCACCAAGACAGAGAATGTTCTATGTCAAAAAAGATACCTGAACAATTAAAAAAAAAATCCTACAGAGTATGTTTTTGGACCGTAACAAAATTAAACTAGAAATCAATAATAGATATCTGAAAAATCCCCCAGTATTGGGAAATTAAACATCATTCTTATAAAAAATATTTTATTTCTTTATTTGACAGAGAGAGAGAGAGAGAGAGAGAGATAACAAGCAGGAGGAGTGGCAGAGGGAGAGGGAGAAGCAGCTTCCCTGCAGAGTAGGGAGCCAAATTTGAGGCTTGATCCCAGGACAGTAGGATCATGACCTGAGCCAAAGGCAGATGCTTGATTGAGCCAGCCAGGCACCCTTAAATAACATTATTATAGAATTTATGCATCAAAGAAGAGTGTCAAGGGAAACAAAAACATATTTTGAACCAAATGAAAATTAAAACTACATCATATCCAAACTATGTACCTGATACGAGTTCTTAGAGGAAAAATTACATGGTTAAAAGCTCATGTTAGAAATGAGGAAATTCTAAAATCAATATCCAAGCTTCAAAAAAAATATCCAAACTTCCAGCAAAATAAACCAGTAAAAACAGCAAATAAAGAGAAGGCAATAATAAATATAAGATGATGTCAATGAAATTGAAAATAGAAAAACAGTAGAGACAATCAATGAAACCAAAGTTTCTTTCAATAATATTGATAAATCTCTAGTTAGAATGTCAAAAAAAGTAAGAGAGAAGACACGAATTACCAATATCATAGACGAAGATATATCACTATAGTTCCCACAGATTTTACAAGGATAAGTCTATAATGCAGCCCCCCAATGACTTCCTAACGATCACCACTTGGTATTCATGCTCTTGTGTAATACTCTCCCTTTGACTATTAACTGGCCTTACTGACTTGTTTATAATGGAGAGATTATTCTAGATACAGTGGGATATCTCTTCCAAGATTAGGTTATAAAAGTACTTTGATTTTCACCTTGGGTCCTCTCACTTCTTTTTTCCTATAATCCTTGTCCTGGGGAACTCCAGATACCATGATGTGAGACAACTTTATGGAGGACCATATAACAGGAGACTGATGTAGGCTAACAACAATCTGAGTAAAGTGGATTCCCCCTCTTAGATCAAGTTCAGATGAAATCATTGCCCTGGTCAATGGCTTACCTGCAACCTCATAAGAGATCATGAGCCAGGCTCTTTCTTTGATTCATAGTTTCTGACCCACAGAAACTGTGAAGAAACAAATGTTTAATGGTTGAAGCCTCTGTCTCTAAATTTTAGTGTAATTTGTTACCCAGCAATAGATAACAAATTCAATAAGGAGATAAAACAATTCTATGCCCATAAAGTTGTATTATAAATCAAATTGATACTACAAATAAAATGAGCCAATTTCTTGAAAGACAAACTACCAAACATTACTCAAGAAGAAACAAATACCCTAAATAATTCTATACCTTTTAAATAAATTGAATGTATAGCTAAAAATCTTTTACACACACACAAACAACAGGCTCAGATAATTTCATTTATGAATACTACCAAATGTTTAAGGAATAAATAATAAAAAAGTCTCTTCTAGGAAATATCAAAGGAGGGAATATTTTCTAACTCAGTTTCTGAGAACAGCATTATCCTAATATCAAAACCACGAAGAAAAGTGTTGTGAGAAAAGAAAACTACATGCCCTCATGGACATAGACACAAAAATCCTCAAAAAAAAAAAAAAAAAAAGATCTTTGCAAATCAAATCCAACAATGTATATAAAGGATAATATATTATGACCAGTTTGGGTTTATCCCAGAAAAAAAAAGCTCATTTATTACAAAATCAATTAATATAATGCAAGATATTAACAGACCAGGTAGAAAAAAATTAATTTTAATATATGTAGAAAACAATTCAATAAAATTAATATCCATTTATGATACAAACTTTCAGCAAACTAAGAATAGAAGGTAATGTATTCTCTTTTTTAAAGATTTTATTCATTTATTCATGAGAAACAAACAGAGAGAGGCAGAGACATAAGCAGAGGGAAAAGCAGGTTCCCTGCAGGGAGCCTGATGCAAGAACTTGATCTCAGGACCCTGGGATCATTACCTGAGCCAAAGGCAAGATGCTCAATCATTGAGCCACCCAGACGTCCCAAAGGTAACTTATTCTACTAAAGGACATCTATAAAAGCCTACACGTAACATCATACTTATTAGTGAAGACTGAATGCTTTCTCCCCAAGATCTGTAGCAAGGCATGAATGTCATTTTTCATGACTCCAATCTAATATTGTACTATAAAATCTATCCAATGCCGTAAGGCAAGAAAAAAAGAAATTAAAAGCATACAGATCAGAAAGAAGAAATAATTCTTTTTGAAGAAAACATAATTGTCTGCTTAGGAAATTTCAAAGAATATATAATAAAAATTAAAAAAAAAAGGGGATCCCTGGGTGGCTCAGCAGTTTAGCACCTGACTTCAGCCCAGGGTGTGATCCTGGAGTCCCGGGATTGAGTCCTGCATCGGGCTTCCTGCATGGAGCCTGCTTCTCTCTCTGCCTCTCTCTCTCCCTGTCTCTCACGAATGAATAAAAAAAAAAAAAAAAAGAATATATAAAAATGCTCCTAAAGCTAGTAAATCAGCTTATCCAGGTCACAGTATACAAAATCAACACCAAAAGAAAATTAATTATATTTCTGTAAATTATAGGTAACCAATTGTAATATGCAATTCCAAGAACAGTACTGTTTATTATTACATCAACAAATTTAATATGGAGGTATAAATCTGAAGGGAAGAAAGTAATATATAAGGTGAAAACAATGAAAGATTGACAAAAGTAGTAATAAATAAATTGAAAGATATACAATGTCCATGGATTCGAAGACTCAATAAATATTAAGATGTCAAATTTCCTCAGTTTCACTCACTGATGAATTCAACTAAATTTCAATAAAAATCCCAGCAGAGTTTTTATAGACATTGACAAGGC
This sequence comes from Canis lupus familiaris, assembly GCF_011100685.1. Classification (NCBI taxonomy): domain Eukaryota; kingdom Metazoa; phylum Chordata; class Mammalia; order Carnivora; family Canidae; genus Canis; species Canis lupus. The sequence goes on from NC_049257.1 coordinate 395,508, forward strand.
TATTCTAAAGTTTATTCTTTTTCAAACACTTGGTGATCTTTGAATGCCTTTTAAAGTCTAAGTATTAGGCTCTGAAAAGTTCACTGAAACCTCTGTATGCGTTGGTGAGGCTTGCCATTTTAGTGAGCTTCACTTCAGGATGACAGCACAGAGCTTCGCATTTTGCCAGAAGACACACATACCAGTATTTGTTGAGCTTATCTTTGGGCTCTTCAATTTCTCTTGGAAAGAACCATTCGGTTTATGACTTATGATGTGCTGATAAATGCCAGGCTTTACACATTTTGTTCAAAGGAGCTGGGAAATAAGACTTGGGTAGGGAAAGTGCTTCACTATATAAGGGGTAAAATTTCACTTAATATCTTTTTTCTTTTTTTCTGCAATATCTCATCCCCACTTTCAATTGACTAGTTTCTCTGAATCTAGAGTTTCTATAGTTCAGTTTATCCCAGAAAAAGGCTTCTGGTTTCCCCACAGGGAATTGGCAGGGAAGCAGAGGAGACTTTGGTTCTAACTCCATTTTATGCTCACTTTAAATTGGCCACTGTACTTTTCATCCCATCTTTCATCTCCTCTGGAAATAAATGATGCTTCCATCCTGAGCCTTTTATAGGTTTTACTTGCCGAATTAGTGTTCTCTGTTATAGGCATCCTCTGTGCTGGAATTGAAGCTTAAATTCTTTTTACTCCTTTATGTCAAAAAACCCTAATTTGTCCACTTCAATAATATATCTTACAAATATTTATGGATATCATTCATTGACTGTGGTTTCCTTTTCCATTGATACCCATTTACTATTATTTTAGTGCAGCTGCATAAGGCAGTAAAAATAAAGAACATTTTAATTCAAACCATTTAATTTTATGTTTGAGGTTGATATGATCATTGCTTATTCTCTCTTTCTTTTGTGAATTGTCAGTTCATAATCTTTCTCCATTTTTCTATTGGGTTGTGTGTGTATGTGTTTGTGTTTGTTTGTAGGCAATCTACTTCCTGGGAGACGAAAATAATTGGAACAAGAAAGAAAATTGTATCATAAGACACAGAAACATGACATCCCTTTTGATTAAGAAGAGCAAAATATATTTATTAAAAATCTTTCTAATTATTTAAAAAAGTGTTATGGAGCTCCTACTACATGTTACACATTATGCTAAGAAGTGGAGATTGCAAAACTTAATTTTTATTTTTCTCAAAATACAAGATTCAATTTTTGTGGCCCTTCAGATGCACTAAGCCCCATCTCACCACCTAGCTTAGTTGTTTGCACTTCTCCTAGCCTGAGCATCCCTACATACAATTTTGATTGAGATTGCATTGGATCAGCAGGCCAGTTTGTGGAGTATTTCTTTATAAAAACTGTATTTTTCAACAATGAATATTTACCATTTTAACCACTTTAAATATATAGTTTAGAGGCATTTAAGTACATTCAAACTGTTGTACAACCATCACTACCATCCATCTCCAAAACTTTTTCATCACTTCAAACCTGAAACTCCATATCCATTAAACAATAATTACCCACATCCTCTTTCTCAGAGCCCCTGACAGCCACAATTCTGTTTTCTAGATCTATGAATTTGACTATTCTAGGTATCTCATTTAATGGAATTATACAGTATTTGTCCTTTTGTGACTGGCTTATTTCACTTAGGATAATGTATTTAATGTTTATTCATGTTGTAGCATGTGTCAGAATTTCCTTGTTTTTAAGGCTGAATAATATTCATTGTGTGTATATACCACATTTTATTTATCCATTCATCTGTCAATAGACACTTGGGTTGCTTCCCGCTTTTAGTTATTGTGAATAGTGTTGCTATGAATGTGGATATACAAATATCTGTTTAAGACTGTGTTTTAAATTATTTTGGAAGTAGAATTGCTGGATCATACGGTAACTCTATTTTTAGTTTTTTGAGGAACTGCCACAACATTTTCCATAGCCGCTGAGCCATTTTACATTCCCAGTAACAGGGGTTCCAACTTCTCCACATCCTTGCCAACACTTGTTATTTTCTGTGTTTTTGATAAATAGCCATCCTGATGGGTGTGAAGTGGCATTTCATTGTGGTCTTAATTTGCATTCTCTAATGATTAGCTGTGTTGAGTGTCATTTCATGTGATTATTACCCTTTTGTATATCTTCTTTAGAGAAATGTCTATTCAAGACTTGCCCATTTTTAAGTTGAGTTGTTTATGTTTTCTTGTTTTTGTTGAGTTGTAGGAGTTATTTATTCTGATTATTAACCCTTTATCAGATGTATGATTTGCAAATATTATTCCTTTTTGGGGGGTTGCTTCTAATTCTATCGATGCTGTCTTCTGATATGTAAAAGTTTTTAATTTTGATGTAGTTCAATTTATCTGTTTTTCTTGTGCTTTTTGTGTCACATCCAGGAAATCACTGCCAAATCTGATGTCATAAAGCTTTTTGCCCATGTTTATTTCTAAGAGTTTCACAGTTTTAAGTCTTATATTTAGATTTTTGATTCATTTTGAGTTATTTTTTTACATATGATATAAAGTAGAGGTCCAACTTCATCCTTTTGCATGAGGATATCCAGTTTCTCCAGCATCATTTATTCACTCATTAATTTTTGAAAATCCTTGGACAGTGTGTCTTCAAATATTGCTTTTGTCATATACTCTCTAGCCTCTTTCTCTCTTAGAAATTTTAACAATATACAGTATATCTCTCACTCTTTCCTGCTTTTTATCCCTTTTCTCTCTGTGTTTCAATCTAGCATTTTACAGTGATTTACATACTAGCTCACAGTGATCTTTGCTGTGTCCAGTCTAATAAGCCTATTTATTCTTAATTTTGGTTACTATATTTTTTAGCTTTTCTGCCTCAAGAGAATGAACACTATGGGCTGACCTAAATTCCACAAATTAGGAGTACTGGCAGAGAAGAGGAGGAAGGAAGGAGAATAAATGCATAATATTTCTAACCCTTGTTTCCTCCCTCTATCCCTGAAGAGTGTATTCCTGTAGCATTATGTTCTGTGAGCCAACTCTCTTAACAAAAATTTATCTGAGTTCAGTAACTGCTCTTCTCTTACTCTTTAGGCTTAAAAGAGATTATGTATCCTGCTAGTACCAGTTTTTAGACAATGCAGTAACTCTAGGGTTTTCCTGATAATCCTACACTTAGCTTTGTCCTTTCATTCAGCACTCCTCAAATCGCTCAGTTTGGGTGAACTATTTTTTCTATATTGGACATTAACTGTAGTGAATTCTATATATAGGAAATTTTGGTTTATCAATATTTTCTTTACTGATTCCAGGAGTTTGTCATACTTTAAAAGATATTGTCATACAAGTATTGTATAAAGTGTCTCATGTTTCCTTTTACCACTTTTTTTTTTCATGCTATATTATCTTTATGTATAAAGACTTCTAACCATATCAACAAGAGACCAATTCATCCACTGCTCTGTTTGGCTGCCAGTGTCTTGTCTCTCCATCAATGGTGAGGTAGATACCCTTACCATGGGGAAGAGAAATCCACGGTTTATTGCCTTTGCCAATAACAAAAATGTTGGAAGCTTCAAATTTACATTCAAATCTATGATTCATATGGTATTTCTTATGGTATTAGAAATAAGGTATTACTCATTTCCCCCTCCCCCACAGTTTTGTGGCTATTTTTACTGGTTTATTTTCTGTTTGACATTTTGAAACTGCTTATCAAATAAAAATATAATACTGGTATTTTTATTGAATAAATAAATATAAAATTTGTAGATTAACTTAGGGGTAAGTGAAATCTTTGAGTTCACTTAGTCATGAATAGTACTATTTCCATTTGTTTAAGTCTTCATTTGTATTTCTCACTAGTTTTTGTTTCCTTTGGAGAGGTTTTTTTTTTTTTTTTTAAAGGTCCTTTACCCTAGATATTTTACACAATTGTTACTGTAAATGTTGTCTCCTTTCATTAGAACTTGTAGCAGGTTTTGATTTACACATATGAAGCCTAGTTATTCCTGATATGACTAATTTTGAACCCAGCCACTTTATCTTATGTTTGTAATAGTTATAAAGTCTCCAAGTTTTCCTTTTAACCAGCTTCTGATAAGAGAAAAACAGAAGCAGCTCTCAGATTCTGTGTTCAACAGAAACTCTAAACAGGAGGTGATCCTTTAACTGAGTCCAAAGGTTCAAATGGGACTCTGACAGTTGCAAATAAAGGTAAGAGATAAATGGGAAGAATGTTCCAGGTTATGAAAGGAACAGCTTTTTCTTTGTGGAATCACGATGCTAGCCAGGACCCTATACACATATCCTGAAAACTGGAGGGCCTTCAAGCCTCTCATTGCTGCTCAGAACAGCAGGGTTCCAAGTACTCTCTGCACTACCCCACTTCCACTTTGGCCAAACCAAACTATACCCCTGAATTTCTTTTTTTTTTTTTTAAGATTTCATTTATTTATTCATGAGAGACACACACACACACACACACACACACAGAGAATGAGAGAGAGAGAGGCAGAGACACAGGCAGAGGAAGAAGCAGGCTCTATGCAGGGAGACCGATGTGGGACTCGATCCCGGGACTCCAGGATCAGGCCCTGGGCTGAAGGCGGTGCTAAGCCACTGAGCCACCCAGGCTGCCCTACACCCCTGAATTTCTTCATAAATTTCCTTCCAGCAAGATTCCAGAATTTGAAGGTGACGATGGTTTCTCTGTGTTCGAGGGAAGTGCCATTGCCTACTGTGTGAGCAAAGAGAAGCTACAGGTAAGTACCACAGAGCCAGCAGCTCAGGTGGTACAGTGGGTGAGGTTTGCGGATAGTGACCTAGTGCTCCAAGCGAGTACCTGGGTGCTCGCCACTTTTGGCATTGTGCACCACAACAAGTAGGCCACAGAAAATGCAAAGGAGATGAGGCCAATTCTGGGGCTACTGGATGCTTAAAGATGAGGACTTTCATGGTGGGCAAATGTGTGATGCTGGCTGATATCACAATTTGTCTGTCATGGCTCAATAAACAAATCCTGGAGCCTTCTTTCCACCAGCCCTTCTCCAACACTGACCACTGGTTCCTCACTTACATTAACTAGCCCCATTTTGGGGCTATTTGGGGGGAGGTGAAACTCCATAAGAAGATGGCCCAGGTTGATGCTAAAAAGTTTTCAGAGAGCCAGCCTGAAAAGGACACCCCATGGAAAGACAAAGTTTCTTGAGAAGAGAAGCGGAAGCCCCATGCTGAGTGGAAAGTGGGAAAAAAGGGCTGCTGCCCCTGCTTCTGAGGAGGAGATGGATGAATGTGAGCAGGTGCTGGCTGCTGAGCCAAAGGCCAAGGATCCCTTTGCTCACTTCCCTAAGAGTACCTTTGTGTTGGATGAATTTAAACACAAATACTCCAATGAGGACACCCTGTCTGTGGTGCTGCCACTTGTTTCAGAGCACTTTGATAAGGATAACTGGTCTCTGAGGTATTCTGACTACTGCTTTCCTGAAGAGCTCACCCAGACCTTCATGAGCTGCAACTTCATCATCAGAATGTTCCAGGGGTTGGACAAACTGAGGAAGAATGTCTTTTCCAGGTGTCATTCTCTTTGAAACCAACAATAGCAGCCCCATTTCTTGAGTCTGGGTCTAAGGCCAGGAGCCTGCCTTTCTGCTGAATCCATATTGGCAGGCGGACTTCAAGTCATATATGTGGCAGAAGCTGGATCCTAGCTGTGAGGAGACCCAGATGTTTGTTCAGGAGTACTTTTCCTGGGAAGGGGGCCTTCCACCTTTCAGTATGTGGGCACAGCATTCAATCATGGCAAGATCTTCAAGTGAACATCTTTTTCCATCACCTAGCTGCCTGCACCTTCTTAAAAGAAGATGGGGATTATTAAAGGAAACTGAACATTGAGGGAAAAAAAGAGGAAGGAATATAAGATAATGGTTAAAAGAGACAAAGTTCATGGTCAGCTTGAGAGCTTAGATGTCATTCAATATCATGGGGCAATGGGCTATGAAATGGAGAGTGGTGAGACATGAAAAAGATAAGAAGCAATGAGTTCATTTAGGGCCCTAAAAGAAGGAGCTCAAGAATCATGTTAAGAACAGTGGAAACAATTGAAGAATTTTAGCAGAAGACCAGGTATGAAGACTATCAGTGTGGAGAGTGAAGTTTTATGGTTCAAGTGTGTTGGTACAAGTGTGTTGCAATAATATGAGATATAAACTTTGTGACACAAATAAAGAGGAATGCATGGGTTGAAGACCTTTTAATGAGGTAGCATCTGCAAAAGTTGATGACTAACTAGAAGAGAGAAAAAAAAGAGAGGGAGAAATGAAGGATTCTGGCTGGAGCAGTGCATGGAGCAGGGAAGGATTTGTGAGAAGGGGATCTGATCAGATTTGTTGGGGGTGCATTTGAGAAGTCTGTAGAACATATACATATTAATTTACAAAGTAGGTCTATGTGTTAGATCTAGTCATTCACTTATTTGACAAATGTTAATTAAATGCCCTTTCTAAATCAGATGCTTTCTCCCTGGCAGGAAGGGAAATTGGAATAAGGCTCCTGCACTACTATAACAATCAAGATAGGACATTATGAAAATATTTATTACTTACATATTTTATATCCAGAAAGAAAACAAAGTGACTATTATGGGCTGTATTATGTCTCTTTAAAATTCATGTGAAGCCCCAAACCCCAGCACCTCAGAATGTAGATGTATTTGGAGATAAGATCTTTAAAGAGGTGATTAAGTTAAAATGAGACTGTTAGAGCTGGGCTCTAATCCAGTGTAACTGGTGTACTTATAAGGAGAGGAAGAGGCACCAGGAATGCCCACATACAGAGGAACAAATATATAAAAAGTGGCAAGAGAGTGGCCATCTGGAAGGCAACAAGAGAGGCCTCAGAGGAATCTAATCCTGCTGGCACCTTAATTTTGAACTTCCAGCCTCTGGAAGTAGGAAAAAATAAATTTCTGTTCGTTTTTTTTATGATAGTCAATGTGATATTTTTTAATAGCAACCCTAGCAACAAATACAGTGATTAATAATTAAAACATCCATGTACATGTACACAGAGCAAATAAATTAATGATAAGGAGAAATCAAGAACTAGACAAAGAAGATGCATAAAAATTCCTTGTTTCCAAATTTATTCAGGAATAGTTGACAAATATTGTTCATTTGTAGTATACAACAGGATGATTATATGCATGCATATATACACACATGAATGTATACATACATATATATAGAATGATTTCTAAGATCACAATAATTAACCATCACCTCACACAGTTAGCTTGCATGTGTATGTGTGGTGAGAAGGCTTAAGATTTACTCTCAGAAACCATTAAGTACACAATCACTGTGTTATTAACTAGAGAAATTATTTGTCTTAAATATTTTTCAGAGGTAACTAAATATTTAAATGTAAAATTAAATTGGACTGTATTCTTTCAGCAAAGGATATAACTTATTAATAGAACTTTAAAATGTTTGATTCATTTCTTTTATTGCCCTTTTCTTTGGTCAAATGAACTTTGCATTATTCTTGAGAGTCTTGGAATGATTCAAATCCAGGGATAAAATATGGAAATTAAAATGTTTCTTATTCTGTGACATGAAGTAATTAGATGATTTGCTTCAGTATGTTGACCTTTCATTTATAAGCTATTTTTTGAAACATATTCTTAATGTATTATACAGAAGCAATGTTCTCAGAAGGGTAAATAACAAAGTTAATGACTTACTATTTTTTTTCTTTTAGTAAATGCCAGTTCTTCAGCCTTTAACAAATTATTGCCGGAAAATAAGCTCATACTTCAGTGTTTCTGGAACATATAGTTTGTGATACCAATATGAAAACACTAGCTGTGAAAGAAAACTGGATAATAAAGATGAAGTAAGCCAAGAGGGTAGCTTCTGTGAACCACTTCAAGCTACTTTATTCACAATCACTGCCTCTCTTCTAGAATGTAGACAAGATGTCCAACAAAGGTCACCCTTAAATGTTTCCAGAAGCCAAGATTTAAGTAATGTTTTTTCTCATTGGTGAAATATACTTTTTAAGAAGCATCACTCAGATTATATTTTAAAAACATCTGATTTTTCCATTTACAGGCTTGAAAAGTAGCACAATGGTGCATTTGCAGAGGCAAAGTAGGCCTCTGTTAGCCTGGGCCTCTGATCTGGATAATTCAATCGTTTGGAAGCAAGTTCAAACTGACTTAAGAGATAGAAAGAACCTGCTGGTACTTATGCTGAAAACTCCAGAGTGTTGGTAGACTACAGGTACAAATTAATTAGGTTTCTACTCCATCTTCCAGGGATTCTTTTGGGAATTCCTCCTTAGCTTGTTGACTATGTTGTAACAGGCCCTGACCTCAATAAATTAATTATGGCCAAACAAGACCCACCTCTAGAGCCTGGAGTGGGTATAATTCCTAATAGCCTAAGCAAAGGAGATATTGTAAAGATCCCTCTATCCTATTGAGATCATTTTTATTTTTATTTTTTAAAAGATTTTATTTATTTATTCATGAGACACACACACACACACACACACACACACACACACACACACACAGGCAGAGGGAGAAGCAGGCTCCATGCCGGGAGCCCGATGTGGGACTAGATCTGGGGTCTCCAGGATCACACCCTGGGCTGAAGGCAGGTGTTCAACTGCTGAGTGACCTAGGCATCTGAGATCTTTTTTATTTTAAATAAAAATGATCCAGGCTCATTTTGAAAGATCTTACTGGTTCATAAATCTTATTCTATTAAAAGTCAAATAATTTTGCTTTGAGAATAATATACACTTACACACATACAGTACATTTGGCTCATAATGCCCAAGCAAGTCTATGACAGATAGTATTGCTATTTCCAATACTACTGTGCTTATTTTGAAAAGGGTAGGGGTGCCTGGGTGGCTCAGTCAATTAAGGTCTGCCTTCAGCTCAGGTCCTGAACTCATAGGTTCTGGGATAGAGCCCCATGTCAGGCTCCCTGCTCAGCAGGGAATCTGTTTCTCCCTTCTCCTCTGCGCCTCTCTCTGGTTCATCCTCTTTCCCAAATAAGTGAATAAAATTTAAAAGAAATAAAGGAAAAATATAGTAGACCATCTAAGCTTAGGTTTTCTAAGAACCCACTGGTTGGTTTACTGTAGAGATCAGACAATTATAAATCAATACTTTCAAGGCTCCTTTAGGGAAATACATTTTATTAGGTGCTAATTTGGCTGATTAGACAGCAATCAGACTTCTTTGTATTCTAAATAAAGCAGTTAATATGACAATATTATTTCATTTACTCTGATTAGGACTCTTGATTAGGTCATGAAGGATATTTAAGATAAATGGTGACAAGTCCGAGAAGAAGTTGGGAATCTGATTTAGAGCTGATGTTGTCTTACTTAACTGTAGTTAATGCCACAGAAGAACTGAGAGGAACATTGTTTGTATTGATGTCTTAATATTTATTGCATGGATACAACATTGTCCCTATTGCACAGACTCTCATATATACACTCATTCAACAATGATTTCCTCACATTCAAAGATCTTATGATTCAATGGGGAAAATACATACATACATGAATTTAAGTCGAAATGCTTAAAAGAAATATAAGTAATATTATAATAGAAGAAGGGAGAAAGAACAATGCAAATGCATTGGAAGATGTGGAAAGTCTTCCTAGAGGAAAGTTCTTTCAACTGGTGCTTGAAAGATAAGAACAGTGGTTCAGTAGAGGTAAGTCAGGGCCCCACCTACTCTTAAGAAGAGCGATGCCATAAAGTAGCAATAGATGTGAATGTGCATTGATTCCATGATGGGAAATGGATGGTATGAATGGAATATTATGATCAAATTTACAGTGGAAGGTCTTGAATCTCATGGTAAGAAATTTAAACTACATTTTATGACTAATGAGGAATTGTTGAAGAATGAACAATAAGAGAGTAAAAGATTATATAGAATATTGATTATATAGACTAGTAACTCTTATAGCTGCATGAAGCATTGAGCACTGAGAACTTCCAATACTCAAAAGAAAGGAGGAAAAGAAGGCAGGAAAATCAGTTATCAACTGATTGCAGTAGTATTCATGAAAACTATTTTCAGAATATCATTAGAGTGAAAGGAAGAGTCGAAATTCAGAGACATTTAGGAAATGAAATTAATAAATTTTGATGATGCAAAGGATGAGGTGAATGTTGAAGTCAGACATAGCTGTGGTGGAGATTGCTAGTTACCTTTCAATATTTATTCTCTTTGTCTTATACAGTGCCCAGAATGTTAGCTGGACACATCAGCTAAATGATGATACTTTCAAATCTCCATAGCTTGGTATAGCTTGGTTATGGCCATGGGATTAAATACAGGCCTGAGAGGCATAAATGCAACTTCTAGAAATTCTCATTAAAAGAGAAATGTTTCCCTCTAGCATTTTTTTCCTTCTAGGTGCTGAGATATGGATGGGACATGTGACAACACCACTGATCCTTCCTGTACTATGAAGCGGAAGTCATGTGCTACATGTGCTGCTCTTGCTTGCCTTAAAAAGTGGGAAAGTGGAAGTGAATCACTGGTGATGGTGGAGCAGCCTGGGAATACTTACTTCTGGCTGCCTTTTACCTAACACAGAAGTAAAGGTGAAAGTATCTTTTTGTCATTCACATTTTAACTTTTTTATATTATATATACCTAAGCTTATTCCTGACTCATTCAGTGACATCAGATTTCCTACTTGAGAAATTCTATCGTAGGTTGTCTTTTAGTTTTGTTGACTGTTTCTTTTGCTGTGCAGAAGCTTTTTATCTTGATGAAGTCCCAATAATTCATTTTTGCTTTTGTTTCCCTTGCCTTCATGGATGTATCTTGCAAGAAGTTGCTGTGGCCAAGTTCAAAAAGGGTGTTGTCTGTGTTCTCCTCTAGGATTCTGATGGATTCTTGTCTCACATGTAGATCTTTCATCCATTTTGAGTTCATCTTTGTGTCTGGTGTAAGAGAATGGTCTAGTTTTATTCTTCTGCACGTGGCTGTCCAATTTTTCCAGCACCATTTATTGAAGAGGCTGTCTTTTTTCCAGTGGATAGTTTTTCCTGCCTTGTCGAAGATGAGTTGACCATAGAGTTGAGGGGCCATTTCTGGGTTCTCTACTCTGTTCCATTGATCTATGTGTCTGTTTTTGTGCCAGTACCACACTGTCTGGATGACCACAGCTTTGTAGTACAACCTGAAATCCAGCATTGTGATGCCCCTGGCTTGGTTTTTTGTTGTTGTTGTTGTTGTTTTGTTTTGTTTTGTTTTTGTTTTTGTTTTTGTTTTTTTAATATTCCCCTGGCTGTTCAGGGTCTTTTCTGATTCCACACAAATCTTAAGTTGATTTGTTCCAACTCTCTGAAGAAAGTCCATGGTATTTTGATAGGGATTGCATTAAATGTGTAAATTGCCCTGGGTAGAATTGACATTTTCACAGTATTAATTCTTCCAATCCATGAGCATGGAATATTTTCCATCCCTTTGTGTCTTCCTCAATTTCTTTCAAAAGTATTCTGTAGTTTTTAGGGTATAGATCCTTTACCTCTTTGGTTAGGTCTATTCCTAGGTATCTTATGCTTTTGAGTGTGCGATTGTAAATGGGATTGACTCCTTAATTTCTTTCTTCAGTCTCATTGTTACCCCAAAGATACAAATGCAATGAAATGCCGGAACACCTCCACCCCTATGTTTATAGCAACAATGTCCACAATAGCCAAACTGTGGAAGGAGCCTTGGTGTCCATCGACAGATGATGGTTAAAGAAGCTGTGGTCTATGTATACAATGGACTATTCCTCAGCCTTTAGAAATGATAAATACCCACCATTTGCTTCGACATGGATGGAACTGGAGGGTATTATGGTGAGTGAAATAAGTCAATCGGAGAAGGATGAACATTATATGGTTCATTCATTTGGGGAATATAAAAATTAGTGAAAGGGAATAAAGGGGAAAGGAGAGAAAATGAGTGAAAATATTAGTGAGAGTGACAAAACATGAGAGACACCTAACTCTGGGAAATGAACAAGGGGTAGTGGAAAGGGAGGTGGGCAGGGGGTTGAGGTGACTGAGTGATGGGCACTGAGGGGGACACTTGGCGGGATGAGCACTGGGTGTTATGCTATATGTTGGCAAATTGAACTCCAATAAAAAATTAATAAAAAAATAATAATAATAAAAAAAGAAATTCTATAGTAGTTAGAATGAGTGTTATATTTTAAAGGTAAACCATCCCCAAGTTTCAGTGACTCAAAGCAACAAAGGATTTTTTTTCCCGCGATGTCACATGGCCATGCCTGTCCTAAAGGGAATGTAGAAATGGCATCCCCTTTGTTCCCAGAAGGACAAGAGAACCAGAAATATTGGTGAACACTATTAATATTTACTACTCATTTTTGAAAAGTGATGATGTCATTAATCAGAGAGCGAGAAAGGAGGAAGAAGGTAGAGAAAATGAATTTAATTATGGATATCTTGCCCATGGAATTCAAGTTCTTTGGATGGAATGTAAAACTGGAAATAAGGATCTGGAATCTAGGTGTCAGTAGAAGAAAAGTTGAGATTCATCTACATGCATATAGAATTTGAATCTCTGGGTGACAATGAGACTATCTGGAGCCAGATTGCAGAGAGAAAATATGTGACAGTATCTCGTAAAATTACTACATTTACATGTGCAAAGAAAAGAAAAGTATCTAATGAAGGCATGTGAAGACTGGTCAGAGAAGCAGCAGGAAAACAAGGACAGAGTGGGATCACAGGACCCAGAAGAGAATTTTGCAGAGATGTGATGTCAAACAAAAAACCCATCGATTATTGGAGAAAGCAAGTTTCAGAGCTGTGGTGGTTGGGGAGCCAGACTGCAGTAAGTCATGAAGCAAGTGGGATGAGGCAGGAAAGGTGAACTGAAAGTACTCGTGAGGTGTTTGGAGAGGGACAGAAAAACAGATCAACAGAACACCCAGGAGCTCAGCCAACCTTACAAAGATCTAGGAAGATGAGAATTTTGGAATTAACATTTTATTGGACAGTTATATAAACTTTATAAGCATCCTTTTTAAACCAATATTAAATATTAAAGCAACCAATCCCCCTGCATTTATACTATTATCTGTGAGACTTTCTTTGGCAGAAACAAAACAGTACAAAGGACTCAAATCATTCTACCCCAGTAGGAATGTAGTGTGCAGGACAATAACGATAAACCTAATAGCAAAACAAAACAACAAAAACCCGTGAAAACTCAGTGTAATCTGGCAACAGTCTAGAAATAAGCGATGCTGGTTGTTCAATCTTGAACTGCTAAACCAACGGGAGTGATTTTCAGCAAGGCTAATAAAGAACTCAGTCTGCTGGGGATGGTCTCTTGGCAGAATCATTTTCCTCCCTGCTCCTGCCTTCCTCTGTGTTATTCACCTACTTCAGGACCAAATCATTTTTACTTAGCAACAGAGTAAATTTTCTTACTTCAGTTATTTGCCTCAAGTTATTTTTTGCTGAGCATATAACAGAAGTGTAACACTGAGGTATGAATAATAAACGTATAAATTAGGGGCAACTCTGAAGTGGTAGACAGTAAATACACTCATACACAAGTCCAAATTAAATTTTACTCCCTATGTGACAAAATTGTGCATAATGTGTGTGGCAGGCTGAAAAATCAATCAAAGAGCAATTAAAAATTGGAAGTATGATGGATTACTAGTGAAGAGCTTCAATTACAAATTCTAGGTGAATCAAGCTGAATTTTCTACTTAATCTTATGAAAAATCTTTTCCTGTTGAAAGCACCAAACAATATCATTACATACATGTTGTGATTATAGGAATCACTAAAGAATTAATTTTTGAAATTCATTTCTGTAGCTATATATATTTTAATTTATTTAAGAAACTGGGTCATGTATACAGATTCTTTCAGTAGCAGATTTATAAACTATACCTTGTGCCTCACTTTGAAGGAAATTTGAATTAAGTAATTTTACCTTGTAAAATAATGAGATCTTTGGGGGAGAAAAGTACAGTCCATATTATATTAAGATAGAAGGAAATTCTACTATCTTCCAAAGTGCTTAGTAACCATCGCTAAGGAAACAATTCAGAAGCCTATTTGTTGAGCTTACAGGAATATGTAATAATCACACACACTTAACCATAACCCTAAGAGGGTTATATGCAGTCATTCCAAATATTGCCACTCTGAAATATCCACATTTAATGCAGCAACTGTTCAGCTGAATTTATTTCCTAAATGAGAAATTCTCTTTCATTGGTCTTGAGAGTGTTCAAAAAATTAACTCAAATTAACTATATGGAAGCATGATCTTGAATCAGACTGTGAATTGTTGCATGGCATGAGCTAAATTGGTACCTTAAAACAACCTCAACAGTATATTGCTAAAGAAGCAGCTTATATTGGGGTTGAAGAAAGAAAAATATGGTATGTTTCAGGTTTCTCATTGCTTTTGTGCATTTTCTTTTTCAAGTACTTAATTAGTTTGTTTTTATTTGACTCATCTAAATTGTGATGATAATATATATACTCTAAGAATAAATGTGTTCCCTGATTGTTCAGTAAAGCATCTAAATTGCAGGTAAGATGTGCCACAGTATTAACAAGAGGACATTACCAAAACACTGTGTTCAGAACTAATATGAGCCCCCGATGAGTGGCAGAAAAATCAAATGAACTGCATTTCTTTGTAGGACAGAGGATATTAAGACTCACCGGGAAGGAGATACAGAATGTGTTGTTACGGGCTATAGTATTTGAAGTTGGTATAGTGGATTAAAAGAGTGAATGTGGGTGAGTATAAAAAATAAGACATGGTCATGGGGAGGGAAGTTTTGAATTCTTACCAGGAGAACCTTGGAGAGTAGATTAGGAAAGAATTTAGATAGAAGACACCTTTTTTCTTCTTTTTTTTTAATAAATTAATTTTTTTATTGGTGTTCAATTTACCAACATACAGAATAACATCCAGTGCTCATGCCGTCAAGTGCCCCCCTCAGTGCCCGTCACCCAGTCACCTCCACCCCCTGCCCTCCTCCCCTTCCACCACCCCTCGTTCATTTCCCAGAGTTAGGAGTCTTTATGTTCTGTCTCCCTTTCTGATATTTCCCACACATTTCTTCTCCCTTCCCTTTATTCCCTTTCACTATTGTTTATATTCCCCAAATGAATGAGAACATACACTGTTTGTCCTTCTCCGACTGACTTACTTCACTCAGCATAATACCCTCCAGTTCCATCCACGTTGAAGCAAATGGTGGGTATTTGTCGTTCCTAATGGCTGAGGAATATCCCATTGTATACATAGACCACAGCTTCTTTATCCATTCATCTTTCAATGGACACCGAGGCTCCTTCCACAGTTTGGCTATTGTGGACATTGCTGCTAGAAACATCGGGGTGCAGGTGTCCCGGCGTTTCATTGCATCTGAATCTTTGGGGTAAATCCCCAGCAGTGCAATGGCTGGGTCATAGGGCAGGTCTATTTTTAACTCTTTGAGGAACCTCCACACAGTGTTCCAGGGTGGCTGCACCAGTTCACATTCCCACCAACAGTGCAGGAGGGTTCCCCTTTCTCCGCATCCTCTCCAACATTTGTTGTTTCTTGCCTTGTTAATTTTCTCCATTCTCACTGGTGAAGACACCCTTTTTCTGTTTCCTCATTTGTAAATTACCAGGCACATTTTTGTAGAAAAGATATTTCAACTTTTGTGGTGGTGATGTGGTCCTTATTCACATTCTTATTCCTCCTCCTCCCCTCCCCACTCCAAAATAGCCAATAGCATTGATTCTCTGTTTAGGAGATCATTGTTACTGGGGAACTGATTGTGTCATTGAACAAGGAGGTAATAATTACTGTGACCACATGAAATCTGAAGACAATCTATTTCTCTGCAAAACGACATTCTTGTAGGCTCTTTCTGGGTAATATTTGAAAGCACATAGCATTTTAAAAACTACAGTTATTCTTTGAAGCAAGGATTCTTAATCTGGCAGGTAATGTAAATGAGTGAGACAGGCTGGGTGAGGATAATGGGGCTGTAGATGGCAGGAAATTGGAGAGGGTGTCCCTATTCAAAGGGGACACCACTCCAGTAGATTGCTGCCATGAAGGAATTAAATTCTAGTCTTGCTAGATCTTCCAGTTTTTAAAGGCAAAACAAGAATCTGGAACTTTACTTAAAAATCGCTTGGTTTTTAAAAGAAAATTCTCCAAAAAATGTAAAACATAATATCTCATCCAAAGGACACATTTCTGCACCCAGACTAGCTAGCTGACAGGCTGCTAGCTTGCAACCTCTGCTTTGAAGGCATATTTGTTTCAGATTTTTAAATATACTGGAAAGAGATCAAGGTCTCTTTATCTTCAATTCAAAAAGTAGTTATTAAGTGTAAAATTTAGGCATGATGATGTCCTGTCTTAAAGTTCTCCAGGTATTGTGAAGTTCACAAAAAAAATGGACCACAGGCTTTGAAGAATTTCTGAGGAGAAGTGAGCCATACATATCAAACTAAAAACATAAAATCGATACGCTGAGTGAAGTAGGTCAATCGGAGGACAATCACCATATGGTTTCACTCATACGTGGAATATAATAAATAGTGAAAGGGATTATAGGGGAAAGGAAAGACAATGAGTGGGAAATATCAGGGAGGGAGACAGAACATGAGAGACTCCTAACTCTGGGAAACAAACAAGGGGTGGTGGAAGGGGAGGTGGGCGGGGGGTTGGGGTGACTGGGTGACGGGCACTGGTGGGGGCACTTGACAGGATGAGCACGGGGTGTTATGCTATATGTTGGCAAATCCAACTCCAATAAAAACTATACAAAAAATAAATAAAATACATAAAATTGATCACCAGTGCTCATGTTACCTACTTCACTAAGTATTTTTAAAAATTTTTCAGTAGTAAATTAATCTGTTTAAAATATACTCTTAAAAAATCTGCTCTTAATGTTTATCTTATATCCTATCATATGAAAGCAAATGGCTACTTCTATATGATGATAAAATTTCCTGATTCTGGGAATTTTACTTTCTGAGGAATCAAGGTCAAAATACCATCCTATCTTCAAAGGAGCTTCACCTGATTATTTTGAAGTTCTTTTTTTTTTTTTTTTAATTTATTTGAGAGAGGGAGGGAGGGAGAGAGAATCTCTAAGCTGGCCCCTTGCTGAGTGCAGGTCCTGTGCAGACACACAGAGGTCTAAATAGACACACAGAATCCTAGGACCCCGGGGATCATGACAGGAGCTGAAACCAAGAGTCAGATGTGTAGCCAACTGTACCACCCAGGAACTCCTGATTATTTCAAAGTTCTAAATTCAGTATTCAGGGTTCCACATGTGCTAGATTTTTAGGAGATTTGAATAACTTCTAAGCATGAAGGGGAATTTCCTGCTGAATTGACATGACAGCAAAACAGTGAACTGTTCCCTTAGTAAGCAGACGAAAATTCATCTTCAACCTGTTGACTTGAAAATGAAACTCTGGGAAACAAACAAGGGGTGGTGGAAGGGGCCACCCTTAGTGGGTGGGCTATGGCAGTTGGGTAGTCTATTGGTAAGTCTTTCTTTTTTTCTTTTTAGAAGTCTTTCTTTTTATAGTTAAGTGGGGAAACAGCATTAAAGGGAATGAGCAATTGTCAGGTGGCACAGAGAGTTGGAAATGTTTGATGAACTGGGGAGGGCAACTCTAATTCTCCTTACCCCAGAATATAAAGTTGGAAGCATATATAGTTGTCCCTCCAGTACTATGTTCTTTCTTTAAAACCCATTGGATAGCACCTTAATAATTAATTGCTAAATATCTAGTATGTGTTTAGTGTTTTACAGGGTCTAGTCAAAGTATGATCTGTAGGAAGAGAGGACATGTACGTAGATAGCCAAAATGAGCTTTAGAAGAAGCATAAGACAAAGCAATGAAGAAAAATAAAAGGTGAAAGCAAGTTGGTAAAGCGCTAATGTGTTTCTCGGGATTTGGTGAGCTGTAGTCATGAGATGTGAGTGGAAGCTGGAATGTGCAAAGGTGGCTTTGCAGTGGATATGGAATTTGATGGGCTTGGAAGAATAGAAAGGGGAGAACATTTCAGGTGGACAAAGTACCCAAGGAGAAGTAGGAAAGGGGATGCTTATCCCATTTGCTGAAGCCTCCACTTTCAGTTTGGAAACTATTAGATTCATTGATGCTAACAAGGCTCAGGGGCCAGGTCAATATTCCTTCCCCACATATATTTAATAATTGCACTTCTCCTTGGACATGGCACTTCCTCTCCCCAAGTATCAGTGGCCAGGTCTCTAGGGACATATGTTTAGATTCAGGCCCCCTAACAGCTATGTACTTTGCCTATCCCCTAAAATTCTGCCTTCCATCCCTACCCAAGCCTGGAATGCTTTAGATAAGATAATAATAGTAGTAATCATGTCAAGAAACCAGCTCAGGTTTACAGTGTTGAGCAAACTTTTAAAAATACACTCCTGTCTTTCTCTCCCAAAACATTTCATTGTCAACAATCCAGTCTCAGAAATGATTATTTGGACAGGAAAAAAGAAAAATGATTGTATTGATCCTTACTTCATAGCATTTGGCTCTGGGTCTATATTCCAGAGACTAAAGGTAAAGATGTGTATTGAGAAGAGAAGACATGAAAGGTAATCCTTAAAAGGGAACCACTTTTTTTTTTTTTTGACATGATGAGAGGACAGAATGATGTGACTCTATAAAAGATCTCCTTTAGTTATTTTTGTTTCTGAGCAGATTTCTTTTTTTTTTTTTTTTTAAATTTTTATTTATTTAGGATAGTCACAGAGAGAGAGAGAGAGGCAGAGACACAGGCAGAGGGAGAAGCAGGCTCCATGCACTGGGAGCCCGACGTGGGATTCGATCCCGGGTCTCCAGGATCACGCCCTGGGCCAAAGGCAGGCGCTAAACCGCTGCACCACCCAGGGATCCCTGTTTCTGAGCAGATTTAAATAATATCCAATATTATGTTTATCCCATGATGATCAACTTTTTTTATTGAAGTTCAATTTGCCAACATATGATATAACACCCAGTGCTCATCCCGTCAAGTGCCCCCCTCAGTGCCCGTCACCCAGTCACCCCAACCCCCGCCCACCCCTCCTTCCACTACCCCTTGTTCATTTCCCAGAGTCAGGAGTCTCTCATGGTTTGTCTCCCTCTCCAATTTTTCCTACTCAGTTCCCCTCCTTTCCCCTATAATCCCTTTCACTATTTCTAATATTCCACGTGAATATGAGTGAAACCATATGATGTTTGTCCTTCTCCGATCAACTTACTTCACTCAGCATGATACCCTCCAGTTCCATTCACGTTGAAGCAAATGGTGGGTATTTGTCCTTTCTAATGACATGATAACTTAAATAGACAGGAGTTCGCAGCAAGCACAATACACACAAACACGCACAAACATGTACGCACACATAACTAGGTTACGCGTTAGGTGCCTAGTCAATTTGCTACCAATGGGTACTTTCATTTAAGATGTACCTCCATTCCTTGCTCAGTGTCCTGGCAGCTGGGCTTCTAATTATTGGATTTCTGTCTGCTGCTTTGTTTTTATTTCATTTGACTAACTTTGTTATAAAGGGGTTTTATTTTCACTGCTTAAGGTATCAGTGTATTTTCTTTCTCTTTAGAAGAGTAGACATCAAGTATTAGTGGTAAATTTATGCATTATTAGCAACCCAGTGAATTTATTTTCAGCCTCTGAGATGTTCAGAGCTGTTTAAGATGCAGAAAAATGTTTATTTTTACTTGTGCGAATAAAAAAGTCACTCAGCACAACTTTTAAATAGTAGCTAAAACTTTAAGTTTTATGCCTTCAAGGCTGTAAATTTCAATTATTCCCTTTATCCATATGTACAAAGAGATGAGTTTTTAAAAGCGAAGTGGTGTAACTAAAAGCACCTGCCATAACAACAACAACAACAGCAAAAAACAACTCTGCTCCATATTCTTGTTTGAATGTGGTCTAAAGACAGTCATGCCTGAATCAGTAAAGAAAAAGAAGGCTATAAGGAGTATTCAGAAAGAGCCACATACCCTGTAGGCAAGTTTCTCCTGAGCCATAGTCATGTCAGCTCTAAAACAGAAAGCTCTAGCCTCACAGGACTGAGGGGATGACTTGTAGGGAAGCATTTAGTTTAAGGTCTAGCATTGGGCTCATTATCAGGGTTTTGAGTATATGGAAAATTCCTGATCCATGGAAAATCTTCATTAGAATTTCCAGGGTCCTACCAAGGAAATATTAACCATGAATTAACCCGAGCATAGATTAATTAAATTATAGAGTTTGAAGGGGCTTTTAATCTAACCCCCTTATCATATACTAAAGGAACAAGGATCTCTCAAGTTTTGTTGACCTGCTGAAGTCATTTAGTGGTTTATTTGGAAAGCCAGGAGTAGAATTCTCACCTCCTAACTCAACTCCCAGTTCAGGTAGGTTTTCTTTGATACAGCTAAGCCTTAGAAACCTCAGAGCACGGGCTATGGCAATGTAGCTTTGTTTGCTTTGATGTCCTGATACTTTTTTTGATCCATGTTGTACACTAGGGATTTTGTCATTATCGTTATTTTCTTTTTATGTTACTGTTGTTTGCTTTTGAACAATGAAGGTGGTGCCCGGGGCTTACTTGGAGAGTAAAAGTAGCCCTTCACACAGGGCTCCCAGGAATTTCCTCGGAGACCACAGTGAAAAAACCTGACCTTAAGAAAGTTTGTTAGATACGCGTGTTAAGCCCTTGGTAACATGGTGCACTCCAGAGTTCATCATATGCTCCGAGGGATACTGGCTCACTTGGCTCCTATACGCCTGTACTTGGTACTTGGCTAATACCAGTGTAATCGTCTCCATATAAAGTACCCATCAAGCTGTGTTCTCTGTTACTAATTTGTACAGTGTTTATGTGCAGTACAGCCAATTTGGGAGCTATGGTTCTTTGTCGATATTTGAGTTACACATTGGATGCATAAGTTTTAAATTGGAATACTCTTATTTGTGATAGTTTGTTCAAGTTTGTCTTGCTCTGACCAGGAGAAACTTTACATGGGAAGTAGCACAGGATGGTTAAGGAGATAAAGTGGGGGAATGTGCTGCCCAAGCCAGAAGCTGAAAAGAAGGACAGGTTCACATAGGCAGACCCTAAACCAGCACTCACATCACCTGACTCCAAACTGGGAATTAAGCTCCCAGAGCCAATCACATAGCTCACCAGTTACACTGGACCCCTATTACAACACATTATATTCTTTGATGCCATCAGGATGAACTAAAAATTAACATTAGGAGGTCTTAAAGGATGAAAGAAGGCCCTGAAATCCATTTTCCTTGCCTTGGTGATGGTGGAAGGGTTCTGAACCAACTTGTAAAAATAGAACTTTCTTCATGGCAGCACCTGGTGGAGGGTATATTCGAGAGAGCTCTAGACCGGGAACAAAATATTGGGGCTTGTTTATTCTTAAATTTCTTAAATTCAGTTTCTGAGACTTGGTTCCTGAATCCTTAAAGTAAAATAAATTTTACTTCACAAGTTTATTATATAACAGTGCTTATAAAAACACTTTGGATATTTACCCAAAGAATATGAAAATGCTAAATCTAATAGATGAATGGATAAAGAAGATACACACACACAATGGAACATTACTCAGCCATGAAAAATAAAATCTTGGATTTACAACAACATGGCTGGATCTAGAGGATATAATGCTAAGTGAAATAAGTCAGAGAAAGACAAATTCCATATGATTTCACTCATGTGAAATTTAAGAAACAAAACAAATGAACAAAGAAAAAAAGAGACAAACCAGAAAACAGACTCTTAACTATAGTGAACAACTAATGGATACCAGAGGGGAGATTAATGGCAAGTAAGTGAAACAGGTGATGGGGATTAAGGAGGGCATTTGTTGTAATGAGCACTGTGTGATATATAGAGTTCTCAAACCAATGAACTGTACATCTGGAACTAATATAACACTGTGTGTTAACTATACTGGAATTAAAATTTAGAATTTTTTTTAAAATAAAGAACTTCCATATACCCTTCACTCATATTCCCCACTTGTTAAAATTTTATTGTATCTCTACTACAGAGAGTGAAGTAGCAGTTACCAGGGTTTGGGAGTTGATGAAATAGGGAGATGTTGGTCAAAGGATACAAACTTCCAGTTATAAGATTAATAAGTTCTAGGAATCTATTGTACAACATCGTGATTATAGTTAATAATTTTGTATTATATACTTAAAAGTATATAGGTATATATCACTTATAGGGCCAATTGCCCTCATTGTGCTAACATTCTAGCAAAGGGTTGAAGGTAGGAGAAGATGAGAAACATAATAAGAAGAATATTATACATCAGATACTGAAAAGTTTTATAGAAAAAAGTATTAGAGAAAAATGTTAGTATAGATACAAATTGTATGATAGGAAAAAAAGTGGAACAGAACAAGAAGAATAAAGAGAGTGAGGATTGGGAGAAAATTTTAAATAGGGTGATGAGAGGGGGCTTTTTTATGAAGCAGGTGACATTTGAGCAAAGAACTCAAGTTGATGAGGGCTTTTACCATTCTTCTACCTGGTGAAGAGCATTCTAGGCAGAAGGACTAGAGGGTTTATGGAGTGTTGGGTTATAAAAGATCTTCTAGGTGGTTTCAAAGAGGTAGGCCTTTATTTTGAGGGGAATTGGGGGGCTGTTGGAGGGTTTTGTGCACAGGAATGACATGATCTATTTTGCTTTCATAGTATCACTCTGAATGGTATCTTGAGAATTGATCTTTTGGTCATATTGTCTCTAGGGAGACAAGGATCTCAGCAGGAATTGCAGTTAAGAGGTAACTACAGGAATCTGGGAGCAAGATGATGGTAGCTCATCCCATGCTGTAGAGGTGGTTACACTCCTGAGTGTGGAACCTGTGGCAGCTCAGTTGATATACTGTTACTTTGGGGATGATTGCATCTTTATTTAGGGTTCACTTTTTCCTGGGACCAGGTTCAGGCAGCGAGGGTAGGCTTTTAAGGTATATTCTGAGATAAGAGAGATTGCAAGACATTTCTACTGGCAATTCTGTGGGTTTCCCTAATATATCTCTTTGGGTTTGAAACTCAAAAAAAGCTTTGTAATAGGGATCTTGCAATCAAATCCTTTTTTTCCAAACCGCATGATCTCCTTGAAGAAAATAATGAATTTTTAAAATTTATGGTAGAGTATGACCTCACTCAATGCAATATGACTCCCAGCTGTGAGACATTGCAGAGATTATTATTTTTTTTTTATGACTAGGGTTTGTGTCTGTGCCTTTTCACTTTCAGATTTTGTTGAGGAAAAGATAGTTATGTTGTTTTCAGTACATCAATAATCGGTATAAAATATAGTTATTTTAAAACTACTTTGAAATGGAAAAATCATAATTTCCAAGCCCTATGTCTTCCAGCAAAATGAGAGAGCTATGATTGTGAATCTACCTTTACCTTTTCAAATATATACATTTTAAAAATACTTAATCATATATTTTCTATATATTTATATTATATAAATTAGATATATGCTATATTTTTACCATGAGATAACTTAAACACTATTATAGTACTTTTTATAAATTTTACAAGTAACCTAATTTGTTAGTATTGTATAAATTTTGTCTTTCAGCTTTTAAAAAGCTGTGAGATTTTTGAAGTGTTTAAATTTATCATCTTCAAACTTTTCACTAAGAAAAAGAAATCAAACAACCAAAAAAGCAAACCAGCCTTTGATATTTTAAGACCTAGGACATAATTTTCCTCCTGTAAAACAGAAGTGTAAGAGGGCATTTATTCTCATCTCAAAGCAGACTAACCACTTCAATTAAAAATCTTTATAATTTCTTAGGGAAAGATGTTGACAAGGTTTCATCAATTTAGCAAGAGCTATGAAAATAGGCATACCCGGTGAGTTTCCAAGAGTAAATATTCCATGTCCTTCTGAATCCCAATTTCTCTGCCCTCTTTCTCCTCAATTAAATCACCTTCTTGAGGTCTTCAAGCAAGCCTCTGCCAGGTAATCATGACGTTCAGAGCTGCATCTTCCCTACAGTTGGTATATACACATATGCCAAAGTCTCTCCAACTTCTCACTAGACATTTAATCTTAATTTACTTTTAGTCCCAATGGCTGACTCCTCAGTGTCTAGTTTATTGTTCTGCTCAGAGAAATAGATACATGGCAAAATAGGTCTCTAGATTCTTTGATTGGTTGCATTTTTTTTCAGTGCTGTTCACCATATGTTTCTGGCTCCTTTCATACCAAACTTGTGTTAGAATTGTAGATCCTTACCTCCTTAGAAGTTAGGTATGGGGGCCATGTGGTGGTTAATTTCATGTGTCCACTTAGTTAGGTCTTGTATTTAGCCAAGTGTTTGGCCAAACACTATTCTAGATATTTCTGGGAAGATATTTTTCAGATGAAATTACCATTTAAATCAGTAGACTTTGAGTAAAGTAGACTATCCTGCATAATGTGGTGGGACTTGTCCAAACAACTCAAGGTCTTAAGAGAAAAGACTGACTTACCCCGAGAAAGAGGGAATTATGCTAGCAGACTCGAGTTGCAACATCAAGTCTTTCTAGCCTGCCAGCCTACCTTGCAGATTTTGGACTTGCCAGTCTCCACAATGGTGTGAGCCAATTTCTTAAAATAAATCTTTCTCTACACACACATGCACACACCCAGCTGGTTCTGTTTTTTTAAGAACCCTGAGTAATGCAGGGCACATGACTTGTTTTAACCAACGAAACACGAACAGAAGCTTTGACTGCCAGTGCATGATTTGCCACATTTGCTTTCATGCCTCAGAAAATGTGAAAATAGAGCGGAGCTCTAGCCAAACAATGATGGACATATAATTTGAGCAAGAATTAAACTTTTATTTTTGTAAAATATGAATCAAAGATTGTATGCTACTACAATATAACATATATTTTCCTGACTGGTACAATAGCCTCTAAGTTTACACTTCAAGGTCAGGCTTTTCTTCCCTTTCTAGATTTTACCATTTGCCCTAATACCATTTTTAATACCTTGGCAGTACAATAATTTAAATTGGGCTCTTACAAATATTCGAACCACTTACCCAATCGTTCAGTTAACTTTGAAGAAAACTTGAACTCAAGAATGTAAAGCTGTTTAATCCAACCTGCACAAATAAATGCTAATCTATCCTCACTTCCTTGGCTCAAAATACCAGTTGACCACTTTACTCATAGAGACTATGAACTTCTCTCTTGGGATATTATCATCATAAAGGGTCTGACACTTGAGAACCTGAAGACGGTACATTGAATGTTCTAATTGCAATGATCAAAAGATAGGCACTGTCATTCAAACAAATGTCTTTTCAACCCTTAGCAAAACTTTAAATAATTCTTTTTTCTATTAATAATGATGTATTAGTTTCTTATTGCTGCATAACAAATTACCACAAACTTAAAGGCTTAGAACAACAGAAATTTCTTATTTCATAGGTTCACTGAGTCAGGCTTCTGGCATGTTTTAGCAGTGTCCTCTGCTCAAGATCTCACAAGTATGAAATGACTGTGTTGGCCTTCTGCATCCTCATCTGGAGGCTCAGCTTGGGAAAGATAGACTTCTGAGCTCCCTTGGTTTCTTGACAGAATTGATTTCCTTGCCGTTATGTGACTGAGGGCCTTGTTGTCTTACTGGCTCTCCAAGGACCACTTTCAGCTCCTGGAAGACAATCTCAGGTCCTTGTTGCAGGACCTCCTTCTTAGGTGTTCTCATACTTCCAATCTTTCTCCAGCCTGCTAGAAGGAGTCTTAAAATTGAAAGTAACCACAAAATGACTATTTCACCACCATTTGCTATATAGCATAATTTAGTCAAGGGACTGACTATCATATCATATTTATAAGCTCCATTCACACTTAAAGGCAGAGGATTATAAAAGGTGTAGACATCAAAGAATGAGTATTTGAGGCATCATTTTAAAATCTGCCTACCACATGGGATCAAAATTGTAGTGAATAAGTAGAGGAAGCTGGGGTAACAGATCAGGTGACAATCCTAGTTGAGCTATTAAGATCCTTTTTACTATATGAATGCACAAGACCTCAATACATAGACCTCCATGGATATCCAGGGATATCTCATTTGGGTATCCTTCCCACTCTGCTGCTCCTTATATCCAGAAACTCTCTTGTTGTCCTTTACTATTTATTCTTTTAATCCTTTCTAGCAGTGCCAGCTCAAGAGTTTCTACACAGAAAGAATGTAGAATTACAATAAGATTGGAGATATGTATTTATGGATGTATAAGGCTTGAAGCTTCATTATGAAAGGTTTTCTTACTTGAAGATTAAAACATTACATGCACAATCAAAAAGAAGTCAGCTGATGAATATTTCAGGGAATGAGTCAGATAACTGACAAATTCATATGTGTATTTTAGAATGATTTCTTTGGAGCCAGTGAAGAAGACACCTGGGGTATGGGTGTGTAAGAGGTGATGGTGCTGGGCGAAAAGATGACTTCTAAATGTTGCAATTGATAGGTGTTTGGCAAACATTTTCCATAAAAATGAGCAAATATTTTAGGTTTCGTAGTCTAGACAGTGTCTTTGTCACAAAGATTCAGCTCTGCTGTCGAAGTGTGAAAGCAGCATAAATCCCATGTAAACAAATGGGTGTGGCTTTCAGTGCAACTTTATTCACAGAATCAGGCAGCAGGCTGGATCTGAGCCACAGGTAGCCATTTGCTGACCCCTGTAAGAGACTGTAATGGCACTAAGGCACTGGTAGTGGGGCTAGACAGCAGATGAAGGGGATCGACTCAATTATATGTGTTTTTGAGCACCTGGTTCTCTTCTAGACACAAGAAATATGCACGAACAAGGGGGTAGTGGAACGGGAGGCGGGTGGGGGGATGGGGCGACCGGGTGACAGGCACTGAGGGGGGCACTTGACCGGATGAGCACTGGGTGTTATGCTATATGTTGGCAAATCGAACTCCAATAAAAAATATACAAAAAACCCATGTATGAACAAAATAGACAAAATCCCTTCCCAAACAGAGTTTCCATTTTAGGAAAATTAAAAACACAAACATTTTTACCATGAAGTTTGCCTGTTAGCAAGGAAAGAGAAACATCAGTTGGGGAGAGGGACAGTAGTAAATAGCTAATTCAATTCACAAAATGAATTGTGGCTGGTCAGGGATTGTGCAAAAACACAGTATTGATTAGAGAAAGCTTCCGCAGTTATATATGCATTATTTTTTTTTTTTTTTTGTCTACCAACATGTTACAGTGTGTTTTCCACTTGATGTAAAATCTATACAATAATCAGCATTCATTAGAAAATACTTCCACGTGAATGGTCTAGAGCTTCAGTCAGAGAATGAATTTTGCACAAAGATGAATAAAATAACTGTATACTGAATTGTATAAGAACCACTCAGCAAAGAATAATACAACAGATGCCCCTATCTGGCGATACTGAACATGCAGTCATTCCTCTGGGTCAAGTGGCAATTTGGCAATTCTCACTGGTACTATTGTTTGGAAGCCCAACCTCAAGGTCAGCACCTAAATTCCTACTCTCCCAATGAGCACTGAGATTCATTAAGAATGATTTATAGGCATGGATTCTCAGAAATAGTTGAAAATGAAAACGTTAAGAAAATACTGGAATTTCTGCCAGACAAGGAGAGGACAGGGAAACATGAGATTTTGAAGGACTAATATGAATATATCATTGGTATTATAAGCCAAGGAAACGTGGGACCTACTAATTATGCTTACAGGACAGAGTGGTAGTGTGTGATACTACCCTGCAGAGTCTTGACACTTCAACTTTTCCCTAACTCAGATTTTAAAACTATGAGTTGCCCCTGCTGGAGCTAACACTGTTAGACGCAGAGCAGCAAACAGAGATCCACACTGGCCAGTATCCCAGCTCCTCATAGGGTATCAGGTGTGAGGAGGAGAAGACCAACAGGCAACGTAACCAGCGGAATGAGTACTTCTCTCTGATGCCTGAATGGGGGAGCAGGAAGCAGCTAGCTGGAAAATGTTAGAAGCAGCTGTGTGCAGGCATTCGGACACATGTTCCCCTCAACTCCATGAAGAGTATTGGAAGAGGGGAAGTGGACAAGAGCACCAAAGAATCTCCCATGTAATTTGGTGTGACATCTTCAACAGTGGCTTTTGTACACAGAAAATATTATCCAGAAGCTGCTTTTTAAAAGACTGTTACTTATTTCACTAATATTTCAAGTAAATCTAGCCCCTTTTTATCCTTTGAAGTCCAAATTACTAATCTTATCATTTTACTTATTAATATGGTTATTAGTATAGTAAATTCTAACATCGCTTTTAAGGGAGATTTTACAATTTGGTTAATTAAATTCCCTTAAGGACTTAAACTGCATGTACACATTTAGTATATTTGGTTTTGTCTTTAAGTACTTTGTCTAACAAGCAAACCTTCCCAAGTGCCAAGACACATTTTGCAAATTGCATGAGTTAAATGTAGATGTATCTTAGTAATTGGATTATAACAATTTTAAATCTCTTAAATATTCTAATACTGTTTTCACACCTGGTCAACACTCTTGTACTTCTCAACCTAAAACTCTAAGTCTAAATCAGGAACTCAATTGCATATTTAAATTGGAAGCATAACATTGATGTTTAGATCCTCTAATATTCTAAATTCTCTTTAAGATGATAAAATTAAAGATTATTCCCAAATATAACACAAAATATTAATATTACTAGTTTTGTTTTCACTTCCATTTCTGTTTTTTTAGTTCTTAAAATATGGTCCCAGAACCAGAAGCATCAGTATCACCTAGGAGCTTGTTGGAAATGTGAATTGTCAGGCACTACCCAAGACCTCCTGAATTTGAAATTGTCTTGAGACTCAGCAACTTGTGTTTTAATAAGAGCTGTCGGTCATTCTGATGCATGCTGAAGTCTGATAACTACAGCTATATTTAATTTTAAAGCCCATTGAGGGTAAGGTGTTCACCATACAAATTAAACTATTCCAAGAAAAATGTGCTACACTTATAGACTAGTTGGTGGTCTTCAAACATAGTGATTGCATAGCCCACATCTGCTGAACTCAAATCACACATTAGTTATTTATCAAATCTGATGTAAGTTTGTAATTCCCATCTAGTTTCACCACTTGATCAGATTTAAATCCTTTACTGCTTGATCTTGGTCTGGACTTTTGTCATGCATTTTTTTTTTTCACCTGTAGGGCTACAATTCTTATAGATGTTTAATGATGTCTACTTTGATTCTTAAGTGACATCCACTTTGATTCTGTCTGTCGCAAAAGTTTTTGTGTCTCTTGGGACTTAGGATCAAAATTATCTTAGTAATGGGAAGATTCAAGAGTAAGGCTTGTGAGTTGCTTTTATCTAAAAATTTCTGAAGCGGAACCATGCAAAGATATTTCAAACCACAAGAATGGAAAGAACAGTGGAGCCAGTGCTATAGCATCCAAAGACATTATTTATAGTAAAAAGATCATGGGAATGGTAGCCCCTAGAGTTATGTGACAAAGCAGCCTTGTGTCTGAGCAGGAGTGCACAGAGGACCCAAATTTCCATTGGCTCCTAGTAAGTACCCAGTGCACTGACAGGGAACCCACAGGCTTGCCAGGAAAAGGGTCACTAGGATAGGTGACCATGTTACAAGACACAGAGGGCTGTACCATGCGCTGTGGAGTTAGGAAGACAATGTAGCTCATCTCAGAAGAAATTCCAGGCCAGGGAGCTGATTTCAAGTTACCATTAGGGAGAGCTAGCAGAATAGGTTGGGGTAAGAGGGGGAGGGGCATGCACTGAAGACACCTGTGCAGAATTGTTCACAAGATGAGTTACATGGGGAGTAAATGGCCAGCATGTGAGCAAGCTAGAACAACATCAAGAAGCAAAAATAAACACGAGCTATGATCAGGAAAGAAGGAAGTGAAAGAACGTAGTAAGAATAGTTAGGTCTACTCTGTCCATAATAAATATTTCCTTATTATGACACTCAAAAGAATTGTGGCTCACTGGCTTGTTCTCATCACACGCTCTCCAGGGAATCCATCTGGTTGTGCTATGCCCACCCCATTTGGCCACAAAGCTCTGAGCCTACAGTTGGCCCTCCTATGCTAGGGACTAGCCTTTGTGAAAATGACACAGGCAAATTCTGGGGAAACTTATACTAACTAGTGAAGCCAATAAACTGCTTATTTCATTTATAAATCTAAATCAGTAGCCACAGATCATAAAATATTTGAGGAAAAACTAACAGTTTGAAATAGAATATAAAAAGGAGTTAAGCAACCACAATAAAAATGAAGATAACACAAAAGTTTAAAGATAATTATCAAAATAATAAATTCAGAGAAATTCAAAAAAATTGCATTCATAAACACAAGAACTGACTGTCATGAAAAGCAGGTAGTCAGAGAACAAGAAAGAACACAAACACATTAAACATGTAATTGCTGAAATGAAACACAACACAATATGAGTTGATGGAATGGACAGAACTGAGACTATCAGTGATCTGGAGGAAATTTCCCAGGGTATAGAATAAGAAAAAAGTATGGGAAGATGATTAAGAACAGAAATCGAAAAAACAATTAATAAAAAAATTATTTCTTGAGCTGAACACACACAGACACATGCTGTTGGATGTGAGGCCTGTACAACATGCCAAGCATGTGTAAAGAAAACCAATCCAAACCTGGATGTGTCGTGGCCAGAGTTGTGAACTTCAAGGAGAAAGGAAAAAAATTCCTAAAAGTTTCTAGGGAGAAATATTAGATTATTTATAAAAATGAGAAACAAACTGGTTTTAGTTGGGTTTTACTTGGGATACTTGAAAAAAAACGTGGGTCAAACTCTTCAAAGTTCTGAATGGAAATGCTTTTGAATCTAGAATTCTATACTCAGTATCAAAAAGTAAGAGTGGTTAAAATATAAAGTGAGGCAACTTAAGAATTTTAAGAGTTTATTTGAGTGAAAATCGATTTGAATCAGGCAGCAGCCAATCTAGCAGAAAGGAGCTTTCAAAAGCTGTACAAAATGAAAGCCTTTTATAGGCAGAAAGGAGTAGGAAAAGGGAGTTAAATGAGGCCATGGTTTTTTTTATTAAAGGGTCACTTTCCTTTAGGGGATGGCAGGGGTCCGTCAGGCACATCACCCAACTGGTGCTGGTCACGCACTTCCTGGTTGACTGGTTTCAGATTCCATTTCTGGGAGAGTCAAACTATAATCAAATTGTTCTGGTTTTTGTGATACAGAACTTATCATGAGTCTTTATATTGGGTCTGTTGTCTTCTTTTTAACTGAGTACAATGGAATTTTTCAGACATGCAGTGAGTTTTGGAAAAATTTGTTTTATAGGCCAAAATCAATGGATCAATCAAACAGAGACAAAGGGAAAGAAGAAGATAGAAGGAAAAAAGCAGCAATGATAAAACTTGTAAAACTTATAAAGTTCAATAGCTAGATTAAATAGTATTTGGTGTGATAGTAATTCTCTTGTTAAAGGATTTCTTAAAATATAAAGACATATAAAAATATTAATACCAATTAAAATTCTGGGTGGTTTGAATAAAACATGGGTGGGGAACAGAGAGTAAACACAGTAAAGATCATGTATTGATTATGTAGTCTTAGCACTAGAGATATTTTAGATTTTAGAATTTGATTGAAAAACAGTTATACATTTTTTTTTTAATGAGAGGGTAATACATTCAAAGAGTAACACAGCAAATTCATTCACTCACTTAATAAATAATCATTGAATATCTGTTCCATATCAGACCCTGGGCTCAGTACAGTCGATACAATAGGAAGATGTGACATGGCCCATAGGAGCCTCAGATACGTTTTGTTGAATTAGGGATCTGACACAGGAAGCTCAGGGCAATACAAGAGCACTTAGGCATGGTACCTGACCCAGACCTGGTAAGGTGTCAGAGGAACAACTCATTCCTTTGGGAAAAGATGGCTAAGATGAGACCAGAGAAAATTACTCGTGGAAAGAAAGAAATGTATGCATGAGGGAGTGACACTGAGAGAGCTCATGGTGCTTTTAAAGAACTGAAACACTTTCAGGCTGGCTAGAGTAAAGAGTCGGCTGGATGAAGATGCATGAGACAGAGCGGGAGAGGCAGGCAGGGGCTGGATCATGCCAGTCTTTCTAAGCTATGTTGGAGCAGTAGTAATAGCCACTGGAATATTCTTCCGCAGAAAAAGTAGCATGATAGGTTTGCATATTAGAAAGTTAACTTCTGGTTAAACGTGGTGGAAATACATGCTTTTACCTCCCCAAAACCAATAAAATTTTGGTGTAAGAGTGTATTTTAATGTAACTAGGTTTGTAATTTTGGCTGCAAGTCTCAGCTCTGTCATTTACAAGTTGTGTGACCTTGAATATATTACTTAACCTTTTGAGCTTTTGTTTTTGTCTTGTAAAGGAAAATACTGATGTGTTCCCTGAAGGGCTTTTGCAGAGTCAAGAGCTACAAATGAGAATTTAATGTGAAAACATTAAGCACAGTGCCGGCTATATGTGGGATCTTTTGTTCCAAGTAGCAGAAGTCCATCTTAAACTGGGTGTGAAGTCAAAGGGAGGCAATTGTGAGAACACTTTGGCACATCCCAGAAACCATGGGGGAGAATGAAGTTTGGCCTCATGAACATCTAGAATCAGGGATTTGAAAACTAAAGATCCTGCACCTCTCATCTACACATTGGCTTTCTTCCCATTCCCTAGGGTCTGAGAGTGTGTGCCCACCAAAAACTTGGGGTTAATGTTTATTTTGATCAAAGTATTAATTTGATTAATTAAAGTTGTAATTTCTTAGTTTCATTTCCAAAGTTCTAGGAAGGGATTCTTCTTTGCTCATCGTAGTTCTGGAGTTTTTTTCCATACCCAGTCAACTGTGGCAGTAGATGAGTTCATGCACTAATATGGGCATGGGAATATTTCCAAGGAGAGGAGTAATTCTGGAAAAGGAGACATAGTAGGACCTCAATAGAAATTACATGGCTCACACAAATGATAACTTACGAAAGGTTTCTATAAAAAGTGGCCAGCCACAAAAATATGGGTAAGTTATAGAAGTGTAAGAGATCATGCATAGACCTGGACTAGCTGCATCTGTAGACTGTTAAGGATGAGAGGAGGGAGGGTTTCCCAGAGCCCAGGATAAGAAAATTGGATGGCTCTGGATGCCTTCAGAGTAAAGATAACCTTCTGATCAGGGGCGTGGCCAGCCCATAGCAACCTCATGGGGAAGGAACCAGGAAATGTACACCTTCCATGCCTTCCCTCCCGTTGACAGGAAACAACAGGGAGCCCGAGGGCACAGGAATCTGTTGGTGCCACTCACACAGATTAGCCTCTTGGGGCAGACAGCACAGGGAAGAGTTGTCAGGCCTCCACTACACTGCCATATAGGATACGTTTATTAAACTTTAATTTCTGTCTTCTAAAGCAACATCTACATTCCATTCAGGATATATGTGGATGTATATATTTATACGTATATACATAAATGTATATTCTGCACGCACACATATATACTGACTGTTGCTTGGACATTGACTAATTTCATCCATCGACTATGATAGATGATAAACTGCATTTTTTAAAAGATGAATGGTATAAATTTCAGTTATAAAACTGCCAGGGTTGGCCTTTATCGAGTCTACTTCACATAGAAACTCATTCTTTCAGATCCCTAATATTCAAAATATCAAAGGTGAGACATTAGTTGGAAAATTTGGTGAGTGATTTTGCTCTTTAAAGACAAGTGCATTAAAGTAGATATTTATAAAAAGCAATTTTCTGAGCAATTTCATTGTACCTTGGCTAACACAGTTTGTATGTGAATAAATGCTTAATGTTTTATTCAGAATTTCGATATAGACCTTTCTGAGAATTCTAATCCCTCATAATTTAGTATCTAAACATTTCCATTGATTCAGATTGTTTAAAAATATAACTTCATCATATACTTGGGACAAATCTATACAGTCTGTGACTATTCTAAAAATAATGAGTTCACAAGGGAATATGAGGGGAAAAAGGCCAAAAAACTTTAAGGTGATTTCTCTGCTGGAATAAGCTATATGAGAAATCTAAAACAACCTTTCATTTTAAAAATGGTACAGTGCCCTTTTTAATTAGATTGGACAAAATGATGAACATCTAAGTTAGGAACACTAATAGTGTAGGACCTTTTTTTTTTTTTTTTTTTTAGAGAGAGTGCATGCACTCGAGTGGGGAGGAGCAGAAGGAGAGAGAGAATCTTAAGCAAAGCATGGAGTCTGATATGAGCTCAGTCTCATGACCCTGAGATCATGACCTAAGCTGAGATCAAGAGTTGAACACTTAACTGACCAAGCCACCCAGGTGACCCTATTCTCATTCTTTGAATTAGTCTTTGTAGCTACTGAAAGGTTAGAATGTGACATTTTCCTTAGACTAGTTGATGTTTACAAATGAATATGTTTTTTAAATGTTTATGTCAACTAGGGAGCAGACCCTGGTAAACAGAAGGCAACATCTTTGGGAACAAGGAGAGAATTTTAAAAACATAGTCTATTATAATCGCTTTGCTGTCCTAGGTAGTAGAAATTCCAGACTTTTCTGGAAAGCATTGGCATTATATTACTTATGGTCTCGGTTTCTGAATATGTCAATTTGGCCTTTCTGTAATATTAGCTACTTACTAAAAACATTATTTTAGGGATGCCTTGGTGGCTCAGTGGTTGAGCGTCTGCCTTCAGCTCAGGGTGTGATCCTGGAGTTCTGGGATCTAGTCCCACTTAGAGCTCCCTGTGGGGAGCCTGCTTCTCCCTCTGCCTAGGTCTCTATTTTCTTTCTGTGTTTCTCATGAGTAAATAAAATATTTTTTAGAAAAAGTTTTTTTTTTAAGATTTAGAAGTTATTGGAAAGGCAACTGGCTTGTTACTATCTTCCAGATGTTAGAAAAGTCATAAATAGTCTTGCTCATTCAGAGGGACCATCCAAGGCTAGGGCTGGATATGTATGATTCCATCATCAAAGGACGCCAATTAGTTGAGCCACAATATCTCACTGACTTTGGGAAGCTCATTAGTTTACAACCTCTGATAAATAGGTTCTAAATCTGAACCAGGATTACCAAAGAGAGCAACAGGCTGATGAATGTTATGCAGCTTGTCTGACTCCTTGTATTGCAGGTAAAGCAACTTAATGAAAATGGTCATTAGCTCTGATTTTATACAAATGAAAACTTAGATTCTGATTACTTAGGAACTATTGTGTTAAACCTTTTTCCATTTAAGTCTATATGAAAATAGGGATATATGACCAGTTTTATAGTATAAATTAAATACAATGCATTTATCAAATTAAAACCATTGAGTTTTTGTATTTTTCAGAAACACACAATATGAGAATGCTTACAATATAGAATTGAATTACAAAATCAAAAAGCAAAATAATATTTAAGATCCTAGCTTTGTTAAAATAAAGTTTAAAATTTACGGTAAGCTAAATATTAAAAAATAGAAACTTTATATGATGAGAATAGGAAAAAGTTTCTTCTTTACATTCCTCTATATTGTCATTCATTTTACAATGAATTAACAGAAATTATTTTTATAATCATCAATGTTATTTTTTAAAAAAGAAAAAAAGCTGAAAGTTCTGAAATAGCATACACAACCTATTTAAAAATGTTTAACCATTCTAGGTAATTGTTTAAAGAACATATGCTATAGGGATGCCTGGGTAGCTCAGTCACTTAAGTGTCTGCCTTCAGCTCAGGTCATGATCCCAGGGTCCTGAGATTTGAGCCTGGCATCAGGCTCCCTGCTCAGTGGGGAGCCTGCTTCTCCTTCTCCCTCTGCCCCTCCCCACAACTCATGCTTTCTCTCTCTCTCTCTCTCTTTGGCTCTAATTCAAATAAATAACATCTTAAAAAGATAACATATGCTATAAATAAACAAGCCTACCACCAATTCTCCTGAAATTAGGGCTATATTAGAAAAAGTATATAAATGCTGCTTATAATTAAAAACAGCAGTACAAAAGCAGCCCCTTAGTCTTGTAACTTGTGATTCATAACCAATCATTTTCTTATTCAACATTAATAAATACTCCTACAATTACTATTGTATTAAGAATAGAAAAAAAATGTACTTGTGTACTCCTTGAAAAATGCAAAGTCCCAAGCTTTGTGACTGCCTCTATTTTTTGAGAGTGGTCCATAGTGTCTCATCAGTCTGTTCCAGATGCCCTGGAATAGAGCCAACATAAGAATATTAATAAAGAGTAAGTGCTGAACAAAATAATTTAGTTATCAGCTGTTGGTTTCTCCCATCTAGTTTAGATGAATCTTTATTACAAGAGCACAAAGGCATCATTTTATTAAAGCTGGCAAATACTGGTTACATAGTTTCCTGTAGAATAATTAGAATTTGCCTTGTTCATTTACATGGGTTTTTGTTTGGCCTGTTAAAGGCATTCAACTTTGTCTATTAGAATTGTGACAAATATTTTCCTATATTGCTGATTAACATTTAATTCTGTTTATTGTACTTTTTAAAAATACATAAAAGTTATTTCTTTTATAGGGTCATATCCATTGGCCTTTTTATTTTTGTTTTCTGCTGATTTTATTAGTTGATTCAACACATATTTATCACATACTATGCCAGGTTCTCCTGTGTGCTATAAGTGCAGCAGTAATCCAAAATGACAAGAACTGCTGTTCTCATTGAGCTTATATTCCTATGGAGGGAGACACACAATAAACAAGTAAAACAGATCCAAGTTTTACAGTGCCAGGAGCTTAAATAATTTGAGGGCTGTCTTTAAGAGAAAAAATAGAAAATAGGGTGCAGGATCTTGAAAATGAACTGTGCAGATGAAAGATTTCTGAATATATCACATGAGAATGAGTGCTGGGGTGGCAAATAAAAGTGGAAGTGTTAGGGCAGGGATGGACCTCATAACTTTTTATTAGGGGGTCAGAGAAGGCCTTACTGAGATCAAATTTAAACCAAGACCCAGAGAAAGGAAGGGAATGTGCCGAGGGGAACATCTGGGGCAGAGAACACCAGGAAAGGAAGAAAGAAAGTACAAATCTGTATAGGGAGAGCATGCCTGTTGTATTTGAGGACAGAAAAGGAGTTTAGTGTGACAGGAACAGACGGAGCCAAGGAGAAAGTGATAGAAAAAAGGTCACAGAGGTAACAGAAGAGAAGTTGCAGGAAAGGGAGAGCAGATGATATAGGACACTGTAAGTTCTGTAAATTTTCTTGCCTTTTGTTTCTGGGGGTGGAGAAGTCACTAGAGGTATAGTGACTTGACTTATGCTTCCATTCAGGTCACTGAGTTAAGAATAAACCATAAAAAGAAAGGATGCAAACAGGGAGATGGATGAGGATACTATAATGTCCAGTCAAGAGATCGTGATGGCTTTGACTAGTCTGGTAGGGGGATGAAGAAATGCGATTTGTTTCAGAATATGCCTTGAAGGTAGAACTGACTAGATTTTCTGGTGTATTAGACATAAGTCGTGAAAAAGATGGACTTCAAAGAAGGATTGTGGGTTTTGTCTTGAGTAAGCAAACTTGGAATTTTAAATCAATAAGATGAGAAACGTTCTCAGAATAAGCTTTTGGATATAAGATAAATGAAAACGTCCTTTTGGGGAATGCTGAATTTGATATGCCCATCGAAAGTGCTAGTGGAGATTGTCAAACATGCAGTTGGTATTTAGTAGAGAAGTCCAGACTGGATATGCACATTTGAACATCAGGAGTTTATAGTTGGAGTATAAACCATGATATATGTGAGTTCTATGGGC
Organism: Canis lupus familiaris; assembly: GCF_011100685.1. Lineage (NCBI taxonomy): Eukaryota > Metazoa > Chordata > Mammalia > Carnivora > Canidae > Canis > Canis lupus. Next base: position 433,441 of record NC_049257.1, read on the forward strand.
CACTGTATCAACTAACTTAAGAAGTGTACAGATACAGAAGAAACTGAGATCTGAGACTGGAGCTCTTGGAGTGGGCCAGTGTTTAGCTTATAGAAATGTGGAAGAATCATCAAGGAGAATGTGGCAGTAGATTAATGCCTGCCCCCATTTATGCTCACATCCTAAATTCCCAAAACCAGTGAATATAATACCTTACATGACAAAAGAGATTTTGCAGATTGAAATTAAGGCTGTTGGGATGGGGAGATCTTTCCTGGATTATCCTGATCAGTCTGAAGTGATCACAAAAATCTTTATGAAAGGGAAGTAGGAAGGTCACAATCAGAGAAGGAGATGTGATGACAGAAGCAGAGGTCAGAGGGATATGATTTTTGAAAGAGGCCAAGGAATGCAAGCCAAGGAATGCAAACACCTCCAGAGGCTGGAAAAGGCAAGGAGGCCAGTTCTTCCCTGGAGCCCCCAGAAGGTTTTACTTCTTGATATTAGCAAGGGAGCCCATGTTGGGCTTTTGATCTCCAGAACTACAGGATAATAAATCTGTATTGCTTTAGACTACTAAGTTCGTAATAATTTTTATAGCAACCACTGGAAACAAGTACAGAAACTGAGAAAGGGCCAGTTAGTGAAATAAGTAAGGGGGTAAGAGAGTGTAATGTTCTGGTGACCAAATGAGGGAAGTGTTTCAAGAAGGAAAATTATCTCTAATGATGCTTGTAGGTCAGGTAAGCTAAAACTGAGAAATCACCATTGTATTTAGCAATATAGAGGTCATTGATGATCTTGAAAGTAGATTGGTAGAGACACTGTGGGGAAGCCAAATTGGAACTGGCTTCAATAAAGAATAGAAGGGAAGAATTGTTTTCTCTCCTTCTGAATGAGAATGTTACTGTCTCCGTGCCACTGGAAGAAAAGGAAGAAATATCAATATACACAACAACCATTTGGTTCTTAGGGATAAGAGGTATGCTGAGTGAAAAGACAATCTCAAAATCATATACACTGTATGATTCCACTTATACAATGTTCTTGATATGACAAAATGATAGAAATGGAGAACAGATTAATGGTTTCCAGAAATTGGGAGGGTAGGGGGAGAGAAAGGAGATGGGTGAAGGTAGTAAGAGGAATTTTTATGCTGGAATTGTTCTCTATTTGACTGTGTTGGTAGTTCCACCATCCATATATGGGATAGGACTTCTTACACCTGAACACACACACACACACACACACACACACACGCAGATGTAAAACTGGTGAAAACTGAATAAGGTGAGTTGACAGGATCACTGTCAATTTCCCGGTTGAGGTATTTTACTATAGCTATTCTGATATTACCATTGGGAAAAACGAGTGAAAGGTATATCTTATAACTTCACATCAATCTATGATGATCTCAAAATACGAGTTAAAAAAGTTTAAAAAGTTTTTAAAAGCCTTAAAAGTTGAAAGAATGGTAGAAATAAATCCAAAGTGAATTGACTACATTTGCAAGTTAAACGGCAAGAATTCTTAGAGTAGATTAAGAAATAATCCATCTGCCTGTGTTTTATTTATAAGAGACCTACTTAAAACATAAGATGCAAAAACGAGAGTGTAAAAGAATGGAAAATTATATTTGAGGTAAATACTAAACAAAGAAAGCTGATGTCACTATAATAATATCAAACAAAAGAGACTTTAAAGTCAAAAGCATTCTTAAGGAAAGAAGAGGTTACAGCCAATTAATTAAGGGAGCAGTTGATCAGTATGTACTTAACAGTGTTGCCCCCAAATATATGGAGCAAAATTGGACTGATTTACAAAAAATAAAAATCAAATCTATAATTATCATGGTTTATTTAACATACTTCTTAGACGATTTTAAGATCTACTATATACAAACTATGTGTATATGTACAAATTATATATATATGTATATACATATATATAAATGACTATGTGTAATATTCATTTTATTTATACATTAATTATATATATAAGATCTATAAAAAAAGTTACAAGTTTGACATATATAGAAACCTGTACCCAAGAATTAAAGTATATTGTTTTCAAACATATAAGAAACTACTAACAAACGACAACATATTTAGGCATAAAATAAAGCATACAGATCACACACATGCCTACAATGCAATATAATTAAAAATTAGGAGAATATAGGAGAAAAAGCCACCAAATATTTGGAAATAAAAAATTTATAAATAACCCCTGGATTTAAAGAACTCATGAAGGGTGCCTAGGTGGTTCAGTCGGTTAAGCAACCTTTTTTTTTTTTTTTTGGAAGCAATTACTGGTCCTTTTATTCATGAAGGAGAGGATGAATAGAAATGAAAGTAGCAACAGCCCTTAAAAAATGGATTCTTAATAGCCACATCGGCAGAAAAATTAAACCAAAAGGGTACAAAGTCACTCTGTCCCGAGGTTAAGAAAGCCAAATAGAAATTAGGATAAAGTTGTGGGGCATTTATGTACACTAAATACACAGATTGTCCAGTTTTCTTGGTGTAATGGAGGATAGAAGTCTCAGAAGAAGGAGGCCAAGGAATGGGGGATAGTAGAAAAGAAGAGTCCCATGAAGGGTCAAAGAATCCAAGGTTTTGGGGTTCTTGATTTCAGGTCAGGTAATGATTCCGGGTGGTAATATCTAGTCCCATGTCAGGCTCCATACTGGGTGTGGAGCCTGTTTGGGGTTCTCTCTTTCCCTCCCTCTCTGTCCTGCTGCCCCCCCAACCCTACTTGCACTCATGCAATTTCAAGTAGAAACGGTGATGGAAATTAGAAAATATTTAGACCTGAATGATAATGCAAACATTATAAATTAAATTGTGTAGGATTTAGTTGCAATCACTCTTAGAAAGCAAAGCCTTAAATGTACATATTAGAAAAAAAGAACATTAAAGTGGTCATAGTAGTTATCTCAAAAAAAAAAAAAAGAAAAGAAATACTGAAATCATAGCTTTCAACTTATACAGATAAAAAAGCAATAATGAAGTCATTTAAAGAAAGTAGAGGAAGGGAAAATGTAAGGATATGAACAAAAAAATTTTAAATAGAAAATAAAGAAGGAGTAGGGAGGGCAAACAATGTCTAAAGTTATTTTTTTAGAAAAACTAATAGACAAATCTCTGGCAGGTTATGCAATATGGAGAAGTTGTAATGAGAATTAGGCCACAATTATACAATAGCATTTTTGCCAATGATTTTGCAAATATAAAATACTTGGAAAAAGTTCCTTGGGAGAAACAACAGCAAAAACAATAACAACAACAACAAAAATCACCCAAATAATGTGACATGAATCCTTAATCTATTTACAGGATACTTTAACCACTCAAGGGTTAGATAATCTCTATTTTATTCATACTGTTCTAAAAAAGAAGAAATATGAAAACTCTTCCACAATTTTATGTTTTGGTAAAGCAAATATAGCATTTGCTTATAACATTGATATAACCTGACAAGGACAGTTAAAATATCTATTGGTGTAATTTATCATAATAGGTTTAAAACATAATTCACAGTACTTGCAGGAAAATTGTTCAATAAACTCAGAGCCCATTCATGGCAAACTGTCAGCAAACAGGAATAGAAGAGATCCTATTTACTATGTTAAAAAGTTCATGACCAAATGTTATTACATGAGACAAGATACTTCGTAATAAAATACTAAAACATTGTCTTTAAAGTCAGGACTAAGACTTCCAGTTTTCTGATCAACATTATACTGGAGTCTCCTTTAAATCAATAAAGCATGAAAAATAAATTTAAAAGCACTAAAAAGAAACAAAACTGCCATCATTTGTAAATATTATGATTACGCATATGAAAGTTAAAGAGCAGCTATCGAGAATGATCAATATTCTAAAACAAAGAAAGTAAGGTATTAAAACAGCAAACAATTTAAAAATATAATTTGAAAATATAGTCATCACCATAATTTAAAACAAGGATGTGTGAAGCACAGTGACCACTTAAACATTTTGTTTCCATAGGATCACTGAGAAATACACATGAAAATCAAACTATTAGGTTTCAGTGAGTGTGGAAAATGCATTTGGAGATTATATATATATATTATATATATAATGCAGGAAATTGATAATGGTATAATTCTCATAGAAATTCACATTAAAATCCTGACTTATGACATCTTCTCCATTCTGTGTCACACCAAAAAACAAACATATCTGAGATCCTATACTAAGTCTATGGGAAAATGATTCAGAACACATATGTCATTTACATGTAAGTTTTCAGTAATGCTATTTATATATATGTGGCATAGGTACACCTTACAGTAAAGATAATTTAATAAGAATGACAAATAGTGTCCTAATCCATGGTATAAAAATTTATATTATTTAAAATGTTATAAAGTATGATGGTCAGTTATAATCAATACTTTCCCCATTACATTCTACTGGAGTTAAGTCGTTTGAGTCTGGCTTTTTTCTCTTCTGAGTCATTCTGCTTTACTATCTCATCTTCCTTCAGCAGTCATTATTCTAATTGGTCACGGTGTTGCAGGGAAAAGACCTCTTAGCTCATCTTGGTGGCCTAGATTTCCTTAGATTACACCAATTTTGTTTATTAGGCCACATAAGGTCCATTTCTAAATTAGATGAGTTTATGTTGTAGTATTAATAGTGAGAGTGAATATAAAATATGAATGATGACGACCATTGCATTATTCCATTAAGGTGGAAAGCTCTATAAACATAGTTCATTTTATTCCCATCCAGTCTGTCTTTGTTTCCATTAATCAGAACTGGAGATTTTGAGTTTTTAGATCATTGGTTTTCTTTAGGTTAACACTTGCTCAATTTCACAGCCTCCATGTCTTGAAAGCATGCAAAACTGAGCTGTTGAAAGTAAAAGACTACAGGGAACAGATTTTCTATCAAGCAGAGAGCACTGATTTTCATATATTTTTATTTTGTTAACAGTATAGGTTCAGATTTTGTGCTAACTTAAAGTGGGATACTTCACCAATGGCTCTCCTGGGTCCTGAAGTTTTGTGTGTAGGAAATCTAATGGTGCAAATTAAAGCTAACATTGTTAAGTCTTGATTCTTTACTGTGCTAAAAGAACTTCTAGTAAAAGAAACTGAAGGGGTAATCATTTTATTTATACCATGTTCATGCAGTTTAACCTGTACAAAAATCTTCAAAGTTATGTTTGTTACTAGAATTCTTTCTGTAAACCCAAATATAGAGTCTGTTTGTCTCCATCTTGGATGTTTTACCTGTTTTGTGAACATGCATATCTTGAACTAAGCCTGTGTTATGAGATTGAAACAAAATTCTGTGTAGGCTTGAACAATTCACAGCAATTAGTCCTTCTATTTTCTGAGTCACTGGATTCAAAATGTTTAAATACAGTATCCTGCATTTGAAAGCTATTTTTGTGTTTAAAATAGCAAACTCTCTGAAGAAATAAGTTAAAATAAATTTTGTTGGAAATTCATGTACTTACATGTGTTTTTGCCTTTCCTTTTGATCATCAATAATAGGAGTATTCTGTGGAGTTTCAAGGTGTGTCAAGAAGCAAACTATTAGGATTGATGAAAATCAAAATTTATTTTTCTAGAATATCAAGGAAAAGTTTAAGATTCTAATTCATTTGAATGTATTTATTTTTAAAGATTTTTGAGTACCTACCCTATGAATGGTTAATTAGGTCTCAAGATGAGATGAAACAGCAAAATGACTCTTCTGTTACTATCATTGAAATCACAATATAATGGAGATAACAAGGAATATGCCCAGGAAGAATTAAAGGAGAATAGGGCAGTGTAGACTAAATAACTATGAGAGTAATACAGAAAACCTCCATTAGGGATATTAAAGACAGAAGAGGTCACAATGGGTTGGAATGTTGAGGAAATCTATAGGATTTTGAGCTATAGAAGTTTATGGTAAAAAAAAAAAAAAGTTTTATGTTGAAACTTCAAGAGAAAGTACATTGAATAGGTTAGGAGAAGTGTGACTAGAGGAAAAAAGGAAACAATAAAAAGTTTGCTAAGAAGACAAAGTCAAGAAAAGTAAAGCAGAAAGGAAATTAACATTAAAGTTAGAATCTGGCCTTGGAAAAAAAGATGGGCATCTATTCCCTGAGAAAGATGAGAAGAAAGAGAAAATAGGCAAAAGTTTGGGATACTGGGAACTTTAACAAACAAAAGATTGCATCCTGTACATTGAATCATATGAAATTGTGGCTATTAGACTTTTTTTTTTAACCTATAAAACATCAAATCCATATGATTCAACCTACCCCATCATCATCCTCTGCTCGCTATCCTTCATACTATGCCTCATTCTCCATAGTTTTTATCACCACTTTACATATTATATACTTGTTTATTGCCTCTCCCAGCTAGAAGATTGCTTTAGGAACACAGAGACTTTTCTTATTTGTTATTAAAAAACTCTTGCACCTAGAACAACGTCTGGCACTTAGAGGACTCAATACATATTTGTTGAATGAAGAAACCAGTAAATTTCTTTTTCTGTTTTTCATTTCCTTTTTTTCTTGCTTTCTAATTAAAGAAGGATTTGGAATTATTAAAAAGATGTGCATTCATTGCAGAATCAAGGATGATCAATAGGATTACTTCCTCCCAAGAGGCCCCAGCAGAAACCAAGAAGCATGAATGAGTAGTGAGCAAGATATCTGTATTTCTAGGATGATCTAAAGAAATATTCTATTATAAAATAGTCTTTTGTAAAATTCCAACGATGAACAAAAAATTGAATTGGAGATAATTAGAAAATGAAAAGGAATCAATAAGTGTAGGCAACTGGCAGAGCCCAGGCAAGGTTTTCCAGTATAGCCTGGAGGCTGACAAACGTGGTAGCCTGGAAATCAGTACACAATTGATCTTAGGAAGGAAAAGAAGCTTCAGGGAATCTGGGGAAGTGGAAAAGTATGTTTGGAAAAAGGAAGAACTAAGTATGATGAGGCAAGAATGGTGATTAAATAGAATATGTGGGTCAACTCTATAACAAGAAAGAGAACATGAATCTTCTTTACTGTGAGATAAATACTGCCTGTATTTTAACAAGCTGAGTTCCACAGACATAGGCAATATTCTTTTCCAATCATCAAACATTTCCTTCTTCCTAATGAACTTAGCTACTGTGATTTACATACATTTCTTTTTAAATTCTAGTAATTCCTGCCTCACTGCAGGGTGTCTACATACATTGTCACATATCATCAACAGAATAATGATGTTTAATATTTTTATATTTTATTTTATTTTTTATTTTTATTTTTTTAAGATTTTATTTATTCATGAGAGAGACAGAGAGACAGAGAGACAGAGAGAGGCAGAGGGAGAAGCAGGCTCCATGCAGGGACCCCGAGGGACTTGATCCCGGGTCCCCAGGGTCAGGCCCTGGGCAGAAGGTGGCTCTAAACCGCTGAGCCACCCCAGCAGTCCAGAATGATGTTTTAAAAAAAGGAAAAAGCCCATCATCAGATACCTCCTGAAAGTTCACTCATCAGTAATTTAAAATATAAATGGAAAAGCTGTTTTTATTTTTTAAATTAATTTATTTTATTATATTTTTGGTTTATTTTGTGGGTAAATATTAAACATTTAATTGTTTAATTAAATTTAAATATTAAACAACACATTAATACACAAGCAATGGGTGAAATGAATTAAACAGCAAATCAAAATATGTCTCAAAACAAAAGAAAAAAAACCACAGTATTCTAAAACCTATGAGATGTAGCAAAAGCAGATGTTAGAGTGAAATTTTATGTTATACATGCTTATATTAAGAAAAAAAATCAAATAAGCAACATTACATCACAAGGAACTAGAAAAAGAAGAAACATAGCTGAAATTTAGTAGAGGAAGGAAATAACAAAGAAAAATCAGAAATAAATAAAATGGAGACCAGAATAAAGAATAACATAACATTGAAAATAGTGACCAGAATAAACAAAACTGGCATTGCTTTAACTACATTACCTAAGGAAAACAAAAGACAAGACTTAAAAAACATGAGAAATGGAAGAGAAAACAATACAACGGATAATCACAGAAATACATACTGTGATAACAGATTACTATAAACAATTATATATTAAATTAGATAACTTTGAAAAAAAATCCAAATAATTCCTGAAAATACACATTATCATGATTGAATCATGAATCTTGAATCCAAGAAATAGGAAATCTTCTTAGATCAATAGCAAAGAATGAAAATTGAATTAAGAATCAAAAATCTCCCAACACAGAAAAAGCCCATTGGTTAATTCTACCAAACATTAAAAAATAAATAAATAGATGGCAATCTTTATCAAAATCTTACAAGTAAAAAAAAAAAAAAAAAAAAATCTTACAAGTAATGGAATAGAGGGAACATATTCAAAATCATTCCATAAGGCTAGTTCTACTGCAATACCAAAGCAGGATAAAAACAATAGAGGAACAGGGACGCCTGGGTGGCTCAGCATCTGCTTTTGACTCAGGGCATGATACTGGGATCCGGGATCAAGTACTGCCCTGGGCTCCTGCAGGGAGCCTGCTTCTCCCTCTGCTTGTGTCTGCCTCTCTCTCTCTCTGTCTCTCATGGGTGAACAAATAAAATCTTAAAGAAAAAAAAAAAAAAACAATACAGGAACCAAAAATCTAGTTTGTCAGATATAGTATTGCCCATCCAATTGCGTGATACATGTTTCTTTGTCCCCTAAGTTTCAATCTGCAGGTGTCTTTAGGTCTAAAATTAGTCTCTTGTAAGCAGCATATAGATAGGTCTTGTTTTTTTATTCATTATGACACCTTATGTCTTTTGATCAGAGCATTTAGTCCATTTACATTCAAAGTAATTACTGACAGATATGTATTTATTGCCATTTTATTTCTAGTTTTGTCATTGTTTCTGGAGATTTCTCTGATCCTTTCTTGCTTTTGTCACTTTTGGCCTCTCCTTTGCACTCAAAGCATCCCCTTTACCGTTTCTTGCAGGGTTGATTTAATGGTCATGAATTCTTTTAATTTTTGTCTGAGGAAAAAAATCTCTCTATTCTGAATGATAACATTGCTGAATATTCTTGGCTGCAGATTTTAGCACTTGCAATATATCATGCCGCTTGTTTCTGGCTTGTCAAATTTCTGTTGAGAAATCTCCAGCTACCTTATGGGTTTTCCATTGTAAATTAAGGATTTCTTTTGTCTGTTTTTAAGATGTTTTCTTTATACTATATCTTGCAAATATAATTACAATTATGTTTTGGTGTTAGCCTGCTTTTTGTGATTTTGATAGGAGTTCTCTGTGCCTCCTGGATCTGGACATCTGTTTCCTTCCCCAGCTTAGGGAAGTTTTCTATTACTTCTTGAAACACATCTTCTGCCCGCTTTCTGCTCTTCTTCTGGGACTCCTTATAATATGAATGTTATTATGTTTGATGCAGTCACTTGGTTCTCCAAGTCTATTCTCCTGTTGCATAATTCTTTCTCTCTTTTGTTCAGTTTCATTATTTTCTATTATTTTGTCTTCTAGGTCACCAATTCGTTCTGCTCTTTTCCAGCCTGCTATTCATCGCATCAAGCCTGTTTCCAGTCTCATTTATTGCATTCTTCATCCCTGATTATTTTTTTTCAACACATTTATCTCTATGATAAGGGCCTCCCTGATGTCTTCTTTTCTCAAGCCCAGTGAATATCTTTATGACTGTTGCTTTCAAGTCTCCATCAGGCATGTGACAAGTTTTAACTAAGTGTGCTCTGGTCTGCTGGTGAAATGAGACCTGACACCAACTGCACCAGAACTGAGGCCCTCCCGGGCTCTCTGGTTGAGAGACCTGGTGTGGTAAGGAGCTGGTGCTGGTCTTCCGGGGGCAGAGCCCATGTACTGAGGCTGCGGCCGCTTGAGAAGGGCGGTCCTGCTGGAGCACAGGGGCGGGCTGCTGTCCTCCGGCTGCTTCCCTCAGGGGCTCTCTGTTTATGCTGAGGGATGGGGGAGGGAGCTGGGGCCAGTGCCCTTTGCTCTCGGAGCTGTCTGCCGGAAGGCTGCCTCTCAGGGAAGCCTCCTAGAAGAGCAAAGGATCTCCGTCCTGTGTGCCCGAGGCACTTTCCAGATCGCTGTTGCTAAGGGTTGTCCCTTCCCTTCCCTTCCCCTCCCCTCGGGAGCACCACGACGCCCTCCTGGCCCCGCCAAACCTGCTGACTTACACTTGGGGCTTCAGAGACGTGGTGTGGGCAGGGGTGTGGGTAGGGCCCCGCCGTGCTGGGACTGGGGTGAGTCTGACTGACAAGGGCAGCCCCGCCAGAGCTGGGGGGCCGTCGGTGTCAGCAGGTTGCGCGCTGGCTCGAGGCTTGCACCGCCCCTCATCAGGGGCTGTGCCCGGGGGCTCTCCCAGAGGAGCCACCAGTCCCCCACCCTGTGCCCCGGGCGGTCCCGAGGCGTTTGCCTCACTCCCCTCCGGGAGCAGGGCCCGTCAGGCTCTGTCCCCGTCACGCCTGCTGAGCTTTAGGACCCCCGCGCCATGCCTGCTGCTTGCGAGACCCCTGGAATTCAGCCGCTCAGCTTCTGAGTGGGCGGCCCTGGGAGGGGAGCCCGGCCCTCCGCGGCCCTGGGACCTGCTCCCCCCAGCCCGGCCCTCCGCGGCCCTGGGACCTGCTCCCCCCAGCCCGGCCCTCCGCGGCCCTGGGACCTGCTCCCCCCAGCCCGGCCCTCCGCGGCCCTGAGGACCTGCTCCCCCCAGCCCGGCCCTCCACGGCCCTGAGGACCTGCTCCCCCCAGCCCGGCCCTCCGCGGCCCTGGGACCTGCTCCCCCCAGCCCGGCCCTCCACGGCCCTGAGGACCTGCTCCCCCGCAGCCCGGCCCTCCGCGGCCCTGAGGACCTGCTCCCCGCAGCCCGGCCCTCCGCGGCCCTGAGGACCTGCTCCCCCCAGCCCGGCCCTCCGCGACCCTGAGGACCTGCTCCCCGCAGCCCGGCCCTCCGCGGCCCTGGGACCTGCTCCCCCCAGCCCGGCCCTCCGCGGCCCTGGGACCTGCTCCCCCCAGCCCGGCCCTCCGCGGCCCTGAGGACCTGCTCCCCGCAGCCCGGCCCTCCGCGGCCCTGGGACCTGCTCCCCCGCAGCCCGGCCCTCCGCGGCCCTGGGACCTGCTCCCCCCAGCCCGGCCCTCCGCGGCCCTGGGACCTGCTCCCCCCAGCCCGGCCCTCCGCGGCCCTGGGACCTGCTCCCCCCCAGCCCGGCCCTCCGCGGCCCTGAGGACCTGCTCCCCCCAGCCCGGCCCTCCGCGGCCCTGGGACCTGCTCTTCCCAGCCCGGCCCTCCGCGGCCCTGGGACCTGCTCCCCGCAGCCCGGCCCTCCGCGGCCCTGAGGACCTGCTCCCCCCAGCCCGGCCCTCCGCGGCCCTGAGGACCTGCTCCCCCCCAGCCCGGCCCTCCGCGGCCCTGGGACCTGCTCCCCCGCAGCCCGGCCCTCCGCGGCCCTGGGACCTGCTCCCCCCAGCCCGGCCCTCCGCGGCCCTGGGACCTGCTCCCCCGCAGCCCGGCCCTCCGCGGCCCTGGGACCTGCTCCCCCCAGCCCGGCCCTCCGCGGCCCTGGGACCTGCTCCCCCGCAGCCCGGCCCTCCGCGGCCCTGGGACCTGCTCCCCCGCAGCCCGGCCCTCCGCGGCCCTGGGACCTGCTCCCCCCAGCCCGGCCCTCCGCGGCCCTGGGTCCTGCTCCCCCCAGCCCGGCCCTCCGCGGCCCTGGGACCTGCTCCCCCCAGCCCGGCCCTCCGCGGCCCTGAGGACCTGCTCCCCCCAGCCCGGCCCTCCGCGGTCCTGGGACCTGCTCCCCCCAGCCCGGCCCTCCGCGGTCCTGGGACCTGCTCCCCGCAGCCCGGCCCGCCGCGGACGGGCTCCCCTCCAGCCCCATCTCTGCGCCTCCGCCCTCCGACGCGGCCTCTCCTCTTCCTCAGTTGGGAAGTTTGTTCTCCGGGTCTGAAGGCCAATTTCCGGGATGTTGAGGATAACTCTCCGGTTATCCAGCTGTATTTGTGGGAGAAGATGAGCCCACGCTCTTCCGATTCGCTACCATCTTTGATCTTCGTTGTTGTTTTTTTTCTTTTTTGTTTGTTTGTTTATATTGCAGGGATTTTAGTGTGACAGAAGGTTTAAATCATTACTACATATTTTCTCTGTGGAAACACAAAATATGCAAGATTTGTCGGCATAAAGTATTTCAGGAAATCGGATCATATCTGTATCTCTTAAATGTCCTGACATTTCCACCTTCCCGGCGGGCACACCGGACACCTCACGGGTCCAGCAACCACAAGTCCTGCGACGTAGCCTAGACTCTGAGGCAATTAGACAGCTTTTAACCTGATTTTTGTCTACTTCAAAGACATATAATTAACTATAACATTTTTATGACTTAGAGGTTTGGAGTTAATTTGACAAAAATAATTGGCGTATGTTAAATATTCATGAAACTAACTTTAAAACAGAGCATAGTGAATTTTATCTTCGTAGGTCACACTTTGATCACCTCGGCAATGCGATTCTACAGTATCAACTGCAAAACGGTAAACAGCAGAACTAGTTGAAATCTCAGAGCAAGATTAATCTCAGACTTCAAACATGAAAATAGAAAAAAAGATATCAGTTTTAGTTATTTACCTACTGTTGGCACTTATCTAAAGAGAACTAGAATTCTTTTGCCTTCTTTTTCATAGAATGATCTCATTTTATGTGCTGCCTATTTCTTTTTCAGCAATCTTTCAAGGTCATAAAATACTTAGTAAACTTTTAAGTAACTTTGAAGTTTAAAACTTCTCTATCCCATATTATTGCTAAAACAATGACATCTTGCATTTATAAAATACGTTTGCCTTCTTTCAAATCTTTTGACATATATTACTTCATTTGCCTCATAAAACCATTTATTTTTGTCAAAATGTTTTACCCAGATTTCAAATATTAGAAAAAGGTAACAAGCACTTAATATTACTTTTTAAGTCATCACAACAAATGTAAATTGTATCCTCACCAGAAGAATGAGACACTAATATATATAAGAATATGTCTACATACAAAAAAACTTACAGGAGATTGCTTTGTGTGCATTTATACTGCTAGTGGGAACTGCAGTCTTTGGAATTGTATGAATCGTTAGTTTTTCACAGTATAAGATGCCTTGTTTCAACCTTGAGTGACAAGTTTTGGATTGGACCCATTAAATATGTAATCATATATAGAGACATTAATATGAAGTAATGAGATTTGAGAAAATATTCACTTGCTTTTAATCCTAACGTTCATGCCTTCTGAGAAACAACTGGAGGCATAATTTTCAAAATGAACAGCTAATTTTAATCTGTGTTTTTCTGCAAGGTAAAATGATCTTTAATTGTTATGGTATAGGCTTGTTAAAAGTCATAGCCCTTTTACTTTAAATTCTGCTCTGTTTTTTTAAGTAAGTACTGTGTTGACAGTGAATACAGTGACTTGAAAATGGGAGTTATCAGTGGGTTTGATATTCTTTGTATGCCCCTGGCATATAAAAGGGATTCAATGTATCATTATAACGACAGATACGGGTTTACTAATTTTTGTGACAGCTATAAATTCACCTTCAAAAAATGCCTAATGGACTTCCAAATCACTTCCTAGGTAATATTCCTTTTATTATTCAAATGTACATGTTTTTCAGTCTTAACGTATCTTATGTTCATCTGCTTTTCAAATCAAATAATTAATTTCAGACCAATTCCTGGATTTGTTTCCTGGATCCTACCAAGTTTTACTTCTCTTTCCTTCTTTTCCTCCTGTTTACCCTCCTTATCTTGTAGTGGGGATTTTCTCTGGCAGCGTGGGGACGGGGTGGTTTGTATGCATGCTATAAAGTTAGAGTACCACTTATTTAAGTCCAAAAGCCTCCATTTATTGTTGACAAGAGAAAAAAAGGACTTGCTGATGTCCTACTAATTAGGGACAGACTACTATTACTCCTAACTGTAATAATTAATATTTATTGTGTCCTTACCGACGTCACTCTTTGGAGCTGTTATCCCCTGTCTCACTGTTAGTATAATCTAAAGAGGGCCTATATCCTTGATGAACATAGATGCAAACATCCTCCATAAAATATTAGCCAGCCAAATTCAACACATTAAAAGTACCATATACTATGATCAATTTCTTCCACAGGTGCAAGGATGGTTTCACATCTGCAAATCAGTCAAGATGATATACCATATTAACAAAATGAAGAATAAAAAATCATATTATCATTTCAATAGATTCAAGGAAAAGCATTTAACAGAATCAATACTCATTCATGATAAAAACTCTCAAGAAAGAAGGAAGGTACCACAACAGTAAAGGACATATAGTTCAAGCCCACAGCTAATATCATACCAGGTGAAAAACTGAAGGCCTTTCCTCTAAGATCAGGAACAAAAAGATCAGGATAATAACTCTGGCTACTTTTAGTCAACACAGTATTAGAAGTCTTAGCCAGAGCAGTTAGGCAAAAAAAAAAAAAAAAAAAAAAAAAAAATCGAAAAATAAAACTTCATCCAACTTCCTGGAAAAGAATAAATAAAATAAATCTGTCACTATTTGCAGATGATATGATACTATATATAGAAAAGTTATGGCTATTAGTTTAAGGAAATAGTATCTTAGTGGTAGTCTATAATATCTGCTGTTGTAATATTATAATTTGACATGGAAATTAATAGCATATAATACTGTAATGATTGACCTTTTATATGTGTGATTCATGAGCTTCTGAGGTAATTATATTCTCTCGAGTTTCTCATGAAATCTAGGGACATTAGTCCCCAAAAATGCAGATGATAGATGAACAGGTAGGTAGGTAGATAGACAGATGATACTAAATCTAACTTATAATTTCAGAGGAGTCACAGATCATTGAATCTCTAAGTAACCATTGGCCTCATATGACCCTTGCTTCAAACATTTGAATATATCAATAAACTGCTTAGACCTTGGGTATAGAGAAGTCACCCAAAGACCGTTATATTATCTTGGTAGAAAACCCCCCGCAATTTACTCAACCACTTAAAATTTTATAAATGAAATATACTTATTTAAATCTAAATTTTCACCAGTTACTATTACGTTTTTATATAGAAGTTAAACCATTTATGATTATAAAGAAAAACAATAGGGATCCCTGGGTGGCACAGCGGTTTAGCGCCTGCCTTTGGCCCAGGGCGCGATCCAGGAGACCCGGGATCAAATCCCACGTCGGGCTCCCGGTGCATGGAGCCTGCCTGCTTCTCCCTCTGCCTGTGTCTCTGCCTCTCTCTCTTTCTCTCTCTCTGATGTGACTATCATAAATAAATAAAAGTAAAAAAAAAAAAAGAAAAACAATAATTTAGAAGTCTCAATACAATTAGGAATATTTACTTTACTAGAGCAGTCTTTATTGATGTTATTAACTTAAAGTAGGAAACCCTAGCCTGGTTTAAGTTAATAACTTACTTTTATCCTTCCTTTCATTTCTTGGGACCCAAGATTTTCTCTGCTGAGCTCACTGTTGTTTTGGCTTTGAGGCTTAACATGTCAGAGGTAACCGTGAGGTATGCCATGCGTTGAAGTCTTTCAACTAATAAATGATGGTCCTCACAGAGCTGGTAAGTGGTGGCTGTTTATATGAGGGAGGGAACAGAGACTGCATGTGTATACTTTCTGCCTGATTCAAATTACAGCTGGACACAAAGGTAAGGAAGATGGCAGTCGTTTTGTTCCTTGGTTCCTGCTACCATGTTTACCCCGTTAAGGGAAGATACAATCTATGTCAGTCATTCTCCCTTCTCTTTTAGGGATTCTAACCCTCCTCATTCTTTGCTGTAGGTGAGAGCGCTACTGAATAGACAAGTGGCATAGGACTGGAAGTTTTTCTCCAGCTTTCCACTTCTGCCACAGTTATGGGGAAGATCTGCTTTATCAAGTGTTTCTTAACAGAGGTATTTTCAAGGGATCACCCATTTCTTTTAAATATCAAGTATATTCTGCATGCAGTGGCTATGGAAAGCTAACCAGTTACATGCATAACACTATTGCTTTCTCAACAATCCCTGAAGACAGCTGGATTTACAACCAGAAGACAAACACACTATATTGAACGACACTTGCATACTTCATTTATTTTCTCCTCAAGCACTGCAGCTGGAATAGCTGCTAGGAAGCTATAAAAATATGCAAGAACATTTTAAACCTCCAGGAACACTCAGACTTCAAACTACTTCTTCTTCTTGTATAAGATGTTTAAATAATTAATTATTTCTTTTGTTTCTCTTTTGGTCTTCTGGTTTGGGAAACATTAAGGTAACTGGAAATGGAAGGAAAAAATTACAGAGGGATTTTTATTTGTGATTTTTCAATTTCCATAAAATCAACAACTTTGCTCCTGAGACTGCTAAAATGGATTCTAACCGAGGTCAGTAGTACACTCGTATGTCATGAAAATTTGTTAACATTCTTATCTGGAAGCTACAGGACAGCATCAGAAGCCTATGTGAACAACAATGCGAGGGATCTCCAGGATTCTGTTTGTATTATCACCAGTGGATTTTTTTTTTCAAGGGCATTTTTGAGAAATGGTCATAAGCTAGCATCAAATGGTTTGGAACGAATCTGTTTTGTTGGAAGAAAGGGTTTAATTAAATTTTGAGCTGCACAAATTAATCTGGACCTGAGCAAGGACCTAAAAATTGATTAAACTGTGAGCACCTATTCAGAAAGTGTTTGACCAGGAAGTAAATTCATTTCTTCAAGGTCAATGACCCTACAAGTTGATGGGTGGTTTAGATTAATGCACACTAGGTTTCCAGTTTCAACTACTGCTGGGCAGATCTCCTTCACCCTCCCCTGCTGTTTGCCTTCTACCAGACCTTGCTGTTACTTCTTTTCTCTGGGCCCACATTTTCTCACAGAAGCCCTTTTCATTGTTTTATTTTGGGAGGAGGTGAGCAAGGCATTGCAATCAAGGCTATGTTTTTTTTTTAATTGTTTTATTTTTATCCAAGTATGAATTGTAACATGTTAAGATTTAAAAATAAAGAATGGCCTTACCCAGATTAATTTTTCCTTCTGAAAAAAATATTAAATGACCATCAAATAGAATGTATTTATCAGTTTCATAAAATACCACTTGATATAATGATTTGCTATTTTCCAGCAAATTTTTTCTTTGAGGCTAAACATACATCACCCACACAGTGAGCACTTGGAAACTCTTATATCACTAGAAGACTCTCCTTTTAGCAATGCAAGCTGGGGGGTCAGGTATTAACTATAAGAAAATATTGAAATGATTAGAGAACTTTTGTTTAAGGATGAGTGAAAAGATCGACTGTTCATTCTAAGAGGAGAGGAAATGGCAAAAAAAAGTCACATTATTGACTTAAGAAGAGAATTTGAAACATGATTCGAACTTGCTGCTCTCATTTATAAAGTAATAAATTGTGGTCTTATAAGGTTCTCATCTACTATGTACTTTCATAATTTACATGAAATAGCAAAAGGATGATTTAAAGTGTTTCTGTTCCTCCTTGATTTAATGTCAGGCATAATTTAGTGGACAAGTATATGCAATCCTTCTAATAATTAATCTTCCACACCAAATTAGGTTTTAGCAGCCTTTCTCTTATCCTCGTATAATCTTTCTTATAGAATAATCCACACTATTGTTTTCTTTTTTATATGAGTTCTTAATTATTTTTGAAGTAAATGTTACTATCCTACATAATTTCTAAGTAAAATCTTCAGACTTTACTAATGCATATGTTTCTTGCTATAGAGTGAAGCAAGAGTGAAGTTTTTACTCTTGGTAAAAACAAGTTAGCAAATGAATACCTAGAGAAGCATGTTAGGGTTTTTCTAAAAGAGTTGAAGTATTAGATGTTTGGTGGGGAATATATGCATGGAGAAAAGTAGAAAGGTAGAAAGAATGACATCCATAATCCTAAAACTCAAAGACAATCACTATTAACATTCACTGCATTTTCACCCTGGTTTTTCAATATAATGTTGCTGGGATAGTACCTTGTATTATTTGTTTCATGTTATAGATTTTCTTTACAATCACAGTTTTTATTGGTTATATAGCAGTCTATTATATCTCTATCATGGCTTCTTTCTTTAATTATTATTATTTTTTTCTATCATGGCTTCTTTATGCATTTGCCTGTTATCAAAAATGTCAGATTGTTTCTGATTTGTAATATAAAAATAATGACTTAATGAACATCTTTGTGTAAATATTTTCAAGACTCTTTATTTCCTTAAATTCCCAGAAATGAAATCAGTGGATCAAAATATATGAACTTTTAAAGGCTTTGGACATATATTGCCAGGGCTTGGATTATTTATTGGTGATCAAAGTTAATGGGAAGGCACTGTATTTTAGGAAACCCCACACTCAAAGGGCCATTGTATTGTTTATATGAATTGATTATTGTTGATTTTGATTACCCATTTGCATTCCTCCTTTGCTACCTGAAACGGTATCTGTTGAGTTTAACCTAAAAGTATCTTGATTGACCTACAGAGCAATTAATTGTAATTTTTCCTACGAAGGTTTGCAAAGCCAGCATATTAACTGGAAATGAGGTTGGTGTATTCATGTTTGGATTGTGTGTGACTTCTCAGATTTAGGCTGATTGAGATGAAAGATTTATTCCTTTTGCAAGCAATGATGATAAGCTTTCTTTGTCTTTTGGTCCTACTTAAGTGAGGAATTTTGGTTTTCTGTATTTGTCAACAACATGTGAGTGGGTAGGATGAGGGACTAATTAAGGAAATCTTGAAGCCAACCTATTTTTTTTTTTAAGATTTTATTTATTTATTTGATGGAGATTGCACAGGCAGGGGGAGTGGCAAAGGGAGAGGGAGAAGCAGCTCCCCGCCAAGCGGGGCTCAATCCCAGGACCCTAGGATCATGACCTAAGCTGAAGACAGATGCTTAATGGATTGAGCCACTCAGGTGCCCCAAAAGCCAACCTATTTTTATGTTTTCCAGTTTGTTAGAATATACTTTTATTTTCATTTTATTTCTGTAACAGTTTTTTTTTCCATCAGGCAGGCAAATTTTTGCTTTTTAGAAATAAAATTTCTGTAATGCTTCGGTAATCATAAAACTTCAGATTTAGAGGGAGGGTTTTTTCTTGGGGGGGGGGGTGATAAATTAGCCATTCTCTGTAGCCAAGAATTTGATCACAACTATTCAATCCACTGGCATTTAGTGATTTGCCATTATAGTAATAAGAAACACATATTTCACCGACTTATATTTAAGTCTGCTCAATTCTATTATTTGTTTTTTCTCAAGGTTTAATAAAAAAATCAGATTAAAATAATACTCAGGGATGTGGTACAGGCTAACTAACACCTTCAGATCTACTCCACCTTCCCCACCTTTTCTGTATCTCAAGACATCCCCAGGATCCCATTCCCATTGGCATCTCAGTAGTCAAAGGCATGTTGTGTCTCCCCAAATAATTCAACCCCTAATCCTCACTGTAGCTGTATTTAGAACTAGAGCCTCTAAGGAAGCAAACAAGGTTAAGGGAGGTCATAAGGGTGGGGACTTGATGTGATAGGATTACTGTTCTTATAAGGAAGAGGTTAGTAAGAGCTCTTTCCCTTTCTCCCTCTACTCTTCATGCCTAGAGGAAAGGTCATGTGAGGACACAGCAAGAAGGAAGTCATCTACAAGCCAGGAAGAACGATCTCACCAGAAACATTGATCTTGGACTTCTGGTCTTCAAATCAGTGAGAAAACAATTTCTGTATCGTAAGGCACTCCATCTATGGTAATTTGTTATGACAGCCCAAGTGGACTTATATAGGCAGGCAGGAGTTGACCAAAGATGAGAGAGCAGGAGGAGGAGAGAAGTATGGCTGTTTCTGCCCATTCTCCTCCTGTGATGTCTCTAGCAGTGACTGCTTCTCTGTAACTCTAGTCCTCTCATTCTGAGGTGCCAGTTCTGACCAAGATGTTTGTGCCATGGCTCTGGCTCCCAGCAGATAGACAACGTTACCTGCCATTTTCTCTTCTGTCGTTGAGTTAGTAATGGCTTCCTTCTTGTTGCCTTATTCTCCTATTTGTTCCTCAACAATTACATCCTCTGTGAAACAGTTTTTTACACTAAATCCTTCTATATTAGAGACTTAGGGTGGCTTCAGCTTTCTCGGATAGTTTGGTTACTACAAGTGCATTTTTGCTCAATAAGGCTTATTCTTTCAGAGGTTAGAGTAGGTCTCTCAGGTAGCAATTGTTCAAAAGTCCTTGCAATCATCATCTCTGACTTGACAAGTTGGCAATGTGAAAACTTTTTCTCACTGTCTACTAAAGTCTCTCTCTCATTTTTTTTCATCATGACTCATATATATTGAAAGAGCATAACAGCAGCATAAAAGCTTCTTCTAGTATATGTTACAGTATTCACTTTTTATTTTCTTTCATGTTCTCCCTCCTTCTTACTAATTTTTTTGTTATATCTGTCAGTTTGAATTTTTTAAAAAAATGATGGAAACAAAATAATCCGTGCTAAAATCTACTAATAGATACCAAGAAATCAAGAACTCAGACACTAATTTTGTCACTGTGATTGCTTCTCTAAGATCTCTGATGGTCCTTCAGATGATGTATTAGGTGGTGAGTTCTGATTCCCACAGATTATTGAGTCCTGTATCCCTAGCTTTAAATTTTTTTTGTCCACACTTTAAATTGTGCTCAGAATATTCCCTGGATGGAATTTGATTGCAGATGTCTATTATATTTTGATGAATTCATATCAGTTCAGTCTTCCAAAGCATTTTCTATTAAAGTTAAGCTTATCTTGTAATATAGTAGCACATAGACCATTGAAATGTCTCTCTTCTATAATACTAGCCAGTCACAATTGACTTGGAGAAGCTTTGATGGACATCCACTGGAAATTTGTCTGAGTATGTTCTTCACTTTGATTTCTTTCCTCAGGACCTTGAGTTTTATTTTTTTTAATTTTTTAAAATTTTATCTCTTTATTCATGAGAGACACACAGAGAGAGAGGCAGAGACATAGGCGGGGGGAGAAGCAGGCTCCTCAGAGGGAGCCTAATGTAGGACTCAATCCCAAGACCCCAGGATCATGACCTGAGCTGAAGGCAGACACTCAACCACTGAGCCCCTAGGTGTCTGAGGACCTTGAGTTTTCTATAGCATATTTCAAGTAAGGGCTGCAGGAAACATTTATAATATTTTCACTGAGACCAAATAAATGTCCCATAGAGAAGATTTTCTATAGATTTTGACCATAAGTATGAGGTGTTTATTAAATACCATTCAATATTCTACATCAATATTTATCAAACATTTCTAAGAGATATGATGCACTTCTCAATTGCTATATATTTTCAGCCTCATTCAACTAAAACTAGTATTGTACAATTAAATAAATATTATATACCAGTAATTTAATTGAAGCTCTAAAAGTAATCTAATTTATAACCAGAGAAAATATATTTTGACCTAAGATTATCAACCCTTATTAGAAAATTCAGTGTTCCTTTATTCCCTTCCACATTTTCATAAACAAATAGGATTTTTTTCTCACCTTATGCTGGAATTAGCAATAGCTTGGCCTCAGTAACTTCTCCCCCAACACATATGTGACATTATCTGTTGTCAAGAAGACCCATTTAGTTTAAGTGTCTGTTAGAATTTATCAATTTATAAAACACTTTTCTTCTCGTGCTTTATTGTGCATTCATCACTCTTCTCATTATTGAATAATACTTGATGCAGTCCTCAAATGCATGATGCTGGCTTGGAGACTAAATTGTATTGAACTGCCTCTGTCCTTTTTAGGAAGAGAAATTTGCATAACTGTTAAATAGTATAGAAAAAGGTGAGAGTTGGGGATCCCTGGGTGGCTCAGCGGTTTAGCGCCTGCCTTTGGCCCTGGAGTCCCGGGATCGAGTCCCAGCGTCGGGCTCCCAGCATGGAGCCTGCTTCTCCCTCCTCCTGTGTCTCTGCCTCTTTCTCTCTCTATATATATCTATCATAAATAAATAAATAAATAAATCTTTAAAAAAAAAAAAGAAAAGAAAAAGGTGAGAGTTAAATCTTAAAAAAAAAAAAGAAAAGAAAAAGGTGAGAGTTAAATGTCACATCTAAATCATGGGTTCTGATGTGCTCTATCACAATCAGCATTTTACAGAACTCAAGTGCACTGTATGTTTGTGTTCTGAGCTAAAACCAAGCTAGATAGAAAAAAATTTCATTTTCTACCCTGTAAGTCTGCTGTGCAAGAAATGGGAAAGGATGTCCCCAGGCAGTGTTAGAATGACTGCTGCTTTCCTTTCTCAGTCTAATTAGAGTTCTGGCCCCAGCCGACTGGGTAGGTACAGAAGCATGTGACTAGGCAAGTATAGACACAGGTGACTTGTTTTTGATAGACGAGCCCATGAAGCCACTGGATGGGAGTATCTTTTGTCTTTTGGACTAGGCTGTTGCCTCCTCACTAAGCAAAAACTTGAATTCTTCTTCATATCACTCAGAATCAGACTTAGAGTTGGAAAGTACCTGAGAGACAACTTTCCTGAAAGGCTAGCATCTCTTGCAAAGCTTCTATAACACACACTGGTTCCATATCTGGTGGACACATTTTCATGAGCATTTTATAACTTTGGGTTTGCAATTTCAGCCCTTGCTGTTCTTTTGACCTGCTTAGAGAGTTTTCTCCTCCAACTGGGGCTGTAGACTAAACAACAACAACAACAAAAATATATATATATGGCATAAGAATATGCTCTTTTTCCCATAATTAATATGTGATTTTCTGACCATATTGAAGAATTAGAAGTATGCCCATTCCATAATTTAAAAATAAAAGAAGTATCCAAAGATACGAATTGAGCTTTAATAAGTGAAATCTGTGACTATCACATAGCAGTATGTCTGTGGTGGAAATAGTCTCTTTTTATCTTGTATTATCATTTAACCCATAATAGAACTGTATTCTTTCTTTCTAACTGATCCAGAATCCTGCTTTAATTCCTTGACCAGGACAATTTCTGACACTTCTTTTTCACAGTCTGTTGCAGAACCAACTTGGCAGCCAAGAATTGTTTCTTGAATTTCAGGCAATTATATCTTATTACTTACTAAAAGGCTTGAGTTGGATGCTCCATGGACAACTGAAACTTAACCTGTGAAAAACTGAAGCCATCATTTCTCCCATAGAAAACCAGTTTCTACTCTGTGGTATTCCTTTGTTCAATGAATGCCATCTGACATAACCATTTGTCTAAAAAGGAAATCTTGGAATTGCCTCAGACTTTCTTATTTCCCCATCTGCTCAATTACATATCCATCCATTTTGCCATCTCATCTGTTATTGACTTAGCTCACATCTTCAAGATTTCTTGAAAGAGAAGAATGCCAAGATACAGGTGTGTGTGTGTGTATGTATACACACTGAAATGTTATTTGTAATGTCCAGCAATAGAAGATTTGTTGTGTAATTCACGTATGCATAGCTCATACAATAGAATGAATACATTGCAGCCACTCAAATATTGATATGTATATGTTTATATGTGAAGTTTTACAGAAAAAGATGTTTATTATGACTGCATTTGTAATTAAACCACACACACACACGTAGGGGAGCCTGGGTGGCTCAGACAGTTCAGCCGCTGACTCTTGGTTTTGGCTCAGGTTATGGTCCAGGGTCATTAGATTGGGCCCTGGTTCGGGCTCTGCACTGGATGTGAAGCCTGCTTGAGATTCTCTCTCTCCCTCTCTTCTTCTCCTTTACCACTTGTGCACACATGCTCGCTCTCTCTCTAACAACAAAAAAAAGTTTATAAAAATACATACACATGTATTTTTGAGTAAACCTATTTTTTTTTTTATGAGAATATAACCTAAAGCTGACAACGCGGTCATATTTGGGGAAAGGAATGAAGGGTTGGGTGAAGAAAAAAACTCTTTTGGATATAGAAAGAAAGAAAACAAATTTATTTTCTTTGTTTTATATGATGCTTGAATTTGCTTCTCACATGTAATTCTTCCTTAAACAATTTTTAAAATTCTAGTGAACTTATTCATATTTTATGATAACTTATAAGGTCTGACAAACAAGAGACAAAGTTTTAGCTCAAGGAGCATAACTACAGGAGTAAAACACTTGAAATGAAATGAATGAGATAGGAGTGTGGCTGGTCAGTACTAATATCTTCTTGGGAGTCCTGGAATTGCATTAAAGTACTCATCTCTTGTCTGGAGTCCTAAAGGGGGCCCCATCTAGACTTTTTCAGAGCCTAGATTTGGGTCACCCTCTGGAGGAAAAAACAGAAAACATGAGTTAGAAATGCTCAAATTTGGTGTTGATAATATGTAGCCGAGTACTGATAAACTCTGGTTAAGGGAATCTCAAGGGAATGAGTGATGGTTAATGGTTACTTGGAGTGGCTTTCTGAGAATAGCTGGACTCCTGAAGATATTTATGTGTATGTACTAAACCCTTCAGAAGAGCCAAGAAAAGTGCTCACTTCCTGGGTATCTTGTCATGAGCACTAATCTGTTGCTCTGTACTGTACTTTGGACGTTATATATGCTATGTCTTTAATCTGCATGACAACTTTTAAATTAAATATTAATATTCCTATATAACATAAGAAAAGCCTGAAGTTTAGGAAAGTTAGGTAACTCTCCACGGTCACGTAATAAGCATCAGAGCTGGAGTTTGAACCCAGGTGGCCTCACTGCAGACAGCTTAACAACTGGTGTTAGTGAAAGAAATGTCTGGGTTACACACTCGGATAAATGCAGGGTCCAGGAAGCTAGTGGGAGCGAACACCAAGGGCCGGGGGTAGGGACGGAGGGGGGGCTGTGTAACCACAGAGCTCAGGGCACATCCCGTGTTGTCAGACTGAATGAAAATTCACCCGTGTTTTGTGTG
The DNA here is from genome assembly GCF_011100685.1 of Canis lupus familiaris. Taxonomy (NCBI): domain Eukaryota; kingdom Metazoa; phylum Chordata; class Mammalia; order Carnivora; family Canidae; genus Canis; species Canis lupus. The sequence goes on from NC_049257.1 coordinate 458,385, forward strand.
GAGACAATGTGGAAAACTTTCATAAAGCAGGTCAGTAATTTTTTACCTCCCTCTCAACACGCATGCTATGATGGGGTATGCGAGGCAATGCCTGTTTGCCTGCCGGACTTGTACCCAGAGAACACATTTAGCTAATAAAAGTCTTTGGAGACAAATTGTCTCATATCCTTTCTTTTCCCAAACATCTAAAATAGAAACTGCGATGAGCAGCATAGGAGGTTGCAGCTCGCACTGAAAATGGTCCATTCTCTGTCCCTTTACTTTTAAAAGATGAAAAGTTGTTAAGTGCTTATTGAACTAGACGCTTCGCCACATTATCCCATTTAACTCGCACAAGAATCCTGTGAGCGGATGTGGTTCCACGCCGCCGAGCCGTCACGTCGTTTCTCAAGTCACCGAGGGGTCCTCCGGGCCAGCCTCCAGCCTCCCGCCCCAGCCTCCCCGCCCGCCGGCCGCGCCCTCCCAGCCTGCGCCGCTCGGGGCGCCCGCCCGCCCACCTGCGGCCAAGCCCTCCGGGACCCCCCCACCGTCCCTCCCGGACGTGCCCGCTCTGTCCTCGCCCGCGTCGCAGCCGCCTTGAAGCCTCACGACTCTGCCTCCCGGATACTGTCCCGCGGCCAACAGTTCTTCCCACGGCGAGACTGCCCGCTGGGCCAGCCTGCCAGTCCCCGGCCTCCCCTCCCCGCCCCCCCCCCGCCTCCCCTCCCGCAGGGCCTCCCCTCCCCGCTCCCCGGCCTCCCCTCCCGCAGGGCCTCCCCTCCCCCCAAGCGTCCCCTCCCGCAGGTCCTCCCCCGGGCTTTCCCCAGTGCTCCCGGGCCATTCTTTACAGGGAAGAGCCAGCGAGACCCCCTCCAGCTCAGACCGCCTTCCGAAATGCAAATACCCATCACGTCAATTCCCCACACGACAAACTCAGATCCTTCCTCTATTTAAATATTTTGGTAGTGGTTTCCTATCACTTTATTTTATTCTTTTTCATATTATTTTGTTTTTAATCATTTGTAATGTTCTGAAGATCATATATAAACATTTTTTAGGACATGAAATAACATAGTTTTTTTTTTTTTTTAATAAATCTCAACTGTAGAGGATCTTAAAAACACAAAGACTAAGTCAGCTTCATACAGAGAATGGGGCAATCGGATACACAACACAATATGCATCTTTCCAAACAAGTTTGCTAAGAAACAGCTCCCATATTTAGAGTTAGAAATAAAACAAAGTTTTCATTTACAAAAATCAGGACATCATTTGATTAATGAAGCCTATTCTTCCCCCAGTTTTACACTTGCTTATCTTCATTTAGATGATGTAAATTCATGAGAAAAGAACAAATTCTGGTATGTAACTTGTAACAACAAGTTACAAATGCTCAATTTTTTAACAAACAAAAAAATTTTCCTTCCCCAAATGCAAATATCCAGTAAATAAAACAAACATAATATTCCAGGTATAGAAATACTAGTAATTCACTTATGAAAGATGTATTCGATGGTACCATTTTTGCTTGTCCTAAATATGAAAGCACTTTACAAAAGAACCAGGCCATTATTATTTAAAGTCTATTCCTTCACCCAGTTTCCTACTCTGAATAGAAACTCACCAATTCTATAGGATTTTGGCTATAGGACTGAGCTACAGGAAAGGTCTGAAATATCTAATAGTCTTCTGGTTGGAGAAAACTGTTTCCTGGAGACCTATAGTCAGTTACTCATTACTTTGCGCTTAAAAGCATTCCTCATCAAACTTCTTCCCAGCAGCCTTTAGAATAAAGTACTGGATTTGGGCTTCCAGAAGGGGTTGCTTCCAGCTGGAACACCTACCAGTAGGGCATCCTTGCAGGCATTCTGCACGCAGCCTATGGGAGCTCTGCAGCCACCTGAAAGACCTTGATTTTCTCTATGCTAGCCTCCAGCTTGAGCGGCTCCACCAGGCCATGTACCGTACGCATATGGGCCCCAGGTGACATGGTTGTGGCACCGAGCTCCCAAGGCAAGAAGTTTTCTATCACTGCAAAGACCAGGAACAAAATCTCTAACCTGATCTTGAAGGCTTACCTCAACCAGCTGTAGTGTACCTCCTACAGCTTCTCATGTCATGTGACACATCTCTCTTTTCATTCTAGCTTCAAAGAGAGGCAAAACAAGCCAAATATTTCCTGCCATGGGGCCTTAGCACACACTGTTCCTTCTGTCTAATAAACTCCCTCCCACCCTCTTGCATGGTTATAACCTACCCTTTCTTTTGACCTCAGTTTAATCTTCTTACTTTGGAAAGCCTTTCCTAGGCCTCCCAGCCCAATTTTCCTGCTGTTAATGACCCAACACTTCACTTCTTGGTTATAGAAAGTAATTTTATACCTACTCAGGTGATATAATGTCCAGATATGACCTAAGATTCATTTTATGGAGCCACTTTTGTACACTACCATATTCCCAACATCTTTTTAAATTCTTGGAAAACATTGCTCAGTCAATGTTTGTTGAATGGATAGCTGAAAGAATTTTTTTTTTTAATTTATGCTATTTAAACATTGACTAAATAGTCCTCCTTTCATGCACTAAAACGATCCATGAAGTTTTTCTCCAACTATTTTGGTAAGCATTATCTTTCTTGTTTGAATATCACACAAATGATAAGTTCCATACTATTGGCATTTAATTGTTCTTTCTGTTTCTATAGCAGATATGCCCCTTCAAGTCAAGGATCATCTAAAATGTACATCTTAGCTGATTTACCTACTCCACTGCCTCCCTCCATCTCATGCTACATCTTATGCCACAAATAAAATACCACTAGTTTAGATTTGGTATTAAACAAATACTAATTGATGTGACGTTTTATAAAACTCATTAGGAAATTTGTGGAGAAAGTGTGAGAAAAGCAACTTTGCTTTTAACTTTGCTCTTAACATCACTCTGGTTTTGCAATTTTATATGGACCTAACTGGAAGTTTAGAAAAAGAGTATGACAAAACACAAAGATATGTTAAAAAGAGAAAAATGGAAAAAATATAACAAATGCCAACAGGGTGGAAATATGAAAGTTGTATGAAATGGAATTTAAGGAAAAAATATTTGTGAATAAAAAGTAGTTTATATTAATTAAGAGCCAATTCACCAAGTACTTCTTGCAGCTATAAACTTGCATATACTGAATAACAAAAGATCAGTGTAAATATAGTACAAACTGACAGAAATACAAGTAGAAATTGAAATAATAATTCTAGAAGTCTTTAACTTAAAACTCTTAGAACTGGTTATGCATACATAGACACAGTCACATACAACATTGAATCCAATAAATAGAGACTTGACATCATTTGCTAATGATGTGTTTTTTACAGAAGTCTTTCAAATGCCGGGGTCAACAAAAATTCTAATAACTTCCTAAAACTAGATATTAAATCTGCATTGTATGGAAACAGAGTAAAATAATTAGCATAGTGAGAAGTTATCTAATCACTTAGAAAATGCATAAATCAATTTCTTAAATCTTAAGTTATAGATGAAATCACAGAACTGAATGTATGGAATATGTAAGCATATTATACTAGTTGCAAAACATGATATTCAGAAGAAAATTTCTTGTATCATATAATAATTTTAAAATGAAAATAAATACACTTAAGTACATAAGATAAAGAAGACATAGGAGTAAATAAACAAAACATACCTATCCTCCATCTCTAAAGGCACTTGACACCAATGGTTTCACCAATGATGAATTTTGTCCCAGTCTATGAGAGCAAGTAATTATTATTTATGTCACTCTCAAGCTTTGAAAATATGTAGATATTCTTAATATTTGTTCTATGACTTCAGGATAATCATAAAAAACAGATCCTAAGTTCAAATCTAAGAGAAAAATACTCCGGAAATACCAAAAATATTTGGAATAAAAGGAATAAATTCTGAGTTGTCCTAACACATATCAGAATATAAGAAGTAGTTATATTAATTGCAACATTTTGGCATTTTTCTCAAATAGACAAATAGATTCAATTGGAAGAAGAAATGCTAGTTATTATTTGTGAAATAATAGCATAAGATTTGAAAAGCTGTTGGGATAATTTGAGGAAGACATGTTAGCATTTTACTTCACATCTTGTCCAAGGAAATTCTATAAAAATTAGAGATCTAAATGTAAGAACCAAATATTATAAAATAATTTTAAAATGGAGGGCTTCTGGGGGCACCTAGGTGGCTCGATTAGTTAACCACCTGATTGATTTCAGCTCAGGTCATGATCTTGGGGTCATGAGATTGAGCCCTGGGTCAGGCTCCATGCTCAGTGGGGAGTCTGCTTGAGATTCTCTCCCTTTCCCTCTCTCTGTCCTTCTGCTCTCTTTCTCTCTAAAATAAGTAAATAAATCTTTAAAAAATAAAATAAAATGGAAGGTTTTCTAACACAGGAAATGCAGCAGTTAAAAAGGAAAAGATAAATGTTTATGACCTTTCAGAAATATAAAATTTATATGTGGGGCAAGATACATAAATAAGCGATAGACTGGGAGAAAATATTCCCTACATATATAAAATACCAAAAACTTAGTATCACTGACAAAGAGCACCTACAAATTAATAACAAAATATCAAACAAATAGAATAGAGAGGTGAATTTGAGAAAAAAGTATAAAAGTGTCTTGAAAACATAAGCTCTGTCATATTAGAAACACGAGTAATAAAAATTAAAATAATAGTGATCCAATATTCCTTACCTAACAATTGGTGAAAAATTTTAAAATATATAATATTCAGTGCTAGCAAGGGTGTGATAAAAGAGCATACCCACTTTTGGCAGGTGTATACTTGGTAAAAACTTGGGAAGATTTTAAATGTTCATACATTTCACTCCAATTATTCCACTTTTAGATATCTATGCAGTAGGAATACTGTGAAGATGCATGCAGAAATGTGTACAAAGATGTTCATGCAATGTTGCTTAAGTCACAAAAATTAGAAACAACCTGAGTGTCCCAATAGTTGATAAGGTACATCCAAAGGTGATAGTAGCAAGAATGAACACAAAGATAAACGACAGTGCCACAGGGGTGCTGACCACGTAGAATGAATTAATCAGAATAGACGTGGACCATAAATAATAGACACAAAGAGCGTTGCTGTAATCTGGCTTGATTTCAGCCACGGGTACATCATTTTAGGCAGCTGCTTTTAAATTTCACACTGATTTGTATCAGTGTGGATACCCTTGAAAGATACCCATAACATACTACTCAAGAGAAACAGTAAGTTGAAGAATTGTCTCCATACACTTAACATAATTTTATGTTTTACAAAAAAACAAAAAACAAAAAATCCATTGTTTATGTAGCAGAGTGTGCTGTGTATGCTTTTCTAAATGTTTTGAAATATTTCATATTTAATTCATCACATTAATATTTTTTATTTATCAGTTAGTTGTTGACCACCCTTCACCATATTTTCCTATGTGCCTTAACCTTCCTCTAATCAGCTACTCTTTTTTGCTTCCTGCCTAGCAGAAGTGATATAGCAAAGAGAAGAGGGGAAAAAGAAGTAGTTGATTTTGAATTTCACAAGTTTACTATGGGGGAAGAAATGGAAATGATGCAGACATGGAGAAGAAATTTGGAGGAAGACATGGTGAAGTCAGAGAATACCTTACCTTCCATCACTTCCCTCATCAAAGAGAAAGGGGGAGGATAATTGCATGGTAAGCAAAGAGATGTTGATAGAAAAGGGTTTGTGAGGAAGAGACTCTGAGTCCCATCCTTCAGCCATCCTGGAGCAAAGCCAGATTAAGATCAGGGTAGAGTGGTGACAACCTGCTAGTTTATTTAAGGAACCCAAAGGAGGACGGGACCCCTCTTCAGAGAAGTGACTGTGTGGTGTGTCTGGGGAGGTGGGTCTGAGTCAGCTTCCAAAGTCAGGACTTCCAGAGTGGTGCAGGAACCGAGGTAGGATTCCTGTACAACCAGGGGACATTCACAGTAGTTCTTGTTAGTCCAATGGCAGCATGAACTGAATATCAGAAGTCCTCTGACTGCCAGAGCCTCTGCAGGGACGGACCTCTTTGAATCTACCACCCACAAGAAGATAAGAGACATTTCAGTAGATCCCACAGTGGGAGGATTAAGGACAAGAACAAGTTGCTTTGGCACTTGTAAGCTCACAACCATGTGCCCAACTCTAAGGAAGAAGGTAGTGTGTCATTAAGGGGAAGAAGTGATTCAATAACCTGGGAGCTCCTACTACCCACCAAGTGGTTGCAGAAAATTATGGTTTTCTGTATGCTTGACTTTGTAGAGTGAAATTTGTACCTGCATTATCTGAATCTCTGTCTTCTCTCATTTTCATTTATTTAGTTAGGTAGCTTTTATTTAATTACAGTAACGTTAAAATACAGCGTTATATTAGTTTTAGGTGTACAATATAGTAATTCAGCAATTCCATACAACACCCGGTGCTCATCACGAGTGTGCGCCTTACTCCCCATCATCTAGTTCATCCATCCCCCACACCCCTCCCGTCTGGTAACCAGCAGTTTGTGCTCTATAGTTAAGAGTCTGTTTCTTGGCTTCTCTCCCTCTCTCTCTCCTTTGTTTGTTTTGTTTCTTAAGTTTCACATATAAGTTAAGTCATATGGTATTTATCTTTGTCTTCTCTCCCTTTCTTTAAATCCCAAACAGCCCCGAGATTTTTTAGGGAGCAGGTGGAAATTTTACTTTTTTCCTTATAAGTCTCTATGTTATGTTGAACGTTTTACAATGGTGCACACTTCCTCTGTAATTAAATAACAAAGAAATAATAATTGACACATACTCCCAATACATCAAAATAGTAGGGTATTAGAAATGTCAAGTTACTTGTTTAAGGTTAAATGTTTCCAAAGTAAGCATCCCTTTTATTTTTGGCTGCAGTAATCATTCATATTTTCTACATCTAAATTTAAATTGATTGACCAAATAAAGTAGATGAAGGCTTTTTGTTTAAAGAACACTGTGAAATGTGTCGGACCTGCTTCTTTTCATGCCTCACCATTGCCCAGCAATTGAAGCAACTATTAACTTGGCTGATGCCTATTAAGGTCTGGATGCAGTCTTTCAGCATTTCCTTCCTAAGACAGCAGGACAGAATCAATGGCAGTTTCAGCTCTCCTGAAGATTGATGCAGGGCTGCAGTGCTTAGCAAAACCATGTGATCTTTGAATCAATCACTGAAATAAATCTATGCAACTGGTGTCAGGAATCAAAGTAATTTCACACTTATCTTCCCAATTCCCTAGAACCAAAGAAAATGGAATCCAAATCAGACTCACTGAGCCACACTACTGAGCCTCCACTCCCAAAGGGGTTTAATATGTGTCACTGTTCAAAAGACTTGTCTTGCAATTAAAAAAAATGGAGGTTGGCATATTTATCTGTAAATATGAAAGTGATGGAGCATTCCCGATGGTCCTGGCTCAAAAATGGCTAAGTCAGAATATAGTTGGATGAAACCATAATGCCTAATCACTGGCATGTCGATTGTAGCTGTATCTTTTCATAGGATGCTAGAAAGGTTTTGCAGAAAATCTTATGATTCACTCTCCTGATTCACATAAAATTTAATAAAATATTTCTACACAGATTCTTTTTATACTCTTAAATATCTTGAGGAAAGAAGTGTCTCTAAAAATACAATTTATAGCCTCCTCTTCCTTACTTCTAGGAACTTCTTTCACATAAGATCAACTCTTGATTTAATCTACATGATAAAAAAGATGAGTGAACCAACAAGTACAGAATGATAAATAATTTAGAATTTTAAACTTGCCCTGAAGTATTGTGGGAGCATTACATGGTAAATAACAATGTGATGTTATCTTGGTAATGTTTTCAAGAGCTTTTATTAGCTGACCCACCTTAAATTCAAGTGAGTATCAAAGGAGTGACTGTGTTCAGTGCTTCTCAAATTCAGGACCAAAATAGCATCTTAAACATCTTCATGGCCTCTATGTTTGAATGCATAGCCTCTCTCTGAACACTTTGCTCGTTGCCTACAATCTCACTGGATATGCAGGTAGAGGAAGCAGCAGAAACATACAGTTGACTTGAATCAATGTAGTTCTCAGCCTTTTATCTATACTTAAAAATATATATATATTGATCAACATACCATAGCGTATAAAGCCTGAGCTGAAAGCATACTGAGATCTTCATAGCACGTCAGGGGAATGGGAAAGGAATAGGAAGTAGTGACCAGAGTTGAGGAGCTAACTCTACTGTAATGTGGACTCCAGAATGAGAGGATCCAGCATTCACCCACATAGGTTAGGAGTATGGTTAACTTGAGCTTGATCGTGATTGTGGGAAGTATCCCAAAGCATGTGCTGTCATTGTTGAGACATAATAGTAGTTTCAAAGCAGCATTATGCTCTATGTGATGAGGTGGGTGGCATCACAATTCTAGATGATCCTAGCAACAGCTGGGAGTATATCCAAACAGAGTTCCAGCTCCCTGAGAGAGGAAAGTTTTGGCAGGGTAGCAGGGTCAATCCAAGTCTACAGCAGATGCCAAGACATACAGACAGAAGCCAGACGTACAGACTAGACAAGTGGGCTTCAGAGGAAAGGCTGCGGTTCTCTAGACAAAAGATTCTCAAGGCATTGAGCATGCCAGATATTGTAAAATCAATCAGATCTCACCAGCTGGTCCCTTGGAAGCTACTATTATACTCTCTAATCAACTCAGAAACTGGGCAGATATGAGGCTTTGGTTAAAGTCCAAAGATTCAGCAGTGATGAGAAAATCATGAGCTATGGTAGTTAGACTTTTGGGATCCTCTCCTACCAACAACTGTGCTACCAGGTGCCCCAGAGATATATGACATAGATAAACCACAAGATTCCTTCTAGGAAGTATTTCTCTCCCTGCTCAGATTTTAAGACTAAATAATTTGTTATTTTTAAATCTAAATTTAAAGGTGATTTATTGTCATTTCAAAGCATAAGCTACTTTGTGTTTCATAAATGAAAACCAGGTGAACTATATCCTTTGAAAGACATTCTTTGGGGCTATGTTTAATCAAACTCTAACACCCAGATGATGGTGTTCTTGGCAAAATTTCAAAATAAAGGCCACTCTGAGAACAGGACATGAAATTATATTATAGCAAGGAATATTTAAGCAAGATCCTAGGATGACAATGCTAATTGCAGTGATTTTGGAATGCAGGACTGTGAAGTCACATGGTCCTATGAAATTAGGTCAGGATGTTTTTGATAATAAGGTGGATTTAATTTAGGAGTGGTGTCACCTAGAAACATAGACAACTTATGTCTTATGATTTCATGACTTTTCTCCTTTTATTATAAAACATAAAACCATTAAGAAGACATTTTACCAATGTTAAGTGTATAACATTTTCTTTGCTGAAATCAATGATTTTTAAAAAGCAGATAATGTGTGGGGAGTATTGTAACCTTTTCCAAAAGTAGATATTTGCATACCATAAAACCTGTATCTAAGGCTCTTATGCCAGGGATCAGAGACAAGCAGCACAGTGGTACAATTCCAACAGAATTGATTTTGATTTAGGACAAATGATTGGTCTCCTGCGCAGTGAAACTTACCACCTCATCTCTTTCCAATGAGATGAACAGAATCAATCCACTTTCAAAAAGGTGGTCTTCATGTCTCCAATGTGACTGTGTCTACTAAGAACGTGTCTGCCATCTGGAGAGAAGTCTAGCCTAAAACGTTAATCTTGTTGGAAAACTAATTAATTTTCTTTTCTGAGGAGCTAAACTATAGTATCATGGAAAGATACGTTGAAATTCTGACAGCATACTGGCAACGACTTCCTACCCTTCAGAGCAGGGACTGTGTTCTTTGCAGTGCTATGCAGATTCTAAAACACAATGCTATAATTTACAGGCTTGGATTCTGTGTATGTTCTCAGGCCTTGAGACATGAAGGTATTAAGTTTTCTTTCCCTGAAACAACGCAACGTTTCTTATATCTGATTATTTAGTGCGGCAGAGACCACATCTTGTGCTGCATTAGAAAAAATGATTTATCCATTAATGCCTTTTAGTCATATAGTATGGAAACAAAACTCTGTTAAATCCATGAGTCTGTACCCCAGGGATCCTTTTGTTTTGGATAAATAGGTGGCCCCAAGCTAGCTTAATTTTCCTTTAGAAGCCGGGAGCTAAATGTTAGAACTAGCCTTTGAACTTGGGAGAAAGCTGAGTTGCTATGTCTGCACCTGCCTCAGTAAAATAATTTTAAAGTCATTCTGAGTGTAACTTCTGGACAAACCAATTAGGAGTAGTAGTCCCTTTAGAATTAAGATCAGAAACTTACAGTATTTACAGCCAAGATGTAGTAGAAGATGATTTTAGCACAATGGAGAAGTTCTAAGAAAAAGCAGGCATGTGAGTGAGAAAGGAGGACACCGCCTTCTGATTTGTACCCCCAGGTCTTACTACTTCTTCCAAAACCTTGTGACTCCAAAGTCCCTGAGCAGGCCGCTGCTTGTTCTGGCCAGAGAGCAGAGCCACCCACCAGGTGCCTGCAGTCTCCTACCCAAAAGGGAAGAATCAAGAATAATGAAAGCACAGGACTAGAAGGTACCTCACTCAAAGATTTAGTCTGTCTCATTCTTGAATCTCCTCTGTAGCATCCCTGCTGAATGGGCATCCAGAAATAGGGGATTTAGTCTCTCCACAGGCTCCAGCTATTAGAAAAATCTTTCTGATTAAGAGCTGAATCCTCTGTGTGTGTAGCTTGCTCCACTCACTGTTGCCACCATTCCTACTTGAGTGTATACTTAACACATGGAATCCCTCCTGTTTACGGCGGTTCCTCAGACATTGGAGCATGGTTATTCTGTTAAACCTGAGGCTTTTGGTTTTCCTTCAATGGTAAACACTACTACTCCTTTGACCATTTTTCATTTAACATGGTTTTAGAACCCTTGCCAGTATAGTTGCTTTCTTTGAATACATTGAGTTTATTTACAACTTTTAAAAAATATGGTATTGGCACCAGAACCACTCTAAGATTGGAATCATCAAGAAACAGAAGAGAGCTGGCCTCTGGCCTGCCCCTGCAAGAGTCTTTGCTTTCACACGTTTTTGGCTATCTCAGTACTCCACTGACTAATCTAGAGCTTCTTCTTGAATAAAAGCTTACATATTTTGTATTTATGGTCTGTTATGTACCACATTTTCTCCAGCCTATACTTGTACAGCTATTTTTTAGATCCAAATAGAGAACCTTGTATTTTCCCAGGTTAAATTTTATCTTATTAAGGTCAGACCATTACTCAAGTATCTCAGAATCTTTTGGTATCCAGATTTAGTCAGTCAATATGTTCTCCTTCCACTCCTCAATTTCCTCATAAATGAGAATAAAAACTACCTCATACGATGATTGTAAAGACTGCATGATCCAATACATGTAAAGTGCTTAGAAGAAATATGTAGTAAAACTGCATAAAGTAAATTATTATCACTTTATAAGCAAAGCCAGTCTACAAAAATGTCTTTTAACTTTAAAGGACATTTGTTGACATCACGCAAATAATCCCCAATGTTTTAGAATAAAATATTTTAGTCAAAACTATTGTAAGCAGATTTTCAACAACAAAAAAAATTGTTTAAGCAATGTAAGTGAACACTAGAGGACTTTACAATTGCAGAATTCAAGGAGAAAATAATTTTTTAAAATCTTTATTCATTTCCAAGTAAGAAGGCTATATAATTGGACAAGCTGAGGCTCATTTTGAATTGCCTCCTAAAACCCACATTCTTACATCCTAGAACCATCTGCTACTAGCAAACTCTAAATCTACCAAAATGATAAATTGCTTTGCTTCTCCTCTATGTGAAATCATTACTCAAAGCTGTAGGGGTGGATCCAAGTTAATGACACAGCTCCGTGTGTGAAAAAGTTGGAACTTTCCTGTACTGTCAATCAGAAGAATTAGCAGAATGACATAGTGGAAATGCTCTTGGTTTGTAATGTCTCAGATCTGGGTTTACATCTTAGCGCAAGAACAGTTCAGTTATGTGACCTTGGATAAGTTACTACCCCTCAGTCCCTCCATTTTCTCATTTGTGGGAGTGGGATAATTATAACTTCTAGAGTTGTAAGGAATTTGAAGTAACATGTGTAAAGTACCAACTATGATCAATACTAGCAGTTATCAGTCATTCATATGAATGGATGAAGATGGCAGTAATCAATAAGAATTTGTAGATGCCTACAAGTTTCTACAAACAGAATTTGAAAATCAGCCATGTCAATAATACAATCCAACTAGAAGACAATAATAAGAAGAGAATGTAGACAACAGGACTATATTATATTCTAAGTGCTTGGGAAACAATGTGGAAGCAAAATCCCTCTTAAAATAGTAACTTTTAATTTCTTAAATGAAAACATAGGATAGAAGAAAGTTAGATGGTCTTAGAGAAGGGCCTAACATTCTGGCATAACACTTCATCTAAACATGAGAATATTACAAATTTTTAACTTCACTCAGCCTTTCTTAAGTGACTGATACATGACAGGTAAACCATAGTCTAAGAAGACAATGCCTTTGGTGTTCATAAAACCTTTTTTTATAGCACTTCTCCAGTGTCTAAGCACTCCTTCTGAATCTATAGAATTATAAATTGAAAATATTTTTATCTCAAAAATCATTGAATCATGGAACACTGTTAATATTTTCTTTCTTTCTCTATACAGCACATTAAGCATGAAATGAAACTCCTTATCAAAGAGTGAAGGTTCATCTTTTGAATAGCTTTTCTTTATTTCAACAGTCAGTGAAGTCTTTGCTTTGTAGAATGGAAGGAAGTTGTTGGCGAATAAAAATACATTTAAAACATGCAAAGAATTCAGTATAATTTAATCTCTGTATTATAAAATTTAAGGTGTGCGATCTCATACAAAAGGTAGATGTGGGTCTAGTTTAATTTTGCAGTAGATGTTGATCCCAAAGCTGAAGGAATACTTCAGTAAATTCTCCTTTAAAATGGAGACTACATTTCAATTTTAAATTTTCAAATTTTTAATATTACTATTTGGTTCTTTATATATTATCATTTAAAGTGATATACCTTGTTTTCCCGAGGTATTAATTGCTTTGGCATCCCTAAAAGTTTCTACTTATAAATCTTCTAAATGTTAGACAAGTTTAATAAAAGAACATTTTAAAAATGTATTATTTACTGAGAAAATATTTTAAAAACTTAGATTTTTAAAAAGATTTTATTTATTTCTTCATGAGAGACAGAGAGAGGTAGAGGGAGAAGCAGGCTCCATGCAGGGAGCCTGATGTGGGACTCGATCCTGGGACTCCAGGACCATACCCTGAGCCAAAGGCAGATGCTCAAACGCTGAGCCACGTAGGCATCCCATTCAATTTTATTTTTTAAAAAATCAAAGTTTTTTTGGGTCATCTAGGTGACTCAGTGGGTGAGTGTGTCTGCCTTTGGCTCAGGGTGTGATCCCAGAGTCCCAGGATTGAGTCCCACATCGGGCTCCCTGCATGGAGCCTGCTTCTCCCTCTGCCTATCTCTGCCTCTCTCTCTCTCTCTTTGTGTGTGTGTCTCATGAACGAATAAAATCTTAAAAAAAAAAGGAAAAAAGAAAGAAAGAAAAATATTACTGAACAAAAACTGGGTAATCAGACTATTGGGTATAAAGCAATCAGTCAAAGATTAACCATAAAGTAAATCATATGTCTAGATATAGTGGTTTAGATTAACTATTGAAAGTTGTTAGTTTTTTGTTTTTAAGGTTATCATTTCCTGAAAAAGACATAGTCAAATATAGGAGGGCGACCATGCCAAGAAAAAGAGTATTCGAAACAAAACAAAACAACAAAACAAAAAGAAAAAAAAGAAAAGAAAGAGAAGAGAAAAGGGGGGGAAAAAAGGGAGTGGTCTTATGTTTGTACACATGTGCCTTAGAGGCCCATTATGTAGGTTGCTAATGCAGAGACTCTACTGAGAACACTGTGCTTCCTCAGATTCAGGCTTTCACAGTTGGAAGCCCAAAGATGAGATGAGCTTACCTGTTGTGATGAGTTGGGTGAGGAACAAGCTTCTAAACACCAGTCTTTACCGTTGACAGATTTCCTCTCTCAAGTACATCATCAGCTCCCCTCCCCATTTGTGAATAAGAATGAAGAGGCCTACTAGTACAGGTTGCAGAGCAACTGGTCGGCTAGGTAATTCCCCAAGTCAAAAGTGTGGAACAGATAAAGCAGCCGGAAACCCAAAGAAATGAACAATGAAGGTTCAGTTTCTCTGCAGATAAGTAAGCTAAGCTAACTCTCTGGATTAGGATGAATTCAGATAAGGAACAATTTAGAAACAGAGTAAAGGATTCAAAAAAGGTAAAAAAAAAAAAAAAAAAAGAAATCCCATGTATTTACAGAGCAGCAGCCTTTCCAAGGAAGATGGGTCATGAGAGAGAGCCCATCAAAGTGAGTTTTTCAGATCAATTTGGAAATGCTAAATATTTTATCTCTCCTAGGGAGAGTCAGAAAGCTTAAAAGAGAAGTCCTGCAGCAAATAAATCTGCTTCATTTCGTTTAATAATTGATCATATTAAAATTTTCTTACCATAAAATTTACCATCTCAAGGACATTTTTATGCCTAGCCAGGTCTAGGGAGGGCAAATGATTTTATTTTCATAAACAAATGGAGATATCAGATGACTGGTCGAAATTAAGGCCACTGGGTACAAGGTGGTGGCAATGCCTGCCCCAGAAATCCAGGCCATTATCCGGGGCATGTGGAGCTACATCAGCACAGACACAGAATCATGAAAGAAATGTAAAAAGGCGACTGAGCCTTGTTGAAAGACAGCAGATAGAATCAATAGTGTTTTAAAAGAATATGAGTTAAGGGTCAGGAGATATAGGTCCAGTTACTTGGCTCCATCACTGGCTAACTGGCATTGGTTCCTTTAAACTGGGTGAGAATCATTTTAGGACATCCAGCAGCCTATTGCTTCTTCTGACGGCAGAATCTCTTATGTGAGGACTCATGGTTGAAGAGAACTGATTCTACTTTCCTTTGTTCTCTCCCTCTCACCACAGGGATGGCAATGACCCACTACAGCCTTCCTCCTGCATCCACCCCAGTCACTGAGATTGGTTCAGGGAGTAGCACATGGCCAGAGTTCGCCCAGGAAGACAGTTTCTTTTTGTTACAGTTGTTAAGCTGGTAAGATGTGAGTGTGGGCCTAGAGGAGGGGATCGTTTTTCGTTCCCCCTTTTCTCACCACGTGGAAAGAGCTTGGCTGAAAGACAGAGATGGTGGAAGAATTTGGATGGCATCATACATCAGCTTCTTGTACAGCTGAAGTGGCTGTATCCTTGGTCTTGCAAATCACACAAGTCAGTAAATTCAGCATCCTATTTAAAGTCAGCTTGAATTGAGTTTATGTTGATAGCAACTCAAAGAGTCTCAATTAATTTAAACCATTATAGGTTGGATGTTTTGTAAATTTAGAAGGTATTTATGTTACTTAAAACAAGAATGCATTAAGCTCACCTCTGGAATGTGAGGGAGGGAATTTCACACTTGATCCTTTTTGTTAATTATTCAGCCCTTGAAAATTCATGGTGGGGGAAATGAATAAAACATGTATTCCCAAGCTGAATTTGTAGAAAAATATAGGTAGCCTCAAGAAATTCAGTTACAGCACTTTCTTTAGGCCTTCCATATTCATGCTTATCTTGAGCTTGAATATATAATGTACAATGAGCCTTGTGTGTGCTACCTGAAGGCATGGGGAAAAGTCAAATTGAGTTGTTTGAGTTGTTCAGGCCTCCACATTAATTATAGAGAATAGCGAGTACTTCATCTGTAAGGGGAAAAGTCACATGTATGTGTAGCTCGTATGTATCAGGATCACCGAGCACACCTGGACATAAATCAAGCAGAAGACAGCTGGGGATCCCAGAATCCCCCGAAGGCGCCTTTAAATTCCATGATCCTTTGCACTCAACTTCCAAGGTCTAAGTTCATAGCTAGTACAGAATCATGCCTATGTGGGATACTAAATAATAAATATTTATTGATAATTAAGAAGATCTGGCAAGGCCTCTTTGACCTTTGGATAGAAGTTAACTGAACTAGCTCACAGGATGCTTGCAATTGGTGCAAGACTCTGAGAGGAAAGAGAATTGAAGGAGGAATTAACAATTTTCCACATTCTTCTAGCATTGCTTGCACTTTTACTGGTAATCTTTGATCCTTTTTTTTAATCCTCTAAATGTATACTTTCCTAGTCACCATTTTGAGAATTCATAATTGGCCTGTAAATTTCTAGAGACTTAATGGGTTATTTTTGTTTTCATTGATCTTCTTCAAATTTAGGTTTCCCTCTCATTTCTCTTAACTTAGTGTTGAAAGATTTTTAAGCTGTGCAATATACAATCTTTGACTTTTCTGTCCCTTGGGGTTTCAGCTTTTTTTTTTCTTTCCAGTTCTTAGGTGAAGATTGAAACATATATGTCAAGATCTAGACTAAGACTCCAGGCACCTCGCATAAATCTTGTTCACTGAACATTTTGGGACTATTGTAACTATTTCTATGTGTTATTTTATTGCAAACAAATAGTATAAAACAACTAGGGAATATGCGATACTGACTACGGTGGGATGGATCTATTTCATCAGTATATAATGTGGGAAACAGACTATATGAGTGTGTGCATGTGTACCTGCCTTAATCAATACTATTTAGAATATGAACTGCATGATCCTGCTCAATTTATAGGAAAATAAATAAAGCAAAAGAGACATTCTAGATCCCAGAGGGATTCTTTTCCCATAGTAATCAGACATCTGAGTCTTGGTCTGATAAAAATCAATGACTCTTTCAGGGCAGTATATCTTTAGATGTGAGCGAGTACATAATGAAAGAGGAATTGGTGAGGGTGGAAAGCTTATACAAAAAAAAATTGACACGACAAACTAACATTTTCTGCTTGTTATAAAGTGTGCTGACATGTAGACGAGAGCAAAATTATGCATGTATATTGATATCACCATGAATTCCAGAAATAGTAAATAGGAGCAACTTCTTTATTATTTGACTCTTTGGGGTAGATCATATGTCTTCCCTCATGTGTGTTTATTTGTGCCTGGTTTTATGGCTCAAATGAATAGGAATCATCTTATTTTCTTAGTAGTAACTTGTACCATGTATACATGAGTGCTTGACAAACACTATCTGTTTGACTTATGAGTTCAGAAAATACTATCTAATGGAAACCTGCTTTAAAATGGGAATAGGGCAGAGTTTTGTTCCAGTATTATCACAGATGGCTTGACCTTTCATGTATTGATCGCTTTGTGCCTGCATTTACCCGCTCAAAAATATTTCAGCAAATAGGCACTTACATATATTTAGAGAAGGAAATTACCCATCATCTCTTCAAACAAACAAACAAAAAAGCAGACAAATGAATACATGCTTTGTTTATTCTCATTGTGTATGTATTATTTAGGTTAGAAGCAAGCCACTGTTTGCAAGCTTACGGAGGAGTATTTTAAAAATGCATCTGGTTATCCTTACAACAATCCTTGTAGAAACTTCCTCTGAAATGTACTGAATTTATCAAATACAAGTAGTAAATTTAAACTTCTATTGTGATCACCATAAACAATACAGGGCCTGCTGATAATATTACATACTTAATTTTTCTAGACTATACTTTCTAAGAATTTTTAAGCCTAGCTGATGCTATAGAATTAATCTTAGACTTTCAAATATTTCAAGAATTTAAAACAATACAAAAATATTTGGAAAGGAAGACAGTGAGATGGGCCATGGAAGCAATTAACCATTGAGCATTTAAATTCAGGGATGAGAAAACAATTACTATTGTTGGAGCTGACTTTAAAACATATCCCATTTGAGCTATTGTGCACATATCTAAATGGGATTTGGCAGGTGGATAAAAGATCTGTTGATTCCTGTTTGGGGGATTGCTTTAGACTTGCTGCTTCAACAGAAGCTTTCAAACTAGGTTTGAGTCTTATAAAACAAACTGAGCTCTGGAATCCTTTCCTGGCATTGCACCCCAAAATGACAATTATAATAAGCCAAGGCTAACGAAGGCTCTAAACTGCATGTGGAACAGCTGTTGTGTGGTGTTGCAGAAGCTCAAAGGGGGAAATGCTTTGGGGGAGAAAATTGGTTGTTGATTTGTCTTCAAACACCCGAGAAGCTGCTGTAAACAACAGCACATATTAGCTTGACTGTGCATGATCTAGATGAATCACTTGTCAATTATTTGCTCCCTCATTCAATGGGCTCTGCTTTCATTGTGCCATCCAGTGAGAATACAGAGATCTGGAATACGTAAGGCATTGGTTAGATGATGTGTGATTAGTCAGTTTAGAAACTGCTGTCTATGGAGGCCTGGCTGGGTGTCTGAAATTGTGCTTTGATTATTGTAAGTAACGTACCCTGAGTCAAGGAGCGCTTGATTCTCAGGGATAAACATTTCTACCCAAAGGACCAAGATTGGAAAGATAAAATTTATTTCTAAGTTCCCTCATGAAGAAATGTATGAAACATCTTAAGAGACAAGAAAATGTTAAACAAGTTAATTCAGTAGAATTGTAGGATGTCCTTTTGGAATCCATCTTTTTCATTATAGGGATGAGGCCACTTGACTACTCAGCTTTCAAACTAGTCAGAGACTGGAACAAACAAAATTTTCTTCATCATAGTCCAATGTGCCTTTCCCTTCCTTACTCACAATTAGTGTAGGAAGACATCACAGGACTGACTCTGGACTCAAGGAGAGGTCAGAGTGACTTGGAAATCAATAATCAGGCACAGGGACTGTCCCCGGAGCAGGTCTGATCTTAGACCTGAAACAGTAGCATGGCCTTTATATTTCGTCTTCCCTCAAGCTCCCTCAAGGTGTCCAGCACCCAAGTTCTTAATACATTTTCAGGGACAGTGGGATGGTCTGTATCAGAATCATAAGAAAAATAACACTATCAACTATTGGCTAAGCCCCTTATGTGGAGGCCACTGAGGCTCAGAGGCATCAGTGGCTGGCTGCACAGCCTGAGAAGGGTTACAACCCTGCTAATCCACTTGCTGAGTCTCACAAAAACCTCTCCCTGCTTCTGCCATATTTCCAGGAGGGTTTCAGGAAGTATCAAATACCTCCCCATGGACTATGTCAAATCTAGCAAGCTTTTACAGAAAGCCATTTCTCTCTCTCTCTCAGGGCTTCCCACTAATTACTGACCAAATGGTGGACTTAAGCGTGGGATGATATAACCTGCCTGTTTGCATCTATCTCTCTCAATTCCCAGTCTCTTAAGGCTGAAATTATTTTCTTAGGTCAAATACAGAGAGTGACTTTTAAAAACTCACTTTCCTTTACAGCATGACTGTGGGAAAGGACAGATGCTCCATACATTCTGGGCAGGATTAAAAACTTTCATTTAACGTATTTGTTAGAATCAAAAAAAGAGAGAGCCAAAGGCAGGATGAGGCAGGGAGTGGCGTGGGGTACGGGAAAGTGGTTGCCATGTGGCCATCAGGGAATAGGGAGTGTAAAAAGCTTCTTGCACATATCGCCTCATCTATAAAAACCAGAACCACTTGGCATCTCTCTAAGTAACAAATGGATCTAAGGGCTGCAGAGAAGAGTTGTTGGAAGGAAATGGTCCCCAGGGCTATGATATTTTCAGACCGTGTGCATTTCCCTATGATGCATAGATCATGGATTACAGAGCTCTGTTCACAATTTTTTTTTTTTTTTTTTTTTTTTTTTTTTTTTTTTTTTTTTTTACCTAAGGACTAAATTTTGCAGGATCTGGTTTGTCTGACACTCATAATTTCTCGGAGTAAGAGAATAAAATAAGAGAATAAATTTGGACAGTGGAGGTAAGAAGAAACTAAATTTTCTTTTGAGTTATAGGGAGGAGGAAAGAAGTGTAAAGACGTATTAAGGCAAACAAACATGGATGGTATTGAGAGAGGAGATGGTAGTCATAGAGTTGTTTGAGCAGGCCCCTTTTGCAATTTTCAGGACTTTGGCTTTAAATCGAAATGTCTGTTGTACACAAGGAAGTGAAAATGGACCTGGAAGTGCGAAACATTTTTGCGTCTGAAACTCACTGTAAACATGCACCTTGCAGAGCAGGGCACATAGCAAGAGTCCTACAAACTCTCATTGATTGGTTTTTGATCCCAAACAGATTTCCACCAGAACAACGAATTCACTGATGGGCTAGTAAGTGTGCATGAAGAAGGAACCCTTGGCAGATGTTGCAGCCACCGAAAAAAAGAACCCGAGTTTAATTTTAAATGTCTGGTTTGTCTCAGCACGAACTGATTGTTCTGTCTTGTTTCTCGCTTTCAAACATGGAGGCAGCAGATTCACTTGGTGCCATTGAAACTGTCAACAAAATAAGGAGCCTCCACTTGGTGCCCTACGCATTAACAAAAGTAAGCTGCCTTCCATGACTCAGCCTTGACTACAGGTTGACTGTGCTCCCCTCGCCGGATGCAGAACACAAAAACAAATAAGCAGACCCTTCCCAGCAAAGAAGACAGAAACAACAGGCAAGGCTTCAAAATCCTTTTTCTTAAGTCTGAAACGTATCAGCATTCAAAAAACCGTTCGAAGGCATACTTCCTGGCATGATTTATGTTGAGAGTGAAGTGGACGTCTACTGAGTAGTACATGGGATGTCAAAGGACAGTCAAACCTTTCGATCCTGATCTTTGAGTCAAACTACAGGTTTACACCCATGGTGCTTCTTCCTGAGTAAATGGGACATTATTATTATTCAGTTTTAGTCAATCTTGTATCTGCTACTGTGAAGTCTTTCATTGCTACAGCATGGAGGCTCCTTTGTTTTTTTGAAAACGGTTAGGGTCCTACCCCAGGTGCAAGGATAAACTGCTCTTACCAAGTTGAAGCTTGAAGTGATGGCCCCCGTTGGGCCATTTTCACAGCCACGGCTCTCGAGGCTCTTCTTCCCATCACCGTCCCTTCAGCACCCTGGCCAGCTCCGCGCAAGCCCGCGGCCGCGCCTCCGGGCCCGGTGGGCGGGGCCGACCCCGGGACAGTCGCGTCGCCCCCGGCTTCCGCAGCTACTTTCCCTCGCATTCGCGCTTTCGGTGTTTAGTGCGGAGCCGCACCCCGCCGCCGCCGGTCGGGGGAGGGCGCCGGCGGCCAGCGCCCACGTGCCGCCTTCCCGCGGGGCCCCCTGTCGGCTCCGGCTCAGGGCCAGGCCTACCCGAGTGGGCAGGAGCGCCTCGTGGGAAGGCGGAGGGCCGCCCCCGCCCCTGCCCCCGCCGCCCCCGGCCCCACCACGTGCCCCGCACCCCGCACCCCCTCCGCGCCGCGCACCCTGGCTCCTCGTCGCCCCGCGTCCCCCCTGCCGGGAGCCCAGAAAGAGCACGAGGAAGCCGGGAGCAACACACTGCAGCCTTGCATTTATTAAGGAAATGTCAAATAAGGGGGGGAAAGTCAAAACGGTGTGTCATGAATGTCAAGAGCACTTCTGCGGCGCAGACCCTGCGGTCGTGAGCTACGAGTTCCAGCCCGGTCTGTGCCCGGGGCTGCTGGGGCGCAGCTCCCCCCCCGGCCCCGGCCCCGGCCCCCGCCCCCCAGCCCCCGCCCCCCGGAAACGCGATAGAAGAAGCAGGTCACCGGGTCCCCGTTCGCAGCCCCCCCCCATAACAGAACTCCAACCCCGGCAGGCAAACGGGCCACTAGGGCAGCGGAGGGCTTCTCACACGTGTGTCCGAGCAGACGAGCACAAACCCCGCGCGGGGGCACGAGACGCTCCGCCGACGGCGCGGAGCCCGCGGAGCCGGAGCAGAGCCGGAGCCGGAGCCGGAGCCGGGCGGGCGGGCGGGGGACAGCGCGGCGCGCACTCGGGGCGCTCGGGCACCGGCCGTCGACGCCGCGGGGCCCGCCCCGCCCTGCTCGCCCCCCGCCCGCCAGCGTGGCCCGCGCTCGCGGCAGCGTCCAGAGTCCGGCCCCCGACTGCCCGGCCCGCCGCCCGCCGCCCGCCGCCCGCCGCCCGCCGCCGCGCAGGCAGGGTCCCCTCCGCGCACCGCCGGCACCGGGCGCTTCACCCCGAAAGGCGACGGTCCAGGGCAGCAGGGGCTCGGGCGGGCGGCGCTCAGTAGGGCCCCACGACCACCGCCTCCACCTCCTTGGACGGCCTGCGGTCCTTCGCCAGGAAGTTGATCATGCCCTCGGACTTGATGAGGAGGTTGCAGCCCAGGAAGAAGATGCCGAAGACCACGGTGAGCGAGAGCACGCACATGACCGCGATCTGCACCACGCGCAGGACGTACAGGCTGCGCTCGTCCGGGCCGCCGGGGCCGGGGCCGGGGCCGGGGCCGTCGTCGGTCACCACCGCCGCCTGGGTGCAGCAGCGCACCGCGCGCGCCAGCGCCTCGCTGCCCTGGGCCAGCAGCAGGCCCGCCGCGTCCGTGCGGTTGTCCGGCGCCGCGCTCATCGCGGGGGCGCCCGGCAGGCGCGGTCCGAGGCCGGGGCCGCTCGCTCGCTCGCTCGCTCGGTCGCGGGGTGCCCGGGCTCCGGACTCCCTCTCCCGGAGCCTCGCCGACGCCCTGCGCCCTGCGCCCTGCGCTCCTGCCCGGGCGGTGCCGCTGCCGCTGCCGCTGCCGCTGCCGCTGCCGCTGCCGCGCTCGCTCGGCTGCGGGCTGTCGGAACCCGCGGCGGGGGGCGGCGGGAGGGGCGGGGCGGGGCGGGGCGGGGCGGGGCCGCGGGAGGGGCGGCGGGGGGCAGCGAGAAGTGCAGCGGGGCGGCGGGAGGGGCGGGGCGGGGCCGCGGGAGGGGCGGCGGGGGGCAGCGAGAAGTGCAGCGGGGCGGCGGGAGGGGCGGGGCGGGGCAGCGGGGCGGCGGGAGGGGCGGCGGGGGCAGCGAGAAGTGCAGCGGGGCGGCGGGAGGGGCGGCGGCTCTGAGCGAACAGCGGCCCCTGGCGGCGGCGCCTGGGCTCCGCGCGGGCGGCCGTTGGGCGGTGGGGGAAGCGGAGGGCGAGCCTCCCGCCCGGCCCCTGCGGCCTGGGCTCGTTCCCAGCTCCCGAGGCGGCGGAGGAGCCCCCGCGGCGTTAGGCCCGACGGCCCTTAGAGTCGCGGCTGCGGGACGGGCTGCGGGACGGGCTGCGGGACGGGCTGCGGGACGGGCTGCAGTCCCGGGACGTTCCGAAGCGCGGCGCCCCCTGCCCTCCCTCCTCCCCCGCCCCCCGCCTCCGCGGGCAGTAAACTGTTGCTGTGTTGCTCCCGGATACCCATCACCTGCAACGCTGCCCAGGGGCTGCAGGCCCTTCCCATTTTCCATAAACTGCTGTATTGCACCTTAGTCATTTTAAACAAAACTTCAGATGCTTCAGGGACCTGACTGAGGCTGCAGCCCGTTATGATTTTGCTGCTGGTTTCAGGGAAATGTTACAAAACTGTCAGATCGTTTCTTTAGCTCTAACAGAATGCATCTGACTTTTTTCTCTTTTCTACTTTCTTTTCCCCATCACCCTCCTCCCCCCCCTCCTTCCTTCTTTTTTTCTTTCAACTGTAACAGGTGGAAACCAGTAACCTGAAGCCCAGTCCAAACCTTTTATAGAACACATGCAGCACATTTCAACTAAAACATAATAGCTGTCTTCCATTTTCAACTCTGTTCTCAATTCCATTCTTATTGTCTGTTAAACCCTCTTATGTTTCTGTCCCCAAACATCATTTGTTCCACGTTGAGAGATTTATTTTTTCTTACCACTTCATGACCACCGTAACATACGGTGAACCATCTTTTAGTTAAGAGTTTTCTTTTTTTTTTTTTTTTTTTTTAGTTAAGAGTTTTCAGTGTTTGGATGTCGGTTATCTATCAGCTTCAATAAGGCTAGGTTCTTCTAAATTGCTATTTTTATTTTAAAGGTAGTTTAATAGCTGAAAATCCAAGCTTCTGGGCCTTATCTATAATTCCCCTGGTTTATTCTCTTTTCTCACGATTTCACTAGCCTTCAAGAATGCTCCACTGCTAACAATTTTTTCTTAGGACAAAAGTATTATTAATTGATTGGAAAAAAATTGTTTGAATCTCACTATACAATCTATCTTAGTTAATATGGGTGATACCTAACAATAAAATATAATGTACATATGAAAAATTACAACAGAATTTAAGACAATATAAAGTAATACTGAAATTAATAGTAAAGGCGAGAAGTAGGGCTTTAGGAGAGCAAGAGGTGGAGAACAGAGGACGCCTTTCAGGGATGTTATCTTGCACAGGGTTGTATGTTTAGTAGAAGTTGAGAGGAACTGGGTAGAGGTGGGTAGTCCCTTCTTTATGTGACAAAACCAAATAGAATTATGTAGAACATTTGTAAGATCCAACGTGGTAGGACTTGAGTTACAAAAAATGCCTTAAAATGATTCAATTAAGAATCACCAGAATTTGAATATGCTTATTGAGATTTTACAGTATTACTGTTTTAGTTAGAAGCTAGTGTAAAAATGATCAAATCTTGGAGTTCAGTGGAAGTTTGATATCATTAAACCTTTAGATTTGGGGATAACATTCTTACAAGAAATAACTTTCTTATCTTTAGTGTTATCTACTAACCAGCCACAAAATTGGGAGTAAGAGGAGAATCACTATTCCCACCGGTTAGCTCAGATCGCTGGGAAGGTGGTTCTGTTTCTTTCATCTCCCCACCACTGTGATTTCATTGAATGAAATTGTCTGCAGTATTTAGATGAAAATTAACTATAAACTTACTGGTAAAAAAAATAATATATCATTATTAGGAAATCTAATTTAAGGTAATCTAGCTAGGCTGCTAAAATTTTTCTGCAGGGACTTTTTTAAAGGTTTTTTTTTTTTAAGATTTTATTTATTAGAGAGAAAGCAAGCACACAAGTGGGGGGAAGGACAGAAGGAAAGGAAGAAGCAGATTCTCCTCTGAGCAGGGAGCCCCATGCAGAGCTCTATTCCAGACCATGACCTGAGCTGAAGGCAGATGCTCAACTGACTAAGCCCCCCAGGTGCCCCCAGAAATTTTTTATTTATCTTTCTATTTTGTATTTTGAGTGAATATTTTTCTCTCTGCTTTACTCCTGTTACTCACGTATTTCCTAGGAAAATCTTACGGATGTGGGGAAAAAAAATCCTTTAAAAAACATGGCTATAGAAAAACTTAATTTCTAGAAATATAGATGGTGGTATGGAATATTCACTTCAAAAAGTTTCAGTACATACAATGGCCCACTGTTATATTTATTTAGCTAACGACCTACTTCATTGCAAAAAGTTTTGATTTTCAGAAAGTTAAATGCGCACCATCTCACAACGTACATGTTATACGAGGAAAGAGACACTTGTTTATTTTTTACGTGTCTATGGCGTATGGTAAGCTCTACAGGAATATCCTCGGTTGATAGCGATGGTGCCTGCAGTCAGTAGCCATTGGCTCCGTTGACTGAATTATAATTAATGTGGGACCAGACACTTTCAGTGTCAAAAGCCTTTTCCTTTGTTCTCTATTTGCGTGTACTATGAAAATATTAAGTAGACATTTTTCAAAAGAGCATATCAGACATAGAAAGGGTATTTGTTATTTGGGGGCAAGATGTTTTAAAGAATTAATTACATTATCTGAGGAGTAAGAGTAAGCACTCATGTTCATTTAGAACAGCAGGCTCAGTGCCTGGAACATGAGAAGCAGCCAGAAATTAGCAAAACATGTCATCAAACCACCAGAATAGATATCATGAGAGCCAAATACCTAAACTCAGACCTTTTTACCCTTAGAATGACCCCTCAAGTTCTCTCTCAAACCTGTGCACCGTCGCTCTGCAAAGAGTTTTAACTCTTTCTTTACCTGTGTTTCCTGATGACGGGATGTCAGTATCAGCACGTGGGTTGAGAGGAGAGAGTGATCAGAGGTCGGTACTCCTAGAGCCATAGGGAGCCCAGCAGGAAGACAAACGAAACAAACCATTAAACAACGTGAGCCAGTTTTCTAAAAGTGTACAGGAGTAGTTTGGAGATATTTAATATAGAGATGAACATTCTCAGACGCCTGGGAGGCTCGCTAAATGGCTAAAGGCATGGACTCTGAGTCCCGTCATCCTTATAAGTAGCTGTGTGATCTTGGAGAAGTTGCTTTCCCTCTGTGTACTTCGTTCCCTTATCTGTGAAATGGGGAGGATACTTTTCAAGATTCTGAGAGAATTGTTCTCATCTGTGGAAGTAACTGAGGACAGCATCCAGCACTTAGCGACGTCTCAAAGATATATGACAAGAGCTTCTGAGGAGGCAGCGATGTGTCTAAGTCACTACAAGAAAAGGGTCAAATCTTGGTCAAGATTTCCCTTTTGAAGGGGAGAAATAACTGATACATTTTAGGAATATTTCCATATGAAATGATTGACCTTGTTGAGTAAAAAACTGCAAGGAGGCGGAAGACGTAGAACTCTTGTGAATTGCTGGTGGGAACGTAAACTGGGACAACCTCAGTGGAAAAGAGTATGACAGTTTCTCAGAAACTTAAACACAGAATTGCCATCTGATCCAGTATTCTATTTCTAGGTATATACACCCAAAATCGAAAGCAGGGGACTTGAACAGGTATTTGTATACCCATGTTCATAGCAGCAGTTATTCTCAATAGCCAAAAGGTTGAAATAACCCAAATGTCCATCAATGGATGAAGGAATTAAAAAAAGTGACACATAACACACACACACACACACACACACACACACACAATGAAGTTCTGGTACATGCTATGACATGGATGAACCTTGAAGAAATTATGCCAAATGAAATAGGCCAGACAAAAAAGGACAAATATTGTATGGTTCCATTTTAGATATCCATATTTAGGTATCTACAATAGTCAAAATTATAGAGACAGAGAGTAGAATAGTGGTTACCAGCAATTAGGGGAGGAAGTAATGGGCAGTTTTTGTTTAAGGAGGACAAAATTTCAGTTGGGGAAGAAGCTGGATGGAGATGGGTGGTGGTGATGGTTGTACAACAATGTGAATACTTAACACTGAGATGTACACTCGAAAATTATGAAAATGGTAAATTCTATGTATATTTTACCACAATAAAAGTTCTAAACATTTTAAATTACATCTAATAGAAATATATAAAATTCTAAAATTCAGAAAAGTTAGAAATAACCCCCCAAAGTCATTAACCTCCCCATAGTTCAAAGATAGCCATCCTTAGTGATTTTGAACATTTTCTTCCTGTCCTTTTACCGTGCTTATTTTAAAAACTATTTCATTTATTCATTCGTAGAGACACAGAGAGGCAGAGACACAGGCAGAGGGAGAAGCAGGCTCCATGCAGGGAGCCCGATGAGGGATTCGATCCCGGGACTCCAGGATCACAACCTGAGCCAAAGTCAGATGCTCAACCCCTGAGCCACCCAGGTGCCACTACTATGCTTATTTTAACTTAGTCTTGATCATGCAGTAACTACAATTTATACTTACTTTTCCCTTTTAATGCTTTATTTTCCCAGAACATTAAAAACTGATTATTTGCCCGTTTTTACTTAGCACTTTATTATGTGACCATACCATTGTTTATTAAACAATTACCCTATAGCTGAGCAGTTACGTTACTTCAATATTGTTATTGAATCAATTACACACAAAGAACATTTTGTTCATGAATGTCTTCTCTATTTACATAACAAGGGTCAGAAACTTACAAAATCACAATTTTACTGAAAATGATATTATTTTTTAAAAAGGAGCACACAGACAAATTGTTTGGGAAAAGGTTGTACCAATCTTTATTCTCATTTGTATTCTCAAAAGTATGTGAGTACCAATTTATCATGTCCTCTAGAGAAGCATCCTCAACTTTGGTCACATTTTAGAATTACCTACAGAGCTTTAAAATTTTTTAAGTATCCAAATAGATCCCACAAGGATTAAATCATAATTCTGAGGGTACAGATACTCAAGTATCTGTATTTCTTAATTTCCCCAGAGGATTAGTAGTCCAGCCATGGTTGAAAACCACTACTTCAAGTAATATTTTCAAATTTGCCTTAAGATCACCTAGGATAGGGATGGGAAATTTCTGACTCCCGGGGCCTATGGTGAGCTAATTGAATCAGAATTTCTGTAATTTGCTTCCTGAGTCCATCTGCTGGGACTCTGCTCTAGTGGGTCTGGGATGGGTCCTATGAATTTGTATTTTTAGAAAGTACTCTCAGGAAATGCTGTTCTTGAGCACCAGGTATTATGATTTAAAAAATTATCAGTGCAAGTTTAATAAGGAAAAAAATGATACCTTATTCAAAATTGCATCGTTGGTCCGATTGTGGAGGATAACATTTTCACATATGTGTTATAGAACTGTAGTATATCCTACTTTGTAGTCTTTAGGCTCAGACTTAGGTCTTTTGTGTATTTCTCATTTGACCTTTTTTCATTTGTATTGATTTATTGACTTATAATAAGTCTTCTATATCAAATATGTTAACCCTATATATGAAATATTTGTAAATATCTTTCCAATTGATTTGACTTCTGAATTGGGCTGTATTCTTCTTGGGCATATGGAATTTGCACGCATCAACATTTTTATCTATGATTTGTTTCATCACTTAATTTTTTAAAAGGGGAAAGCACATGTTTATTATATCAGAGAAAGTTCTTTCACATAACACCCATCTTAGGGACACAGGTTCAGACGGGTCTCTAATATAGTTGCTTTTGGCAGGTGGCTCATTGGGGATGCACACTCCAACCCGGCTCTGCTTTAATCTTGTAGAATGCTCCCATAACATCTGCCAAGACATCAAACTGGGGTGCAAAATCATTGCAAACTCTTGTATAACTTTTTTATCTTATGAACAGTCTAGAGTTGCAATCATAAAATGAACCATTTCTCGAATAAAATACAACATTTACATTTTATATCCAACATCAGCCAGGATTGCTTTCTCCTCCTCACTAGGTGCCAGCTACAGGAAAGCTATTTTGAGTCTCAGATTATATGGATTATACACCCATCTACCAGAAGACTTTAGAAATAACCCACCCGGGAGACCTTTCACATCCCTCTGGTAAATTGCCTGGCTGATCTTGCAAAAGAAGGGTGAGCAGCTGATGGTGGAGGCTGATGATCCATTCATACTGATACTGGTAAACACATCTAAGTTCTCTTTCTCTTGGTCACCCATAAAACCTTAGTGTGTAGAAGGAAGTAAAATGAGATAAAATAAATTCCTATGAAATACAAAGTTAAGCCAAATCTATTAATACATAAAACCCACCTCGATTAAGTGAAGTAAGCCAGTCATAGAAGGACAAATACTATATGTGTACGAGGTATCTAAAATAGTCAAACCTACAGAAGCAGTAAATACAATAGTATTCACCAGGGGCCGGCGCATGGGGAAAATGAGTTGTTCAGTGGGTAGCAAGTTTCAGTTACCCTAGATGAGTAGGTTTTAGATGCCTGCGGTACAACAAAGTGCTTATAGAAAGCAAAATGGTAACGTGCACTTCAGAATTTGCCGAGAGGATAGAACTCATGTTAGGTGTTCTTACCACAAAACAAAACCCCCAAACCAAAAGAGAAAACAAAAGGACACAAGAAAACTCTGGGGGATGTCTATTACCTTGATTGTGGTGATGGTGTCTTGGGTGTTTTCATAAATTCAAACTCATCAGATTGTACACATTAAATACACACAGTTCTTTGTGATAGCAATTATACCTCAGTACAGCTTTTTTTAAAAGAACGAATTCGTTGTCTGAAAGATAGTGTCTTTCAGAATTCACCGCAGAAGGAAAAGTTGCCTGAAATGTTCTGCATATTGGCCTCTGACCCTATTAAAAAAAAAAAAAAAAGAAAAGAAAAGAAAAAACCCCACAACTTATCTGGAATATCACTCCCATCAGCAAAGCTAGTATATACTATGTATTCAGGAATCTGTGGATTAAGGGGAAATTTTTTTCTTTGCTTCTAAACTTCGAAAGTTTACCCTCATTCAGAATTTTTTATATGTTATTCTTTTTTATTTTTAAAACACTTAAAAATAATTCCATTGTTTTACACTTAACACAGTGTTCAATCTGGAAGGTATTTTGATATAAGGTAAGTTTGCCACCACCTTAAAGAGTCCATGAACAGGTAAATGATAATACTGACAAATTTTTAAAGTTTAGAACTTAAGGGATATTCGGTATTGACTTTTTTGCAATGGAAAATATGTGAACTGTCATTTCTAATGAAATACTCAGACTTTAAGCTTCTAAAGTTTTGATGCCCTCAAATATTTGTATAAAAACATGAAGGAGGGATCCCTGGGTGGCGCAGCGGTTTGGCGCCTGCCTTTGGCCCAGGGTGCGATCCTGGAGACCGGGGATCGAATCCCAAGTCGGGCTCTCGGTGCATGGAGCCTGCTTCTCCCTCTGCCTGTGTCTCTGCCTCTCTCTCTCTCTCTCTGTGACTATCATAAATAAATTAAAAAAAAAAAATAAAAATAAATAAAAAAATAAAAACATGAAGGAGACATCATCTTAGAAGCAAGGGAGGAAAAGAAATCTTGCCATCGCATGCTGAATTTGGAGTTGTGAATTTGAGGTCATGAAGATAGGTGGGTTTGGCAAATTCATAGACACTATGTAGGGAAACAATGAAGGTCACCTATTTTCAGATAACAAGCAGCAGTGGTAACGTTTTTGAATTTATACACCGGTAATAGTGGCAACAAGTAGTCCAGCATTTACTATATGCATATTTGTGATTCTGTGGTTGACAAATCTATCTTTAAAGAGGTTTTTAAAAGTCATTGTGATGATGTAATTGGGCAAGTCACCTACTAACATTACTGCACAATTTCGTTATCTATCAACTAAGTGTCCTTTC
Source organism: Canis lupus familiaris (assembly GCF_011100685.1). Classification (NCBI taxonomy): domain Eukaryota; kingdom Metazoa; phylum Chordata; class Mammalia; order Carnivora; family Canidae; genus Canis; species Canis lupus. The sequence continues at coordinate 489,310 of NC_049257.1, forward strand.
CCTCCAAGATTTTTGTGACAAGTAATTAATAAATTTATTCAAGAAACATTTATGGACCATTTTGTGTACATAACACCATTTAGGGATATAGAGCTGCTGTCGATGGAATGTTTGTGTCCCCCCAAAACCCATGTGTTGAAATCCTAACCCCTCAAGTGATGGTATTAGGAGGTGGGGCCCTTGGGGGATGATTAAGTCATGAGAAGTCCATTCTCATGAATGAAATTAGTACCCTTATAAAAGAGACCCCAGAGAGTTCTCTTGCCCCTTTCATTCTGTGAGATTAATCAGGAATTCGGCCATCTATGAATGCAGGACAGATCCTCACCAGGCACTGAATGTATCTTGGACTTCCCAGCGTCCAGTACCATGAGAAATAAATGTTTGTTATTTAAGCCACTCAGCCTATGATGTTTTTGTTATAGCAGCCTAAAAGGACTAAGACAAAAATCAAGAGATGCAGTCTCTGCTCTCCAGTAATTGGGAAGGCAGATTGACAAAGACACAATTTTGTAGACCATGGTGAACTCTATGGGAGATACTATGAATAACTTCTAATCCAGATTGGGGCTTAAGGTGGGTGGTGGTGAGGACATGATACTGAACTGAGTCAGTAGGATCAATAGAAGGGGAATTAGCCAGGTGAAGCATGCTGAATGGACCGAGGTGTAAGAGAAGGTGTATTTTACCTTCTTCACCTGTAAGTACTTCGTATATTTGGACTACCACAAGATGGCAAATGATGAGTTTGTAGAGGCCAGACTATGAAAAGTTGTTTATATTATTTTATGGAATTTGGATTTCTACTTGAAAGCTGTGGGGGAGAAATGGAAGAGTTTTAAGCAACAGGCTGAAAAAGCCAGATTTGTATTTTAGGAAGAATCTCTGCATAAAGATTATTAAGTTAGATGAAACCTCCCTAAAGAGTATAAAGTCCTGGGCCTTAGCTATGAAATAAAGCACATCAAAGATGATTGGTGGCCCAACGACAGAGGTTGCTCCTCATTTCTAGAACTTCATTTCATAACTCACTGGAGACAGTGTCCAGAATATAAACACCCTCATTTTGGTTCCCATTTCCTCAGTTGTGCTGGACACTTGTGAAAGAGGACATTGTCCCCATAGTGAACCTGACTGATCAGAGGAGCCATTTCCACCCAGTGAACTTGAGTTCTTTCTCTGAGATGACCACTCCTCCTGCTGCAGTGTGTCTCCACATGCAGCATGCCACATTTGATCATACTGAGCAGCAACTCTGAGTCCTTCTTGCTCAGATGTTCTTTTAGGGCCTACTTGTCTCTCAGCAACCCAGAGTATAATAGTCAGCTTCAAGTGGAGTTTTTGTGATACTTTGTAAATATATATATTTTTTCAAGGCTGCTGGTGACCTACTTTCACATTGATAGTCACCAACCAGCTCCATGTCCTACTCACTCAGGATGTCTTTAATGATATGCCTAGTGCTGCAATCAACATAAGAACGCAGATATCTTTGGGGCCTAGGTGGCTCAGTCAGTTAAGCAGGGTGGACTGTTGATTTTGGCTCTGGTCATGATCTCAGGGTTGAGAAATTGATTCCAGTGTCAGGCTCCCTGGCTCAGTGGGGAGTTTGCTTCTCTCCCCCTTTCCTTCTCCCTCGCCCCTCCCCCAACTCATGTTCTCTCTCCCTAAAATAAATAAATAATTCTTAAAAAAAAAGAAAAAAGAATGCAGATATCTTTTCCACATAGTGACTTTATTTCCTTTGGATTTATATATATCCTGAAGTGAGATTGCTGGATCATATGGCAGTACTATTTTTAATTTTTTGAGGAACCTCAAAACTTTTCTATAATGGATATACCAATTTATATTCCTACTAACAGTGCACTAGGGTTCCTTTTTCTCCACATCCTCTGACACGTGTTATCTTTTGACTTCTTCTTTAAAAAAAAAAAAAAAAAAAGACTTATTTACTTGAGAGAGAGAGAGAGAGAGCGAGAGCGCATATTCGTGCAAGGGGAAAGGGGCAGAGGAAGAAAGAATCTCAGGCAAGTTCCACACCCAGTGCAGAGCCTGACATAGAGTTTAATCTCACGACCCTGAAATCATGACCTGAGCTGAAACCAAGAGTCAGATGCTCAACTGACTGTGCCACCCAGATGCCCCTAACTTTGTTAAAAACCATTCTAACAGGTATGAGTTAATATCTCATTGTGGTTGTGATTTGCATTCCCCTGGTGATTAGTGATTTTGAGTGCATTTTCACATAACTGTCAACCATTTGTATTTCTTCTTTGAAAATTATTTAGGTCCTTTGCCCATTTATTAATAGGTTATTTATTTGCTATTGAGTTATATGAGTTCCTCACATATTTTAAATATTAAACCTTAATCAGATAAATTGTTTACAAATATTTTCTCCCATTGCTTAACTTGTCTTTTTATTTGTTATTTCCTTTGTTGTGCAAAGCTTTTTATCTTGATGTGGTCTCACTTGTTTTTTGGCTTTGTTGCCTTTGCTTTTGTTATCAAACAAACAAACAAAATCATTGTTCCAACGACTGGCAGAGACCTTACTGCCTCTGTTTTCTTCTAAAAGTTTAGCCATTTCAGGCCTTTCATTTAAGCCCTTAATCTACTTTGAGGAGATTTTTGTGTATGGCATAAGATAGAGGCCAATTTTCATTCAAAATAGAACACATGACCTAGAAAATGCTCTGGCATGCTTAAGAACTTGAGAAGATAAAGGAGCTATAACAAATCAATAGGGAAATGGATGAGTTATAGAATAAATGGTGCTGGGAAAATTGGATTAAAGGAAATTCATTAAGATTCCTATTCCATGTCATATATCAAAATAAATTCCATTCCATAAAGAAGCCAGTATCTAGACCAAAATATAAATTAATTTCTCCTAATAAAAGTAAAAGAAACTGAATAAATAGCACTTGAGTACATTAACATTAAAAAAATTCTTAGTACTTTTTTTTTACTGCAATTCAATGTAATTACTATAAAAGTTAGTTTAAAAGAAAAATTTTATAATCAATGGGGAAAGGAGAATAATTTCCCTCAAAAATAAGTTTATGTCCTGATCCCTGGAACCTGTGACTATAGTACCTTTCATGGCAAAGGGGCAGGTTGCAGATAAAACTAAGTTTGCTGGGCAGCCCGGGTGGCTCAGCGGTTTAGCACCTGCCTTCAGCCCAGGGCATGATCCTGGAGTCCTGGGATCGAGTCCCACGTCCAGCTCTCTGCATGGAGCCTGCTTCTGCCTCTGCCTGTGTCTCTGCCTCTCTCTCTCTCTCTCTCTCTGTCTCTCATGAATAAAAAACAAAAACAAAAAAACTAAGTTTGCTAACCAGTTGAGTTTAAGAGAAGGAGATTATCCTGGATTATCTGGGTGGGAAATGTAATCACAGGATCCAGAAATGGGGAAAAGGGAAGCAGAAGAGGTAAGAGTGATACAATCTGAGAAGAACCCTAATCACTATTGCTGGCTTTGAAGACAGTGTAAGAGGGCCATGCATTTAGGAATGTGGATGGCCTCTAGGAGCTGAAAAGGGCAAGTAAATGGATCCTTTCTTAGAGCTTCTGGGAAAGAAAACAATCTTGCCAATTTTTAGCTCATTGGGGCCCATTTTAGACTTCAAAACTACAAGATAATAAACCCATGTTGTTTTAAGCCACTAAGTTTGTTACATTTTAGATCATAGAAAACTATGATCTAGAGGTAGTTTTCAAAATTATAAAAGCATATTGTATACAATTCTATGCAAATACATTTTAAAGGGTAGTTAATTTGTTAGATAAATGTAAATTATCAAAATTGACTTATGAATAAGAAAACCTAGCAGGTTAGAAATCAGGTACTATGTTAGAAAAGTAATTTAAAATTATATTTAAGAAAGATACTGGTCCCAAATCATCTTACTCATGAGCTAAATTAGACTTTGAAGAAACAAATGATCTCATGTTCCATAAATTGTGCAAGATCATAGATAAAGGTGAAGAGCCCTCTTACACATTTTGCATTTTGAAAATATGTCTTTACCTTGTTATCCCAACCTTAGGACAATGCTAACAATGAATCACACACTAATCTTACTTATGAATAAATACAAAATCATGAAGAAAATATCTGTTAACTCAATCCAATAGTATCTTTTTAAAAAAATATTTATCTATTCATGAGAGACACTGAGAGAGAGAAGCAGAGACATAGAGGGAGAAGCAGACTCCTCGAGGGGAGTCCGATTGTGGGACTCCATACCAGGACTCGATCCTGGGACTCTGGGACCACGCCCTGAGCTGAAGGTAGACGCTCAACCACTGAGCCACCCAGGCATCCCAATCCAATAGTGTCTTAATACTATGTGATACTAATGAATCAAGAGGCCAGACAAGCATTTTAGAAAACTCAGAACCAGATCTAAACCATGCTATGTTTATTTCTATATTAATATGAATTTCAAATCAAAAGATGAATTTTATAATATCTGGAGCTAGGAAAACTGGGGAAAAATAAAATTCTAATTCCAGTTTAAAAATTAGTTGTAAAATGTGACTAAAATGGTAAACTACACATAAAGGAGCAAACGAAAGTGAAGTATTAAGAGTTTAAAGGATTCTGAGAGGATGATGCTGGTGGTGAAATAGTTTATGTATCTTATCAAATTCCCATGTACTTTAAGACAGAGAGCAATTAAAATATGAGTATCTTACCCAAAGATGAAATATCCTCATTAACCCTAAATTATAGGACAAACCACTGACAGCTATAAGACCAAAGTAGTATTAGCATCTGTGCAGGAAGTAGCAGAGCGAAGCAACAGGGCATCCGAAGGACATGAGGACACCAATCAGCCTGTTAGTTGGGTACCAGCCCCAAAGCTCAGTCTAGCAATTGGAGAAGATCAGCTAAAACTTTATAAATTGGTTTGCACGATCCAATAATGGCTGAGTACAGGTGCTCCACAGACAGAACTAGAGCTGGCAGGAGAGCCTAAGATCATGGGTCTTAGATGAATCAACCAAATCTCTCTTCACAACACAGAATAGAAAATGAATTGAGCAGAAAAACAAAGAAACAAAGGAAACAATGTTCATGTAAATGTGCAGAAGGCAGCAGAGCTAGAAGTCTCAGAAATTAAAGCTGCACCATCTTGACTCAGTTGATATTCATAGGACACTGCCCACAACAAGTATAGAATATGCACTTTCTCAGTGCCTGTGACACATCCATTAAGATGAATCATGTGCTGGGCTCTAAGACTAGTTTCATTAAATTTAAAAGTATTCAAATATTATGGAACATATTTTCTGATCATGAGATAATTTAGTATTCAGTCATAATGAAATATCTAAGGAAACCCCAAATACTTAGAAATTTGACAGTCAGCTTTTAAATAATCATGTGTAAATGGGAAAATGTAAAGAAAATGAAAATTTCAAACTGAATGATAATGAGAAGACAACATATCAAAATATGTGAGATGTAACAAAAGCACTGTTCAGGGGGACACTTTAATCTTTAAATGTTATTAGAAAAGATGGGCACCAAATGAGTGACCTACAGTTTGGCCAGAAGATGTTAGAAAAATAAGAGCAAAATAAGCCCAATAAGTAGAAATCAGGAGATAATAAAGCTAAGAGCCTGAATCAATGAAATAGAAAGCAGAAGGATAATTTAACACAGAAATTTGGTTCTTTGAAGATATCAACAAAATTGACAAATCCCAATAAAAAATAATCATTGTTTCAGTGAAAGGGGAAAAATATGTAATATTAGAAATTAAAAATCCTACAAATATTAAAGGAAAAATAATAAAATATTGTCAACAAGTTGTATTCCAAAATTTCTACAATTTAAACGAAATGGACAAAATCTCTGATAAATATAACTTGTCAAAAATTGACACAATGTGAAACAGGAAATCTTTCTAGATCTATATCTACCAAAAGTGAATTTATTATTATTATTATTATTATTATTATTATTATTATTATGTTGAAAGCCAGAGAGAGAGAGAGAGAGAGAGAGGGAGATGGAGAGCGGGGCAAAGAGTGGCAAAGGGAGAGGGGCAAAGAGAATCTTAAACAGGTTCCATGTCCAGTGCAGAGTCCAACTTGGAGATAAATCTCATGGTTCTGAGATCATGACCTGAGTCAAAATCAAGAGTTGAACCAACTGGGCCACCCAGGTACCCCTAAAAGTGATTTTTTTAAATCAAAACATTTCACCCAGATAAGAGAGATGATGAGTTTACTGGTGAATTTTGTCAAAATTTAAAGAACTAAATCCAATCTTACACAAAATCTTTCGGCAAATACAAGGATATTAAAGAGGGAACATTTCCCAACTCATTTTATAAGGCCAACATAATCCAAATGCTGAAACCTGATGAGACATTACAAAAATTAAACCATTACAGAATAAACACAGATGAAAAAAAACTTGAACAAAATATTAGTAAATCAAAGTCAAGAATATACAAAAAGGAAAATATATTGGATCAAGTAGAGTTTAGCCTAGGAATGGAAGCTTGGTTTTAAAATTTTTTAATGTCATTGTAGTTCACCAAGGTAATAGAATAAGAGAGACCAACATATTATTTTGAGAGATGCATTGAAAGTATTTGAAACAATGTGTGTTGAATTGCCAATTTCTAATAAAAAAACTCTCAGAAACTAGAAATAAAAGGCCACTTTCTCAAATTGATACCTGACATCTACAGAAAAACTTAAAGTCAATATCTCTGAGAACATTTTCCCCTATGATTGGAAGCAAGACAAGCATGTACTCTCATGACTTCTATTCAGTATTGTACTGGCAATTTTGCCTATTGTAGTAAAGCAAGAAAAATAATAAAAGTTTTAAGGTTCACAAAGAATAAGACTATTTCTCTCAGAAGATGAATTGTTTAGTTTTATAGGACCAGAGAATTAAAAAAAACAAATACTAGAAACGATGAGTGAATTTTATAAGGTCAGAGGATCAAGGGTTAATCTATAAAAAACAAACTTTTGCTGCTACTCACAGCAAACAATACTTGGGGATAATTTTAACAAAGATGAACAAGATCTCTTAAAAGCACTGAACATCACTGAGAGAAATTAAAAAGGTCTAATAAGTGAACAGATACACCACATTCATGCATTTGAATTCTCAATTTTATTAATATGGCACTTTCTCTAAATATATATATATGAAATATATATGAAATATATATACATATATATATTTCAATACAATTCCAACAAGAATTTCCCAAAGACCATTTTAAAATACATAGTGATCAGATGGTTCTGAACAACCTAGAATACTCAAAACAATTTAAAAGGAGAACAAATTTAGTGGACATACACAATCTTATGTATGGTATTGGCAAAAGGACATAAAGAACAACAGAACAGAATAGAGTGCCTAGAAGTAGATCCATATACATGGCTAATTGATTTTCAACAAATGCTCCAGAGCAACACATTGGAAAAAGAAGTTTTCAAGAATTTGTTGCTGGGCAACTGGACAAATGTATAAATGTATGAGGAAAAACAAATATCGAACAGAACAATGATTTCCTGAAGCCAGGAGAGACTGATGGAATGCAAAGGGGACATCAGGAATATTTTGTTTTTGTCTTGTTGGCGATGGGTGTTTTACTGTGTATATATGTTTGTCAAAACTCATCAAAGGCTGACTTGCACAATGAACTTCTATTGAGGAAGAAGTTAGTGTCAAGTAACATCACAGGGAAGGAGCCAGGAAAATTAATATCCTGATTAATATCCTGGCCTCACTGTTCTTCCTGTCTTGGTCTTTTGCCAGATAAAGCTCCTATTGACTCAACTGACAGGAAATCAGAGGTGATAGCAGCCCTGTTGATGTTGTCCATATAAATCAGTCTGCAGCAGAAGAAATCAGGGTGGAGAAAGGCCTGGAGTAGAACTGCATGCGGCAAACGTGAGATACCCAGAACTGATCATCTGCCAGCGTTCAGACAAGATTTGAGGGTTTGACTCACCCCAAGCTTCATTAACAGCCTCTATTGCAATACAGAGCGTTGTCCCATTTTCTTTAGCTCAACAAGTACACGTAAACCATGGTTTCTCCGAAGAGAACGCTTTTTGACAGACCCCCTATTGGCAGAGGGGAACCCATATTTAACCATATTTAACCAAACTGGGAGCCTGACTTGAAATTTACTGTGCACATGAAATTTCTTCCAAGCTTCTTTTGGTTTGTTTCAGCTAAATATTTGATGTGGGTTTTGAATTGTACTAAGTAAAACATTTGTTTGTTTTTGTATTGAAACTAATTACAAAAAGGAAAAATCAAAACTAAAAGAGGATCCTAGCTTTTTTTAGTCTTTTCAGATCTCTATTAATTTCCAGTAATTAAGTAAAAATAATATCATGGGTTTTTTTTTTCTTGAATTTATACAATATTAAAAGCTGTAAATCTTAAATCTCCACATTTCTATCATCCACTGCCATGCCTTCTCCTGTTGCAGTAGAACTCTGTTCAGTGAGATACTGGTATTCCTTACAATGGTATGGCTTGTTAAATAAGACATGATAGGTACTGCATTTCCCTTTCAGAGACCTATAATCCACATTCAAACATTAGAAACAGGAATTCTGCATTAAAAACAAGCCTGTTGATTTTTTTAAATAGCCGAATATTTCTCAAATTTATTTGACCATGGGTTTGTTTTCTGCTGAACATGTATTCACAGTTCACAGAACACTAAATGTAATTGATAAATGTTGCTCTAGGCTAAGGAAGAACAAGTAATAAACCACCTCAAATGTGTATATTTATATATGAGTTTTTCAAAAGAAGATGAGCTATATTTCTTTTGGGGTTGACGTCCGTTGCCTAAATCCTTTATGAGTCTCTTTCTCTGTGTTCCCACAATTTTTGTTTACACCTCCTTCATGTTTAGGTCTCCTGGTGTCTGCTGGTGTTTGACACATAGAGGACGCTTTATAACTATGCTAAATTTAAAACACACTAAACCCATTCCCTAATTTTCATTTTCTTCAGATCTCTCCCAGTATCCTTTAATATAGAGACCATTATTTACTCACCAAATGCAAACATAGAAATAGAAATTTGATATTAAAATTTGGGGAGGAGGGAATTGATGGTAAAAAGAAAACCTATAATATTTTCTAGTTTAATGTATGGAATTGCTGCCAGACGAGCAAAATAATTTATTTTTTGTGGATGCAATTGACCAGATACAAGCAAAGATGCCTGCTTTTTGGGAAATATACTTTGAGATTATTTTGCACTTTTACTATCTTGCCTATAAGGATTGTAAAGAAACAGATGAAATTGCAGCCAATATTTCAGATCATACAGTGACATCTAGTGTGTGTAAGGAGACATTATGTTGTTTTCACATATCTATGTGACTCAAAAGAATTTCTCTTCTATTTTTTAATCTCTAAAGATTTTGCCCTAAAGTTGTAAAATCAAGGTAATGATCACCTTTGCTTATATTTAAGAGCTGGAAACTGGTGTAAATAATTAGGTTAATATGCAGAATGTACAGAAAAAGCCCAGATAAACTATTTACAACATTTTGTAAATTAATTGAGCAGACAGAATTTGTTAAAAATATTGTTATGGAAGGTCATTTAGCTGCTAACACGTAAGTAAGAGGTATCAAACTTCAGCATGCAATATTTAACTCTGTGTGTGTGAGAGACAGAGAGAGAACGAGAGGGAGAGACAGAGAAATCTTAGTTTAACCAAGGGATCAGCTAACTCTGAGTAACTAATTACTATTATTATCTTCTCTCAGGTTATAACATGCAAAGCTTTGGCTCCTAAGAGATTCTCAGAATTGACCAACAAAAGGCCTTTCTTCCTTTTTGTTTTGTGGATTATAAGTTTTCAAAAAGTCCAGCTTCATTTCATTAACTGGCATGTGGGGATGTAGAGGTAGGGGAGGAGGGGGTGGAGTTCTGATTGTAATTTAAAATTTTTAGTTCAGGTACAGAACTGTCTGGTCTTTAGGGTGACTTGTTTTTTACAATCGGATATATTTTGATGTCGTTTTCACCTTGCGCTATGTTGTTTGATTTTACTTATCTGATGAATGTTTTAGTGCCCATACTAGGATTTATCTCTTAGGAGCTGTGGCCCTTTAGGGTCTCAGAGAATTTAGAAAAGTGACAGAGAGCATTTTAATGCAAGCAGAACATGTTCCAGCCTAAGCGTGACTCAGAAAATGCAGATCTCACAATGATTTATTTTAAGCCACATTATTGCAGTATCTTTTTTAGTCTTGCCCCAATTTCATTTCCCCACCTGAATCAAAGGTTTAATCCTAATGAAAGGGGTAAAAGGAAAGGTTTCTGAGGTATATGCTGTTTCCAAAAGCCTTATCTGGTCCTTTGATGTTCCACTATTTACAATAGCACCACGTGCCACTATGGCCAGAAGCCTTAGCTCTCCAGCTCAACTCAAATAGTCAGCAAGTGATTGCTGAGTATCTACAGCATGCCAAGAGCCAGTCCAGGCTTAAAGATCCTGTCCTCGCAGAGCTTGTGTTTTGTTTGAGGAGACCAAAAACAAACACAGTAAAAGCAGAGATGGGTAATACTGAGTATTGGTAGAGAGGTGTTATTTTAAACAGGGTGGCCAAGGAAAGACCGTGGTGATGAGGTGACATTTGAGGGAGGAGATACTTGAGGGGAGAAGAATATTCTAGGTAGATGGAATGCCAAGGACAAAAGCAAGAGTGCATCTGGCATGCTTCAGGAAAAGTACATTCCTTAATGTGCTGGAGTGGAAGCAGCAAGAGAGGGAATGGAAGGAGGTCAGGTCAACATAGTAGCAGGGAGTCATATCATAAAGGGATTTCAGGTGATTGATGGCATTGGGCAGTTCTAAGCAGTGGTGTAACATGATCTAAATAATGCTGTAAAAGGATCACTCTACTGTCTTTGATGAAGAGTAGAAGCAAGAAGACCAAACATGAACTGTAGTCATAAGACAGAGAAAAAAGATAAGGGCTCAAATCAGAGCTTAACACTGAAAGTGGTGAGATAAGCAATCAGTTTCTGGATTCATTTTGAAACAGAATTGGCTGACGGCTTGAAGATGAGACATAAAAGAAAGAGAGTCATGATGATGACTCCAAGATAACACTTACTCTGTGTGTGTCCATGTAGCTGGAACGACACAATTGCTACTTACTGAGATGGGGATGAAAGCAGAAGGACACGTTAACTTTGGAAGTGGTATCATGCATCCTAAAGTAAGTGACAACAGGGAGTTACAAATGGAATTCCAGAGTTCAGGAGAAAGGTTTAGGCTGAAGATACACAGTTAGAAGACACCAGGTGTTGAGGTATCTGAAGCTGAGAGTTTGGATGGGATCACCTGGGGAAGTGCAGATGGAAAAGATTCAAGGTCTGAGACAAGCCCTGGGGTTCCTGGGTTTACAGCAGTACTGGCTGCTCCTTAGATTCACCCAGGGAGGTTTAACAAAATTGCCTAACTCTCTCACCTGGCCCCCAGAGATTCTGATTTAATTAGTCTAGTTGAGACCTGGGCTCGCTAGAATGATTCTTTTTAAAATTGAAGTATAGGAGTTTCACATATGCAACATAGAGAACGGACAAGTTTATACGTTATGCTGTACTCGCCACAAGTGAAGCTCCCATCAGTCACCAAACAATGGTACTAAAATACCAATGGCTACATTCCCCGTGTTGTACCTATTCTCCCCATGATATATTCATTCTATAACTGGAAGCCTGTGCCTCCCACTTCCTTTCACCATTTTTACCCATCCCCCGAGCCCCCTTCTTTCCAGCAACCACCAATTTGTTCTCTGTATTTATGGGCCTGTTTCTGCTTTGTTTTATTGATTGATTGATTGATTCCACATTTAAGTGAAATCATATGGTATTTGATAAGGTCTTTCATAGGTCTTTGACTTATTTAACTCAGCATAATGCCCTCTAAGTTCATCCACGTTGTCATAAATGGCAACAGGTGATTCTTATATGCATCCAGAATTGAAAATCACTGGTCTAGAGGCTGGAGGGGGTGGAGTATATCAGCAAAGGACATAGAAACAGTGTGGTCAGTGAGGCAAGAGGCACACAAATAATCTGTGTTACAGATTTCAACTGAAGAAACCGTTTCAAGCAGGAGAGGGTGACCAATCAAATACTGGGGAGAGAAGAGAATTGACCTTTGTGGTTTGTAGCAACAAGGAGGACACTGTTGGACAAGAACAGACTCATTGGAGAGGTAAGGATAAAAGCCTTCCCTTCTTCCTCTCTCTTTCCCACACCTGCCTCTCCCTTCCTTCCTGCCTGCCTGCCTTCCTCCCTCCTTCCCTCCCTGCCTTCCCATAGGAGCTATTAAAGTATGTTCGCATCCTCACGGGAATAATTTGGCAGAAAGGGAGAAATTGACGAGGCAGGACAAAGGGAGAAAATTCTGAAAGAATGTCCTTGAGTGCAGAGGAGGAACTTTGGTATTTCTCTTGTCTCAATGAACTCGAAAGCCATAGGGGAGAATGTGTTACATGTCTGAGGCAAGAGAATAATCCTCATTCTAGAAGCGGGAGAAAACGAATGGGCTGGGACCACATAAGATCAGTGGTCATGGAACTAAATATAAGCCAGTTATCACGGTTGTATATTTTCTCTAGCCACTGGTCGCCGTGAGTAGAAGCTCAGAGTAAATGAAGTGAATAGGAGAGCTGGTTCTTACCAGAGCTGGGTTCTTACCAAATGCACACAACAAAAGAGTAGGAGCATAAATCTTCTGAGTGGATACAAGAAAGTGTACAGTTTTGAACTATGTAATGTCACACTGGTAACAGAGAAGCTAAGACAGGAAGGAGATGGAGAGGCAGAAATAGGTGGTCAGATAAGTCAGATCCCACTGAGGTTGGAGAGTAGAGTCTGGGTACTAAAATTAGTACGCTGGGAAGAGGGGTTGTGTTATTGATGGAGTGTAAAATTATGAAGGAGATGTATAATTAATTGCTATAATAGGATTTCTTAATCAAATTTTTAATTTAAAACATGTGACTAAAGTAGTATTCATTCATGGGGAAAAATGAAGATGCAGTTCTTGGTCATCTCTGCGTGAGAGGGTGAGAGGGGCTGGGAGAACGATGGGGACTGAGATGACATGAGTGGAGGAACCGAACTGAGGGCCCAGGGAATCGTAAGGATTATCTACGAGGATCCTGAACCGCCGCAAGCCCGCAGCAGTGGTACTGGAGAGCAGGACAGCGATCTGGGTGCTCTGTCCTGAAGGAAAGGAGGATGGCGCTATGGTCTGCCCTAGACTGCCTTACAGCAGAGCAGCCTGTGGTGAGGACTGATGGTTTGAGCTTCGAAAACTGGGTTTTCGGGGAAGAAAAGGGTTCAATAGTTTGGAAGGAACAATATGCGGATGTGAAGAACACCCACACAACTTTTGGGCAATGAACAATATCTGTGGAAGAAGGAAAAAACAGCACTACTTGAGAGGGCTACAGACTTTTTTTGTTTTTACACCAGGCAAGAATAAAAGCAATATTTGTAAATTTATTGACAGCAGCAACGCGTAATGATGGTAAAGAGCATAAGCTCTGGAGCCTGATGGTTTATATTCCAGTCACAGCTGCTTCACTTAGTAACGTTGTGGTGTAGGTGCCCTCGTGTTTTGACTTCCTCATCTACGAAACTGGGAGAAGAACAGCGTCGGTCTCAGGGGGTTACTGCGCAGAGCAACCGAGTTAATACGTGATGAAAGGCTTAGGATAACACCTGGCATGTATTTTTTTTTTTTTTTACACCTGGCATGTATTAAGAACATGCAGTCAAACGTTAGCCACGATGATGATGATGATGATGATGATTACTCATTTTTAACTTGCCTTTGAGGGACAAAAAGATTATTATTATTATTATTATTATTATGACTATTACTCATTTTTAATTTGCCTTTGGGGAGAGAAGACCAGATGCTGGCAAAGAATGAGTAAACCTGTTTTCTGCCCAGCTGAGTCTACTCCAATGTGGTTTGAACATTTGGTCTCCGTATGATCTATATTAGGTTTCTGCAGCAGCAGGCCTCTGTAATATTAATTAATAATTTTCAACATATGTTATTTGCTAATTCAAAAAATTTTCTATGATATCCTGAAAAGATCTCAAATAGAGGAATCAGCTGTGAGATATGAGAGTCCCAGACATAGTACTGAGCTTTAATCCATAGGGTAAAATATCCATTGAGTTCATAATGATAGGGCTAAATAATTGAAGAAATACATTTCCGTTTGTTTTGTTTTTAGACTTTCTGTATTCTTTGGGATTAACTATATTTCTCACAGACAGCATCTTCCTGGGTATTTTTCTTCTTCCAGTTTGAGAGTTTCTGAATCTTATTTACTTTTACAGATTGATATTTATTGAAATTGCTTCCCTCCTAGAACTTAATTTTATTATCCTATTCAGGGAATTTTATTTTCCGTAATTCTTTTTTTTTTCTTTTCTATTTTTTTTTTCCTTCCTCATTCTCTTGAACAGATCAAATTCTTCTGCTTCTTTGGAAGCTACACTTTCAAATGTATCATCTGTGGTTATCCCTAAATTACTCAGACCAAAACTTTGCTTGTTTTGCTTTGTTAATGTCTAAGCTTATCAATATCTGTGTCTAGTGAATAAGAAAATAATCTGACCAAATTTTTACTTCCTTAGGTTACTTGATCCTACCCTCTTCTTTTTTTGAAAACCACTTTATTGAGGTATGATTGACATGTAAAAAGCTGTACATGTTTAATGTACACAACTCAGTGAGTTTGGTGAGTGTACACCATGACACCATCACCGCAATCAAGGCCATGAATGTATCTAATATTTCCCCATGTTTCCTCCCACCCCCTTTATTTTTTGCCCTCTTCCTTTATCAGTTTAATGCCTGGGTCTGGGTTTATTTATTTTTCCACTGGTCATGATTTATCTAGACAACAAAACACTTTATTCAGTTACTCTTTTACTTGCTATATCTGTTTCTTCCTCCTGGACAATCCTTTCTTCTTGCCAGAGTACAACTTCTATATATTTTGTTTTCTAAGACCATTTCCTTTGTAAACTGTAAAACCTTAGGCTGTAGAGAATATACTTAACTTTTAAGGGAAATTTTAACTCTACATAAAGACCTATGTTCTTTTCCTATGAAGCTATTTTCCTTCAAAGCTTGGAAGAGAATCCTCCATTAGCCTCTTGTATCCAGTATTGTTATTGATAAATTTGGTGACCCTTTCCTTTATAAGTGATCTTCTTTACCTCTGGAAGCTTGCAGATGTGTATGTGTGTGTGTGTGTGTGTGTGTGTGTTTCAGTAGATTTTAGAGAAATTTTAGGTTCACAGCAACAAGTACTGGAAGGGACAGATTCCCCACCAACCCTCTGCCCCCACACATGTATAACCTCTCCCACTATTACCAGCCTCCACCAGAGTGGTATATTTGTTTCAACTCATGAACCTTCATTGACACCTCATTAACATCCAAAGTCCATAGTTTATATTATGGCTCATTTTTGCTATTGTACACTCTTAGGGTTTGGACAAATGTACAATGGCACGTACACACCACTATAGTGCCCTATAGAGGAGTTTTACTGTCTTAAAAATCCTTTGTGTTCCACCCATTCACCACTCTTCCTCCCTTAGTCCCTGGCAACCACTGATCCTTTTACTGTCTCCATAGTTTTACCTTTACAGGTTGGCTTCTTTCACTTAGTAATACGCATTTAAGTTTCCTCTATGTCTTTTCATGGCTTGCTAGTGCAATTCTTTTTAGCACTAAATATTACATTGTCTGAATATACCAGTTTACCCGTTTATCTACCAAAAGACATTCTGGTAATTATTCTGAATAAAAATGCTATATACTTCCACATGCAAGTTTTTATGTGGACATAAATACCAAGGAGAGGGATCCCTGGGTGGCGCAGTGGTTTGGCGCCTGCCTTTGGCCCAGGGCGGGATCCTGGAGACCCGGGATCGAATCCCACGTCGGGCTCCCGGTGCATGGAGCCTGCTTCTCCCTCTGCCTGTGTCTCTGCCTCTCTCTCTCTCTCTCTCTCTGTGACTATCATAAATAAATAAAAATTAAAAAAAAAAGAAAAAAAAATACCAAGGAGAATGCCTTTGGTGGTTTTGAAAAAAAGGGTACATTTTATCTGATGGAGGTAAGGGGTGGGGTCACGGAGAGGATGTCTTTTACTTAGTTTTTCATTTGCAGTAGATAGAATTAGTGGACCTCCCCAGATTTGCTTGGCCTTTCCTGTCTCCAGTCTTCGGCCACTTGCTTAGTGGAGAGTCCACATTCACCCGTTTAAGGCCATGGCTTCAGCACAGGCTTGATCATGCCAACTGCTATGGCTTCATTCATCAGGGTAGGTAGGTCTGACCAGACTCGGGGAGGCTATGAGTTTTCCCATAACTTTCTTGCTCAGAGAAAGCCCAGAAGTGTGGGAGCCAGCTTCTAGCTGATGGAGAGGCAGCCAGTTGGAGGATGGGAGGAGTACCTAACCCAAATCGAGGTTCAGGGAAGTTAACACCTTATGAGGAAAACTTTGACCAACGAAGGACAGAAGATGGGAAGAGTTGGCAGATAAATCCTGTTCCCTGAGACCTCTGCTTCTCTGGTGTACATTGCATATACCTGAGCACCCAGCTGTGATTTACCTTGTAAAGCTGTGGTGAACCTAGAAACACATCACCTTGTATTCGCTTCCCTCTTTGTTTCACTTCCCTTTCTCACTTACTCTTGCAGTTCCCAAAAAATCTTTAGCCTGTAAGCTTTGCTTCAGGTTCTGTTTTCTAAGGGATATTTATAACATGGTATTACTTCTAATTTGAGATATTTTATTTTTCTCTAATTCTGGGAAATTCTTTTTCATTATTTCTTCAAATAATCCTGTTTGTCTTTTGTTCTCACTCTGGAATTATTAGGTTGACATTTTTATTAAATTCTCGTATATCTTATCTCCATTATTTCCTCCTTTTTATCTTTTGCTCATTCTTTCTTGAAAACTTCCTTGCCCTAATCTTTCAGCATATAAAATCATTTTTCAGGTCTATTAAAGCTTTTTTTTAAAACATATCCACTGAGTTCCTTATTTCAGTAATATATTTTTCGAGCCCACTATCACCAATTCAGACTTCATGTGCCTTCTTTATCTTGCTCATATCTTCCCCATCTCTGAAAGCAAATGGTGACTTTGTGTTCTTTCTCTATTCCACAGTTGTGCTACTTCTGTTCCTGTTCTTGGTGTTCTGACTTCTGCAGTGGCTGGCCATACCTATCAGCCACTTCTTGCTAATAAAGCTAACTTTGAGGGTGGGGTGAAAGCCTGGACCCTAGCTTCTGCTCCACCAGGACAGTTGGGATGTTGGGGATGAGGTTCACAGATGAGTATATCTAGAGTTAGTGTCTAGGTTCAAACCATCCCTTCTTTCCTTCTTCTCATCCTTTGCCATCCCTCATTCCCAGGTAACTAACTAGGATTTCTGCTCCAGAGGCCACCACTCATGTTGCAGTTGCCCAAGGATTTGTAAAGGACTCAGGATGAGGAACACTCAGATGTCTGTTTCTTTATACTATTGATTACTTGCACCATGCTTTTGGATGCCTGCAATGATCTCACTACCTCTAGCAGACTGCTGGTTTCCTGCCCCCAATTCCTGGTCAGTAATCAGGTCAGGACAATGTAGGAAAAGAAAAGCACACAGATGGCCTGCTTTTCCCTTCCTGGTCTGTGGCTCCCGGCCTTCTCCCAGAGGTCCAAGTCTTTTATCACCCCACCCCCAGCCCCCTGAAGAGCTGAGAGTTTCTAAGTGGTATGGTTAGATGGTAAATATCATCTTAAGATCCATCATCCTTCCCATCTTTTTGGTCCATTTCCAGGTTGAATACTGGGGAAGAATACTATAGCCCAAGCTGGTTTACTATATTTTCTTTATTAGCAAAACTAAAGGGGTTTAAACTCTTCAGTGACTTCTGATAAGGTATATTCTGAAGTATAAATTGCTTTATAGATCACAGAGACCACGATTTATTTTCTTCCCAGCCACATGTCCTCACTTTGCTGACCTACCCACTCTGTTCCCACAGCAGGGAGTCCTGGGCAGTCCCCTGAGCATGTGCTGCTACTGTTTCAGGCTTCTGTGCTTTGAACTTGCTAGTCTCTTTGCTATGAAAGTCTCCTTCTATCTACAAAATTCCTAGAAGTATTTACCCATCCTTTAACCATTAGCAAGCAATGAAGGGTTCTGATTGTTCACTTAGTGAACAAATATTTACTGAGCAACAGCCACGTATCAAGCACTGGGATGTATGCTAAGATAGCAACGGTGAGCAAGATAGCCTCTGCTTTCTTAGAACCTCATTTGGTGAAAGGTTGGTAATGAATTCAAGTTATGAAATGTGATAGGTGCTATGATAAATATATGAATCTAGGGGACCACCTAAGGCGGGTGCCGCATGTCTAGGGGAATTGGGGAAAACTTACAGCTTGAATTAACTTAAATAAGGAGTTAGCCAGACAAAAGGGATACAGAAGATATTTTCTGCAAAGAGGATAGTATTTTACATTCAGAGATCCTAAGGTGAGAGAGGAAAGGAGTGTCTGAGAAATTAAAAGGGCTCATTTTTGTGGGAAGCAATAGGCTAGACTGACAGGTGCCAAGACTCCGTGACTCCTGGTAGGCATGGAAGGCATTTTGCCCATTTTCTGCCAACAGGTCATGACAGCGATTGTGTGATTAAATTCATTTTTTGGAGGAATCACTCTGGCTATTGTGTGCAGAAAGAACTGTGGGGTTGGGGTGACCCTATGAGGAAGACCGATTGTGACACTGTCTTATTTTAGCCCAGGGAAGTAATAGGACTTGAAATGGAGGGTTGAGGGCAAAATTCTCATTCCTCTCTGTGCCTTCTGACTAGAGATGTACCAGTATGGTATTATAGCATGGGATTCCAATCATTTCTTTATCTGTCTACATGATTTAGACTAGGACTGCTAAATGTAGCTGTTTGCTTATTTTTTTGACAATGGATTCTCAGTACCTAATGTATGATAAATCCTCAGTAAATACCAGTAGAATGAAAAAGTGAATTATTTACTGGATGATTAATTTGCCTAAATGGATTAAAGAGGCAAAGGGTCTAAAGGCAGAGGCCTAGTCAGTTAGGAGTTGTGGAATTTGGAGCAGCTGGGGGATGGAAGAGGATGAGTGTTGGCTTTTAATGGGAATGGATGGGATGCCTGGGTGGCTCAACGGTTGAGTGTCTGCCTTCCGCTCAGGGCGTGATCCCAGTTTGGGAATCCAGTCCCACATTGGGCTCCCTGCAGGCAGCCTGTTTATGCCTCTCCTGTGTTTGTGCCTCTCTCTCTCTCTGTCTCTTATGAATAAATAAATCTTTTTTAAAAAATGGGAATGGAGACAATTTATTCATAGTAACAGGATAGGAAGAGAAGTGTGAACGTAACTTTGGGTAGATTGCAAGCAAGGTGCTGGGCAGAGAAGAGATTTCTCATCTTATTGCTTCTATTTTCTCAATGAAATATGAAGAGAGGGGGATGGGTCGATAGAGGATATTTGAAGTGAAAGGAGATGTGAAATAGCCATTTGAGAGACTGAGAAAGTGAACATAAAAGAACATTGTAGTAAGGGTGCATTCACTGAGTTCCATTTATGTTTGAGAAATTGTTGAATAACTTAAATAAGCATAAATTTTGTTCTCTTAAGATTTATTTATTTTTAGAAAAAGCATGACCAGGAGGGGCAGGGGGAAAGGGGGAGATTCTCAAGCAGACTCCATGCTGAGCATGGAGCTCACACGGGGCTCAGTCTCATGACCCAGAGATGGCAACCTGAGCCGAAACCAAGAGTCAGTGGCTTAGCCGACTGTGCCACCCAGGTGCCACAACATGAATTTTAGTTTAACTAAAACAAAGGATCAAATTCAGGGCTCACCAAAATGCTTCTAGATTCTCCTTACTCTTTCTCAATTTTCTTTTGTACCCAGTACTCAGTGGAGCTCTTTTGTTTTTCCTCACAATTAACAGCTTACTCTCCAATGGGGTTTAGTTTTACCTTACCTTTCACCTTCTTCTCCGTTCTTCATTTTTTAATTTAGTAATTATTCTTTTACCCTAGGTTCTTAGCATCTTTCTCTGCATAGGTTTTGATTCTAGGTCAGAATACGCTAGTAGTTGATCTGGACAAGGGGCTTGGGAAAACATAGAAAAGGAGTCATATTGGATTTGTTATTGCAGGATTCTTTGGCAGACTGCTAGTTGTCGTGGATGGGCAAATCTTTGGACTTTTCCAACTTCATTCTTTACCATGTCATAAAAATAGCAGATGCTTTCCTTGCTGCTTAGAACACTGGCTCTCAAAAAAACAAAAACAAAACAAAAAACACTGGCTCTCAACCATGAAAATGTATAAGCTCAAAAAATTTATATGCTGGGATGCCTGGGTGGCTCAGCAGTTAAGCATCTGCCTTCAGTCCAGTCTGTGACCCTGGAGACCCGGGATCCAGTCCCATGACAGGCTCCCGGCAGGGAGCCTGCTTCTCCCTCTGCCTGTGTCTCTGCCTCTCTCTGTGTGTCCCTCATGAATAAATAAATACAATCTTTAAAAAATGTATATGCTTATTTGTATGGGTTTGTAAAAATTCAGGATCTTCAGAAATTCAGATTCAACAGATCTTGAGTGGTTTCAGAAGCCCACAGGTGATGCACTCTAATATGCACTCTGGGTTAAGAATGACTGATCCAGGGGCACCTGGGTGGCTCAATAGTTGAGCTTCTGCCTTTGGCTTAGCTTGTGATCCTGGGGTTCTGGGGTTGAGTTTCACATCGTGTTCCCATGAAGAGCCTGCTTCTCCCTCTGCCTGTGTCTCTGCCTCTGTCTCTGTGTCTCTCATGAATAAATAAGTACAATCTTTTTTTTTTTTTTTTTTTTTTTTTTAAAGAATTTCTTATCCAATAAAGGAAAATCAGATCTTCTAGGAGAAGTGGTTGATTTCAGGACTGGGCTAAGAAAAAAATATAATATGAGCCTGGAACCCTTTATGGTACCAGGAAACAAAGAAATAAATGCTAAAAAAGGGGGGGAGGGGTTTTCCCCCAATGACAATATTGAATTTTAACCCATAAAACAAATCTCTATGAATTCTTACTCATATAAGTAAATGAATAAATAAATAAATGGAAGATAAGAGATAACTATCTCACAGAATTTCAGTAAAAAGGGAAATAGATAACCATTAGGTAAATACTACAGAACAACTATTGCAGACAGGATCCACCAATAGAGGCTAAAATCAGCAGGCAAAAGTTGAAGAGAAACAGGAGGTGTGTGTCATCCCCAAGATACTTACCAACTACAGAAGGAAAACATTAAATTTACACCGGAGTAACCCAGCACACGGCAACTTAATGAAGTGATCACTGTTAACGTCACTGGTAATAAGATACACGGATGTCATGAAACTCTTGCTTTAATGCACTGAGAACACATCATTTAAAAAAAAATTTCTTGATAGAAATGAATACACTCATTACAGTCATGAGGAAGCATGATGGTGCCTCAGGGCAGCCCCCCGTGGTTTCTCTCCCTGGAATGTGCTGCCTCCATTTCCGGATCTCTGACCAATACACAGACTTTTTTTTTTTTTTTTTTTAAAGAAGATTTTATTTATTTATTCATGAGACACACAGAGAGGCAGAGACCCAGGCAGAGGGAGAAGCAGGCTCCACGCAGGGAGCCCGACATGGGACTCGATCCCGGGTCTCCAGGACCAGGCCCTGGGTGGAAGGCAGGTGCTGAACCACTGAGCCACCTGGGCTGCCCCTAATACACAGACCTTGTACTCTTGGTATGATTGGTTCTTTTCATTTTTTCGAGCTTTGTTCCTCCTTAACTTGGACATAGTCTCTGACTAACCAATCTGAATATACCCTCTTAGTATTTTTTTTAATCCTAGTTCTTTCCTTGTGGCCCTTATCATGATTAGAATCTTAGTCCTCCTTAGTCTGCTCCTTGATGGGAAGGCCTAGTTTTGTTTTGCTCAACAAGCTGTACTTAATGCCTGGCATGGCTCCTGAAATGTAGATAGAAGACATCACAGTTGTTGAGAATGAGATTGAGTGATCGAACAGAAAAAGTCCTGTTTCTGAAATTGAAATAAAAAATATATTGAAAAAAATTGAGTGTCACAATACACAGGTTTGAATCATATATGCTACCGACTTATAATCCTTGGCAGGTTTTCACTTCTTTGTATTCTAATTAATAAAAACTATAAAATTAAAGGTTTTTATGAGTTCCTTCTGTTGGGGAAAGTTATTATTTTGAATTGTAAAATTGTTATTCTAGTTTTGGTTTTGTATTTAATGGTTTCTAGAACAACACTAACGTGTGGAGCTCATTTTTCTTTTCCCCCCACCTTTATTGAGGTATAACAGACATGTGCCATTGTATACAGTTAAGGTGTACGGGTGTCGCTTTGACACACTTGTACATTGCAAAATGATGACCACTTTAGTGTTACTAACACCTCTACCACATTACATTTCTTTTTTGTGATGAGATTGATTAGTATCTACTCTCTTAGCAACCCAGAAAATACAGTTTTTTAGGTTACACTATAGTATAAAAACTCTAATATAGTGATATGAACTATAAACATCATGCTGCAAATTAGATATCCAGAGCTTATTCATCCTGTAACTGGAAATTTGTATCCTTTGACCAACATGTCTCCATTTCTCCCATCTCCCAGGCCCAGACAACGTTCTTGTCTTTTTTTTTTTTTCCCCTTGGAGCTTGGCTTTTAGATTTCATGTTTAAGTGAGTTCATATTGTCTTTCTCTGCCTGATTTGTTTCTCTTAGCATAATGCCCTAAAAAATCCATTGATGTTGTTGCAAGTGTTAGAATTTCCTTCTTTCTCTTGGTTGAATAATACTCCATTATACACACAAGCTTGCACAAACACATGCAAGCTTGCTCACACGTATGGAATGCCCAGGGCTTGTGCTCCGATGTGTGGCTGCACATAGTGGCAAGAGCATGGACTGTAAGAAAGCAGTCGCAATGTGGGGTTTGTGGAGTTCTCAGCTGGTTGCACCACCAGCTCTAGCAGGGAGGTGGCATGCTTGCAAAGTGGTACTGCAGGCAGGGACCTTGCAAGGTAGAAAGGCACAAATGTGGCACCTGCCCATAATTCCATCTCTGGGGAAAGTCCTAATGGTTTCCTGCCTCTCTGGCAGGTACTTGAATGGGTCTCCTTCACATATGGTCAAGGCGCTTTTCAAATTGGTGTTTTTGTGCTGAGTCCCAGTTTTTGTGAATCTGCGCATGAGCACTTTAGAGCAGATTCCCTGTTCCCTACAGTTATATAGGTTTCATGAATGTAATTCCTGTTGGTTTTCAAAGCCCAGTGTTTACAGGGCTCCACTCTCCCATGCAGGGTCTAAGGGTTGGGGTGCCTGATGCAGAGCACAAACCCTTCACTCTTCAGGGGGAAATTCTGAATTTTTGAGATCTCTCCTGATTGTGGATTGCCACAGCTCAGGTGGAGTGCCTTTGGAGAGAGGTGTCTCTGCCCCTCCTACCTTTCTCAATGCTGTTCTTTTTATGTGGAGACTCTGTTCCCTCAGTTTTATGGGTTTTGTTTGTTTGTTTGTTTTTACTGAGGAAAGTATTCCATTTCTAATTGTATATTTGTTATATCCATGGGAGGGAGTTTAGGATCTTCTTAGCCACTGCCATCTTGAACCCAGCTCTGTTTCTTAAAGTAGGTGTCTATCCTTAGGAACTCCCCTCTTAGGAACTGTTTTTGCTGCATCCCATAAATTTCAGCATAGTGTGCTTCTATTTTCCTCTGATTCAAGATATTTTTAAAATTTCTCTTTTGATTTCTTCTTTGACCTATTGGTTGTTCAGGAGTGTGTTTAATTTGTACATATTTGTGAATTTTTCCATTTTCCTCCATTGTGATTTCTGGTTTCATTCCATTTTGGCCGAAAAAAATACTTGGAAAAAAAAGATACTTGCTATGATTTCAATCTTAAATTTGCTAAGGCCTATTTTGTGACCTAACATATGATCAATCCTGAAGAATGTTCTGTGCCCACTTGGGGACAAAGTGTATTCTGCTTCTGTTGGATAGAACGTTCCGTATATATCTGTTAGGTCCATTTGACCTAAAGTGTGGTTCAGTTCTAATGTTTCCTTCTTGATTTTCAGGCTATGGGATCTATTCCTTCACAAAAGTGGGGTATTGAAAGCCTTTACTATTATTGTATCATCTACTTCTCTTTTCATATCTGTTAGTATTTGCTTTAATATGTTTAGGTACTCTGATATTGAAAATATATATATATAATTTATCTTCTTGATAAACTGATCCCTTTATCATTATATAATGATCTTCTTTGTCTCTAAAGTCTATTTTGTCTGATATAGAGTTACTCCTGCTCTTTTGATTTCTACTTGCATGAAATGTCTTTCTCTATTCCTTTACTTTGAGCATATATGTCTTCTTAAAGCTGAAGTCTCTTGTAGCCTGCAAATAGTTGGGGTCTATTTTTTGCTTGTTTGTTTTTTGTTTTAATACATCAATCCAGTCTATTTATTTTATTGGTATATGTTATAGATATAACAGTCCATTTTACACTAAGAAGTTAACTTTAATAGCATACAAATCTCTACCCCTTTACTCTCTGCTTTTGTTTTTGAAATCATAATTTTCTGTAGTGTATTCATGAACAAATTAATTAGCTAATTTGTTTAGCTGTTTTTAATATTTCCATCCTTAAACCTTTCTAGTCGATTTAAGTGGCTAGCACACCACCATATCACACTATTAAAATTTTCTGAATCTGACTCTATGGTTACCCTTACCAGTGAGTTGTGTATTTTCATACGTTCGCATGTTACTGATTAGTGTCTCTTCATTTCAGCTTGAGGAATTCCTTACAGCATTTCTTGTAAGGCAATGCTAGTGGCGATGAAATCCCTCAGCTTCTGTTTGTTTGGGAAAGTCATTACATAATCTTGTATGTGAAGAACAGCTTTGCTGGGTAACATATTCTTGGCTGCTGGGTTCTTTCTTTCAGCAATTTGAATACATCATTCCTTTCTCTCCTGGCCTGCCAAGTTCTGTGCTGAGAAATCTGATTGTAACCTTATGGGAGTTCTCTGTATGAGAGAAATTGTTTTCCTCTTGATGAATTTAAAGTTCCCTCCTTGTCTTTGATTTTAGACAGTCTTTTTTTTTTTTTAAAGATTTTATTTATTTATTCATGAGAGACACACATACAGAGAGAGAGAGAGAGGCAGAGACACAGGCAGAGGGAGAAGCAGGCTCCATGCAGGGAGCCCGACGTGGGACTCGATCCGGGACTCCAGGATCATGCCCTGAGCCAAAGGCAGACACTCAACTGCTGAACCACCCAGGCATCCATAGACAGTCTTATTATAATGGCTCTTAGAGAACATCATCTTGTACTGAAATCTTGGGTGACCTATTGGATTCATATACTTGGATGTCCAAATCTTTCTCTAGGTTTAGGAAGTTCTTGGCCATTATTTCTTTAGATATTCTTTCTACCTTTTTTTCCTTCTCTTCTCCTCAGACTGGTGCTAGAGCTGGTGGTATGGACACACTCAGCTGCAGGTACCTGCATAGTGGCAGGAGCTGGTTATAGACACTCATATGAGGGCAGGTAGCAAGATCTGGGGCCAACTATGGACTCACTGGCAGCTGCAGAGGCCCTGCCGATTGGCATTGTGGTTGCTGCATCTCACCAAGGATGCATGGCAGTGGGAGCTGGTGCTAGAGTTTGGGCTATACATGTGTACAGTTGGAGGAGCTATTTGTAGGGGGGTGCAGTGGTGCAGGCCACTAGCAGAGCTGGGGACTGACCTGGACCCACAAGCGACTGCACAGGGCCTGGATGTTGGCACGATCTCCTGTGGCTGGACAGCCTCTCCCAACATGCCCACTGTAGCATAGGCCAGTGATGGATGCCAGGCCAGTGGTGTACAAGTACATAGCTAGAGGGGCTGGCTCTTAGCATGTGCATGATGGTGGGGGTCAGCCAAAGTGTCTAGGCTGGTGTCTTACATTGCCATAGCAGCCGTGGCCTGGGCTGGCTATAGGTTCAGTTCCTAGACTCCAGTGATGGTGGGGTGGGGAGGCAGTGGCGACTCAGGAGGCTGGTGTTAGTGAATGTGAATGCCTATGGAGTGAAAGCTGGTGAATCTGCAAGGGATCCATGAAGGCAACTGGCCATTGGTTTTGTTCAGCGGCAAAAGCTATGGATTTGTCTTCAGAGCAGGTCACAGTGAACTGTAATCACTTCTTTTGCTGCATGGCTTCTGCTGGTATCTCCTGCTTTCCTTTTTTTTTTTTTAATTTTTTTTAAATTTTTATTTATTTATGATAGTCAGAGAGAGAGAGAGGCAGAGACACAGGCAGAGGGAGAAGCAGGCAGAGGGAGAAGCAGGCTCCATGCACTGGGAGCCCGACATGGGACTCGATCCCGGGTCTCCAGGACAGTGCCCTGGGCCAAAGGCAGGTGCCAAACCGCTGCGCCACCCAGGGATCCCCTCTCCTGCTTTTCTTTCTTGTTCCTAGTTGCTTCTATATGCTTCAGCTTTGCCAATTTGTGTCCGGTGAAACTGAGGAAGTATTTCTGTGTGGGGTCCCAAAAGGCTTAGGAAGCTGGTTACTCCTCTTGCTCTTCCTTTCCCATCAAGGGGAATTCTTTAAAGCTGTGAAGTTCACTGTTGGCACTGAGCAATGACAGTTTGGGAGATGGGATGATATAGGCAAAATTAAGCTGTTTTATTTTTGTGTGGCTATTCTCAGTTTTTTTTGTTCTACTGTGATGCTTAAGTTTTTTTTTTTTTTAAGATTTTATTTATTTTTTTTAATTTATTTTTTATTGGTGTTCAATTTACTAACATACAGAATAACCCCCAGTGCCCGTCACCCATTCACTCCCACTGATGCTTAAGTTTTTTAAGTGGACCCTAGAGCTCTCACAAAACTGTTTTTTGTTGTTGTTGTTGTTGTTTTGAGAGCAAGTGGGAAAGAGAATGGAAGAGGAGGAAGGGGCAGAGGTAGAGAGAATGTCAAGCAGACTCCCTGCTGAGCACACAGCCCCATGTGGGACTTGATCTCACAACCCTGAGATCATGACCTGAGCTGAAATCAAGAGTTGGAGGCTTAACTGACTGAGCCACCCGGGCATCACTCTTTTTTTACTTTTTGATAGTTATCTAATTTTTAAGCTGTGTAGGAGAATGGACACTGGGTCTCCTATGTGGCCATTTTGGTGATGTCACTCTGAGCCTTATTTTTCTTATTCCTAGGGATAGCAAATTAGCATCATCTGAAGTGAAAGCCTATTGAAAAAAGAGACTTATACTGGCTCAGTTCAATACAGTTCTGTAATTGGCTAGTGATTTCTGCCTTGGATATATAAGGTATATAAGGCTCAGTGTTAATTAGGTGATTTTCATCCTTGCAATAGATGACTTCTGTTTCTCCAATTTGTGTTAATTATGTCATTCTATACATGATAAATTGCTTATGTCTATAAGAGCTCCCAAGACCTATATTTAGGAAGCAAAGGGTTAGCCTGTTGGGTCCAAGGCTCCCAAGACCATTAGAGACCCATTTGGCCTAAGTTTACACCAAAGTGTTGCTATTTCACACGTTTTTACATTTAAATAGGATTCTTTTTCTGAACTCTCAGATAGTTTCCAAAGTTAAATGGCCTTTTTTAATAACTCACTGGGCTGATAACATGTTTATTATGAATATTGACTGTTGATATTGTTAGAGTTAATAAGTCCTGTGGGTGTAACAATTTCCTTCGAATTCCTTGCTGGTTGAAAAAAAAAATTGGGCACAGCATGACATAACGTGCCAAAAGACAGGAAAAGTTCAGATAGGAAATTAGTGGTAAGTAAACAGGACAGTGCAAGTAGTTCTAAAATCTGCGATTGGCGAACAATGATGGATTGCAGCGCCACCTGCTGGCCAGAGGCATAGTTTTGTTCCTGTTTTGCGAGTTTGTTGCCCCCTCCTGGGTTGCTTCCTGCGCCTTACCTGTGTAGGCAGCGCTGGTTCACATAACATTTCTTTCTCAACTGATTGAGCTGGCAATAGGTGGTTTGATTGTTATTCTTTTTATAAAATATACGGCAATAGGCTTGAGCGGGAAACATTTCATATGACAAAAATTCTAAATCCTGTTTTTTTCTATCTTGTATTACAAATAGAATGCCACTGTCCCAAGCTGAAGTTACAGAATTTAAAACTGGGATGACAAAGCACTGTTAGAATCTATTACATTTGGTTGCTGTAGGTTTGCTTTAGCACTTCAAGATTAGTATTCTTTCTTAGATGAATCTAGAATAACTAAAATGTTCTGGATCTATCACAAATGATGGCTACCATTCCAGCATCACATAATGTGGCCTGAAGATCTTTGCTTTTTAGAGCATGACTGCCTTTATTGGCTCTTCCTATCTGCAGATGTGGCCCATCTTTAATCTTTCTCCCTAAAGGGTTGGCGACGGAAGCATCAGATGCTAAATTAAAAAATTAAACATGATCATGTTAACATGAGCTAGACACCCACCTGTCTTACTAGAAAAAAAAATTCACTCATTTAAAAATGACATATAACAACATATTTGAGCTAGTATATGTTTTAATTATCTTGATACGTATAATGGCTTTTATTTTAGGCAGTAAGGCACCTAAAAAATGGATAATTGTTGCATTTTTTTCCTCCAGAGGTCAAAAAGATAAGTTGGACAGTAAGCAATTCAGGCTAGTTGAAATGCTGATTTGTTAGGAGGATTCGCAGATACATTTAGTGGCTCAGGAGAGTCATTTGAAATTTATAATTCTCTAGAATTTTCTAGTGATTAAAGAACAGATGTTTTCTCAAGTTAGTTCAGGCCCTCAAAACTATGGATTGTTAGCTTCACTGGGAATCTAAAGATGGATGCAAAAATGCAGTCTGAGGGTGTCTGAGCTCAGTCCTCAAGAATGCATATTACCTTTTTTCTTTTTTTTCTGTTGAGAGGAGGAGAATTCACTAGTGGTTTCAGTCATGGGTTTTATCTCGGTGCTTGAGAAATAAATGTAAATGCTGAAACATTGGCACAGTGGCACCTCTCATTTTCTTGGTATTGCTACCCTACTGCCTTTCATTTCTCTTGTTAAAGACTCCTGTTCAAGACCAGTTCTCTTCTATTTTGATAATTTCCAAAATAGTTTGAGAACCCTTTTAGTGACATAGTATTATCCTGATGGGGAATTATTAGAATATAATCATCAAATCTGAATAACCCCCTAGTCACAGACAAAAGTATAGGGACTGAAAGACCATGAGATATTATGTAAATCACAAATAAGTTATTTTGTTCATACATATGAACTCATTGAGATAATTGAATAGAAATTGCTTTCAAACTGCATATTTTATGAGTGGATTTTTATGACTTCCATTATAGCTTCAGAAATTTTCTTTTGGTCCACAACAGATTCAATTATAATCCTGTTTTATAGTTTTAAATATGCTTGTTTTCTTTTAAAGGCATACAGAGACATTTAGGAATTACACCTAAAACCGCCATGTGAAGGATACTACTTCTTTTTTTTTTTTTTTTAAGATTTTATTTATTTATTCATGAGAAACACAGAGAGAGGGAGGGGCAGAGACCCAGGCAGAGGGAGAAGCAGGCTCCATGCAGGGAGCCCGACGTGGGACTCGATCCTGGGTCCCCAGGATCACACCCTGGGCTGAAGGCAGATGCTAAACCGCTGGGCCACCTGGGGCTGCCCGTGAAGGATACTTCTAAGTTGTATTTGGTATATGCCGCAGGTGAATCAGTGCATGGTGCTTCTTATGAAGGAGCTCCAAGTGTTTTTTAAAGCAGTCTAATTAATTTACATTTGGACACCATGCAAAGTGAGTGATAAATACTTTATTTTTCTAATGGAGAAGTTATAGCAAGAAATTGAAACTCCTTGCCTGGTTTGGATAGTCCAAAGGCACAAACTCTATCAGTTTTTAAACTGAACAAAATAGATATTATTTTTGTTTTAAACTATGATAATATTTTCCACTTTAGTTTGCTACTCATTCATTTATTTATTCTATTAATATACATTGAGCATCTAGTATTGTAGAACTTCACATTATCTCAGGTATTTACACTTTGGGAAGACACACAGACATCTAAGTCAAATTTTTAAATAGCTTGATAAAGGTTTTTAGTCCAAAGAGATCTATGATTATAAAATTATGGATATGACACAATTATAAAAGCATACAAAACAAAATTATTAAAGATACATATAATAACATGAATAAACATATACTTATGAAACAATATGATCAAGGATTTGACAGTATTTTGCATCCAGTGTTATGTGCAATTGGTTGAAAGCTAACTATATCTGACTGGGGACTCATGATGCAAACTTTTTCCCCCAGTTTTATTGATCTATAATTGACACGTAACATTGGTAGTGAATACTGTGCTGCTTTTTAAAGGACAGGTAGGACTCGGTAGGCAAAATAGGGGAAGGATGATGCAGCAAGAAATCAATCATGTGGATGCCCAAAGGCATGTGCTTCCTGCAATGCTTAAGGAACCATAGGTAGTTCTCTCTGGGCATGTGAGAGGGAGATGTGAGGCTGCAGGGATGGACGGGACATGAAATGAACGCAAACTTGGACTTAAACTGTGGGAAATCATTAAAGGATTTTAAAACGGTAGCTGGTCAGGTTCTCCAAGGAACACTCTGGCAGCGTCATACCTGCTCATTGCTTTCCAGCTATGAGGCCAGGGCCTGGACTAAGGCTGTGGCTGTCTGAATGGGCAGGAGGGGTCTGTTTATAATTATCTTATAAAGCATAAAGGTCTGTTTGTAGAATAGATTCTTTGGAAAGTGGGTGATTGTGGAAGTGGAGCACATCTTCCATCTTGAATGGCTGGTGAATAGTGGTGCTATTTACTAACTTGGGGAAAGCATCAGGAGGAACAGAGTTGGCAAGAGAAATTACAGCTTTTATCCTACTGCCTGGCAGGAGCAGGTATTTTTTTTATTTTATATTTTAGACCTTATCAGTAAAAATACACGTCTAATAAAATTTTGAACTTGCAACCAACTTGATACCCATTTACAATGAAATACCTACCTCTACAATTTTGAGTGCGATGACATCATAAATAGAAATCTTAAAAGGCGGAGATGGAAAAATATCCCCAGATAGAAGTTCTGCTGCTTTCTCTGCACATAACATTGACTGTTTTGTAAATTGCAATTCAAAAGTCCTTGCTTTAAGACAATCTCTATGGATGAGGCCACCCTCATCTACAGGAGGAAGAATTGCTGATTGAAAGGATGGGAGGGGAGGTGGATGCTTGCCGTACTCCAGGCTAAGAGGTAAACAGGAGGAGGGCCTGGGTGGCTTCGTCTGGTAAACCTCTGAGTCTTGATTTTAGCTCACCTGTGATCTCAGGGTTGTGGGAGGGAGCCCCACGGGAAGCCCCTCCACCGTCCCAGGTGGGGGCTCTGAATGGGTCTGTCTGTCCTGGCACTGAGCCAGGTGTTTCTCTCTCTCCTCCCCTGCCCCTCCCTCTGCTCCAGGGCACGTGAACACTCTCTCAAATAAATAAATAATTCTTAAAAAAAAAAAAAAAAAAGAAAAGAAACAGGAAAACGAGAGTGACACGTCGTGGCTGGAAAGGTTAAGAACAATCTCGTGGAAGCTAAAGGAAGACCAGGGTTCCTGTGTTTATTGCGCCAAATCCCCACCTTATTTATTGAGTGTATACACTGCGGTGAGCCCGTTCAGGGGCCTGGGGAACTCAGTGTAAAATAAGACCTTGTCCTGTCCCAGAGAGGCAAAAAAGTAAATGACAACATCACAGGGTGATTAGTGTTTTATTAAAAGTATATGCCTTCCATCTGAAACTGCATGTTTATGTATTAGGGAGGTGGGATGCTTCACGTTTCACAGAAGGGGTAGGGGCTGAGCTGAGTTCTGTCTGCTGTTGCTGCTGAGCAGGAGTCAGGTAGACAAAGCTTAAAATGTCTGTGACTTTGATTCTCCAGGAGAACAAAATTTTCACTAAGGGTACAAGGAACCATCTTTCTGGTGTCTATGATCATCATGAATACATGCAAGTACTGGCTCATTTATATTCCCTTCACATTTTCGCAAATTGTTACAGATAACAGTACTCACATTTAAATGAGAACCTTTAAATACCTTTCCCTATTTATAGCAGGAAAGAAGTTCCCCAATTCTGCTCCCCGGAGGCGTTCATTACAGGAAGTTTAATGAAGCAGGCAAACAGGTGCTTTTTATGCTTTTTATAAAGGGTTGCAACAGCTCTTTTCGCATCCCTTCAGCTTCCAACTGGGAGCACACGTCATGCCCTAGCTAATAGCTCACAGCAGGGTCCCTTAGTGTGCTCCACATAAATATTCAGTTTTATCTTCCTCTGCCTGGTGATCGATCATAAGCACAATAGACAGAGAAAGATGGAAAAAATAAATACAGAAATGTATGATTTCTGGGTCATAAATCTAAAGTTAGTTTTGGTATAGTAAGATGTAAGAAGTAGGCAGGTTGGTGCAGGAGTTAATAAAAACTCGGCTGTTTAATATTAAAGATTTTCCTAAATCCTCAATATTCAGGGAAAAATAATTCTAGCTTGTGGCCATGTCTCTCTTCCATTGCTTTTGATCCCTTCCCCTTGCTAACAATTCGTGTGTCTTGGGGCACTTACAACATTTACAACCATTCTTAACAGGTTGGACGAAATGTAAATATTGTATGAACTCTTTGGTGATTTCACGTGCACCGGGGAGTAAACCTGAAGTACTCGGGTGCTGGAATACATGTCAGTTGAGCAGTGCCATTTCCTTCTAATATTCAGAGTGGAAACTCTCTTTAATTCATTTCTTAAAAGCTCACTTAAAAAATAACCTGAATGAGAAAAATTAACAAAATTGGTTGTGCAATTTAGATAGCAACTCAGGTTCAAGTAAAACTTTTCATTATTTAGGATTTATTTGGAAAACTTTTCTGAACAGTTTTTACTAGGATGTAGGAATGAAGTATTCTGGAGCTGAGAGTTCAATCTCTTTGTAAGAGTGGGGATTGGACCAAACTGAAGTATGTAGTTATTTCAGTGGCAGGCGATTGTTACTTCTTAACCGGGAATCTTAAATTAATAGCATCATTTACAACCATTCTGAGTTATATGAAGTAAAATAAAGCTATGGCAAAATGCAAACATTGAGGAATATCCTTCTCCAATAGTGTAAAGGGCAAACACTGGTAAGGCAGAGATAGAAAAGAAGTCTGAGGATTGGATAAGTTACTGTCCCAACAAGGATCCGTGGTAAATGCCTTAGCATAAAAATCCAACCACCCTTTTTATGCTGTGTTTAGGATTACAGTTTGGCTGTGAGAAGGAGACTCAGAAAAGAAAGGGTTCGAACAAGTTAGATGCGTTTCTCTCTCTCCCTGAAGACTGGTGGCAGTCCGCAGCTGCTGAGGTGGCTCTGTGCCATGAAATCCAGAGGAACTCCATTCCTTGGAGCTCTCTGCTCACTCACCCCTGAAGTATGGCCCCTGTTCTTGAGGTTCAAGATGACCTCTGGAGCTCCAGATATGCTATCTGTGTTCTACATAGCAGAAGAAAAGACAAAGAGGCAAAGGATGGGCACAGATGTTGAGTCCATTTATACATCATTAGCCACGACTTAGTCACACCGCGTAGTTAGCTGCACGGCAAACTGGAAAATGCCTGCTTAATTCCAGGTGTCCTTGTGCCAAGTTAACAGTTGAGGTTTCCGTTACTAGAGAATGGATACTGGAGGGCAAGGAGAAGTCCCTGCCCAGGCTGCCTCTGTGGTAAATGATGCATCAGTAAGCAAAACTATTTCATGGGCATTGGACCAGTGCCGTGCACAAAGCTCCAGGGATGGTTCGAGGTTGCCCACTGCTGTACCTCCAGAAATCCTAGACCCTATATGGCCTTCCTTCATCCCCGCCAGCCACTACTGCCACCCTGCCCTCCACAGAGGGCCTGGCTACGAACGAGTATGGCAAGATTTGGGGTCATGCTCTTGCATCTGGGGAAAGGCAACCTGGTGGTGTGGAGGCCGAGCAAATGAAGGCCATTCCACTTTAAGTTCAGCGTTAGCACAAGTCCAGCCATCCCAGGCACCCGGGGATAAGAGCTGAACGGCGCCTTACTTCAGTTACAGGAAGAAAGCAGCTTACAGCTTAACGCCCTAGAAAGCCCCACATTAGCATAAGAACAGAGCCCAAGCCAAGGGCAGGAAGCCCCTATTAGAATGAGAACAGAGCTCAATGCCCTTGAAGGCCCCTATCAGAATGTAAACAGACTTGAGGGATTCCTCCCCCCCTCCTGGAGGTCCCGGAGACCAGCCCATACAACTCAGCTGAAACCCCCCTCGGGGTCCAAGTCCCTGCTCCGTTGTGTGGGGTACACTTGGGCCCAAGCTCCAGCTCGTAAATCAACCCTGGTGTGTTTGCATCGGGGTCGGCTCCTCGGGGTTTCTCGGATTCGCGATCTTGTGCACAACACCGGCAGCCGTCCCGTCCCTGGCCTGGCAGCTCCTCGGGAGCCTCTCACCCACCGACCCCCGCCCCAGGACACAGGCACTCTGCACAGGGGCTGCAAGGGCCTTGGACCTGGTGGGTTGGGACGGTAGCCCTCGGGGAGAGGATACGTCTGACTCAACTTCCCTGGCTGGCTGGAGGCAGAACCCAGCTATGGTCCGGTTTCAGCAACTCTTAGCTCTGGGATGTAAGCCGAGTCCCTGGCAGCTGTGAGGGTCTGCACTTGCCCCGCAAATATACAAATTGACCTTGGGGGACACTTTCTGGATCTGGCTTGAGGTTGTCTCTTCTGGTCCACCCTGTGCACACTCAAGGGATAAGCCACAAAATTAGTCTTAATCTCGGTGGCTGGTAATAGGACTTAAATGCTCTGTTAATTGCATTTAAAATTGGCATTTCATCATATAAAGATAAATGGTAAAATTCATGCTAATAACTTAAAATCTTAACATTTTTAGAATGAAATTAAGTAGTAAATATAGCATCATCATGACAAATTGGAAGAAAAACTGCAGAAGAAACGTAAAGGGCTCTATATCTTAATATCTTTAATGGCATTTCTTCCCCCTTATCTCCCTTCCTCCCATGATTTGGAACAGGAAACCTCACATTTTCATTTTGCACTAGGCCCTACAAATAATGTAGCTGGTTCTGTGGGTGAGTTTCTCTATTTCAATAAGAATATCTTGCTTTTGAAGTTTTGAAGGCAAGTTTGTAAAAATTTCATGAAAGGATTAATCAGAACAGCTACCCTTTGGGCAGGTGTGCCCTTTTTTTCAGGTGTCAAATAAGATTACACGCTCACCCTCATCTCATTACCTCGTTAGCCATTTGCCATCCACAGTCAAATGAGATATTCTCATTAACGCCAATGAGACTTGTGTACCGATCAAGATTGGTATTAGCGTGAGATGCAGAGCAGCTTTGTCAATAAATCGGTGTGGCCATTGCCTCAATAACCACAATGCAATTTTCAGCATGTCTGCTATAGATTTATATCCTCTTATTACATAAAGAAATGCTGAAGGTCTCTTGTTTTCCTAAGTATTTTTGAATAACTGTACCCTTTCCTACCTCTCTCTAATTCTGACAGTTTCTGTACATATGAATGGAAAAGACCATTTCTACTCTAAAAGATGAGATTATATACATGGATTTACTCTCTCGTCTTCCTTCGGCTGTGGCCCACCTACTCAGGGCTCTATTTATAAAGCTGGCTTGGCATGTAATTTGGTTGCCTAATGGAATGGAGGTGAATAACAAGTGGTCCCACTGTAAAGTAATCATGTGCAAGACGGATGACGTAGAACATTTGGTTTCAAGAACTTCCTGCACTATTAGTCCCTTGGGTAATACATCTTAGCTTCTCCTAGTGCGTATTGTACCACAATTACGCTGCACATTTTCAGCTTTTGCAAAATGCACCAGTGTGCCAGGGCCAGACTGACATATCTCCACATCGATGGTTCCTAATAAAACAACAACTGACAAGATACATTTTTAGCCGCAAATACAGCTCCTTCAAGGTTGTGCTGTGTCAAAATGCTGTGATGAGATGGCATTGTGAGGAGTTACTACTGCTGAAGCACACCATATTACTTCTGTTTTCATCGAAGATAAATGCATCAGATGTGCCACAACAAACCAGCCGTTAGCATTCATATTACAGGTAAGGTCCAAGGCTGGGAAATTGGAAGAGAAATGAGTAAAGATGGAATTTCACTCATTTTAATAAGCCATGTAAAGATGGAATTTCACTCATTTTAATAAGCCATAGGTAGGGTTTTGATGTATAAATTAGTTTGGTCATTTAACAAATTTAGTGAGGCTTAGCATCTGGGAGGTACTACTCTAGATACTAGCAGAGACAAGAACAAAAATTTCTGCCTTCAGGTCCTGGAGCTTTCGTTCTCATGAATACATCAGAACACATGTCACTAATTAAGCAAGTTTATACAGAATAGATTTTTTTTTTTTAATGAATTAGATTGTGGGGTTATTATTCGCAGAAATTATTGAGTACGAGAGAGAGTGGTGAGGAGCTTGGGCTCTAGAATCAGATAAACTGGAGTTTGACTACTGGTTTGCTTAAAAGCTGTTTCCTTAGCAGAAGCTTTTTAGAACTAGAGGATATTATGCTGAGAGAAATAAGCCAATCAGAGAAAGACAATCATATGGTTTCACTCATATGCGAAATATAAGAAATAGTGGAAAGATTGGGAAACTGAGTGGGGAAAAATTGGGAAGAAGACAGACCACGAGAGACTCTTGACTCCGGAAAACAAATGAAGGGGTTGTGAAGAGGAGGTAGGTGGGGGGTGGCATAACTGGGTGACAGGCACTGAGGAAGGCACATGATGTGATGAGCACTGGGTGCTATACTAGATGTTGGCAAATTGAATTTAAATTAAAAATAAAAAAAAAAGAAAAGTGAGAAATTAAAACAAAAAACCTGTGACTGTTGGCAAGGAGCTTAAGTTCTCTGAGCCCTGATCTTGAGATCTGTAAAACAGGATGAAAGTGGTGGATTACCACAAGAATAGAATGAGAAATGAGAAAATCCTTGAAAAGCACTTGATGTAGTGCCTGAAGCATAGTTGACACTCAGTAATTGTTCTCCTTATTGTTAGTTAATATGATTTAATGTCTATATTCTCATAGGAAGACTTTGATTAGAACACTGAGCCTCCAGCTTTAAATTCTACGGAGCCCGGGACGCCTGGGTGGCTCAGCGGTTGAGCACCTACCTTGGGCCTGGAGTCCTACGTGGGACTCCCTGCATGGAGCCTGCCTCTCCCTCTGCTTATGTCTCTGCCTCTCTCTCTGTGTCTCTCATGAATAAATGTATAAATAATCTTTTTAAAAAAGACCTTAAATTAAATTCTACAGAGCTTGATGAATTAAGGATTGCTATATGGCATTGCCTCTCAAACTTTAATGTGCATGCACATCCATGGGGGATCTTGTCCAAATGCAGGTTCTTCATTAAGTAGATCTACAATGGGGCCTCGCATTCTGCATTTCTAAGAAGCTCCTGCGGTATACCTGTGCAGTGGGCTACTGCTCTGTTCATAAAGCACCTTGATTTGACATTGATGTGAGAAATATGACCTGGCACTAAAGGTCAATGTGAGGCAAAGGGTATCCCTCCAAACAATAGGGGGTATCAATGACCTCAATTGATGAGGCATATTAATAACAATGGACAGCATGGAAAATACCATGTTTGTTGTAAAATATATAAAATGGGCTGTGGGTTAGGGATCATTGTGATACGGGAGAGCTTGGTTCTTGTCTCACCGAGTGGAAGAATGAATCTCAGGGACACAGGAGAGTGAGTAAAGAGATAGAAGTTTATTAAGCAAAGATACAGAAAAAGCTCTCAGGAGTGAGAGGGGTCTCAACAGGGTTTGGGACAACAACAACAGGGACCCCAACACTGAGGGCTCCTAGGGTTGGTCTTCTTTTATTGGAGGCCTAATCAGAGAAACTAAATCGTTTTACTATCTCCAGTGATATCACCATTGAGTAAGGACTAGTGATAACATCTTTAAGGGCTTACTTCTTCTTTGGGGTCTGGTGATTCTTTTTTGGTCACAAGTAGCTGTTATAATAAGTCCCCTCCCACCCACACCTTAGGGCAGGGTGGTCTGGCTTGTTCCTTTATCTCTGGTTTCCTTACATCTCAGCATTTGGGGGATTTTTGTGAGCCTGCTTCCGTGGCCCCCTGCCTAGCCCTGTTTGTCCCTAACTCAATTGTTCTTGGGCTACTGCCTCTAAAGAAGTGGTCCCATCCTAACTATCTTGGACAATAGTAATGAATTTGAACTTGCTGGGAAAAGAGCCCCCAAGCCTTTTGATTTGGCCTACCCCACCGGAAACGTGTATCAAAGTTGACTTTTATTTCTACTTCTGTATCTTTAAGATGCACAAAACACATTGGTGTGCCTCAATCAAGCAACCGTATAATGAAAAATACTTGATATAACATCCTATCCAGAGCCAACAATTCCAGTTCCAATATATGTCCAAGAGAGTCACATATTTTTCATTCATAAAAATTTGTACGTAGATATCCATAAAAGCGTATTCCTAAAAGCCTCAAAGTCGAAAACCTGAAATGCTCATCAACTGATGAATAGACAGATAAAATGTGGTTATTTGTACAGTAGGATATTATGTCCAGCCATAGAAAGGAATAAACACTGATATATCCTACAATATGGGTGAACTTTGAAAACATTGTGGTAAACCAGACACAGAAGGCCACATGTTACATGATTTAATTTATGTAAAAAATCGAGAAAAGGCAAATCTATAGAGGCAGAAAATAGATTAGCGTTTTCCAGGGGCTGTGGGAAGGGGAAAATGGGGAATGACTGTTAACGGATGTGCGGTTTCTCTTTGGGTGATAAAAATTAGAGAGCAGTGAGTGATTGCACAACCTCGTGAACATACTAATAATCACCGAATTGCACACCTTGAAATGGTGAATTTTATGGTATATGAATCATATATACCAATAAAATGTAAAAAGTAAAGTATATCAAATGCCAGATGCTTCAGCAGCTAGAGATGTACAAACAAAACTTGAAGACTTCACCCATATTCTTTAATTGTGGTTTTGAGGGCTTAGTTCCGCCAGGTCGGCGGTGGACAGGAGCACCCTGCTGCGCGGCGCCCGTTCGCCCCCCGGGGACCCGAGCCCCGCAGGAGGAGGCCTCGGCCTGGGCCTGGGCCTGGGCCTGGGCCGCGAGCGCGACGGGGACGGGGACCGGGACCGGGACGGGGACGGGGACGGGGAGGCGCAGGCTCAGCCCGGTGCTAAGGGTCGACGCCCGGAGGCTGGAACCAATGCGTGATTGTTGCTTAATTTTTTATTTATTTTTTATCCGTGTTCAATTTGCCAACATACAGCATAACACCCAGTGTTCATCCTGCCAGGTGCCCCCCCCAGGGTCGCCCGCAGGGGTGTCGCCTGCGGGGGGGTGTCGCCTGCGGGGAGGGGGTGTCTCCTGCGGGGAGGGGGTGTCGCCTGCGGGGGGGGGTCGTCGCCTGCGGGGAGGGGGGGTCGCCTGCGGGGAGGAGGTGTCGCCTGCGGGAGGGGGGTTGCCTGCGGGGGGTGTCGCCTGCGGGGGGGAGGTCGTCGACTGCGGGCGGGGGGTATGATCCTTTTTCAAAATGTAAAATTGGGATCCCTGGGTGGCGCAGCGGTTTGGCCCCTGCCTTTGGCCCAGGGCGCGATCCTCGAGATCCGGGATCGAGTCCCACGTCGGGCTCCCGGTGCATGGAGCCTGCTTCTCCCTCTGCCTGTGTCTCTGCCTCTCTCTCTCTCTGTGACTATCATAAATAAATAAAAATTAAAAAAAAAATTTTTTCAAAATGTAAAATTATTATTTATGTGTGAATGTGAGAGAAAAAGACTCTCTTGTGTACATGTGTATGAGCGACAGAGATGGTGTTTATTTAATGTCTGTCTCTTGGGACGCCCGGGTGGCTCAGAGGTTTAGGGCCTGCCTTCGGCCCAGGGCGTGACCCCGGAACCCAGGACCGAGTCCCGCCCCGGGCTCCCTGCACGGAGCCTGCTTCTCCCTCTGCCTGTGTCTCTGCCCCCCTCTCTCTCTCTGTGTCTCTCATGAATAAATAAAATCTTAAAAAAAAATAATGTCTGTCTCTTCATTAGACTATAAACTGTGTTAGGGCAGGTAGAGATTGACATGTGTCCCTAGGCATAATCTATCACCAAACACACAGTAGATACTCAATAATCTTTGGTTGAGTAAGTGAAGAATATGATTAAGTTCTGTAATGCCTTTCAAAAAATTCATTTGATTGTTTCTATAGCTCATACGGGTGGAATGGATTGTCTTGTTCTCTTGTCTTGATCTTTTTGGGCTCTTATAATATCACAGACCAGGTAGCTTATAAACAACAGACATTTGTATCTTACAGATCTGGAGGCTGGGAAGTCCAAAATCAAGGCCCAGGGAGATTCACTGTCTGGTGAAGACCTGTGTTCTGATACATTTTTGCTGTGCTCCCTCATGAGGGCTCCACTCTGGTGACCTAGTCATCTCCCAAGGCCCCAACTCAAAGTACTCTCTCTTTGGGGCTCAGGTTTTAGGCATATGAAGTTCGAGGGGACACAAACATTCAATCTGTAGCATATCCCAAATATAGTTTGATATCCTTTTGATTATAATCTTATTAATGGGAAACAGAGGCTTCAATTTTAAACAATAAAAACAGAGGCAATAGTAACAAACACTGTAATGCTAGGTATTATTCTAAGTGCTTGTAATGATTAATTTGATTCTCATGACAACCCCATGAGGCAGTTAGTGTTATTAGCCCTTTTTACATATGGAGAAACTGAGACATAGAATATTAAGAGTCAAAGAGTTGAAAAGGAGCAACATTTGATATCTGAACCCAGGCGGTCTGGACCTTAACTGTGCACACTCTTAACTGCTTTGTTACGAGTACTTCTCAATGATCTGTCTTACAAACAGATTTAGTTTTCTTGTAATTTATAGTTCAACCAATTTCAATATTAAAAATAAAGGAGAAACATAACAGTTACATAAGATTGTAAGAAGATTATTATTAGCATATAATAAATTTGAATATTCATTAATGCAGTGCATTAAATACAGCATAATGCCTTTGCCTAAAGCTGGGGAAAATAAATTTGTTGTAAAAGGACAAATGCCACTATAAATTTTTATCATAAAGATTGCAAATGAATGATGATTCTTTGTCATCCTAATATTTTTCTGCAGTTATAGTGAAATAACTTTTTTTCAGTTAAGCGCTTCCACACATTTCCCATATTTTTCATTCCTTATTCCTTTTTCGTAGATGGTGATGCTTGAAATTATAGAATGACTTTCCAGGTTTTCAAAATTGGACCATGTAGGAATAAAGAATTACATATGATAGCCTAGTGAAACAATTTCTACTATATTTAGGCTATTGTAATTTTAAAAAATCATAGTAAGATGCGGTGTAAGGTAAAAGAAATTTAAACATTATTTAAATGCCTGCTTTCCCATTAGATGATAAACATTATATCTTTTACACATCAGAAAAAAATCATATGAAATTTAAAATGAATATTCTATAGTGCATAATGATCATGGTTCAGATGATGTAAAATACATCTTTAAGCAAATAATGTCATTTTCATAATTTTATAAATTTTTCCATAAAGACATAATCCTTTTTAAAAAAGATTTCCATCCTAACTCTTAGCACTTCAGCTATTTTCTCAGTCTCTTTTGCAGGCTTCATGGGTCTCAAATGTTCAATATGTAATGGAATTGTTCAAAACTATCTTACCTCCTCTGCTTTCTCCAACCATATTGCTAAAACTAAAATGCCTTAAAAGCTAGCAGGTATTGCAAATGTAGAAAAGACAGAAAACTGTTAAGCTGGAAGATGCCTAAATATTCCTTTTCCTCCCTAAATATTCTTAAGTTCAGAAAAATTTAAAGCACTTGGCTAGTAAAAATCAAACAATCAACTTTCTCTGTTGGCTGGATTCAGCTCATTGTGGGCCCTGCTCTATACTTTCTCCCTTTAGGGCATCTCATTTTTGCCTCTGGCCTCATTTACCATTTGGCTAATGACTCTCCTATTTCTAGACTCTTCTCTGAGCTACATATATTTGCATTTATTTGTCCACTTGGCATCTCCAATAAAGTATCCTGCATCCAACATATCTCAGACGAGACACGCCCAAATCTAGTTTTCTTTGAATGTTTCCTGCTTCCACAAGTGTGCCCTCAGCCATCCAGCTCCACAAATAAGACAAGCAGGGGTTTCCTTGACAGACCCCTCTGCCTTCCATCACTTGCCCTCTTCCCCATTCCGCCTTCCTCTCTCTAGGTCCTTTCCAAGACCTGGCAGTTACACCTTGTTAATTAACTCCCTCGGACTTTCTCTTCACCTCGGCTGCCGCAACTTTTATTTTATTTGCTGTAATCTCTTGCTTTGACATTTGCAACAGCCGTTCATACGCTTTCTGTGCAGCTTTGTCTACAGTGCATTCTCCACACTCAAACTAGAGAGATCTTACGATAGAGCCCTGCTCTTACTACTTCTTTGCTTAAATTCTTCAGCGTCTTCCTATTGCTCTTCAATATGATGTGGCTACAGAGTTTCTGGAGGGTAGATCCGCTGCGGGCCTACGCGTCGCTCTCCGGGAGGTGCCGCCCCAGCGCCTTGCCCAGAGCAGCGCTCTCCTCCTGGGGCCCGGGAAGCCTTCCCTGAACCCCAGCCTAGAGAAGGGTCCCCTTCACGCGTATTTATAAAGAAACTTACTTTTTGCCTTGTCCTTTCCT
This sequence comes from Canis lupus familiaris, assembly GCF_011100685.1. Classification (NCBI taxonomy): domain Eukaryota; kingdom Metazoa; phylum Chordata; class Mammalia; order Carnivora; family Canidae; genus Canis; species Canis lupus. The sequence continues at coordinate 532,399 of NC_049257.1, forward strand.
TTGTGCCGCGTATTCATCCCGCTCAGCCACCTGACTGGTCCGCAGGAGCCTGTTCCTCCTGCACTCGAGGCCCCGCGGAGCAGCGGGTTCGCGCTTCTGCTTAGACTGTACCTGCCGCGCCGGGCTCCGGGGACCGAGGGACTTGGGCCCCGCACCGGGGGGGTGGGGGGGGTGGGGAGGGTGGGGGGGGTGGGGGGGGGGGGGGGGGGCACCCAGCGGGCCCGGGGCCCTCCTACCTCCAGGCTCGGGCTGCCGCTGTCCCGCCCGAGCCCGGTGGCTCCCTACACCCGGCGGGCCGGGAGGGCAGGCGGCTCGGGACACGTCCGTCCGTCCTTCTGTCTGTCCGTCCCTCCGTCCGTCCGTGCGTCCCCGGCAGCAGCGCCCCGGCCGCACCCACGGAGCTGGGCGGCCCCGAGCACCTGCCGCAACGGCCTTCCCGGCTCCGCACGGCGCTCGGCAGGCAGCAAGGTGGGCTCCACCTCTTCCCCCCCCCAGGCCCCTTGTCGCCCTTGTGTCGCCCTTGTGTCGCCCTTGTCGCTCGGCGTCCGAGGCGCACAACCAGGTGCGTCCCCGACAGCGACCTGGGGCAGGTGCTGCGGGTGCGCTCGCGGCCCGAGGGCTCCCATGGTGTTCCCGGGTGCGGGGTTCACGGAACCTCAGCGGGGCCTTCCCGGGGGACCGGGCCGGGGGTCATGGAGCCTCAGCGGGGCCTTCCTGGGGGGACCGGGTGCCGGGGGGTCATGGAGCCTCAGCGGGGCCTTCCTGGGGGACCGGGCGCCGGGGGGTCATGGAGCCTCAGCGGGGTCTTCCCGGGGGACCGGGCGCCGGGGGGTCATGGAGCCTCAGCGGAGCCTTCCTGGGGGACCGGGCCCCGGGGGGTCATGGAGCCTCAGCGGAGCCTTCCTGGGGGACCCGCCCTGCCCCCGGGTCACGGAGCCTCAGCGGGGCCTTCCCCCCTTCCTGAGGGACAGCGCAGGGTCCGGACCCTGACGTCCCAGACGTGTCAGCAGCGGGCCCAGGGCGGCCGACGCCCGTGTGACCGGGAGGTTGCACGTTCTGGCACATGGAGATTTCATTGTATGTTTGTGGTGATAAAAATGAACATTGGCAATTCTTAAAACCTTACAGGTATTACTTTGTTTTTCGGAATATACTAAGGTGAATTCTAAGTATTACGTTATTTCACCCAGGGGTACATGAGCATGCATTTCTAATGAATAAAGACATTTATTTTGTAATATGATCACCATCATTGCCGCTAACAAAATTAACGTTCGTACCCTAATTCTATTTAATACCCAATTTATTTTTTAAATCTCCTAGTTGTCTAAGAGATGTCTTTTTATAGAGTATCAATCCAAGCAGGATGCCACATTGCTTTTGACTTTTATGTTTCTTAAATATTGTTTTTTTTCTTAAAGATTTTATTTTGAAGTAAGCTCTACACCCAATGTGGGGTCAGACCTACAACTCCAAGATCAGGTGTCGCCTGCTCTACCGACTAAGAAACCCAGGCGCCTACCTCTCAAATGTTCTTTGTGCTCTAACAACCCCTCATCCTTTTGTTCTCCATGCCTCAGCTGACTTGGAGAAATGGAGTTCAACACGCTGTCTGATGGTTTCCTTGTGGTATCATTTACCATGTCTCTCTATCCCCTTATTTCTTATAAAATTTTAGTAATATAGAGATAATTAGTTTCAGATTCAATTATTTGACAAGACATCCTCATAGGTTGTGCTCTGTGCTTCCTAGTGCATCATGTTAGTAGGAACAAAAATATCTGTTCGTTTCACTTTTTATTAATGCTTACATTTAAATATTCAAAGCTTGATCTCTCCATTTAAAAATTCCCATCAACTTTTCACTCAGTAATTTTAGAGTTCATTGATTATCATCTGTATTCATTATTTAATTAGCATTTGCAAAATGGTGATTTTCTCATTTTACCACTTTTATCTGTGTCGATTAGCTGTAACTATCTCTAAAGACAGACTTTTTATTTGGCTAACTTTTGCAATAAGAAAAAAGGATGCAGAATGCCTGGGTGGCTCAGGGTTGAGCATCTGCCTTCGGCCCAGAGCATGACCCTGGGGTCCCGGAATCTAGTCCCACAACAGGCTCCCTGCAGGGAGCCTGCTTCTCCCTCCGCCTCTGTCTCTGCCTCTCTCTCTGAGTTCCTTGTGAATAAATGAATAAAATCTTTTAAAAAAAAAGGATGCTTTTTAACTTTTTTCTTAAAAAGAACAATTCTCAAAGTCGTAAGCTGTTTTCTAACAAATTTTATAGTATCTAATCGGTTTTAAGAATATTATTTCTTACAGACTTTACTATATAAAGTGCTTTCATCCATTGTAATGTTTATACTTTTTGATGCTCAATCTCATGTAATTTAGGACAGTGGGAGTCCCATCAAGATGGCACCTGTAATCTTTGGACCTGGTCCCCAGGCTTATCTTGTACACTTTTTGCCCCAGATCTGGTATCAGCCAATTCTCCAAAGCATACTTTTCCTTTTAGTGGGAAATAATAGAGACCACAACCTGAGTCCTGTAAATATTCTCCACTAGTGGACTGACATTGCTTTTTGGACTTTGCGATGGGCAAAGCTAGAAAATAGATACATATTCTTTTTTTAAAAAGTATTTTATTTATTTATTCATGATAGACATAGAAAGAGAGGGGGGCAGAGACACAGGCAGCGGGAGAAGCAGGCTCCCTCAGGGGAGTCTGATGCGGGACTTGATCCAGGATCCCAGGGACATGCCCCAAGCCTGAGATAGAGGCTCAACCACTGAGCCCCTCCCCCCCATCCCTTAGATGCATATTCTGAGGGTAGAGTTTTTGGTGTATTTAGATGTTGCTATTCAAATGTACAGTTACAAAGTATATTCTTTGACTTTTCTTGTATCTAATTCCTTTACTACTGGGTGGGTGGGTGGAATGAAAGGAAAAGAAAGGGAAAGAGGAAGGAAAAGAAAGAGACAAAAGTGTTTTTCTTTCCCGGGTTAAAAAAATATATATTCACCAATGTTTTCTAGTACTTTTATAATTTTATTTTTTCATTAAGAAATCTCTGATTCACTTGGAATTTATCCTTGTACACAGTAGGAGGAAAAGATAAAATTTTATACATTTCCATGTGCTTATCCAGTTGTCTCAATACCACTTATAAAAATCTGTTTCCCCTTGACTTTAGATGACACTTCTATCATTATTAAATTCTATATATACTTGATGTTTTGGATATTCTATTTCAATTGTTTTTTTAGTTTATTCATGAAATAATATCATGTTGTTTTAATTATGGAGATTTTAAAGTGTTTTATTATTAGGTATGGTAATAATCCCCACCACATGCTTTTTCACCTTTCCTTTGCTGATTTTGCTATTATGGTATTTTTACTGAAATTGATTACATTTCAAAATCAACTTAGAATTGACACTTTTACAAAGTGGAATTTTCATGTTTAAGAATAAGGTATACATTTCTATTTGGTCATGTATCTTTCACATCTTTCATGAGTATATTTTTCCTTATGTTTATTATTGTACTTTTAAAAGTTTATGCCTAAAAAAATAAAATAAAAGTTTATGCCTAAACATATTATTATTATTACTTATTATTTCATTGTAAAGAAAGCCTTCCTTTCCATTGTATCTTTAAAGTGATTGTTGCTCTTGCTTATAAATGCTAAGGCAATTGATTTGGGGCTGTTAATTTCATATCCTGCCACTTCACTGAACTCTTATTTGTTGTAGATTCTCATTGATTTTGGGGGGTTTTGTAATTGTAATTTTATAGTTTCTACATATGAAGATAATCTTCAAAAATTTTATGCCATATCCATCTACTATCTATCTATCTAAAACCAATTGGGTTTACATAATGTCTCCAATTTAATGTGAAATACAACTGAAGGTACACTTACTTAACTTGTTCCAGGTTCAGTGTAATGATTTTAGAGTATTTCCATCAATTGTTGACTTTTGAATTGAAGTAATACACATTTTATTATATTAAAGAAATGTCTGTTCATTATTAATGATGTTTCTTCTTAGATCTATTATGTATACTATATTAAAAGACTTCCAGAGATGCCTGGGTGGCTCAGTGGTTGAGCATCTGCCTTTGGCTCAGGGGGAATCGAGTCCCACATCAGGCTCCCCTATGGGGACCCTGTTTCTCCCTGCGCCTGTGTCTCTGCCTCTCTCTCTCTCTCTCTCTGTGTCTCTCAGGAATAAATAAAATCTTTTAAAAAATAAAAAAAATTATTTTCTTATTTTCAATATAAGAAACTCTTGTTTTTCCTTTTCCAGTATTCATCTTTTTTTTACACTTTGTCCCTTAATTGTTCTCCCTCTCCATCTGTGTGTGTGCGTGTGTGTGTGTGTGTGTGTGTGTGTGTGTGTATGCACCTACATATGCATGCATGTGTCCAGGGCACATGTATATATTTTTTCTGAACCATTTGTGATTAAGTTAGAGACATTGTACCTCTTTACTGTGCATTTGTGTATTTTCTAATAGTTACCTTAATCTATATATTTAGTCTATTGTTTTACTGATACTGTTTACCACTTTCAGAACAATGATGAAATTAGTAATTTCCTCTATTGTTCTCTTCCTTTCTCTCATAATTTAATTAGAATGTCTTACACCCATTGACATCCTATGAATTAGTGGACTTATAAATTCCATGCACTTTGCCTTTCTTACTATTTATTAGCTGTACTGTATTTCTTTTGTCAGAACATATTTACACTCTGTTTGGTCATGTTATCAACACTGATTGGTGTTAGCTTTACAATTACATTTCTTTTAGTCATTGTTCTATAGTTGAAATGCTACAACTTCCCCTGAATTCATGGTGGGCTCTTCTGTTAAATTCTCAGGAATAGATCTTGGTATCAGTGTTCTCTGTGCTCTTGCAAATTTATAATAGAATAACTGAAAAGTCAGTTGGGCTTAATTTAAAACCCTGAGCTCACATTTCTTCATTAAGTATATCTCTATTTCTAATGTTAAGGAAGTATTTTTGTTGATGTTTGTTTCCAGTTCAATGATCTTTCTCTTATACCTGACTTGGTCTTTTTGCTTAGATGCTCAAAGATTCTGTCTTTAAGTCCAATAGTTTTACTCTAAATTGTTGGGAGTTTGACCATTCTTCTCTAATTTTCTCAACTGCATGACTACTCTTGCAAACATGATTTAAGACTTTTCTCTTTTAATGGGGTTTTCTTGTATTTTAGGGGAATGTTTTTGTGAGAATGAATGGGGTAGCTTCACTTCTTGATTGCTCTCTTCCATTGTAATTATAAAATATTAAAAATATGACTTCCTTGTGGAACTATGTCCACAATTCTAAGCCTCCTTAGAACTTCCCTCCATCTACTGCCTAGAATCTGAAACTTCTTTTCCTTTATTCCTAGGATTTTTGCCTTACTCAATTTGCTGTCTATTCACAGAACTTTTTAATTTTTTTTATCCTCTTGGGTCTCCATCCTTTCATCAATAATTCCAAATTCCTTCATGAGTGGACTTGACTTGTGCTCTTAACTAGTTCCTTATGTTGGGATCATCCTCAAATGGGAGCCAACATATTCTTATTCAACTTTTATGGATTATTCTTAGATCTATATGGCTGAGTATTCCAAAATGAGAATATTCTCCTTTTGCAGGTGAGTTTTTGTTTCAGAGCTCTTAGTACCACTGGAGCTATACTTTCTCTACCCTACACTATTTTTGTCCTGTTCATGCTCCTGGTGGTGGTTTGACACCATCAACCTATATTCTAGGAAATTGATAGAGATAGAGATAGAGATTTTGTCACTAGCTTTTTTCCAGATGTCTATGAATTTATTTTTCTTTTCACTATTCTGGTTTTTTGACTTTATGAAAAGATTGGGGAGAATTGAAGAGTACACTTCTTAACCCTTTTGTTACATACTATCTACACTCTCAATTCTCTATCCTCTTCTCTTTCATAATTTGCTGTGAATACTAACACAGTACTAAAATAGTACTAATAGTACTACAATAGTATTCACTTTGGCTTTTAAAAGAGGTGGAGAAGTAGACATATTTTCATTGTCATTATAAAGAAAAATAAATTTTTCAGTATACATTTTAAACAGAAAAAGTAATATTCTCATAAAAACCATGCTGTTTTTTGACAATACCAATATTTTATAAAGTGCTTGTCAATCAAACATGTGAAAACAGTAGATGTAAATATTTAAATGACCCTGTGGAGATAAGGTTTAAATGGTACCAACATATTAACAGTAATTTCTTTTTTGGAGTTAAAAGCATTGTTTCTGATTTTTTAAAAAAAATCTTAATGGAGTGTATCCTGAGGCTGAAGATCAGCAATATGGGTAAATTTAACTAGTGATCTTTGAAAAAGGATTCTTACCAAATTAGTATTGTCACGGTGTGGTACATGCATACCCTAAATTGAGTCCCAGTGTGACACATCTTCATCTCATTCCTTGATTAGGTTATATTGTATTGCACAGGTGATAGAATGTTACTCCTATGATTATGTTAATGTTGTATATGACTCTGTAGTAGCAGAATGGAGTCAGACCTTCTGACCTTGAAGAAACAAACACCCTGCCTATGGAGAAAACCACATGGTAGGGAACTGCGGGCAACCTTTGGCACATGGATATCTTCCAACAGCCACAGGGAATTTTATTCTGTTGACAAACTGATGGGTGGATGCAGATTTTTACCTAGAAGAGCCCTCAGATGAGAATCTGTTAAAACCTGAGCAGAGGACACATCTAAGCTATTAGGCCTTGATTCCTGCCCTGTAGAAACTGATATAATTGATGTATGTTGTTTTAAGATGCTAGGTTTTTGCTAATTTGTTGTGCATCAGTAGATAACAAATACATAAGACATTACAAAAAGAAAAAGTAAAAGGGGAGGAAAAGGGAAAGGAGAAGAAGGGACACATCGAGGTAAATGCTTTAACTATGTGATCTCAATAAGTGCTGGAACCTCTCAAATCCAGTGGCTTTTCTCCTAATATATTAGAAAATGATATTAAACTTTCTAAGTTAACAATTACTAGGCAGATTTTTTTTTTCTTAGTTGTTGGCAGATTTTGTGTGTAATGTCATTTGCTTCCAGATTAGTTTTCAGCAAGGCTTGGGGCCTTAAAATTGTGTGAATGTGTGTATAGGAAAGAGCATGCATTGATATCTCTATTCTTTCCATTATTCTGCAGTGTTCCTATGTTGGTAAATATTTTTTGAGTGCCTTTTCTGGTCTACATATTAAATCATTAAAACACTATGGAGCTAACCCTATTATTATCCACATTTTATGATGAGGAGGCTGAGGCTACTTGAATTTAGGTAATTGTCCAATGTTATATCATGAATAAATAGGGAAGCAAGGACTCCAACTAGCTTGTTTGGCTCTGGAATCTTGAGTATTCACCATAGTTCTAGCAGTCAGCCTTCTGTCCTATACCTCACTCCAACTAAGTCAAGGACACACCTTCTTTATTCTCATAAACCTATTACTTGAGCAAATAAAAGGAATTTTACTTCCTCAGATGTGGAGAACTCTTGATTTAATCCAAACAAGCCACTATCAATGAGAAAATTGAAAGGATTATGATACTTTTGAACTCTTGTGGTTCGGGGTAAGGATAAATCAAGATCTAGGATAGTCAGAACTTTGTCTTTATAGTTAAAAAAAAATAATAATAAAGCAAAGATGAATGGACACATAAACCGATTAAATAGGGCAAGGCCAGAATAAGCAAATAGTGGAGAAAGTGGTTATGGTGCTAACGTGATCTACAAAGGAGACTTAACAGCAGCAAGTAAACGAGAAACAGTAGTGTTCAATAGTGTCCATATTCTCATTTGGAATCCTCAAACAGTGCACAAACTGTTCTAACACAGTCTTCCTTTTATCTCATATTCTTCTGTTTCTTTTTTTGGTTTTCTTTCTTATCTTTTAGTTCTGTCTCAATGTCCTAAAGCATGCTCAAATGTGAAAGGATTTGGTAAATATTGTCAGGGATGGGGAATCCTAGGCCATTTCTGGTCTTGTTGTATGCTGAGCCTGAGTAAAAAATAAATGTATTCTGCTCTTAATTTCTGCAGCCTTCTCAGTGGAGTTGTCAGAGAACCAGGTTGATCTGGTTGGGGCTCAGAGGTGAGAAGAAACCAATGGTTTTGAAGGCACCTCAGAAATCAGAATTGTGAGATTCTAGAGAGGCAGATGCATAATGCATGCCAGACTATGGCTCCTTAGGGTGTCTTCCTAGATGAGGTAAGGTAAGGTGAGGTGGGTGAAAAAGAAGTCTGAAAACTAGCGTTGGTGGTGGTCCCGGCAGGGACGTGGAAATCTGGTGAGGAGTTGATGACAGGTGAATGCCTTGGATGGAGGTGGAGCATGATTTCAGAAAAGCTTGGGAACAGGTGGTCACTGCCCAGGGACAGATATGATGTTTGTCAGCACCAAGCAAATCCAGTGAGAATCTCACAGACTGCAGGCCATGAGAAAGACGAGAAGCAACACAGTGAGATTTCTGTTCAGAAAGTGCTCAGATGTGAGGTAAGACACCATCAGATATTCCTGGACCCATCACTCAAAAACAGAAACCAAGTAACAGGAACTGGGTTACCAGGCAAAATTGCTTAACAAAGAGACCAGAGCTGGTTATAAAAATAGGTTATATATGTAAAAAAAGCTGGTTATAACAACAAAAAATGCTAGCCTAGGGAAATATCAAGAATCATAGGACTTAATATCAAATTACTGAATTTCTGGATAGGTCTTTAAAACCCTAGTTGTTTGATTCCAGGATTTGTGACAGGGCTGAGCATGAAAGGTCACAGAGCTTAATTAGCATTTGGTTTGGGCATCTGAAGAATGCAGGGTAGAGAAATGCTTTAGATCCTTTAATGCTTCCATTAAATTGTTTCCTCTCATTTTGACCAGGTGATATATACTATTTCTGCTATTTGCATTTCTAACTCCACTGAAGGAAATTCTCAAATAATAAAACTTTAAACTTCAAATGTTGGGAGGCCTGGGTGGCTCAGCGGTTGGGCACCTGCTTTCGGCTCAGGGTGTGATCCCAGAGACCCTGGGTTGGAGTCCCACATCGGGCTCCCCATGGGGGAGCCTGCTTCTCCCTCTGCCTGTGTCTCTGCCTCTGTGTGTCTCTCATGAATAAATAAATAAATCTTAAAAAATAAATAATAAATAAATAAACTTCAGCTGTTAAGCATAGGTTAATTTATATCATGAGGCCAATGTATCATTATTTCTTTGAGTCTGCTATTCTGTATATTAAAATTTAAATATTTTATCAAGGTTTCTATTAACAACAGACTCTAAAACTGTTACTTGGACACATGGCTATTGAGTGTACTAGATTCCTAGACTATAAAAGAATGTTTTTAAAAATTCATATCTCTTTCACAACAGTGCATTTTTTTTTTTTTGCTTTGGTGAATAGAAGTACGATCTTTTAAATGAAAACTCACTTTTGCAAGGACATTATTCTACTAATTGAATTGTTGTATACATGGCTGAAGGTGCACATATCACAGATGTACAGCTCAATAAATTTCCAAGAAGCTGAGCATACCCACGTAACCAGAGCTCACATGGGGGGTGGGGGAACCGTACCAAACAATACTATCCCTAGGCAGTACACTGTTCCTCCAAAGTGACCACTATCTACCTTGTACCATCATGGATTAATTAGATTATGGGTGAGGTTATCTTGTTGTTACTGTTGTGAGACAAATTTCGCAATTTCATAATCTAATATCATATAATCAAGAATAAATATTAAGAATATGTTAATAAAGAATATATTTATTCTTTATAATATATTTATTATACTGTATATCAATAGAATAAATATTCCTTATTAACAAATGTATTCCTTGAGTCTAAATGTTCTTTCAACATGCTTTGGAATTCATCTCTATATTTAAGGAGGCTTATAGTCATTTAATTCTCATTGTTGTATTTCATTTGATGAATATACCACAATTCATTTCTCCTGATGAACATTTGGGTAATTTCTGACTTAGGGCTATTTCGAATATTACTGCTATAAATAAAAAAAAATAATCTTTTGGAAAATATATGTATGTTATTCCTGTTGGGTGGAGCAGAATTCTAGTCTATAGGTCATGCTTATGTTCAATTTTAGTGGAAGCTGCCAAATTAGTAATACTTGAGAATTTGAGTTTTTCTATATCTTTGTCAACACTTATTTTCAGTTTTTCTCATTTTAACCATCCTGGAGTCTGTGTACTAATGTTTCTTTGGGTTTTAACTTTTATTTCTCTGATAACTGGAAAGATGCATAGCTTTTTATATCTTTATTGAATAATTGGATGTACTCTTTTTAAAACTGCCTGCTCAAGCATTTTGTGTGTCTTTTCATTTGGTTGCCTTTTAAAAAGTGATTTTGAGTTTTTTATGTAATTTTTTAAAAGGATTTTATTTATTTATTTGTGAAAAAGAGCAATCACCAGCAGGGGGGAGTGGCAGAGGGAGAGGGAGAAGCCGACTCCCCGCAAAGCAGGGGGCCTGACTTGGGGCTCCATCCCAGCACCCCGAGATCCTGACCTGAGCCGAAGGCTTAACTGAATGAGTCACCCAGGCACCTCAGTGTTTTTATGTAATTTTATACAAGTCCTTTGTTGAATATATGTGGCATAAATGTCTTCTCTAGTACAGTTGGTATCATTAGATCATGGGGAAGTCAAATTACCCTTAGTAAAAGATGATGCATCATTTGTTAAGTCAAACCTCTTCTCTGTGCTGAGAATTCGCAGAAGGAAAATGAAGCCTATGAAGAGGACTGGCAGCAGCCTTGACTGTCAAAGAGTGGAAATGAAGACCTTAAGATTCTGAAGGCACAAATCAATAGCTTTAGCTGTTTAAGTCTAGAAAGCACAGAATGAGAAAGTTGACTGCGGTTTGTCTCAGAGAATGAGAATCATTTTGCCTGTGGGGTAAGAGATCTAGGGACTGCAGGAGAGCTGAGCAGGATGAGTGCTGCGGGGTCTATAGGAATAGTCAGTAAGCAGTATTTGGGGGGGTTAATTTCACAAATACTAGGATTGATCAAGTGTGTGAAGCTCATTGGTGAGCTCCTGGGATTGTTAGCAGTCACCTGCAATTTACAATGGATTTATACAGGGGAGTATAAAAAGGACATAAGTACTATGAGCACTCACATAATACAGCTTTCATTGCTAACATGATAAATCAGACAATGAGCAAAAAGTCTTTTTGGCTTGGGCTAGTTGTCTGGCTAATAAATTCTGGTCAATCTCAAGCACCAACCTTAAACTTACAAAGGATCTATGTTTCCTAAGGTCTCTTAGGCATATTGGTTTTTTTTTGGGGGGGGGGGGAGGGGAGGACAAGGGAAACCTCCAGCTTTCCCAGAATATAACCTCATAGCCTGAGAAAACCTAAAATCTTTCTTGTTAGGTGATGGATTTTTGTGCCACTCTCTCCACTTTAGGAATTAAGATCTATCCTAGGTATTCTCAATTCCAGATTTATCGGAAGATCTTACCAGGACATCAAGGGGTCTTTGCCCAGGAGCCATGTGGCTTAAAGAAAAAAAAAAAAAAAAAAAAAAGGAAGATTTGTAGCAGAATATCCCAAATTTTCATCTGCTTGCAAATCATACAGCTTTCTGATGATTATAAAGCATGTTGTTAGGCCATCAATAGAAGTAAAGTCAGTCAGATGGAGAAAGTCACGTGTGTTTCAGCGAGGCACTTTTGGGGAAGGAATGTGCTACTGTTCTTTATTTTTGTAATGGTATTTGGAATCATTTTTAAATTTTTTATTTATAAAGTAACCCATATGTCAAAAATGATATGTAAGGCATAATACAAAGATGATGAATATAATTTGAGAGCTGGGTAGAATGGTAGGTATCAATGTTTCCTGTTTATTCCTTATGGATTTTTACACAATTCATTGGCTTGAATATGGTGAATTATAAACTGCTTCCTTCCTTGTGATTTCATGGCATAGAGAAAGCATCCCATCACGAGCACCCAGGAAAGGCTTCCATGAGATTTAGTTTAGCTGGCGCTCAAGTTTAATTTTTGGTATTTTCTTATTTCCTCAGGGAAACAGCATCATAGTTACATAAACACAGAATGGGAGGTAAAATGAATCATTTGTGAGGCCCCTAACAGTTTTCTGCGAAGTAAGGCATCTCTCACACACCTGAGTCCTCTGTAAGTTGTTTCATTCTATAGAAAATTTCATGGTCATAGAGCAATTTCTAGAATAGCCAACTTGAACAAGTGCTTTCTAACAGCACAAAATCCATTTGACCAAAAATATTGCTGCTAGAGATAAACCACACCATCGTGTTTCTGGTTGTCTTTGGAGAATTGAGTGAATAAACAATAGGCCCACCTAGACCTCAGTATTATCTGAGGGACTCTAGAACATCTGCTTACACCAAGAAATACATTATGGGAAGTGAGGTTTTTGCTCAAAAAATCTATACTCAAGTGGACAATTGGTGTGAGGGGACATAAGAGACTGTGATTTTATTTTATTATTATTTTTTTAAGATTTATTTGAGAATGAGAGAAAGAGCATGAGCAGGGAGGGAGGGGGAAGAGGCCGAGGGAGACGCAGACTCCCAGCTGAGCAGGGAGCCCTACATGGGGCTCAGTCCCAGGACCTGAAATCAGGACCTGAGCCGAAGGAAGACCCTTAACAGACTGAGCCAGCCAGGTACCCCGAGATTGTGTTTTTAAAAAGACAGCTTTAAAAAGAAGGGAATGAAATTTATTTTTTTTTCTGTTTTTATTGAGATACAATCAACATATAATATCATAGTAAAGTTGTACAACATACGAGCCCCTGGGCGGCTCAGTCAGTTAAAGGTCTGCCTTCAGCTCAAGTCATGATCCCGGGGTCCTGGGATCCATCTCCTCTTGGTGGGCAGCCTGCTTCTCCCTCTGCCTCTGCCTCTGCCTGCTGCTCCCCCTGCTTGTGCTCTTTCTCACTCTGTCAAATGAATAAACAAGATATTGAAAAAAAAATAAAGTTGTCCAACATGATATTTTGGTATATATATATATATATATATATATATATATATATATATATATCGCTAAATGATTACCACAATAAGTTTTGTTAACTGTCATCACCTCACACAGTTACAATTTTTTTCTAGTACAGAGAACTTTTAAGATCCAATCTTAAGGGACCCCTGGGGGGCTCAGTGGTTGAGCCTCTACCTCGGGCTTGGGGCGTGACCCTGCGGTCCTGGATGGAGTCCTGCATCAGACTCCTCTGAGGGAGCCTGCTCCTCCCTCTGCCCATGTCTCTGACTCTCTCTGTGTCTCTCATGAATAAATAAATAAAATCTTTGAAAAAGGGGAAAAAAGATCCAATCTTAAAAACTTCCCAACAGGGACGCCTGGGTGGCCCAGCGGTTGGGCATCTGCCTTCAGTTCAGGGTGTGATCCTGGGGTTCCGGGATCTAGTCCCACATCAGGCTCCCTGCATGGAGCCTGCTTCTCCCTCTGCCTGTGTCTCTGCCCCCCTCTTTCTCTCTCTGTGTGCCTGTCATGAATAAATAAATAAAATCTTAAAAAAAAAAAAAAACTTCCCAACACACAATATAGTATTGTTAATGATGGTCACCATGGCATACATTGTATCTCCAGAACTTATTTATCTGATAACTGGATTTTGTGCGTTTGGACAACCTTCACCCATTTCCTCCTCCTCCCCCCGCCCCCCACCTTACCTCTGGCAACCGCCAAACTGTTGTTCCTAGGAGTCTAGTTTTTGAGATTGCATGCATAAGTGAGACCATACCATATTTGTTTTTTTCTGGCTGACTTCTTTCACTTACCATAATGCCCCCAAGGGTCTATCTATGCTGTTGCAAATGATGGATTCCTTTTCTTTATGGCTGAATAATATTCTATCATATATTAATATACTGCATTTTTTTCCATTCGTCTGTGTATTTAGGTTAAAAGTAACTTGTCCCCATGCCTTGACTATTGCAAATAATGCTGCAGTGAACATGGGAGAGCAGAAGTTTCTTTGAGACAGTAGTTTTGCTTCCTTTGGATAAATACCCAGTCGTGGAATTGCTGTTCTTATGGAAGTTCTATTTTCAGATTTAAAGAACCTCTGTAGTGATTTTCATACTGGCTGGATCAATTTCTATTCCCGTAAGTGGTACAGAAAGGTTTCCATTTCTCCACATCCCCACACCTACCTCTTGTCTCGGTGATGGCAGCCATTCTTACAGGCATGAGCTACTATGTCATTATGGTTTTGACTTGCATTTCCTTGATGATTAGTGATGCTGAACACCTTTTCATGTACCTATGTTTTATTTTTGTGTCATCTTTGGAAAGCTGTCCATTAGTTCCTCTGTTCAGTTTTTAAATTAGATTGGATTTTTTTTTCTATTAAGTTGTAGGAGTTCCTTGTATATTTTGGATATTAACCCCATATTAGAAATATGACTTGCAAATATTTTTCCCATTCCAAAGATTGCCTTTTTATTTTGTTGGTGGTTTCCTTTGCTATGTAGAAGCTTTTTAGTTTGATGTCTCATATGCTTGTTTTTGCTTTTATTGTCTTTGCTTTTGGTATCCAAAAAAAAGTCATTGCCAAGACCAATATCAAGGAACTTACTCCCTATATTTTCTTCAAGAGTTTTATGGTTTCTGCCCTTATACTTAAGCTTCTAATTTATTTTAATTTGATTTTTTTGTGTATGGCGTAAGAGAGTGGTCCAGATTTGGTTTATTTTTTGTTTGCTTGTTTGTTTGTTTTTGCATGTGGCTATTCAGTTTTCCCGATACCCTTTACTGAAAAGAATATCTTTTCCCTGTTATGTATTCTTGGCTCCTTTGTCCAAAATTAATTGATCATATATGTGTGGATTTATCTCTATTCTGTTCTATTGATCCATGTCTGCTTTTATCCAAGATCATACTATTTTGATTACTATAGCTTTGTAATATGGTTTGAAACCAGAAAGTGTGATGCCTCCAGCTTTGTTCTTCTTTCTCTAGCTAGCCTTGCTATTTGAGGTGTTTTATGGTTCTATGAAAGTTTTAAGATTGTCTCCTCTAGCTGTGAAAAATGCCACTGCAATTCAACTCAGTGAATTCAATGCAATTTAATTGCATTGAATATGTAGATTGCTTTTGTTAGTATGGGCACTTTGACAGTATTATTTTTTACAGTCCATGAATAAGAGCTACCTTTCCATTTATCTATGTTATCTTCAACTTCTTTTACTAATGTCTTATGGTTCTCAGTGAACAGATCTGTCACTTCTTTGGTTAAATTTATTTCCAGATATTTTTGATGCAATTGAAAATGGAATTATTTTCTTTTGTGATAGTTTTTTTTTTGTTTGTGTATAGAAGCATAACTCAGTTTTGTATATCAATTTTGTATCCTGCAACTTTCTGAATTTATTTGTTGCAACAGGTTTTTGGTAGACTCTTTAAGGTTTTCTATCTGTAGAATCATGTTATCTGCAAATAGAGACAGTTTACTTTTTCCATTCCATTCCAATGTGGATGCCTTTTATTTCTTTTTCTTGCCTAATTGCTCTGCCTAGGAATTCCAATACTATGTTGAATAAAGTGGTGACAGTACCATCCTTGTTTTGTTCCTTTTCTTAGAGGAAAAGCCTTTAATTTTTCACCATTGAGAATGATGTTAGCTGTAGATTTGTCATCTATGGCTTGTATTATGTTGAAATATGTTCCCTATATACCCAACTTGAGAGTTTTTACATGAATGGATGTTGAATTTTGTTAAATATTTATTCCTCATCTACTGAGATGATCATATGATAGTTATCTTTTATTTTCCTATTGTGATATCTCACACTGACTGATTTGCAGATGTTAAATTATTACATTCTGGAATAAATCCCACTTGGTCATTGTGTATGATTCTTTTGATGTGCTGTTGAATTCAGTTTGCTAATATTTTGTTGAATATTTTGCATCTATGTTCATCAGGGGTATTGGCCTGTGATTTTCTTCTCTTATAGCATCCTTTTCTGGTTTGGTATCAGAGTAATGCTGGCTTCATAAAATGAATTTGGAAGCATTCCCTCCTCTTCTATTTTTTGGAAGACTTTGACAAGAATTGGAATCCATGCTTTTTTAGATGTTTGGTAGTATTCGCCAATGAAGCCTCCTGGTCCTGGACTTTTCTTTGTGAGTGGTTTTGATTATTCATTCTATCTCCTTGCTAGTAATTGGTATTTTCAGATTTTGTATTATTACTTCATAATTCAATCTTGGTAGGTTATATGTTTTTAGGAATTTATCCATTTCTTCTATGTATCCAGTTTGTTGGTGTATGATTATCATAGTAGTAGTGTTTTATGATTTATTTCTGTGGTATCAGATGTAATGACTTTTTAATTTCTAATTTTGTTTTAGTGCTCTCTCTTTTGCTCTCTTTGGTGGGTCTAGGTAAAGGTTTGTCTATCTTTAAAAACAACAACAGCAACACCTGTTTCATTAATCTTTTCTATTGTCTTTTTAGTCTCTTTTTCATTTCTTTTTACTTTTTATTATTTACTTCCTTATGCCAACATTGGGTTTTTAAAAATTCTTTTTCTAGTCTTTGAGATATAAGTTAGGTTCTTTGAGGTCTTCCTTTTTTCTCGATGTAGGCATTTATTGCTATAAATTTTCCTTTTACAACTTTTCAGTGAATCCTATGTTTTTTGGCATATTGTGTTGTCTAAAGATTTTTTTACTTTCTCTTTTGATTTCCTTTTTGACTTATTGGTTGTTCATAGCATGTTGCTTAGTCCCATGTATTGTGAATTTTCCAGTTTTCTTCTTGTAATTGATTTCTAGTTTCATACCATTGTGGTTGTACAAGATGCTTGATATGAATTCAATCTTCTTAAATTTATCAAAACATCTTTTGTGGCCTAACATATGATATATCATGGAGAATGTTCCAAATGTGCTTGAGAAGATTGTGTATACTGCTGTTGTTGGATGGAATATAGCTATCGATAAGTGCATCTAGTCTAATGTGTAGTTTAAGTCTAATGTTTTCTTATTATTTCCATCTGGATTATCTACCCATTATTGAAAATAGGATATTGAAGTTCCCTAGTATTACTGTATTGCTGTCTATTTCTTCCTTTAGGTCTGTTAGTATTTGCTTTGTATTTTTAGGTTCTCCTATGTTGGGTGAATAAATATTTATAAATGTTATATTGTCTAGTTGGATTGATCCCTTTATCATTATATAATGACTTTCTTTTTGCCTCATATTTGTTTTTGGCTTAATGTCTATTTTGTTTGATATAAATATAGCTACCCTTGCTTCCTTTTGATTTCCATTTGGAGGAATATGGTTTTCTTAATCCCTTCAATTTCAGTCTGGGTATGTCCGTAAAGTGAAGTGAGTCACTTGTAGGCAGTATATAGTTGGGTCTTTTTTTTTTTTTTTTTCAATCCATTTGCAGTTCTATGTCTTTTGATTGGAGAATATAGTCCATTTACATTTAAAGTAATTATCAATAAAGTCAGTATTAATAGGTATGCACTTATTGCCATTTTGTTCATTGTTTTCTGGCTGTTTTTATTTCCTTTGTTCCTTTCTTTTTCTTTTGTTCTCTTCCTTTGTGATTTGATGATTTTCTGTAGTGGTATGCTTAGATTTCTTTCTCTTGTGTGTATCTACTATAGATTTTTGCTTTGTGCTTACCATGAAGCCTATAGTAAAGATATTTATAACAGTCTATTTCAAACTGCTAACAACTTTGAGCACATACACAAGGTCTACATTTTTACCTTTCCCCTGCACATTTCATGTGTTTTGCTTGTTTGTTTAATGGAGTATTCATTTTGTTTCATCTTGATTACAAAACAGCAACTCTAATAGCAGAGTGCCAAATATCAACAGGCCAAGACATTGATAATAAATCTCAAAGTTTACACCAACAAATCAATCAGACACCGGACTCTACTAATATCCAAAACATTGAAGTTCAGAATGTAGATCTGATAAAGATCTCTTAAACTAGCATGTGTCTTGTCAACTTTGGCTTAATTCTTAAACATGTTTCATGTTTTAATGTCACAATTTATATCTTTTTATCTTATGAATTAATTGACAAATTATTGTAGGTATAGTTATTTGTAGTACTTTTGTCTTTTAACCTTTTACTAGATTTAGAATTGATTTACCCATCATCATTTCATTAGAGTTTTTTTTTTTTTCTTAAGTCTACTACAAATCTACCTCTACCAGAGATTTATAGTTTCATATGTTTTCCTGTTACTCCTTACCCTCATTTTGTTTCAGCTTAAAGAAGTTCCTTAAGTATTTTTTGTAGGGCTGGTCCAATGGTGATGAACTCCTTCAGCTTTTGCTTGTCCTGACAAATTTTATTTCTTTTCTTTTTCAATTATGTAGGACAGCTTTGCTGGGTAAAGTCATCTTGGGTGCCAGATATTTTTTCCTGCTTTTTGAATATATTGTGACATTCTATTCTGGCTTAAAAATTAGCTGATTATCTTTTTTGTTTGTTTTTGTATATAACAAGTTGTTTTTCTCTCATCTTTAACTTTTGACAATCCTAGTATGTTTTGGGGTGGTTCTTTTTGGATTCTTTTTGTTTGGAATTCTGGGATTCCTGAATCTGGATGTTTGTTTTTTTCCCCCTGGTTAGGGTCTGTTATTTTTTTGGATAAGTTATCTGCCCCTTTCTTTCTCTTTTCTTCTGTGATCACCATGACACAAATATATGGTCCACTTGATGTTGTACCATATATTTTGTAAGTTATCTTCTCACTTTTTTCTTTTTGCTCTTCTGGATAAATTCCACTGCCCTGTTAGCTTTCACTAATCATTTTTTCTACTTCATCTACTTGATCTACTTTTTCTACTAGATCCATTTGATCTATTATTGAACTCCTGTATTGAATTTTTCAATTTAGTTATAATTTTCTTCAGCTTTGTTATTTTGTTTGGTATATTCTTATATTTTCTATATGTTGAAATACTCATTTTTTCATGCATTGTTTTCCTGACTTCCGTGAGCATTTTTTAATGACCATTTTTTATAACTCTTTATCAAGTAAATTACTTATCTCCAGTTAATTAAGGTCTGTTTGCTAGAATTTTATCTTGTCCTTTTGTTTGGAACATATTCCTCTGTTTCTTCACCTTGTTTGTCTGTGATGGTTTCTGCACATTAGATAGAATAGTCACTTCTTTCAGTCTTAACAGAGTGGTTGTGTAGGAGATGAAACTTTTAGCCCAGTTTAAGTTCCTCATTGTCTCTCAAACTTTGTGATTGTACAAGCTGCTTTTGTTCTCAGTGGCTCTCAGTAATTGGGGGTGTGTCAAGACCTATCAATGTGTGGGCATTATCTCAGTGAGCACCTAGATGTAGGATGACTGGAGCTGGATGCTCAGGAGCAGCTCTTAAACTATGCAAACAGGCCTATTTTGGGGAAAAACTGGAAAATGGGCCTTCCTATATACCTCCTATGTACTGAGCCCTGGGGAAATGGTTAAGAACTCTTTCATTTGCTAGAGTTGTGTAGGATTTGTGAACCCTGCTGGTTACCAGAACCAGGCAATCAAGGGTATGCTTCCTGGTGGCAGCTGCAAAAAATGGGGTGCCAGATATGTGCACAAGCTCCCTCTAGGGAGACACTGGTGTCCAACTGTGGACCAGAGAGAGAACATGGAGATGGCACTCCCTGGGCTCCCCAGTTTCTGGGAGGATCACAGCCTCTAGGTGCATTAAATTTGAAGCCTGACCTTTTGAAGCAACTTTTGAAGTTTGCATATAGGCTTCTTCCAGGGAAAGACTGGGAGATTAATGTTTCTATCTGTTCTCCCTGTGCTGTATCCTGGGGGATAGATTGAGTGAAGTCTAGTGAACCCATCAAGAATTATTTCTTTGTTTGCTATGCTCTTGTGGGTCTCATTGATGCAAGCCCTGTTGCCTTTCAGAGCTAGGTATTCTGAAGACCCATCTTTCAGGTAGAAGTTTTAAAAGTTGAGGCACCAGATATGTTGGGTCCAAACCCTTAATTCCTCAGGGAGAAGCTAGAGAGTTGGGAATTTCCTCCTAATTGCATGTTGCACAGCAACATGAATGTTTTTTATGGTGAGTGTGTTTCAGCCTCTTTTGCCCTTTTCCATGTGGATATTGTTCATTTGATATGTTGAAATCTCTTAGCTAGTTTCTGGATTTCTCTTTCAGAGGGAATGTTCCATGTATAGATTTAGTGTGTACGTGGTGGGAGGTAAGTTCAGGAGTCTCCTATGGTACCATATGTGACTAGAACTCTGAAAATTTAGGGAAATCAAAGAAAGCAGTTTTATTGGATCTATGAGAGAAATAAAAATGGAAATATAACCTTTCAGTAAAAATCCTTTTATTTTCTTTTTTTAAGATTTTATTTATTTATTCATGAGAGGCACAAGCAGAGGGAGAAGCAGGGTCCATGCAGGAAGCCCATTGTGGGACCCAGCCCATCCCAGGACCCCAGGATCACACTGTGGGCTGAAGGCAGATGCTAAACCGCTGAGCCACCCAGGCATCCCAAAATCCTATTAAAACTAAATCCAATATATAGGCCATTTGTGACAAATGCTTAAAAAGAAATAACTATGGGCACAGAATTACCATTCACAGAAGGACTAAGAGCCAAGCATAGTAGTACATTATAGTAGTAATCGTAGTTACAGCAGTAGGGTATACTCCAGTTATCCCTGCTTAGGTACACAGATGTGTAGAAAGAATTATTTTAGTTATCTTTTTATTTCTTGTAGTATATTAGATATTGCTGTTCAGTGTAAAATTTCTATTCATTCTCCAAAGCTAATTCCAAAGGAAACCTCTTCTCTTGCCTTCATTTATCTAATTCAGATCCTCCTCTCTTAAAGCTCCTTATGCATTCTTTATTACAGCATTTGACTTTTTGTGTTAATGATAATTTATCATATGTCTTTGTCTTCATATCTTATGTTTATGTCATGTTATCAGATGTCCTCATGCGTTGTTTGTATCTTCAGTATTTGGACATTGCATAGGACATTGCATAGGACATTGAGTTGCCCAATAAATGTTTATTGTATTTCTAAATATTTTGGGAAAGGACTCTTCTCTAGAGTGGCACTTAGTTCTTTTTTTTTTTTTTTAAGATTTATTTATTTATGTATTTGAGAGAGAGAGAGAGAGAGACTGACAGACAGAGAGTGATTGAGGAGAGGGCCAGAGGGAGAGAATCTTCAAGCAGACTCCCTGCTGAGTTCAGAGCCTGATGGGGGGAATCAATGAGATCATGATCTGAACTGAAATCGAGTCAGATGCTTAATGAACCGAGTCACCCAGGTGTCTCCAGTGGCATTTAAATTTTAAAATAATTCTTTTTTTTTTTTGAGTCAGCCATTTAATCAATGAATAAATATAAAGTACCTAGAATTTAAAAAATAAGTATTAGTACCTAAAATTTTCTTACTGTTACCTTCTCTCTGTGTGTATGTGTCCATTTGTGTTTATTTGGCTATTTTATCCTATTTTATGGTATTCATAAGGATTGAATCTGCAATAATCAGATGTCAGATTCTGGATCTTCTTTGGATAAGAGAGAAGCTTGGTTTATAAGAAAAAAAGATACATAGCCGTTAATTCATTCATTAATTCACTCACTTGGGATCCCCTGGGTGGCGCAGCGGTTTGGCGCCTGCCTTTGGCCCAGGGCGCGATCCTGGAGACCCGGGATCGAATCCCACGTCGGGCCCCCGGTGCATGGAGCCTGCTTCTCCCTCTGCCTATGTCTCTGCCTCTCTCTCTGTGACTATCATAAATAAAAAAAAAAAAAAAAAATTCACTCACTTAACAAAGATATGCCTTGCTATTTGTAAGAGACTGCAAACATGTAAAAGACCTCGGTTTTGCCCTCAGGGATCACTTTGATTCCAAGCCTCTCCCATTTTTTGCAATAGTGGAATATACAATAATTCTGGTTACTTTTACTTCTCATTCTATTGGCCTTCACCAATCTCTTCATAAATAGAAAATATTTAGATTTTATTGTTTCTAAAAATGAGTTCTGGAAAGAACTTTTAGTCTTCTTTTCAGTTGTCATTAAGTACAAGGCAGAGCTTCTAATTCCTATAAGAAGAGGGAAATTCATATTCTATATACTTTTTAGTATCTGTAGTCTGTTTGGGGTACACCCCTAGAATATCTGGGAAAGTAGTCACAGTTTCCTGGATATTTGCCCAAATATTTCCAATTTCACTGCATGCTTATCATGCAATACAAAATCAGCCATTTTTCAGTTTAGTCAAGAGAATATTTATAGTTCCTAAGCCGTTAATTGCATTAAATTTTCACTTGGCTTGATTAATGTTCTACAGTGATGACCATCTCAGGAGTAAATACTGACTTGCCTGGTCTGGCACATAGTGATTTCTAAGGGACTTTATTTATCCATGTAAATAATTATGCTGTTACATATGTTATTGGATTTTGAATCATTTGACTACCTGTGCAGAATGTTTTTAAATTAGTCTATTAGAATTGATTATAACTTAATAATAGTAAAACTCTGGTTATACAGACATTCAGTAACTTCTGGTACTAAAAATTGTTTAAAATTTTTGGCCAAAAGAAATATATTTATCCTATCAAAAAGAAATCAAAATCTTACTTTAAGAACTAAAATTCTATTAAAATATTCTTAGGAGTCACTTTTTACCATTTTAGTTACTTGAAAATTTAAAAATACATTGTTGTAGCTTTAAAAATTATATTCGTAGAATTGCAGTCTTTGGTAACAGGATCCCTAATTCACTTACTGTTCTTTAAATTAGTTAGATTCACTCTACATATTCTTGAAATAGAGTAATGGACCAGAGAAATAAACATCCATTTCTCAAGTACTAAGATATTTGAGTGTATAAGGTATATATGTACTATATAAATAAATATATTATATATATTTTATATAAAGTATATATAAAATCGTAAAATTGTAGCTGTGACACCTGTTATAAAGGAAATGTGTATGAGTGTCCATGGTAGAGAGATTTAACTTAGTATGGAGATTGCTATGGTCTGTACATTTGTGTTCCCTCAGAATTCATATGCTAAAAATGAATCCTCAGTGTGACGATAATTTTGAGGTGGGGCCTTTAGGAGGTGAAAGGTCATGAGGTTAGAGCCCTCATAAATGGGATTAGTACCCTTACAAAAGAGGTCCCAGCAAGCTGCCTCTGTGAGGACACAGAAAGAAGGTGGGTGCTAATGAGGCAGCAGGCTCTCATAGGTGCTGAATGTGCTGGTGCCATGAAGTTGAACTTCCCAGGATCCAGAATGGTGAGAAATAAATGTTGTTGTTTATCAGCCACCCAGTTTATGATATTTTTGTTATAGCAGCCTGGAACAATGAAGAGGTCCAGGGAGGCTTCTAAAAGGAAGAATCACACAGAGATCCCAAGAATAGGCTCTATGTGATGAAGAAGGCAGAAGGAGAGCTGCAGACTGAGGAATCAATGCTGCCAAGTGTGTGATGAGAATCATGGGAATGAAATTATAATTGCTTATTCATGAATCACATGAATTTACTGAGATTTGACCTTTTTTTGACACAGGAAATGGCAATTCCATATTTGAAATGACCAATTTCATATTTGATCTAATGTTAATGTAATAAGTATGGAAGAATTAACAATACAAAACATCGCATATCACATATCCATATTTAGGCTACAGTAAATTATACTACAATAAAAATAGAGGTACATCTATCTTTTCAACTTAGTGTGTAAGTTTTCTTTGAGTAAATATGTGGAAGTGGAATTGCTGAACCAAATGGCATTTCTCTTTTTTAAGATATTTATTTATTTGAGGAGGGGAGAGGGAGAGGGAGAGAATCTCAAGCAGACTCCCTGCTAAGTTCAGAGCCTCACGTGGGACTTGATCCTGTGACCACGAGATCATGACCTGAGTATGAAACCAAGAGTCAGACGCCCAACCCAGGCACCCCTAGATTTTCTTTTTAGATTATAGAACCAACCAACCAAAAATTGTCTGAACTACTCAAGGTGGGTATAGTTCAGATATAAGCAAGAAGTGCCTTTAGGAATCTAACTACAAAATTTACAGAAGTTGGAAACTTAAACTAGAAAGATAAATGTTTCAATTAGATTTTAAAAAGTCACTCAGGAGGCTGGGGGATGGACTGTTGAATCATGTGATGAGATTATCCTTTCTGCTTATTGTCTTAACAGTGTCATTTCTCTTCTCCAAAACGTTTATAGCCCTGTTGTTTTTGTTTAGGTTCTTTGCCAAATGCTTCCTGTCTCAAGCGAAGGTTATTTGCCATCCTTGTAAACAATTTCTACCTGGTGGAGTGAAGTGGGGAGTGAATGTGAGGGTAGGGGAGATGGTGGCAGGGTGGTGGGGAAGACATGGGAAGTTTATATCCTTTTTTATTCACACCACAGAGTCCTAGAATAATTATGCATCGGTGACTTAATGTGCAATGTTCCACACTAAATATTACACTAGAATGTAACATAAAATACTATCACTGGATTTGATAAATCATTGATCCAATCTTTTGTGCAATAAGAACTCTTCCAAGAGCTGCTAGCCTTTCCTTTTCTTCACAATCATGTACAGAATAATGTTCCACAAATTCATGAACACTGAAGCTTCATGAAATGGGCTTAGTTTTTGCCAAATAACTTTCCACAAAATAATCAGACTCATATTAACAATATGCATTATAGGGATCCCTGGGTGGCGTAGCAGTTTGGCGCCTGCCTTTGGCCCAGGGCGTGATCCTGGAGATCCGGGATCGAATCCCACGTCGGGCTCCCGGTGCATGGGGCCTGCTTCTCCCTCTGCCTGTGTCTCTGCCTCTCTCTCTCTCTCTGTGTGACTATCATAAATAAATTAAAAAATTAAAAAAAAAACAATATGCATTATAGATACTCTGTATTTGGCAATTCTCTGCCAACGATAAGCAATTCACATTAATGAGGGTAACTAATATTCAATACAGCCAAACCAAACTTTTAGTTTACCTTTTCTTTGCTAATTACTTGGAATTTAAAAGTCAAGTGAATGTGGAAAAAAAAATTCCCCAAGGTTTATACAGTTCAGTTCTCTTGCACTCTCCCTTGGTCTCTCATACACAATTTACTGGATAATAATTCCAGTTACAGAAGCTGTTACAATCAGATTTTTGCCCACAGCACTCTACTAAATCTGTTGTAATGAGGATTACCAATGACTAAAGGTAAACAATGAAGGTTTAACTTTTTATTAAAAATTCTAGAACTTACTATCAGACTTATCCTAGAAGTATACTATTTGCCCTGGGTGATCATACCTTGCTTTTAGCAACATTTTCTTCTACTAGACTTCCATGACACTGATTTCTTCTGGATTTCTTCTACCTTTGACTGTTTTTTAATCTTCTCACTTAAATTCTTCCTTTTTAAGTGATCACATTACACAGAAATTTATCAATTATTTCCATGGTCATCTTTGGTATCCTATATTTTCTGATAAATTCAGCTTCTCCCTATATGGTAACAACTCTAATACCTTCACCTTCCAAGTCTGATCTTTCTACTGAACTATGTAGATCTATATTTCCTATTGAAAATATCAACTGTGTGCTCTAGATAAAAATATTTGATCAAAATGTATTTTTTCCTCAAACCTTCTTCCTATTATTCTAAATATACATTTTAAACAAATAGGTTTTTCTTGAAGTGTGGTTGACACACAGTGTTACATTAGTTTCAGGTGTACAGCTTAGTGATTTCACAAGTCTTTACATTATGCTATGCTGACCTCAAATGTAGATAACATCTATCAACATACAAGGCTATTAAATACCATTGATTATATTCCCCATGCTGTACCTTTACCCTCATGATTTATTCATTCCTTTACTGGAAGTCTGTATCTCCTGTTTTCTTTCATCCATTTTGCCCATCCTCCTACTCCCTCCCCTCTGGCAGCCATAGATCTATGTATTTATGGATTTGTTTCCTGCTGCTTGCTGATTCATTTGTTTTGTTTTTTAGATTTCACATATAAGTGAAATCATACAGCATTTGTCTTTCTCTGTCTGACTTATTTCATTTAGCATAATATCTTGTCACAAATTGCAAGAGCCCATTCTTTTTTATGGCTGAGTAATATTTCATTGTATATATTTACCACATTTTCTTTATTCATGTATGGATGGACACTTGGGTTGCCACAATGAAAATTGTGGTGGGGGCATGCATTTTTTGAAGTAATGTATTTATTTTCTTTGGGTAAATACCCAGTAGTAGAATTACTGGATCATATGGTTTTAACTTCCAATTTTTTGAAGAACCTCCATACTGTTTTCCACAGTGGCTGCATGAGTTTTCTTTCCTACTGACAGTGAACAAAGGTTTATTTTTCTCTACATCCTCACCAACACTTGTTATTTCTTGTCTTATTGCTTGCAGCCATTCTGACAGGTTTAAGTGATATCTCATTATGGTTTTGATTGGCATTTTCCCGTTGGTTATTGATATTGAGCGTCTTTTCATACAAACACAATAGCTTCATAAGCTAGAAGCATTAGGGAATCCTTGATTACCCTTCTTGCTAATCATCTAGCTCTTGCTCTGATCCAGCTA
Source organism: Canis lupus familiaris (assembly GCF_011100685.1). Classification (NCBI taxonomy): domain Eukaryota; kingdom Metazoa; phylum Chordata; class Mammalia; order Carnivora; family Canidae; genus Canis; species Canis lupus. Next base: position 559,140 of record NC_049257.1, read on the forward strand.
AGAACAAATATATTCTCAAGCATTCAAAATCTCAGGTTAAAGCACCCATGAGTTCTTGAAAAATAAAACTACCTCATTACAAACTCAACCAATCAAGAGGCAAATTGAAATTAAGGTCTCTGGAAAGATGAGGCTGAAAGAAAGCATACTAAAATTCTATCTAAGACTGAATAATAATATAAATAAGTTTTAGGTCTATAAGAAATATAAATGTCAAAAAAAAATATAAATGTCATAAGCCTAGACAAAATATCAAATGCTAATCTAACATCTGGGGGATGAAGTGAGGATGAGAAATTCAAGAAAATATAAATGCATATTTTCTACTTTTATAGTTTTATGTTTAAAGATTTTTTTAGAATTGCTAAATTAAGAAATGTGTAATTACATAATTTAAAATATTATAGTATTTATTAGAAAATTAAGAGCAGACTGTAAATCTATGTAATTTGATTGGAAAAAAATCACACTCTAAAGAGATAATAAAGGGGAACTTGGATGGCTCTGTCAGTGTCTGTCTTGGGATCAGGTCATGATCTTAGGATCCTGGAATCAAGTCCTGGTCTAGACTTCCTGCTTACTGAGAAGTCTGCTTCTTCCTCTCTCTTTGCCACTCCCCCTGCTTGTGCTCTTTCAGTATCTCTTTCTGTCAAATAAATAAAATCTTTAAAAAAAAAGAAATAATACATACCAAATATTAAGAAATATGTACCAAATATTAGGAAAAACAATATTAAAAATGTAAAACACAAAATGATTAAATTCAACCATTTTTATGACATTAAATGTAAATAAGAGAAGTCATCTATTTAGCAAAAAGGCTTTCAGATTTTATAATAAAGCAAACCCAATTATATGTTATAGAAAATAATTCATCAAGAAATATTATTCCAGAATGACTAAGCAAGATGCTTTGAAAATTTGATAAACCTGAATAGCTATTCCTGATATTTTAAAAAGCCATTTGAAAACTCTAAGTAAAGATAGAGGGAAATTTTCCTACGGTGATTTTGTTTAAATCCAGATAAGACACCTAGAAGCATTTTCATTAAAATCAGCAATAAAACATGAGCCCAATATTACCACTGTAATTTCACTTTTTTCTAAATATACTGACCAATACAATTAGAGATGCAAATAAAATAAGTAGTATAAAAGTAGGTTGCAGATGATATGAATTTACATATAAAAAGACAAAAAAGTAACTTTAAATCCATTAGAAACATGAAAATTCAACACTATGGCTGCTTAAAATTTTAATATATAAAATAAATATGAATACCCACAAAATAATATACAAAAGTAGCCTTCTCATACAAATAAGTGAGCAAATAACATGGAAGGGGAAAAATGGAAAATATTGTTTACGCTAGCAATGAAAAGACAAATACTTAGTGTGCCAGTTATCCATTGCTGCCTAATCAAAACTTAGTGGGCTAAAAAAACATATATTTTTTTTTTATCTTTCACGAGTTTCTGTCTGACTGTGCTTAGCTGGGTAGTTTTAATTTGCTTCTAAATAATGGCTTTTTAAGTAGCACCTTCAGTGGCCCTTAGGAAGTTGTTTTTTTGTGCTCTTAGTACTTGACATTGAGATGTGAGTCAATACAACTATAATAGTAATTTTAACAAATAGCAGTTGATATTGTAAGTGTGCCCGGCATTGTGTTAAGTCTCCAACTATTAAAATCTTATTGAGTCATTTTGTATAGGGAAAGTGCTACCTTCTCCTTTCCCCAATTGGCCCAAGGGTACACGTTTAGTTAATGATAGAGTTGGGATTTGAACCTAAAGCTAGACCTCTTCACTACTGCTCTCTGAGGCCCCATGACTGTTTTATCATATTCTTGACCACATTTTGAGACATAAAGATCAAGATGTGAAGGGGAGGATTTGAGGATGGCTGGATCACCTACTATGATGGACTGGATTTACATGATTGTGACTCTTTTCTTTCTAGTTCCTAAACTGGTACAGCCAAGAAAGGGTAATTTTATCTCCTGATTTTATTCTCATTTCACAAATTACTTGTAAACAGGTTCTTGAATAGATCATTTTTCCCCTCTTCTCAGAGCTGTTGCTAAAACACCAATGCCGCATTAACAACTTTGCATTATAGGAGCGGCTACAGGGCTCATCTGTACAAGTCTTAATGAGGTGGCACAACTGAACTTATCCCCCACCCCCACCTCCACATCACTATGCATCCCAAACCCTTTAGGCACAGAGGACTGGATAAATTCTGCCCCAGTCATCAGAAAGTATGTTTCTCCTTCTCTGGTGAATCAAAAAGAGGAGGCAAATGTTTTATGCACTTGCTTAGGGTATGCCATAAACACAGAGCCTCTGCGTTTCTCTTTCCCAATTTCTTGTCTATTTCTGATAGACTGTGGAGTAGAACATTTTTCTGTTTCACACTATCTAAAAGTAACACATTATAATTGAAATATAAAATACAATTTCATTTTCTTCCAAAGTCCAACTGAAATACATAAATGTATTAACCTGAACTTCTGTTGCAAGTATCAGAAAATCTATCTCAAATGGGTGTAAACTAAAAGGAAGTGTTTGGTTTGTACAACTGAATGTTATCGGTGTGGTGCTAGATGCAAATATGACATGATGTATGTGTTCATGCAACTGGTTTTTGTTTTTTTGTTTTTTCTAACTCCTGGCTCTGTTATTGTATGTATTGCTTCCTTTTCAACTCTATGGACTCCTTAGTTGCTCCAGCTTTATATTCTTCCAGTCTTACATTTCCCAATAAGGGGGACTTTCTTGACTGGGACTTTTTTTTTTTTTTAAGATTTTATTTATTTGAGAGAGAAAGAGATTGAGATGGAGTGAGGAAACTGGTGGGGTAGGGTGGGGGGAGGAGGCAGAGGGAGAGGGAGAATCGATCCCAGGACCCTGAGATCATGACATGAGCTGAACACAGGCGCTCAACCGACTGAGCTACCCAGGTACCCCTTGACTGGAATTTAAATAGGAGAGATTTAAATCCTGATGGCTTAATATATTCACTGTTTCAAGACAATGAATGCATCCTACACAAACAACTAACTTTTATCCTTGGTATCTTGGATGGTAGTAGTGGGATATTATCTTTGACATAATTGAGGATATAGTTATTGAAATCATTTTCTGTGTTGTGAGTCAGGTGAGTTACCCCAGATGAGACAGGCTGAGGGAATTCTAAAAATATCTAGATCTGAGTCTTAATAGTTTGAGTTATGCCACATAATCAGCCATAATTCAGTTAGTATGGCTAGAAGGATGAAATACAGAGATTGGCCACGCCTACCTAATAAATATACATGAAGTTCTGTGAAGACTTGGGTGGCCTAAAGTAGAGAAATGTATTTCCTCATAGTTCTGGAGGTTTAAAGTCTGAGATCTGGGTGTCAGTATGGTAGTGTTCTGGTGAGAGCTCTTTTCCTTTAGACAGCCACCTTTTCTCTGTGTTTTCACATGGGAGAGAGAGAGATCTTTTTCTCCTTCCTCTTGTAAGGACAAAATCCCATAAGGAAGAGCCCACCCTCATGACCTTATGTAAACTTAATTTTGTCCCAAAGGATCTACTTCCAAATACCATTATAATAGGGTTTAGGTCTTCAACATGTGAATTTTGGGAGCACAAACATTATCTATAAGAATCAGGGAAGGAGTCAAATCTAGCCATCATACACATCTAGATTGTGGATGGAGAATTGATGGTACAGGGGAAGAAACACAAGGCATTGTTAACCAGAGAAAGGATGTTGAAGGCTAAATAGAATAATAAGTCTTTACTGCACCAGTTTAAACACACAGTCTTTAAATTTACTTCTTTTGTAACTTTTTTTGTTCTGCCAATCTATAGTGCAGTATTGGTTAGAAATCTACTTCTAAATCAAGAGCTATTTTAAGTGCCTTGCCCACTGATGAGTTTTCCTGCCATGATTTTAATATTATATGTTCCTGAAGCAGTTTACAGTAGTAATGATGGAAAAATATTGTCTTTAGTGATTTGAGGCTATTCAACATAATAAACTAATAAGTAAACTATATTAAGAAATAACTTGCAAATGATGCTGACACTTTTAATTGTTAAAAAACATGATATATATTTTTAAACTGAGGAGAGGAGCAAAGAATGGCATTTTTTCCCATGACAAATTTCACTGATTTTTTTTTTTTTCTTTTTTGGTTTCAACTTTCCCACATATTTCCTTTCACTTGGTGTCAGATGCAATTTCTCAAGCTGAACAGGAGTAAACTCTTTTCATTTCCACATTGTCACTCCTGTTCAGTTTGGTTATAGATGAAATGAAAGCATACTGTACAATAGACTTATGTGTGTTATACTGTAGAAAATGATTTCAATGCACAGAAGCAAATGTTATGTGTATTTAGGCCTTATATGATGTTTTAATCTCATATGGGCACACACAAGACATACCTCATTCTAAGGAAAAATGCAAAAGGGACCAAACAGGAGACAGAATATAAATGGAAACAGACTGTACATCAAATAATCTTAAATATCTAGGCAAAGAAGAGTGTCAGAAAGCTGCATTATTTCTGTGTAACCAAAAGGGATTTAATCATGGTGAATCATTTGGTTCATTCAGCCACGTGCAATAGGTCACTTAATCTGTGTACATTGGCAAATTCTCAAAAGAGCAAATGTTTAGTCTGATGAGAATCTGTATCCAACTGATCTGTTGCTATTACATAAATAAAACAAAAATAAGGAAAGGCAAAGATTATACAATGAAGATTCATAGATGAGCAAATTTCCATTAACTATCAATCTGGCTTAGCAAACAGAATAGTAGATATGAGGAGCTTACACAAGTCATGTTTTATGCTTTTTAAGCAAAAATATGTTATTAATTTCTTTGTGAAATGCCTATTATGGATCTTCTGTATTATAAGTACTATTCTAGGCACAAAAGATGTGGTGAGCAGAAGCCCTAAATCATTGCTCTCATAGTGCTTAATTCTGGTTTGGGGAGGCTGAAAATAAACCAAATGGGCCAACAGAAGTTGGTTAAAGAGCTTAGCAGAAAAGTCAGGAAAAGGATATTTAGACTTTTGGGTGGGTAAGGGGTTAATTTTAAAAAAGAGGTCATAAAATACCCTACTTGGAAGGTGACATTGGAGAAAACCATGAAAAAAGAGGGTTAGCCATGTGGCCACATGAGGCAAGAAGTTTGAAGAACAGATAACAAGTAAAAATCCTTGAGGGAAGAACATTCTTGACATGAATAAGGAATAGCAAGTAAACCGTTGTGGCTGGCATGAGTGAAGAAGCAGAGAGTACTAAGAAATGATTACACAAGGCATTGGAGATCATAGTAGAGACTCATTCTGAGGTGACTTTTTTTTTTTTTTTTTTTTTAAGAGGCATCTCCAACATAGGACTGACATGATCTGATTTGTTTTAATAAGACCACTCTAGGGGATGCCAGGGTGGCTCAGTGGTTGAGCATCTGCCTTTGGCTCGGGCACTGACCCCAGGGTCCCTGGATCGAGTCCTGCATTGGGCTCCCTGCAGGGAGCCTGCCTCTCCCTTTGCTTGTGTCTCTGCCTCTTTCTGTGTCTCTCATGAATATATAAATAAGATATTTTTTTAAAAAAGGCACTCTGACTGCCATGTAGAGATAGATTACAGGGGCAATGAGAGAGAAATAGGGAAAGGAAAAAAGCAGCCATGGTACTTAAAGATCATCAGGAATCTCTTAACTTTGCAATAAGCCAGGCTAGAGATGATAGTAACTTGGAAGACGGTGATAGCAGGCAGCCAGTGAGAGGTGTTTTTTGGTTAGGTGGGGAACCCAAGTAATTTGCTAGTGGATTGGATATAGGAGTGGAGAAAAGAGGAGTCAAGGATGACTCCAAGGTTTTTTGGCCTGAGGTACTGAAAGATGGACTTGCCCATTCATACAAATTGAAGATTATAAGAGAAGTAGCCTGGGAGGAGGAGAACTGGGAGTCTGCATTGGACGTGCAGGTACGAGATGCTCATCTGATAGCCAATAGAGCTGTTGAGAAGGCAACTGGATATTTAGGTCTGGAATTTGGGGGAGAGTTAGGCTGCAGATAATTGTTTTGGAGACACATAGTAAAGCCAGCAAAAGAAAGAAAGAGAGAGAGACCAGTAAGCAATGACTGGGAGAATATAGCATCCCAGAAAACGAGTGAAGAGTGTTTCTAGAGAGAAAGAATAATCAGTTCTATAAAATGCTACTGATATACCATGCTGCGATAAAACTTGACATATATTGCCCTTTTGAATACAATGTACTTACTGGTTCTTTGTTAGAAGAATATTAATTTTGAAATACTTGGCTTTGTGGTTGTGCTAAACTTGAAATTCTGACCTGGTTTCCTTTATGATTAATGGAATGCATTTTTAAGGTGGGTTTTGGGGAATTTTTTCTGTTGGAAATAGAACCAAAGACACTCATCCTTAAGAAGCATGATGCCTGGGTATTAGCATAATTAATACCTCCTTCCATTCAAGGAACTTAAGAATGGGTTCAAATGTTGATGAATAAAAGATGGGTCTGTATTCAACACAATTTTGCTGCCATATGAGGTTATTATGTCTTGGGTAGCCTTAATAACAGATTCATTGGCCCCCAAAAGTGTTTTATTATTCTAGTTTTCTCCCTTATTCTACATATTTACAAGGACATATGGCTGCTTACAGTAAGACTGCTTTTTCCACCTATACTTGCTGTCAGATGTGATCTTATAGTTTAATTCTGGCCAACAAAACATAAGAAGTATTTCTAAGTACTGGGAAGTATCTTCTGGGAGGAGACATATCATCTTTCTATCCCACCTAGATGTAATGCCTAGAGCAAAAGAAGTCATTTTGGCACACTGAGTAAACTCAGGAGTGGCAGCCACTCATGACCTGGAAGCAAGAGGAGAAAAGCTAGGATCTTGAGGAATTTATGAGTCAGAGCAGCCGTATACCTCAGGAGTGATTCCAATCGAATCAGATCCATTCTGGAGTGGATACCCAGATGTCCCCATATGTTTTTGTATATAATGTGTTTAGAAAATAAACCGTGATTTGACTCAAGTTGATAATAACCCTATTCTTTTTATGCTGGTATACATAGGCCATAGTGTTATCTACAGACTACAAATGCTCAATATTTCTTTCATTTTTCAGCCTCTTTTGGTAAAAGCAACTGTAGGCTTTACTGTAAAAATAATTACTCCTCAACTTTTCCTATGAGCAAAGAGAATAGTATGTCCCTTGTTATATTTTATTGAATCTCTACAAACCAAATCCCCTCTCAGGCTATTTTAATATTTAAAATATTAAAAATATTTAAAAAACAAAAGCTTGATGGGAGATTATACATGATGTAGAAATGGTAAAATTCCACGTAAAATAGTCTCAGGCTCAGGTCTCAAAGTCATCATGTTGTTTAGAGTTTTGTTTCAACTTGTAGACCCACATTTAAAACTCTGAATAGAGGAAAATTTAAAGGAGATCTTCTGTGTACCCTTCATTGTCTCTTGTATCTTTGTTAGGAGAGCTTCCTCTTCCCCACAGACACCTTTTACGTTTGTCTTGAATAATTCCTTTTATTGGTAAAATGGTTGTATCACCTTAACCATCAAGTGAGCTATTTTTGATGTAAGGATTGTCAGAAGTCAAGATATTATTAACCACAGAAAGCAGTTAGAGAAGCTGCATTTCCAAAGGCTTTCCCTTTCCTTCTGTCATTGTTTCCCCTGCCAAATTGTGTTCTGGGGTCATCACCCTACATCTGTAGTCTTTTGGTTGCATTAAGTGTCATAAATTACTTAGCACCATACCCCATCTCTTTGAAAGGGGCATCAGTGTAACCTGAAAGTTCATGGAACATAAATGGCATGGTTATTATAGGCATGTGGAAATTTTATGCAAATAAAATTTACATTTTACCAATCCTTCTCCCTCTTTCATATTCAGATGGGACTTTCAGAAAAAAAGAATTGTAGTTAGACTTCATTGCAACCAATGACTTGGTTTCATCCTTCAGTTATTTGGCTTGGACCATTTTTATAATTAAAATCTGAGCAGAAACAAGTGTAACCTTCTGAACAAGACAACTATGTTAACTGATATCCAGATAAGTCTGTTAGAAAATATTGCTCACACTTATTAGTTGGATTTTATGTCAAAGTGCTATCTATCTCTATTAAGTTTAATATTTCAAATTATGTGTGTCTCCTTCAGTTATGTAACTTGTCATTCTAATCAATGTATATTTTTATGAATTACTTTAATCTCTCTGCATATACATGTACAAATATGATGTTCTTCTATTAAGAGAAATCTAACAATTAATTTGTCTATTCACACAGGACCATTTATTAGATAACTACTGTGTACCAGGCTCATTACTAATGCAAAGAAGAAATGCATAGTTTTTATTTTCCTGAAGCTCATACACTAGAGCTCAGAGACTATCTAGCTTAATTATTCATTTTTATGGGTGAGGAATACAGGGTTCAGGTAAGTTAAGTGACTTTCTTAGGATCATGTATTTAGAATCCAAGACAAGACCAGAAGTCAGGTCTCCTGACTGTCCAGTGTGACCTCTACTACAACATTCTGATACCCTTTGTCCAACCTGGGTGCTTTAAAAGCACAGGAAAAGAAAAACTCTATGTGCTCAGTCCATTTTTCTCCGTTCTTGAAATTCCAAATAGCTTTCTGGCAGCTCTCTATTCTGCTCATTCTAAATCTCATTCCTTCCACTCTCAGGTAGCAGTAATAGATAGACTTTTTTTACACAAGCTAGTAATCGCTTCTTGATTGACTCCATACCAAAATTAAACTCTTGCTAAGCAAGCTCATCTGGCTTTATGGATAGAGGCTTTTCAATTATCTAAGACCATCATACCTGCTCCTAAAATTGTCTCATTTTCTTTATTATTATATACTGCTTCAGCATACTGCAATGAGCTATTAGGGCTCAGGGGAAAAAAATGACTTTTTTTTTTTTTAACTTCTTATATGTAAGGATGTTCTTTGAGAGATCATGGCATATTTGATAAAAGTTTTTAGTAGAACTTTTCCCTTGACTGATCCAGATTTAAACACTCTAAAATCAATTCCTCTGGAGCCACTTGTCATTTCTTGTCTTCATTTTAGCAATGTGGGTGAACTTGTGTCAGACTTCACTTTTACCCACAGTTAAAAAAAATGGTTATCAGTTCTTGGCCTTGCTTCTACTGCTATATAAAAATAAACTGACTTTTTCCAGACATTTAAGCAAAACTGTCTCCAAGGGAGGTTGGTCAGAGTTTTGAGGATAGGTAAGCAAATATTATTGCTATGTTTGAAAAATTGTTCTGAATCAAACCACTCTGAAAGATTAAGCTCAGGCATGAAGGGGGAGCCAAGTTTGCACTCATGCTGAGATTTCATGCAGTGCCTTTTTTTCATGCACATCATGAATTCTGGCCCTAGAGGGTCTTGGGATGATGTGAGGGTGCTCATAATTAGAGCAATAGTGAGGAGGAAGTCAGAAGGCCAAATTCTAAACAAGGCAATATTCTCAGCCCTCTTCCCGCCCCCGTATTTATACTCTTATATCCATCTGTGGAAGGCAATAATAGTGAGGGAGCTTTATGCAAGAACAGTGAGCACCCATTAGATCCAAAGCAGGGCTGGGTTAACTAGTATATATCATCAAGTATATATATGGCTCCACATACAGTTGAAGCCTTGGGAGTCTGTTGAGGGTATTGTTTCTATAGGTTACTTCTGACTGTTAGAAGCACGGACTTCAAGAGAACTCTGTAGCATCAGTCAATACACCCTAATCGGACACAATGTTATAGAGACAAAGAAGACCTAACCTTGAACTCTCAGGACAAATCAAATGTGCCTAATGAGTTTCTCATTGTGAAATCTGGATTAGTGACCAATGAAGTGTTATTACTGGTCACATGGCCCAGAGTCAAGTCTTTTATTTCTTCCTCAAGTTGGGGATGTGCCCCTGCTTACCTCTGTTGTGTCTCCTCTCACTTCTGTCCTCCTCACATTCTGTTCTTCAGATTTATTGAACTTCTTACAGTTCTCTAAAAATTCTGTGATCTCTTTCTCTGGGTTTTTTTCACACATTGCTTCTTTTGCCTGATGTGTTCTATCTCCATGCCCTCCATCAACAATTTCTATTCTCCATCTCTCTCTGCTTAAGTAATACTTACTTATGCTTCAAATTTCAGTATATACACCCATTTTCTCTCACCAGCCTGTGTGAGATGCCCCTCAAGAGGCCTCTGTAGCACTCAGTACTGTATCTGTATGAGCAATAATCAGAGTTGCTTGTCAAACTTTCACCCACTACAACCCTATCACTGAAAAGGCACCATGACTTCTTTACCAATAGAGTCTCAGAATTAAGAAATGGTAGGTGTCCAGTATTTACTTGATGTGTGACATCAAAGGTTAGACAAGCTATTCAGAGTAATTTAAGGGTGGCTCCATTTCTTCATTCCTTCATCATTGAGTAATATTTATTGCTACTTTCTACACACAAAGAACCATTCTAGGACCTAGGAAACAATGATAAATAAAAGATAATGTCAGATAGACAGTAGGCTTCCTTCATGGTATGTATAGTCTTGTTTTCTAAATATTTTATCAGAGAAAATTCATATTAAATGGATTATTCTGAGGTTGAAGCCAATAATGAGAAAAAATGTACTGCAAATTTTCAAGTATGACTGACGGCAAAAATGTATCCAATTAAGTATCTTTTTTCAATTAAGTATCTTTTGTAATCATAACTCTTAGCACCACTGAAGGAAGACTAGCAAAATTATCATTATCTTTCATTTCAACTGAAATAATATGTGATAAATGTTATATAAATTTTTAAAAGCACATATTTTCCTAGGAAGTACAAAATTGGACACAGAGCCTAAGTTGAATGTAAGTATAAATTTGCTTTGAAATAGGCAAGACTCTGTTTTCTCTTTTTTTCTTGTAATTTAACAAACTCAACTATAAGGTATTTTTAGTAGGAAAAGGTGATGTTTGCTATTAATAAAACTATCGAACAATTATTTGTAACTTTTGTATCTATGGTGTCCATAGTTCTTAGACATACCCCCAAATTTTCTTGGAAATCTTTATAGAAATTTCCATCATAATTTAGAAAATTATATTGCAGAGTGAGAAAACATGCATATGAAACAAATGTACATATGAGGGTCTTCTAGAAGTCATGAACATTACCAGAAAGGAGATAATGCTATTGCCTAATTTTAATCAAGCTAAGACAGAATTTTTCTTTTCTTTTTTTTTTTTTAAAGATTTTATTTATTCATGAGAGACACACAGAGAGAGAGCCAGAGACACAGGCAGAGGGAATGAGAAGCAGGCTCCACCCAGGGAGCCCGACGTGGGACTTGATCCCAGGACCCCAGGATCACAACCTGAGCCTAAGGCAGATGCTCAACCACTGAGCCACCCAAGTATCCCTAAGACAGGGTTTTTCAACACATAGACATATGAGTTATTGTTTAAATTTAAAATGCTAAGAACTTCACTAGAGCAAATAGCTAGGGGTACTTTAAAGCATAGCTGTTATTTAAAGGAATAGCCACATGTATTTAGCTAGATTCCCTAAACCTTTTTTTGTATGTTTTCTCTTTTATATTTTTTCTCTTCTAAAAGTATTTCCTTCAGAAACCCACCATCAACTTTCTTTCTTTTCTTGAAGTGGAGAGGCAGCCACTGGGAGAATTAGGGACTTTTTTGAACAACCATCAGGGACTTTAATCTGAAATGTTTACAGCGGAGGTGTCAGATTCTGAAAGCCTTCTAGACTGTTCCCTGTTTGGGGACAACATGCTGGAAAGGAGGTTAAGAAACTAATAGCAGATGAATCACATTTTAAGTATCTGGTAACAAACTGTATTTAAGCTTGTATCTGGTTCTGTAACCTATTTAAAGATATTTCATTTCTCTGAAGGCTTAATAAAAGTCCTAAAGACAAGTGTTAGTTTTTATATCTCAGCTTTTCTGTCCTATATCCCACCAATAGCAGGAGACTGTACTGAGCACAGATTGAGAAAGAAAGAACATTATGTGGCAATATCAAAACAGGTAGAGGACTAACGGAAAATATTTTGTTGATTTTCCTTTTAAAGACATATTCACACACATGCTTGGTTTCATTGCTTCTGAAATTCTAAAATGGCACCTGAGTACCCATCACAATGATAGGGCTTTATGCTTTAACAGCAACAATTGTATGACAAGAATGAAGGGATTTAATGATGATTATTTTAGTGCTCAAAATATAAAGGTTTATATAGAATATATAGGAGTATATATATATGTGTGTGTGTGTATATATATATATATATATAAATATACATATAAAATCTGAGAATCCCAGAGGTAATCATACACACACACACACACGTATATAAAATCTGAGAAACCCATAGGTAATTACACGTGTAATAAAATGTTCTTTAAGCCATACTAATTTCTGGTCTTAGGTCACTCCTCCTCACAAGGGAGAAGTGCTAGGGTGAAGGAGGTGATGATTTAACTAATAACCAGACATAGTGCTGTCCGTCCTACAGCAGTAGGAAAACGGAAAGCTGTTCCGTCCTACAGTTTGGGAACAAAGTCAAATTTCTGGTCTGCTGTCTGTTATTTACTGCTGGAAGTGGGGTAAAAGTCCCAGAGAATATGTTCATAGCTCATTATTTGTAGTAAAAGTTGCTAATATTACCAAAGTTGGTGAATAAATAACATTTTAAGCATATTATATAAATTTAGCAGTGTAGCTAGTAGAACTGAAACCAGTTGGGAAACCATGCAAAGTCTCCTTCTAAACATACACATCCAAATACACGCTGGAAAAAAAAAAAGGCTTTATTTATTAAGAAGGAAAATGAAGGACTAGAAATGCAAATCATGACATAAAAGAAAATGTTTTAATATTTGCAAATAGATAAACCTTTCCAATGAGAAAAAGAGGAAAAGAAATTTATAAGAGATTACAATTCACATTGAGGCGCAAGTATTTTTTTTTTTTTTTGGTACCAAGAAGCACAGTATTAAAATAATGAAAAAATTACAGGAAACACAAGGAAATGTGACAAAATAGCTCAGAAATTGAATAAGTTAGATAAGGAATGTAATTATGATAAAGGTCAAATTTCAAATCAGAAAAAGAATTATTCAAATTAAATGGTTTTTCAGAAAACTGGTTAACCACTAAAAATATAAAGTTAACTCCCTAAGTTGTACTATGTACCAAATTAATTCAAAAACAATTGAAAGTTCATCTATAAAATATATAATAAAAATACTAAAAGAGTAACCAAATATTGGTGGTTCTAAGTGATTTAACTTCTTTTTGACAATACATATGACTGAATTGCACAATGGAATACACCTAATACGTAGCTAATTGGGGTTTGAACCTCAGCAAACGAGTGCCAGGTTCAGAGCATTTAATGTATGACTTGGTAAAAAACAGAAAGAAACTGTATATAAATCTAGGATGGGAAGTGCATTTTAAGAGTATCATAGAAGATAGGTCTACACAAAACAGTTGATAAATTTGACTCCCTGAAAATTACAATCCTTTCTATGTGAAAAACTGCAAACATAACAAAAATCAAAAGTCTACTGAGAAAATAGTTGCAATATATATGATAAAAAGTAATATTATTCATAGTTCATTAGAGGTCTTGCATCGACAAGTAAACAAATAGTACAGCATAGGGAATATAGGCAATTATGTAATATATTTATCATAGCAAGCATTTTGTAATATAGATAGCTGTTGAATTCACTATTGGCCACATGAAACTAATTTACTGTTTCAATTATAGTTCAATTAAAAAGTCTTAAAAATATTAAAAATGAAATGTAATATAAATACCGTGGAAAAATAAATGAAGAAAAACAGGCAAAGAACTCACATAAAAATATACAAATGGTTAATTTTGGTAGTCACAAAATTAATTGTCATTCAGTCATTCAGTGAATAAAAATGATCTTGTAAGAGTCTATTGGAAAGAACAATTTATTGATGAAGAAAAATGGCAGAAACAATATTTTTTTCACCCACAACATAGATTTATTTAGGTATTTATAAGTCATATTATGTACAAATAAAGTCATAAATCATATATATTTAAAACACATGAAAAACAATTGAAAACAGTTTAAAATAACAATTCTTAGAGTGTATTAGCAGTATAAAGCATCTTACTGTATTAATAATCACATGTTATGGTGAAATCAGTATGATTGAATATAGTTGATTATTTTTGAAACTTCTAATTCAACACCATTATTCTGTTTTGGCTTATTTGGGTACTTCATTTATATGGCTATTTTCTTTTAATCTAAATTCAATTAATTAATGTATAGTTTATTATTAGTCTCAGAGGTAGAGATTCGTGATTCATCAGTCTTAGATAACACCCAGTGCTCATTACATCCTTAATGTCCATCACCCAGTTACCCCATCCCTCCATGCCCCTCATCTCCAGCGACCTTCAGTTTGTTTCCTATCATTAAAAGTCTCTTATGGTTTTTCTCCCTCTCTGATTTCATCTTGTTTTATTTTTCCCTCTCCTCCCCTATGATCCTCTGTTTTGTTTCTTAAATTCCACATATGAGTAAAATCATATTATGGTACTTGTCTTTCTCTTATTGACTTATTTCACTTAGCATAATACCCTCTAGTTTCATACACATTGTTGCAAATGGCAAGATTTCACTTTTTGATGGCTCAATAGTATTCCATATTTGTGTGTGTGTGTGTGTGTGTGTGTGTGTGTGTGTGTTTATACTATGTCCACGTAGTTTGGCTATTGTGGACATTACTGCTATGAACATGTGGGATGTAGCTGTCCCTTTAGATCACTACATTTGTGTCTTTGGGGTAAATACCCAGTAGTGCAATTGCTGGGTCATAGGGTAGCTCTATTTTCAACTTATTGAGGAAACCCACACTGTTTTCCAGAGTGGATGTACCAGCTGGCATTCCCACCAAGAGTATATGAGAGTTCCCTTTTCCCTTCATCCTCTTCAACACCTATTGTTTCCTGACTTGTTAATTTTAGCCATTCTGACTGGTGTGAGGTGATATCTCATCTCATTGTGGTTTTGATTCATGTTTCCCTGAAGCCAAGTGATGTTGAGCATTTTTTCATGTGTCTGTTGGCCATTTGTTATGTATTCTTTGGAGAAATGTCTGTTTGTATCTTCTGCCCATTTCTTGATTGGGTTATTTGTCCTTTGGGTGTTGAGTTTGTTTGTTTTTTTTTTTTTTCTTTTTTATAGATTTTGGATACTAGCCCTTTATCTGATAAGACATTTGCAAATATCTTCTCTCATTCTTTTGGTTGTCTTTTGGTTTTGTCACCTGTTTCCTTTGTTGTACAAAAGCTTTTTATCTTGATGAAGTCCTAATAGTTCATTTTTGCCTTTTTTCCCCTTGCTTTTGGAGACATGTCTAGCAAGAAGTTGCTGCAGATAAGGTCACAGAGGTTGCTGCCTGTATTCTACTCTAGGATTTTAATGGACTCCTTCTCACCTTTAGGTCTTTAATCCATTTTGAGTCTATTTTTGCAAATGGTGTAAGAAAATAGTCCATTTTCATTCTCCTGCAGATGGCTGTCCAATTTTCCCAACACCATTTGTTGAAGAGATTGTCTTTTGTCCATTGGACATTCTTTATTGCTTTGTCAAACATTAGTTGACCATAGAGTTGAGGACCCATTTCTGGGTTCTCTATTCTGTTCCATGATCTATGTGTCTATTTTTGTGCCAGTACCACCCTGTCTTGATGATCACAGCTTTGTAATATAGCTTGAAGTCCGGAATTGTGATGCCACTAGCTTTCATTTTCTTTTTCAACATTCCTTTGGCTATTCAGTGTCTTTTCTGGTTCCATGCACAATATATTTTTGCATTAACATTTTCCACGATGTATATGTATGTGTGGCATAGAAAATTTAATGTATAGTTACTTGTAACTTTATCTCTTCTTGTCCTTTTATAGATGATTTTGTTTGCTTACTGGGTTTTTTGTAGGTCTAAATGGGAATAATGCAGTAGAATAATACTGCAAGAGTGAGAGAGAAGATAAATAGAAAGGGTAGAAAATAGCTACTGTTGGATTCCTTCTCAAAATTATGCCTCTTCTTTGTAAACAAATCAACATTTTGTTAGATACTTTATGGACTCCTCTCCAATGTTGTGATTTGAGTCTTGATTAGATCAGCTAATCCTAGTTCTTGCCTGTGAGTAATCTATACAGAGTCACATGCCAAAATGCTAACCAATGAGACATTAGAATATCAGTTGGTGTTTCTGAGAAAATGTTCTTCATTCTTAAAAAGGAGCATGAGTAAGGATCTTACTTTTCCTGCTTTGGATGTTTTATGGTTAGGATGTGATATTTGGAGTTGTTGCAACTGTCTCATTGCCATAAAAAGAGAAGAAAAATTGCAGAACAATCAAACTAAAGGCCTCACATGGTTGCAAGTAACTGCCAAGGCAACTCATTTGCCTCTATTTTTCTAATGTAGGAGGATACATTTCTTATTATCCATGTGACTTTTGTTTGACTATATATTTGTTTACTGCAGTTAAAAGTATGCTGATACACAGAGGGAGATATGTCTGAAAAGAATTAATTTGGAATCTGACAGGAAGGAGAAATAGAAGAAGAAGGAAATATAATCAGTTCAGATTTGAAATTTTTCTGTAGCACTTTGAAGACAAGAAAGCCATAGATTTTTTAGCAGATAGCGTGAGGATTTGGCAGAGTGTCCTAACAGGGTGTGGAGGTGTTACAGAAGCTATGCTGTATGTAAATTCAATGCACTTATCCCTGTGCTATCTATTTTAGAGAGTTCCATAAAGATGTGCATTTCTTTCTGAATATTAAGTTTGGATTTGTCTTTCTATTGGATGTAACATCATGTAAAGAATCGCACCGGACTTCCAAGGGCTTTAGATTAGATGGGGAAGTCTTTACCTTTGAATAATAAGCCTCAAATATTGTGAGGAAGACTGATTTCATGACCAAATTAGTTCAGGAAAATATATATACTATTAACTTCTTATAACTTTAAAACACCCATATTTTATATAAAAAAAAGTGAAACCTTGATATAAGACAAGTGTTTAAGCATTTCTGAAACTGAAAAATGGTTAAGTCACTGAAGGAATTCCAGGAACTATCTGAATACCTTCTAGGTGGGGCCGAAGGATAGATGAAGGGATATTTATTCCTTGACAGTGAATTATAAAAATATTTCTTGTCTAGGGCCACTCAACAGATGACCAATACCAAATCAATAACAGCATTTGAGTGAAGTCCCATCTCATCCTTGAAGACATTATGTTTAAAATGGAACTCATATAATACCTACTTTATGGGATTGTTCTGAGAATTAGATTATTGTAAAGTTAATTAAAGGAAATATTCCATTTAGAAAGTACTTGGCTCATTAAAAATACACATTATCATCATTATTAATATGATTACCACTATTGTAATTATCATTTTATGAAAAGAATAGTAGAATATGGGAATCTCCAGAGCTTTGGGAAAAGTAGTTTAGAGTCCTCTAGTGGAATGGAGTTTGATGACTCGAGTCAGTGGTCAGCTTCCCACCTAGAGCTAAAGCATAGGCGCAAGTACTTAAATGGTGACTAGTATGTCAAGGACTATCTGGAACTCTCTTTCTACTTACTTTTATACTAATTATATTGCTATTTTCTCAAAATATTTTTTGAATTTCTATTTTGGGATTACTATCTATCCTTGAACATTTTGATTGTGGATGGTATTAGAGTGAAGTATGCAGGGTAGCCTCAATTTTTGGAAACAGCTTAGCATTATTTAGAAGTTAGTCTGGCAAAATGTGAATGATACATTGGATTACAACATTTTTATTAAAAGTCAGTGTAACTATAAAGGAAAGCTAACACTGGTTAATATTTACACTGATATCTGTGGTGTTTTGAAATAGATAACATCATTGGAATTCACTTAAAGTGTTCAAGAGGACAATATTTATTTATTTATTTATTATTTTTTATTTTTTATTTTTCAGTTATGCTATTTTAGGCCAGGAATGGAGAAAGGACTAACCTGAGCAGTTAAATCTCTGATCAACATCAACATGGGGTCTTTGGCAGCTGGAGATGGAAGACTTTCTTCCAAAATGGCTGTTTCATGCAGATATCTGGCTCCTTGAGGCTCCTTGGTCTTTCTATCTATTGGGATTCACATTCTAAGAGGACAGCTTTGAAGAACAGCATTTCATAAATATGTAAGTCCTAGTATATTACTTATAAGTAAATACTATTTTATAGTTCTCTTCTCCACCCCCCATGAACACGCTGTGGATTTTATATTAATAATAGGTATAAAATATATGATTTAAATTTCACAGAAAAGGAATTATTTACAAAGATTTTAAGTGATTTTGACAGGGAAGTGAGTCATATAAATTTATACCCAAGAGGTAAGAATAAGGTCATATTTTAAGACATTCCTGAGATCTGCAAGAGTAGTTGCTTGAATCCTGAAGCATTAAAATAGCCACAAAAGCACATTTTATGACATTTCTTCAGAAATTGAGTGTGCATGCCATCTCAAGGTTGAGGTGAAGCAAACATGATTTGTGTATTTAATTTATGGTCTAGCCAGAGGGTCAAGGCACTAGATTATTGATGCCAAAGGTACACATAATAGATATGGAAATGGATATTCCATAAATTTTCCTAGAAAAGGAGTCCAAATATCTCAGGAAAATGCAAGCATATCACCCTGTATCACCCTGCTGATAATCATATTCACTATCTATTATGTGTGCCCAGAATTTTTCACAAAATAAAAATGTTCTTACAAATGAAAGTTCTATCTTTAATAGGTAGTACCTGGAGGTACTCATCCATCACAATTTTCCACAATGACTTCGTGACAAACTACATTCTGCTTTTATCCCCAATATTAAATTTATATCAAATGACAGACCAGGAGCAATGGAATTTTTAATAATTATATATATATATATATATATATATATATATATATATATATTTATATTTATATTTATATACATACACTCTGGACTAAGAATGACTTCTTGGTGAATAAATGAATGATGTGGCTACCCCTGTTGTCAATAGAGGAGCTTAGGGGATTCCTGTAAGTTCTGTGATCACATACATTTTCAAGATGCATTG
Organism: Canis lupus familiaris; assembly: GCF_011100685.1. Classification (NCBI taxonomy): domain Eukaryota; kingdom Metazoa; phylum Chordata; class Mammalia; order Carnivora; family Canidae; genus Canis; species Canis lupus. Next base: position 578,398 of record NC_049257.1, read on the forward strand.
AAGTGATGTGGGTAATATAAGTATTCTTTATTAGTTTTGATTCTCAGTGTCTTAAATTCATCTTCCCCATTGAAACAGGTTCTTATGACAGAGGCTATCTACTACTGCAGTAGAAATGCTGCAATATGAGTGAGTGTTTTGTAATTTCTATAATTCTCCTTTTTTTCATTGTCTCTTAGTAGGGCCCTAGTCCAAGATCTGCATCTGACTCCTTTGACATTGGGCAAATTACATTGAGCAAATTACTTTATACTCTTCCTGAACCTTGCTTTCCCTCATCTGTAGAATAAGAGTACTTAGTTCTACTTATCTCAACAGGAAATGTTTTTTTATTAAAGACCTATTAGCTTCTTGAAGTATAAAATTGTAGTTTGGGTGGAATTTGCTTTACTATGGAACTTGGCATCAAATCTTTTCAAATCTTTATAAACACATCTCCGTATAAATGTGCTTTCCAAGGACAAATGAAAAGTAGTTCATTCTGCTACAAAAGAGGACACTGCCTTTATTCTAACAATAGCTGAGCAGGTTTCTTCCAAATAATGGCAAATATTTTCTAGGTCTTTAAAAGAAGAAGAGGACTAAATATAATGTAATTATTATGGAAATATATGGCTGTAATAAAGAATAATATACTTCAGTTTATTTATTAAAGATTTTATTTGTTTATTCATGAGAGACACAGAGAGAGGCAGAGACACAGGCAAAGGGAGAAGCAGGCTCCATGCAGGGAACCTGATGTGGGACGGGATCCTGGGTCTCCGGGATGACGCCTTGAGCTGAAGGCGTCCCCTCTACCGCTGAGCCACCCAGGTGTCCCTACTTCAGTTTATTTAAATATTGTTTAACTTGGAGAAATCCTATAAATGAGAAACACTTGAATTTCTAGGACAAGGTAAATACAAGGGATGATTTAAACATCAGAGATAAGAGTTTATATATCATTAAAAATTATTTTCCTGCTTGCTTTTTAAAATATTTTTACCAGCATAATTATTACTTAGGAACCAGTAAGCCTAATATTTGTTTTAAAAGTGAGGAATTATAGGAAGTTTTTAGGGATGGTACACTCCAAGGAGCCAATAAACAGATTGGCTTAATCATAACACCTGCCAAATATGATGTGGCAGTCATTTAGAAAAGCTTTTTCCTATCACAGGTCTCAAAATTTCTGTTTTAATAATGAAAATGCTTCTACCTCTTCCAAACAAGATAGTATAGAAAGGCTGGGTGAGGGAGTTGATTTGGAGAGTAGAAGAAGAAATTGATACCTAACTTATTTCAGGCTCTATGTTGATTATTTGAATGCATTATCCCTAAGGGTTCCGAAGTTAAATGAAAACGTAGGGACTTACTACGATTCTTTCTACCTTAAATAAGGGCTTTTTTGTGATCCAAGGAATAACTCATTCATGAAATGTAATCTCAGAAGGAGCCTCCTGCTATACAGCATTTGTCTTAAACTATATTACTGGTGTACTCCCTCTCTCCCTTTCCTCTCTACCCATTTCCTGCGACCTGATGCTCCCTCTGCTCCCTGCCCTTTTATTTTGATCAATGGATATGAGCAAATGTGATACATGCTTTAAAAGAGATTCCATAATTCATCTCGGCCTCTTGCTTTTGCCCTCTGCCATAAAAATAGCATGTCCCAGACAGGGCCTGCCCCTCCACATTGAGTCCAAGAATGAGAAGATTCACAGCAGAGCCAAGCGCTTTTGAACACTCACACAACAGTCATAGCCAAACCACAGTTTGCATGTAATGTGAGGGAAATAAAATGCTTTTTGAGGTAATCTACTGAGCTATGGGGTTATTTGCTACAGCAGCAAAAATGTCCAGTTGAGAAACAGCTGTTAAATCTTGTGGGTTGCTGTAACAAAAATGCCAAATATATGTGACAAAGATTCTGTTGGACACCAGGAAGAAGAGAAATGGTTCTTGGAAATTGGAAAAATGTTATATGGTGGCAAAATGTTTTGTAGCATTTTTGTTTAAGACAGTTTGGAAGGCAGTTGATGTATAATAAAGGGTCATGGCCTTGGGCAAATGGTTTCAAAACAGTACATTACTAGCATAAGTTGGTTGTTATTAGGTGCATTTGAGAAGCTGCCATAAGAAAGCTGAGGTCAAAAAGGAATTGGTGTATCTGAAGGTAGAGATAAAAGGATCAAGAGATCCCAGCAATTCTGGAACTTGCAGAATTGGAAAAAGGAATGGTTTCTCAATTCCAGACATCAGAACATAAAATTAGGAAATCTTTTGTCTAGTCTCAGGATAAATACTAAACATGGCCATACCAAATTCCACATTAAGATTTCTGTGGACTCACATGGTCTTTCCATTGGACAAAAATGCAGTGAAGAGAAAGACATAATTCCACAAAAACCTGATAGGCTCAAATAGCCTGAGATTAAGTCAGGAGAAAGTGCTACTTTCAAAAGGAATTGTGGGGCTAGTGATTGCTTATGGTACTGACTATAATAAAACTGAATTTTAAATAATACTGCTTTTGAGAAATTTATATCAGTAAAAGTAAGAAGAGCCTAGAACAAAGATATTGTGGCTGTTCAAGGTATTAGGAAACAATTGATACTCCAACTTTTACTTCTACCTCAGGAAGCAGGCTGAGAAACTTCTTTACCTTGGAAAATCTGAAGTCACAGTCACAGCAGTTCTGAAATTTGGAAAAACATTGTGAAAAGCTCTTCACCTCTTCGACTAGATTGGGCAATGGTCTTTCATTGGGCCTCTGTTCCGCAACCCTGTTCACTATCCTCCGTGGATTTTGGCTCTATGGTCTGGGAAGTTCATTTTCTCTTATCCTACTTGGCTGAAGAGAGCCATGGAGAATCTTTAAATACAGTTGCTTGATTCATGTTGGTCTTTTCTTATGCCATGAAAACAAAATGTCCTCAGCTATAATTTGTTCAAATAAACTTTCTGCCCCTCCCCCCACACTCTTTTCTGAGACTCCTATGATACAGATATTATTTCACTTTATGGAATTGCTAAGTCTATATTTGTGATCTCATAGTTTTCTCTCCCTCTTTTAAATTTCATTGTTTTCCATAATTTTATCTTCTTTTTTCTCTAGTTTTTAAAAAGATTTTATTTATTTATTTTAGAGAGAGAGAGTATGTGAGTGAGCAGTGGGGAGGAACAGAGGGACAGGGAGAGAGAATTCAAAGTAGACTGCACCCAGTGCAAGCCGGACATGAGACTTGAACTCACAACTGCAAGATCACCACCTGAGCCAAAGCCAAGAGTCTGACACTTAGCTGGCTGTACCACCTGGGTGCCCCCATAATTTTATCTTCTATGTCACCTGTTCTCTACTCTGATTCTTCAGTCTTCATTTTGATTTATATCCAGTCTGTTTTGCATCTCAGTTTATAGCATTTCTTATTTCAACCTAACTAGTTTTTAGAGTTTTATATTTGTAGCAAAAGAAGTCATACACCGTCCAAGGCCTGGCACCTTGGGAAGTGCTTCTGGCGTACACTGTGTGCACTGTGCCGGGGGTCTGGGCCCTTCCCACTAGTCCACCCTCTGCAGAGCTCCTCCTGGCCGGCGGTGGGGAGTGCTTTGATTTGTTTGTTGAAAAAAAGCCTGGAAAGAAAAGAGAAAGAAATGGGGGTGGGGGGGAGCGTCATCTAAAAAGAGAGAGAAAGAGAGAGAGAGAAGGAAAATGAATGTAAAAAAAAAAAAAAACAAAAAACAGCAAGCCTGATTCTAAAGAAGAAGAAAGGAAAAAAATAAAGAAAAAGGGGAATAAAAAGCCTGATCAAAAAAAGAGAGCGAGAGAAAAGGAAATGAAAAAACGAACAAACAAAAAACTGTAGGCGTGATTCCAAGGGAAAAAAAGACAATGATCACGCTGGCCGATTGCGGGCCTGGGGAGCGCGGGCCCCAGGGGTGGCAGGTGCGGGGGGAGGCGGGGGGACCAGGGACGCCAGGTGTGAGCCGGGGGGGGGGGGGGGGGGGGGGACCAGGGACGCCAGGTGCGGGCCAGGGGGGCGCACCAGGGGTGGTCGCCCCGGGCCTTCCAGGTCCCCGAAGCCCTCCCAGAGGCCCCGGGGCAGCGGCGCGTGAGGATGCGGGCAGGCCAGGCTCCCCTCCTCCTGGCATTTCGCCTCCCTCCCCCCCTCCACCCGCTGCCCCAGGCTGCGGCGGATGCAGAGGGTGCAGTTGCGGAAGAGCGCGCCCCGTGAGCCCGCACCCGCCCGGCCACCCCGCCGCCCACGACCGCCCACCCAGCGTCTGCGGGCACAGGGCACCGAGTGTCTGCGGACACAGGACACCGAGCGTCTGCGGGCACAGGGCACCGAGCGTCTGCGGGCACAGGGCACCGAGCGTCAGCGGGCACAGGACACCGAGCGTCAGCGGGCACAGGACACCGAACGTCAGCGGGTACAGGGCACCGAGCGTCTGCGGGCACAGGGCACCGAGCGCCTGCGGGCACAGGGCACCGAGCGTCAGCGGGCACAGGACACCGAACGTCAGCGGGCACAGGGCACCGAGCGCCTGCGGGCACAGGGCACCGAGCGTCAGCGGGCACAGGACACCGAACGTCAGCGGGCACAGGGCACCGAGCGCCTGCGGGCACAGGGCACCGAGCGTCTGCGGGCACAGGACACCGAGCGTCTGCGGGCACAGGGCACCGAGCGTCTGCGGGCACAGGACACCGAGCGTCTGCAGGCACAGGGCACCGAGCGTCTGCGGGCACAGGACACCGAGCGCCTGCGGGCACAGGGCACCGAGCGCCTGCGGGCACAGGGCACCGAGCGTCAGCGGGCACAGGACACCGAACGTCAGCGGGCACAGGGCACCGAGCGCCTGCGGGCACAGGGCACCGAGCGTCAGCGGGCACAGGACACCGAACGTCAGCGGGCACAGGGCACCGAGCGCCTGCGGGCACAGGGCACCGAGCGTCTGCGGGCACAGGACACCGAGCGTCTGCGGGCACAGGGCACCGAGCGTCTGCGGGCACAGGACACCGAGCGTCTGCAGGCACAGGGCACCGAGCGTCTGCGGGCACAGGACACCGAGCGCCTGCGGGCACAGGGCACCGAGCGCCTGTCCGTGGGCCCGTTTGTCACCTGCTCGCCCTCGTGCCAGGTGCTGGCCCAGGCTGCAGCCGCGCTCCCTGAGGCGCGCTGTGCCGGAGCCAGGCCGCGGCCCCGCGCAGCCCCCATCGCGCGTGCTTTGCCCCCGGGGCCTTTGTTGCTGAGCTTCAGCGGGAGGGGAGACCTACTCTGGGAACAAGGCAGGTGTCCCAAAAGCAACCAAAACTGAGACATTATGAAAGAGCAATTAGAATTAGTAGTGAAGGAGGAAGGGTGTTTTCGAACATTAAGTGGCATTAAGATTTGTTACAGATCCTAATAAGCAAACCTAAAAACATCTCATTTCATTACTTCCACGTTTCCAGTGGGGATCCGCCACCGTCCTTTCCAGGTGTCGGCTTCATGCTAACGACACTCCTCACGAGGCTTTCGGGTCTCTCATTAATAGTGCTCCCCACACCGAATCCTTACAGGATTGCAAGAAAACCAGCAGGGAATAGAAAAGCTGCGCAGACTCGAGAGTGGCCGTGCCTTTTGCTTCTTTCTCATCAAGCTGTCCAGCGAAATTCCAAGGAAATTGCTAAAGACACTTTTAATCTCTAACATAGAGAAAAAAGGAAATATAAGCTGTGTCTTCCCCACAAGGTTGAAATGGTATGTAGTTAGATTCATACTTGTAAGTTGCACAGCTGAGAATATAAAATTTTCTTCTTAGGAGAAATGTGCTTAAGCTAGAAGAAAATGAGACATTGTCTCAACAAGTGGTCTTAAGAAACTCAATTTACTTCTTTTCTTCATGGCAGATTATAATAAACTTGAGTAAATATTAGGTCTTCCTCCCTTCAAGATTTTAAGAATGTTCCAATTATAGAGAGACTAGAAATATATTTGGAGACTTTCTGTTAGTTTTAGATGCTCTAAAACCATAGTCTCTTGCAAGAAATCTCTTTTCTTTGTTTGCATACTACAGTGCCCCCCCCCCCACCCCCCTTGCCGGGAAACACCCATCATCTGGTGATGAATTATCTGCTGCGTTCTCTTAAGAAGTTGGTTCCCTTTAAGGAGTCTTAAAGAGTGTTTACGGAGTGGCTAACGAATGAGTCCAAAGGGTAATCTATTTCTTTTTTTTTTTTTTAACTTTTTAAAAGATATTTATTTGTTTGTTTATTTATTTATGATAGAGAGAGAGAGGCAGAGACACAGGAGGAGGGAGAAGCAGGCTCACGCGGGGAGCCCGACGTGGGACTCGATCCCGGGGCTCCAGGATTACGCCCTGGGCCAAAGGCAGGTGCTAAACCCTGAGCCACCCAGGGATCCCCCAGCGGGTACCATCTCTAAGTGTGGTGTTCATACCTTATTTTCAGAACACTCTGATCTTTGGAATTCTGATGCTGATGTTCTAGGAAAGCCTTTAGTATTTCTTTGGCATCCTACATAACCGCCCCTGGATTTTTCATAGCAAAATATTTATAGTACTTTTTTTGCTCTGATGTTGTGGTTTTATAAATATCATATTGTAATCAATAAAGTCTGTGGACAGAACCGTCAATCTTTCTTTTTAATAATTCCTGATGTCTGACTTTTAAATCTTACATACCCTAAAGACTTAAAAATCTGATTAGCTACCTTTTGAATGCTGTTGACTAAAAGATCATGATTTTCCATCATGTCATTGAAAGATGTCAGATGCAATGTAGAAGAATTTCCGTTACTTTGTGTGGTATATCGACAAATTGTCAGGAAAATAAACAGAAGTTATACAGGGACTCAGTAGCCCAGAACCACTGGCAAAGTTCTTCAATAAAAGAGTCCTACATAATTTTGAGTTTTATGATTTTACCTAGAAGAAACAAATGTTGAGCTTAAATAAGTAAATAAGGATAAATAATCAAACTAGAATTGTTACCTTGTCAGCTACCTCGAATTATATATTCAGAAGAGCATTTTTGTTGAAAGTAGCGTAAATGTGTTGAAAGTAGTAGAATGTAGTAACTATCCACTCAGCTCAGACTGTCCTCCGATAATACACTGTTGGGATATTTTATAATTATTCTTTAGGATATTCACTCCGAGAAGGGGATACATGAACCCACTACTCTTAGAGACTCTCTTCTTCATCTATACGTCTTTGGGAGAAGCAACACATTATGTTACTAACTTATGAGTATGAATTAGTGACTGAAGAACAAAAATAAAGGTCTTTGTGGGCATAAATTACAACTTTAGCACCAGTTTACAAATGTGAAAATGAAAGTCAGGAAGTATTGATGCTAAAAAGTAATGATTTAAAAAAGCAGATTTCCTAGGAAGCATGGGACACTTTAGAGGAAAATGGGTGTTGAAAGAGAGGAAAATGAACTTTCCAAGAAAAGGAATGGAGGTAAGATTTTAGAATAAAACTTGTGCTTTATTATTTTTCCTTGCCTAGTTCTTTTAGTGGACCCATTTCTGAGTACCTACCAAGACAAAACTTACTTTTTTTCTGAGAATTTTTACCACTTCTCAAGTGCGGGTCATAAGAGGAAGCACAGTGTCTATCACAATATGCCCTGTGGTCAGGGTCCTTGGGTGGCGCAGGGGTTTAGCCTTTGGCCCAGGGCGCGATCCTGGAGACCCGGGATCGAGTCCCACGTCGGGCTCCCGGTGCGTGGAGCCTGCTTCTCCCTCTGCCTGTGTCTCTGCCTCTCTCTCTGTGTGTGTGTGTGTGTGTGTGACTATCATAAATGAATATAATAATAATAATAATATAAAAAAATATATATATATATACCCCTGTGGCCTCCGGTAGTCGGAAGGGAGTTCCTGGTGTTCCAAAGAAGTGTTTACAGAGGAATTTGTCTGTCTCTGGCCGCCTACCCCCAGGACAGTGGAAGTTTTGTTTGTTTTGTTTTCAATTACCTTCTCGATCTTGGCGATTAAAGGAAACTTACTTGGTTGACTGTAAGAAATGCCATGTCACTAAAAGTAACCTAGGGCAAGAAGTTGAACACGTACATATTTAAAAATATGTACCAAGGTATTTAACCAAAGGATGAGTTTTGCGGAGATGCAGGGGTGCTTCTCCCTACGCGTCATTGTATCTGCAGCATGGAAGGGTGGTTGGTCCCGTGTTCCAGGCCAGTCCTACCCCAGATCCTACTAATTTTACGTACTGACTAGAGATCTGTGGAGACTGCTTTTGTGGTTTCTGTGTGGTGTAAGTCAGTCAACTTCGAAGGCCTCGAAAATCGTTTGGGGGCTTTGCTTCTAGTATCAGATTTTTGTGCAGGTTTTAGAAAATAGGTTTTTAAATTTCAGATGTTTTAAGTCAGGGAGAAAAAAGACATGGGAAAATGCTTCATTTGATAACATTAAGAGAAACAATGTGTAAACACGAGAGGGTGTGTGCGCGGGGTGCGGGTGTGCGCGGGGTGTGGGTGGGTATGAGCAGGGTGTGGGTGCGGGTGTGCGCGGGGGTGCGGGTGTGCGCGGGGTGTGGGTGGGTGTGCGCGAGGTGCGCGGGGTGTGGGTGCGGGTGTACGCGGGGTGCGGGTGTGCTCGGGGTGTGGGGGTGTGCGGGGTGTGGGTGGGTGTGCGCGGGGTGTGGGTGCGGGTGTGCGCGGGGTGCGGGGGTGCGCGGGGTGTGGGTGGGTATGAGCAGGGTGTGGGTGCGGGTGTGCGCGGGGTGCGGGTGTGCGCGGGGTGTGGGTGGGTGTGCGCGGGGTGCGCGGGGTGTGGGTGGGTGTGCGCGGGGTGCGCGGGTGCGCGGGGTGTGGGTGCGGGTGTGCGCGGGGTGCGGGTGTGCTCGGGGTGTGGGGTGTGCGGGGTGTGGGTGGGTGTGCGCGGGGTGTGGGTGCGGGTGTGCGCGGGGTGCGGGGGTGCGCGGGGTGTGGGTGGGTATGAGCAGGGTGTGGGTGCGGGTGTGCGCGGGGTGCGGGGGTGCGCGGGGTGTGGGTGGGTGTGCGCGAGGTGCGCGGGGTGTGGGTGGGTGTGCGCGGGGTGCGGGTGTGCGCGGGGTGTGGGTGGGTGTGCGCGGGGTGCGCGGGGTGTGGGTGGGTGTGCGCGGGGTGCGGGCGCGCGGCGCGGGCTGCGGATGGCTGCGGAGGGCAAGTCCCGGGCTCCAGGCCCCCGCGGCGCGCAGGCGGGGACGCAGTTGGCTCGGAAGGAAATCAGGCACCAAACACCGGTTCCGCGAGGAGACTGTTTCCCGCCCGATACCCCGTGCACCCCGCCGGATATACCCGGTTCGGGTTAATTTCACAGAGTTGAAACTCGGTAACATTTTGAACCCGAAGAGTTTAAACCAAGACAAGCAGTTACCTAGTCATTTTTTTACTGTCTTCCTCTGCTCCCCATTACTTTATCTGATAAAGACGTGAATAGCACAATATACATTTAAAAAGATGCCCTGGTAAACAGGCTCAAAAATCATATTTAATAGTTTTCAACTCTCCTAAAAAAAAAAAAGCAGAAATTCGGCGTCCTGCAATGACATTAGTGTGTAAAAAAATCTTGTAGCTTTTCTTTAGTGGAGAAAATTTCCTTTTAGTCTGGTTGACAGGACATAAATAGTTACAAAACGCTTTATATTTTGTGATGCATTCTCCTACCCCAGTCAAAGACCCCATTAGGTAAAGTGGTATATTTCCCTGGTTTTTAAAATTTGGAGAAATTAAGGCTCAGGGTGGTAAATCCTTTCTCCAAGGCGACTCTGGTGGGTAATTAAGAAGGCACCAGAATCCAGGCTTTTCATTTCTTAGGTCAGAGCTCTTGCTGCTTTTCTGTAATATTGTGCACCATTTAAGCCCTCTGAAATAAATGTGTCCCATTATTGGATGCTAAATTTCTAGGCATTTAAGAAAGAAAGAAATAGTAGGGAGGACTTATAAAAATTACTACAGTAGAGAGCAAAATCTGTGAAGGGAAGATAAAACAGTTGACATAGTTTAGCTTGGAGAAGACAAGGTTGAAAGGTGACTTGATACATGTTTTTGAGTAAAATGTTCCCGTGAAAGAGTATTCTGTGTCTTTGACAAGGAGACAGACGGGGTAAGTTACAGTGCTGAACTGCTGGGTCACATATTAGGTAACATGTATGGGTGAGGGGTACATTAAATTCAAGAAAAGGCAACAAAATGAGGGAAACTTCTTTTTTACATTGAAGTAAATAAAATAAACTCTTAGGATCCTTTCTGCATGTTTATATTACAACATCATTTGTGGTTATTCAAGCTTGTAATATTTTTCTGGTCGTATACCAAATTGCTGAATTTCTAAAATGCTCAAATCTTATGTTTAATCTATATGATGTGTTAATTCCCTTTGAAGTCCACATTGCCTCATCCCAATTGAATTAAATATTCTAACTGGAAGGAAGCTCAAGATATTGCTATTACCTGATGTTTAATTAAACAACAGTACCCCAGGGCAAACCCAAAAGATTTGCTCATGCAGTAGGAATTCCAATTCTGGCTTCCCCTCTTCTGCCTTTTTGCTCCTTTCACTTCACTAAGGCTTCTTTTGCATAGGACACTGGAGAACTGAGAAGTGAAGATTCCCAATGTGATTATTTCTTAGCTGTGTTAAAAAAAAAATTGCAGAAGGAGAAAGGGAAATATCAGCAAATCTATTACATTTTGGGGGGAGCTTTTAGATCCATGTTATCAATGAGTATTTTAATCTATAGACAAGATTTTATGAGCACCTGCCAGTATTTGAGAAGTAATTCAAGTACTGTGGCAAATGTAAGAGAAACTTAAAATATGGTTTCTGCATATGAGTTTAAACTGGTAACCATCGACAAAAAACTTTATAATTAGCTTCTAACTGACATGATACAGACTTTAAGTGCTATAGAAACTTACAAGAGAACAGGATTGATTGCATCATTCAATAATAATTGGACATATACTATGTTCATTCATTTATTCATGAATTCAGTTATCTTTCATAGAGTGCCTACTAATTGTCATACACAGAGGACGGATCCATGAATTCTCACTGTCATGGAGCAATAGTTTTAATGAAGGTTGGAGTGAGAAGACATATAATAAATAAACATGAAATAAGCAGATCAATTGGTGAGTGTCATGAAGGACACTAAAGCAAATTAAGGGAGCATGGAAAAAGGGTGCCACTTTATGTAGGTAGCCAGGGACGCCACTGTAATTCCTTGAAGAAGGTAAAGGAATAACTTTTTCAGGTACCTTGGCAGGGTCATTCCAAGAAGAAGGAGGTCAAAGGCAAAGGCTAGAGATGTTTGGGGTGATTGAAATAGAATGAATTTGGGTCAGAATCATAGGAGAGATTTGAGGGGTAGAATGATAGGCAGATCATCTGGGACCCATAGCTTAGATATATTGGGGAATCTGCCAACAATGGAGCCTGAGAAGAAGAACCGAGTAAGGTAGGGTGAAAACCGGAAGAGTGTGTCACCCAAGTGGAGAAAGTATTTTGGGGAATAAGAGTGATTGATTATTTAAAATGTTGCTGATAAGTAAATAAGATAGACTGATCATTGGATTTAGCACTATTAAGTTCATTGGTTATTTTATTTTTTTGAAAAAGATTTCTTTATCTTAGAGGGAGAGGGAGAGATAAAGTGCACACACATGCTTGAGTTGGGGGAGGGACAGAGAGAGAGCACTTTCAGGTGGACTGCCCACTGAGTGTGGAGCCCTACTGTGGGATCCATCTCATGACCCATGAGATCATGACCTGAGGCAAAACCAAGAGTTGGAGCCTTAACCAACTGAGCCACCCAACCCTCATTGGTTATGTTATTTTATATTATATTATTTTAAATTCAGGATTAATGCTTGCTTTATGTTTACTTGTGATAAGAGCCACAGTATATTAACAGCTCTCAGACCAATCCTGATAGTTTATGTGAGTTTCCTTTATGATTATCTGCTTTTGTTGCTCTGCTTAGAAAATACTCATATTTTCTTCTACTTATATTATTTTCTTAATTGTTATTTTTGGCACTTTGACCTAAAATCTATTTGGGAATATAGCATGGGAAAAAGTACAAATCAAATTGTGTGCTTTTTACCCAATTATTTAACCAATTTTTTCTATTAGTGTATTCCAACTATTGTTTATAATATCCTAATTATATAAGTCATCTAATAAAATTCTATTTAGCAATATTTTCGAAGGGCTTAACCTTTCACTTCAATCACATATCAAACTTTTATACTTGTTCAGATGTTTTGGATATATTTCTTTGGATTCTTCTTTTTTCTTCAGTTAACTATGTTGTTTATTCTGGTGGGGGTACTAAGCTATTTAAATTATCTTCATGCTTTACTTTAAAGCTTGGATTTCTTTTTGAAGATTTTATTTATTTATTCATGAGAATAAATACACAGAGAAAGAGAGAGAGGCAGAGACACAGGAGAGAAGAAGCAGACTCCATGCAGGGAGCCCAACGCGGGACTCGATTCCGGGTCTCCAGGATCAGGCCCTGGGCCAAAGGCGGGACTAAGCCGCCGCGCCACTCAGACTGCCCTAAAGCCCAGATTTTCAAGCTCTCGCTATAATTACAGTAGTCCTCCCTCATCTGAAGTCTTCCTTTCCTTAGTTTCAATTACTGGCAGTCAACCAAGGAAACAGATATCATCCTGACATATCAGAAGATAGTACCCTAACGCTACGACATGGTGCCCACATATTCACATCACTTGGGTTCATCATGTAGGCATTTTATCATCTCATCTCATCACAAAAAGGGTGAATATAGTACAATAAGATATTTTGAGCAAGGCCACATTCACATAGCTCTTATAATGGTAGAGTGTTATAATTGTTCTAGTATTACTTACTGTTAAGGCCTTATCATGCCTAATTTATAAATTAACCTTTATCATAGGTATGTATATATAGGAAAAACATAGTATATATAGGATTTGGTACTAACTGCAGTTTCAGACATCCACGGGGGAGGGGGAAGCCTGGAATTTGTCTTCCTCAGATAAAGGGGACTACTGTATTTTCTAATATTTTCTTGGCTATTCTAGGGGATATATTTCTAGGCTTGTTGCCTTTTATTAATTTTTAATCTTCAATGTTTTTCAAGTTTGTATTAAATTTTTGGGACACCTAGGTGGCTCGGCAGTTGAGTGAGTATCTTCAGCTCTTCGCCTCCGGGTGTGATCCTGGAGCCCCGGGATCAAGTCCCACATCAGGCTTCCTGCATGGAGCCTGCTTCTCCCTCTGTTTATGTCTCTGCCTCTCTCTCTCTCTCTCTGTGTGTGTGTGTTTCTCATGAATAAATGAATAAAATCTTAAAAAAAATTATATTGTATAACTGAAACTTTTAACAAATTTCCCATTACCTTGATAATAAAGTGATTTTCAACAAAATTCAAATGCAGATCTGATCACACCAGTTCTCCATTCAAATGCATTTATATTAGAACTTGAAAACATATATAGAAGTAATATATTTGTAAGGAACACACACCTAAATAATTGATAGGCCAAGAAATTTAGCAATTAAAATTAAAAATTATTAGAATTCGCTAGTAATTTAAATACTACCTATTGTAATTTGTGGGGTGAAGGAGTCCTAAATTCTCAAATGTTAAATTGTATGCTTAAAAAGAAAATTTGAATAGAGAAGTTAGGAAAATTGTAAGGAAATGAGCACAAAGCAATTGGAAGTAAGGATATGCAAAAGTTAAGAGAAGGAATTAACAAATTAGAAAATAAAATATGGAAAGGACTCAGGAAGAAAAAAACTTATTTCTCTGTAAAACCTGGTAAAATAGATCAATCTCTAATAAGACTGATCTGGAAAAAGGTAGAAAAGACAAAAATAAGCAAAACAGTAGGGTCTTTAAAGGAGTCAAACTACAGATATAGCAGCAGTAAAGAGTGAGAGGAATATCATAAACAGCTATAAAGCAATGAATATTAAAACTTTTAATAACTGGAAAAATTTTGAAGAAAATATAATTTAACATAAAGCTGATAAAAGGTCAAAGAGAATGTCAAGGCAAGGTAGTTCTATAAACATTAAATAAATGTTTATAGATCCATATTTTATCAAATATTTTTAAAAGATTTTTTATTTATTCATTGAGAGAGAGAGAGAGAGACAGAGACAGAGATAGAGACAGAACACAAACAGGGAGAGGCAAAGGGAGAGGGAGAAGCAGACTCCCCACTGAGTAGGGAGCCAGACACAGGGCTTGATCCCAGGACCTGGAAATCATGACCTGAGCTGAAGGCAGACCTTAACCATCTGAGCCACCCAGGTGCCCCATATTTTTTGAAATTTTTGAAGAAAAAGCAATTTCAGTCTTATGCAAAATTTCTGAATTATAGAAGAAGAGTAAAATTCTAAAAATTTTTCTTAGGTACTTACATAACCTAACAGTGGTTAGAAAAAAAAATAATAAAGTGGAAATTTTAATCTCACCAGTAATGTAGATAAAAACACTCAAAAATATTAGCAAACTGTATGTAGAGCATATCAAAGATAAATACATCTAAACTGATGTTGATTTATCCCAAAAATGGAATGGCAGTTTGATATCATAAAATCATTTAATGTCATTTATATTAGCATATCATCTCAGTAGATGAAAAAAAATGACAAAATTCAATAGCCACTCACTATAAAAGATTTTGGCAAACTGCAATAGAATTTTTTTTTTACCTTCATAAAGAATGTCTAACATAAACCTAGAACAATTATTCTCTTTTTTAGAACAACTATTCTTAAATCATTTTAAAATTCTCTTTCATCAGAAGGTAATATCTATTGTCACAATTTCAACATTGTTCAAGAAATCTTAGCCAGTATTGTAAGACTAATAAAACCTGTGAGGATTGGAAATAAACTAGGACACTGTCATTATTTGTAGATAATATAACTGTTTAAATAGCAAAGAAAATCATCAACAAATAAATTATGAAGATAAATGGAAAACTTTAATAACTTTGGATATAAGAATAGTATATAAAATAAAATTCATTTTATATGTAAGTAATATAAATATTTTGTTAACGCTGATAGCATTCTAATATATGCAAAATACAGGAAATAAATGTATTCTGAATGAGAGTTCCTTAACTTTTTCCTCTCCTGAATAAGAATTCATTCTTCTTTGATCCTTTCACCGTTCAATTAGATCTTGTTTAGATCTCATTAAATCCCATCCTTATCTCTGAAGGGTGGGATAATTGTAAGAGCAGTTCAGTTTTCATTCAGGTGGAGGTAAATGGAAAGGAAATATGGAGCTGTGAGCAGCACTAGTAGGAGGATCTCTAGATTTTTGTTTTTCTTCTCTGATTGATATCCAGGCTCCAGGGAAATTGTATGTAATGTATTATGTGTCATGGCCTCCGCTCCAAGCTGAAAGGTATAAAAATGACAACCCCTTCCTCACAGCCCTATCACCGTCACTACCACCACCACCACCACCACCAAACCTGGGCCTACTTCTTGACTCACTGGCTATACCCTCACCCTTTATTAGTCCTGTAGATCCTTCCTGCATTGAAATCCAACATTGTATATAATTGTGTTTTCAAGATTAGGCAAAGAATATAAAAATTCTGCATTCAGGGCAGCCCCGGTGGCTCAGCAGTTTAGTGCTGCCTGCAGCCCGGGGTGTGATCCTGGAGACCCAGGATCGAGTCCCACATCTGGCTCCTGGCGTGGAGCCTGCTTCTCCCTCTGCCTGTGTCTCTGCCTCTCTCTCTCTCATGAATAAATAAATAAAATCCTTTTAAAAATAAAATAAAATTCATGTAAGAGAAAACTCTATCTGCATATGGCAAGTGCCCAGCTCCTCACTGTAGTGAAACATTTTCCGTAATTAAAAACATTTATAAAAATTAACTGTAAAGAGTTAGAGGCAAGGTTAGCTCAGATTACATCCTATAAGAATATGAAGAAAAATGTGTGCTTCATGGTAGAATACTCTCTGCTGAGCAAGAGTCTGGATGTGTCTTTGCTCAAATCTTGAGTTATATACTTAATTTTACACATTAAAATTTAACAGCCTTTTAAATATAATGTGCTTTTACCAAATATACTTTTTTCTTTTTTAATAGTATAATTTTATAGTATTGTAATAATAATATTCGGAGCATAGTTGACAGGTTTTTTTCCCCTAGTATACAATTAACTGTTTTTCATTGATTTTCAGAAGCTTTTTCTCTAATAGCACTAAAATTTCTTTTAAGTTCTGACAAGATTCTGAGATAAAATGATTTAAAACAGAATAGTATGCTTCTTTTAACTTAGAGAAAAATTAAAATTAGGTAAGTATAAACCTTTCATCGACTTAAGTCTATGATCATATGTACATATTGAACTGTTTTTTATTCATCAGGATTTATAGGTTTTCTAAATTAAGATAATCTTAGTTTGGAGAAGGAATATTTTGAAAAAAAAAAATGTCTCCAGGTGTTTTCAGAGACAACTAGACTAGGGAAAGCATTTTTATAGGTGAGATAAATGCTTGTTTCACAGTACACTTATTTCCAAATGTTTCTGGCAAGACTTACACAGCATCTTAATTTTACATTTCTTTCTCATGTGTACATTTTTATTTCCAGCCCAAAAATGAAGTAGTGAAAAGACATTATAGAGTGACAGGGAGATCTGTTGTTATACCAGATATCTAGCCAACCAGCACCCATTCTAATGTTTTACACAAAATGCTATTAAAAATCTTAAATTTGTGGAGAGAGTTTTATACTTTGCAAAATGAGTTCACATTTACATGATCACATTTGACTCCAGCCTTATGAAATATGCAGAAAAATATTATCATTATTTGTTTTGTGGATAAAAATACCAAATATGGATGGAGTAGATTGAGGCTCTTTTGGATATCATAATAAATGATGAAGATAACATTTAACTCAGGAATTCTGATGCCATATCTGTTCTTCCTCTGCTATACACAGTGAACTACCAAAAATAGGTGTTGACTGACTGACTGAATAAAAATAAAATAATATTTTCTCACAGCTTAAAAGCATATATATGTACTTTTAAGAAAAATTTAATAGCCTCTGAAAAATATTATTCGCTAGAAGGCTATAATTTTAAGATTTTTTAAGCATCTGTATTTCTAATGAAATTGCTATTTATTCAGCAACTAAGAGAAAAAAATCTACAAAATGAAATAATTTAGAACCCTGAAGAAGTATTAAGGTAACACACTTTCTTGACTAATGAACTGATGTGCTGTGTTTGAACTATTTTAAACAAAGTGCATTTCCCACCCAGGTTGAAGAATTATAAAATGGAAGCTTGGGTATGGTGCACATTCGCATCTCCTGTAGTCAGATTTGTACAGTCGAGACTGCTTGAACTAATGGCTAATGTACAGAGTGAGAGTATTTAACCGATTAGGGGTAACAAAGGATTTCAGGGAATTAAAAAAAAGACAAATGCTGATATAGGAAGATAAAAGAAGCGTTCCCAAGAATTGGTAAGGGATCAGAAGTGAGAATCAGATTTGTGGGATGGAATCTGTTTTCAGAGTGAGAAAAAAGATTTAATGAACATGAGTAAGGACAACCTAGGTGAAAGAAGCCAGGGATCATATCACATTACATGGAACAACTGTTGGCATTTGTAACAGGGCCATGGTGAGTGAATGAAAAGATACTTTAGGGGCCCTGGGTGGCTCAGTCTATTACGAATCCGACTTTTGTTTCAGGTCAGGTCATGACTCCAGGTTGTGAGATTCAGCCTTGAGTTGAATCTCACGTCAGGCTCCTGTACTGGGCTTGGAGGCTGCTTAAGATTCTCTCTCTTCCTCTCTCTCTCTGTCCCTTGTGCATGTGCACATGCTTCTCTCTTTCTCTGTATCTCTCTCAAAAAGAAAAAAAAAAAATCCTTTAATGGCTCAGTACAGAAGAGACAATCCCTTGTCTGTCGTTCCCCTAATATGCCATTTTCTTCCCCAGGTGGAGAATATTCTGAGTTCACCTGCACACAGCCCTTAAATACTTTCTTTCATCTTTATGTCTTTATGTTGATTATACTCTTGAAGTGGAAAGCATTTTATCCATGAGAAGAACAATAACTGTGTATAGTAATAAGTACTGGGGCTGACCATGGTGCTGGTGAAACATACTGTTTCTACTAATGTTTGTATTCTATTTCTTTATGATAATGGATTTAGGCAAGTGTTGAGAAATGGAGTGTGAGGAAGGTAAGATCCTCATAAAGTGAGCAGAGTAGATAAATCCCATTAGGTTGATGGCATTCATTACCTAAAATGTATTAGGTGGTAATCACACAGTTATTATCAAGGGAGAAGATATGGTACCTGTATCTGTTATTTGTATATTTGCTTCTGGTTACCAACTTCAAAATAACATTTGCATAATTTTTTTGCACTAGTGGATATCTTTCTGCGTGAATGACCTTTAAGCTTCCCAGATATTATTAGCTGATGGGGTTCCAAATGGTGAAAGAAGACTGTGAGAACCAAAGACAGAAGCAAGTAGAAAAAAAAAAAAAAAAAAGAAGCAAGTAGAATCATCATCCTTTCAAAATCTTTTCCTTCCTTTTGATCTATTTTATTCTAGTTTACATATAAATAAAAATTTTGTTGTATGGGTCTCATAGGTCATGTATAAAGGTAGATTTTCTAAATTTTTAATTTTGGTGATATCTCTGAGGGTTTAAACACATATGTTATATTATAATATGGTAACTTCAAGTACCTGAACCTCTTATCAAAGGTCTAAAAGCATTTTTCAGGGGATCCCTGGGTGGCTCAGCGATTTGGCACCTACCTTTGACCCAGGGTGTGATCCTGGGGTCCCTGGATCGGTTCCTGCATGGGCTCCCGGCATGGAGCCTGCTTCTCCCTCTGCCTGTGTCTCTGCCTCTCTCTCTCTATGTCTATCGTGAATAAATAAATAAAATCCTTTAAAAATAAAATAAATAAAAGCATTTTTCATTTAACTTGAACTTGATAATAATTTTATAAGACAAATAGATTTATCAATTTACAGGCAGAAATGCCAATACCTATGATTGACATGTGTTCCTTTCCATTCTTGCCATTAGTTAAAAAAAAATGCAAAATGTCACCAGTTACTCCAAATGTAATTAGTACCATATGCATTTAGAAATCCCTTCTAGTTTCTTTACCACTTAAAGCAGAAATTCTGATGTTATTCTAAAATTTGAAACAGCTCTATTAATAATATGTCAAAGAATTCATGATAACACAGTAGAAAATTCATATGTTCATTTATTTTTTTGTAACTGGGTTAGTCAAGTAATTTGAGGTCCAAATTCATAGAATATTTGTGCCATAGGTTGGATTCCTTGGTAGCAGCTGCTGAAAATAACAATTGAGATGAAACATATTTATTAGTAATCAACTACATTTGAAGAATGAGAGGGAGAAGCAGGACTGGATAGAGGAAAAACTGATTTAGGTTCAACAAAATCTCCCTCAATCTTCTGGGGAGTTTTGAAGACAGAATTTCCCTGTAAAGAGTCCCACACAGAGACAAAATGCCTGGACTTTTGTAAACCTCTTTTGGTCAAGTGTTGGCTTTCCTGGGAAAGGCATGACCTTGGGTAAAAAGTTATTGTGAAATTACTTGGTTTTAATAAGCACATTATTTGTGCTTAGGTCTGAAAAAGTATTTTTTAAACTTTTGTTTATTGAAATATTTGTTAATATAATTCTATGTTGTATGAAATGAAGATAAAATGGAAAGAACAAGAGAAGATCCAATTTCAAGTAGTTTCTAATGATTAAAGAGGGGATAGTTTGAACATGCCTCTCCCATAAAAGACCACAAGATATCAAAACACTTAAAATACATATACATGTGTTCATAATAATATTTTAAAGTAGCATCATATTAAGAAGTTAATTGGACACTTTATTATTTTGAAAAATAAATAAGGGAAAAAACCTAGCACTTTTTCTGACTTTTTTTGTGTAAATATTTCAGAGTAACCAAGTATTTGAGAAAAAGTTCTTTATAAGAGACTCTCAGATAATAAACATTTGAAAGAAAGAATGATAGAATGGAAAATTATAATGTAGCAACACTTAGTGAAATAATGAATTTAGACAATGATCATCAAAGACTGCTCAAATATTAGGCAAAAGATAGATGGAGAAGACAGGTTGAAACAGATGAACCAACTGTTCAGTTTTGTCCGGTTGGACATTTATATATTATATACCTCATGATAAGATGCACTAAGATGTATATGCCATCTCCTATGCTGTATTGCCACTAATAGTTAAACCTACATCTGATTAAGTCTGTAGTTCTGAGATTACAGGAAATATGATAGATGGAGAAACAATATAAAATTTAAAACCTAAAGCACAAATGTGGGAAATATTATAAGTCCCAGTTTTTTCAGCAATAATTGATAAGAAAAAGAATGGAAAGAACTATTAAAATTTTAAGATAGATCTCGTTTGGATCTTGATTTGAAAAAAAAAACAACTATGTAGAGAAATTTTATTATAGATTAAGTATTAGATTAACAAAATATTATTAACTTCATATGTATGTCATCATGGTTATTTTAATAAGGCCTTATTAGAAATGTATACTGAGTTATTTTCCATGTTTATTGAAATATTATACAAATTATACAAATATTACATGAGTTATTTATAGGTGGAATGGTAGATGGTGATGAGTAGGGGAAGAAATTAAATGAAATTAGCAAAAGGTGAAAATTGTTAAAACTGAGTTACAGGTGACAAGTATATGGAACTGTATTATACCATTTTCTTTTATATATGGTTGAGAATTTCTATAGCTAACTGTTAAGATATTAAATTGTTTGCATGGACACATAGAAAACATTTTTATCAAACCAGTGTACCAAATAATGTCATAAATGACAGAAAATATGTTGAACAGCAAATCTAGATTCAAAGGCATCTTGACAGTCATCATTATAGGTGAATCCCTCAAGATAAAATTTAACACAGATGCTATTGCAAATTGTCAGAATGAAGGTAAGCTTACTTAATTGAAATTTGTGAGGAAGAGCCCACAGTATTTATATGAAATGGATGACACTGTGTCTATGAAGATTTTTTTTAAAGATCTTGTTTTGCTTTTAGAGAGAGTGAGTGCACACCTCAGGTGGGGAGGGACAGAGGGAGAGCAAGAAAGAGAGAGAGAGAGAGAGAGTCCCAAGCAGACTCCATGCTCGGCATGGAACCCAACATGGAGCTGGGTCTCCTGACCCTAAGATCATGAGCTGAACCAAAACCAAGAGTCACTGCTTAATTGACTGAGCCACCCAGGCACCACTGAAGATTTTTTTTTTAACAGTGGAAGCACAGAAGTGATTTATGTTCTTCCATTTCAAAATAATAGGGTAATTGAGTTTGCTTAGTTATGCAATTTTAGTTACGCAATTAATGAGGTTGAAAATTCTTTTGCTTTCCTATCATCTTAAATCAACTATATTGAGCATAATTTGTGTCTTGTCTTGATGCCTTATGTCACTATTGTTCATCAGAAGTACTAGCTGTGGTATACATGATGATCTCTTGGATGCTGAGTTGGG